>NC_046966.1:16892744-17605244 GCF_009769545.1 Cyclopterus lumpus
GTGTGTAATTACACTCATTCACAAACACGTCTGATCTCGTCCCCCTTTGCTCGCAAAGCATCACAAACCCGCTGCCCTGACTGTGAGCACCCATAAGATGAGAATAATTACTAGTCTCTTATTCCCTCTCTGCCATCACAGTCTCTCTTTAGCTCAGGTGTTACCTAATCCTGGTGCAGCCATTTGATACAAATCATATGGGTGGAATTATCAAGATGAATTTAGATGAAATGCATTCTGGTTGCCTGTGTCATTTGTATTGTATTAGCATTGTAGAGGTTTTGAAAACCTCAATGTCCTTTGGACGGAGGTGTCAAACAGCTCAAAAATAAGGTACGAGAGACCAAACGGATGGAGAGGGGGGTGCAGAGCAGGAAACAGAAATTAAGGGAAAGATGGAGAAAAGAAAAGAAACAAAACTGTTAAGATTTTCAGAAAGAGGTTGAAATGGCCCAGGAAAGAAATATAGATGTAAATCTCCTTATTAAATCTCTTATTGTGGGGCGCTCCTGATGGGACATGTCTAAGTTTGGGCACCCAGGTACACGACACGGCCATGATGCCTCCATTCCAAATATACACACACACTCACAATCTTTTTTGAATAACAGCCATACGCACGCAAGTGCACGCACGTACACACACACACACACACACACACACACACACACACACACATATACATACACACACATGCACGCACACGCGCACGAGGCCCCTCATCTCATCTCTCATGCTGCTCATCTCAATAATTACCTCCCCCAGGTACCGGTACACGGGGATACGACACGCACGTGCTGCCACCGGGGGCACTGCGCCAGGGAGAGCAGACGGCAGCCATTCGGGGGTCAGTGAGGAGAAAATTAGGTGGAGGAGTGAGGTGTGTGTGGGGGAGGTTGGTGGGTTTGTGGTGGTGTAGGAAAACATCAGGGGGAATTGGCTTCTGAAAGACAGGCGTCATGGTGCGTACGGTCTCCTAATTACGCACGGTCTCCTACCGCCATTAGGAGCTGTCAGTAACATGTGGGGACGCAACCAGCCGCTGTAGTACAGGAGTCCACCGCAATCCGCTACAGACGCTGTGTGTGTGTGTGTGTGTGTGTGTGTGTGTGTGTGTGTGTGTGTGTGTGTGTGTGTGTGTGTGTGTGTGTGTGTGTGTGTGTGTGTGTGTGTGTGTGTGTGTGTGTGTGTGTGTGTGTGTGTGTGTGTGTGTGTGTGTGTGTGTGTGTGTGTGTGTACTGTGAGCATGCGGCTTTGCACTTTTTGGGGGATTTAGTGTTTTCAACTGTAAGACAAACCCTGCAGATACACATATTGTTTGCGATGTGCAGAAATCGTTGTTATGAAAAATATAACCTTTCAATAATGTAGTTGTGAAGATATGCTTGTGACTTGAGGTTTACACCTTTTTCAGTTTCATACCTTAAGTATGTGCTTGAAGATACATTTTTCATTATCACACCAAAGACATTCATGTCTAATCCTTAAAAGCTTGGTTTAATTTTCCTTTTCTTTTGTTGTGTCACTTTTTGTTGGTGCGTTGTGTTGTCTTTGTGTATTTCTGCAAACCTATTCAAGTACATTTTCCATATAGTGGAGTAATGTCTACCTGAGCAGTTGCTCTCTCTCACTGTGTGTGTTGTAATCCGAGCCTCTCTGTTACGTAGCCACGCGTACGTGCCTTTTAGTGCATGTTAATGCATGTTAACATGGGTTTGCCCCACTGGCTTCATGGTTGCGCTAGTACGGCGTATGCAGCTCTGTCCGTATTGTTGCTGTTATTGTTGCTGTCGACGCCATTAGTTACGGGCCGCCGGCTCAGCTTTCGCCATGTTGAGAGCCGTGTGGAGGCACTCGATATGCTGTGAATTTTGAATTCAGCACCTTTGAACTTGACGTAAAAAATAATATATTGCTTGCCAGGATCAAATTCCTTTACATGTACACCCTCCTGTATAAATGTGTGTGTGTGTGTGTGTGTATATATATATATATATATATATATATATATATATATATATATATATATATATATATATATATATCAATTTGCACCATTGCTACAAAAAGGTATCACTACTATCACAGACAAGCTCCCGGTTCAGACATTGCTCACTTGTGTGGTACTGAAGTCAGTGATGGTGTCATGTCAGTGTGTATATGGGCCCAATGTGACTGGCCCTCAGTTGACCGGATGAGGTCTGTGGAGCTTTGTCCCCTCTGATCTTCTGTCACAGCTGGGATGTGGTTAAGTTCTCCCACCTGAAAACAAGCTAAGTGAGTTTCTGTGTCTGCTCCTACTGTACTGATCTGCACCGTTTTCTGAATCCCCAAACACACCATGTGCAATGGAGCTGGGACACATGGCAGGGGCAAAGCACAGTGCTGTATGTCAACATAAGAAATCTAAAATAAGTTCAAAATGTTGAAACGGGAGACTACGAAAAATCCATCTCATCAGGCTTTAAGTAATGTGTTTGTGTTCAGACCAGGCGGCAACCTCCGGTTCTGCCGAGTGAAGCCAATGCAGAAGTGACTGGAAAAATTGCATTCTCTCTACTGACCAGCAGGAGCGACTAGAAAAGTCTATATAAGTCTATGACAAAATTACCAATCTTCTCACATGATTTATTACGTAAACATTGTGAACATGAGGTTATGGACTCAATTGCTATTTTCAAGTCTTCTAATGCACTCTTTTAAACTGCCCTATCTATGAGGATGTAAGGGATCTACTTATTGGTAAAATAACCTCCATTTATGTTGATTTCTTTTTGCTGGAAAAACTTGAGTTGTGCTTCAGGAACCTTTTTTTGTAGCAGATTTTATTTGCCAGGCCTGGGAAAGAAGGCAGAATATTTTTTTTTAATATCGAGCATTTTTGTAATTGAATGAAACTTAATGAAATGTGTGTCCACTGCAGCTGTATTTTTGGTGTCTTACAAACCCAATGTGTTGGGCACATATGCATGACACAAAAATAAAGATATTATCCACACAATCTTCAATACAGCACGATGTTCATTTAGTAAATGACGGTCCAGTTTAGAGAAAAATAATGGAGGGCTTAATGTGATTGACAGGTCGCTGCCGCCACCGTAGCCGTATGTCACACCTCCGCATTCCAAATATGGTAACTTCCGATCATTGGTTGCCAAAAAAACATCATGCGACGGTCGTAATCCAAGATGGCGACGGCGGAATCGCTGAAATCAAGGCTTTAAAACGTCAGTCTACAAACCAATGGGTGACGTCACAATGACTACGTCCACTTCTTGTATGCAGTCTGTGGTCCAGATCAGTCGACGTCCTGTGAAGAGCTGCTTTCAGCTACGGCCGTGGCTGAGGTGTGTGTGAGATAGGGATGCTAATTGGGACTACTTTTCTCTGACCGATAGTCCACACCAATCATTAACTGGCCAGAATTTTCCCTTGCATGCGAAGATAACCTGATGCACAAACAGGATGAATCCATAATTTCCTGCCAGCTGCGTCGTGTGTGTGCAAAACAGGAAACTGAGTTGCCAGTTTACCCGCCGGGGAGAGTTTGCACCCACGACGTCGCACGCATTGTTGTGGGCTCATGTCGCCACTTTCCCAGCAAGTCTCTACCGCATCAATTAGTTTAGCTGCGAGGTTGTCAGCTGTGTGTCTTCCTTGCATAATCCGTCAGGGTTTCTCCTATGTATCGAAGGCCCGGCGGCATGCCGTGTGTGTGGACTGTGAGAGTGAAGATAGCAGTTTCGTTATAGCTGTGAATGTTGCAGTGCAGTTTGTGTACAGTTGAGGCTTTTTTTGTCAGTGAATAAATGCTACGACTCCTCGAGACCCAAGCAAAGTCATTCAAGGTGGACAACAATGGCGACTCCTAAAGAGGTTAGTTTGGATGCAGCAATAGCATCCTTTGTGTCAGAACTGGAGTAGTTCTTTATTAAAAGAAGAGAAAAGAACGGCACTGAAGGTGTTTTTGCTCATCTACCGATTGGCTTTGGCAAGAGTTTGATTGACAGATGGTTCACCCAATCTCTTGCCAAGTATTTTTTTGCCTACCCTTTTCTAAACGGGTTCTAATGACGGCTTCTCAGATGGTTCTGTGTAACAAACCATCTGGGTCGTCGGGTTAAAAGATCAATGCAATTTCAGATTGAAGTTAATTCAATTAATTCTATTTGGGATTGTGTGTCAATTTTTGCAGCTATGATGTGATGTTTTGGTCACAAATGCCAGGGCAAAGCATTTTGGATTTGCAACCGCTCTGTTTTGTGTGTCTTACTGTGTTTTCTCTGTAGCAATAGTAATGGTAAACCAATGCTCATGGACATTGCAGTCTTTGGAGTTATCTGCTAATTGAAACTGACAGAATTAACATTTCTCAGAAACTGTCTTGGGATAATTAAAACACCTGGCTTTAACAAACCTATAAGATTCTGTCATTATTTTGGCGACTCCTGTGTTTTAATGTGAACTAACATTATTAATATTATCATAAAAAAAACATTTTCGATGCAGAATTGGGAGTAACTCCTCTGGATCAAGTGGCTCTGCCCACTTCCCAACTTTATTAACAAATGTTAGCATGCTAACACACTTGCTAACACAAGTGAGGCGTTGACCATGGCTACATGCTATCAGTTATATATATAAGCGTTTAATATAATCTAGGCTTTCTTGGGAGAACTGGCCAAACAGAGAAACGTACCTTCTCAACTCAATCCAACAGTTACACGAATGGTCTCTGGGGAATTTCAAAAGGCACTCTGGGAAATGTAGGATATTATTTACTAAAATAGACATCGTTGAGTTAGGGTCCTTGTACAAGGAAATAAAAATAGAAAAACTGCTTGGATGCATTGAACACATCACTGATTTATTACACACTGCAGTGCAAGAGTACGTGTGGGATGAATTTCATGAAAGGGCTGGAAAGTGTGTTTGTGTATGTGTGTGTGTGTTTTTTTTTTTGTGTGTGTGTAAGGAAGAGGCTTTTGTATTTGCCAATATACCTGCACATTCAGGCTGTATATTTTCCCTTTAATTTCTCTTTTATAAAAGAAATGTTGGAAGAAAAAAAGCTGAACACAAACAGTTCTCTGTGGATCTCCAGCACAGTGTGGCAGCAGGTATTACAGACATCCACACTACGTCACACTGTGTTGTCTACCAGCCCACTGCAGCTGCTGTGGTGATAGCCCAACACACACACACACACACACACCACACACATCCCCCTCTCACCTCTTTGCCTGTCCCATGTGCCTTCCCCTTTAAAGAGACTCACGGGTGGCTGCGCTCCACTTGACATGTGGGCCCATATTCTCACCTTAGAGACGGAGGATGGGCATGGTTGCACGCTTTGATGGCTTAATTACCGCCGTGGAAACAGGAGTGGCAAGAGAAAGAGGGAGAGGGAGCGAGGGTTATGTGCAACTGTTAGCAGCACTGATGCTTGTGAGGATCGTTAGCGTGAGACTAAAATGGCACTGAGGTCTCAGGAGGCAACTTAAATGCATGTGCTTTGGTTGAGGCTTTGGCTATTTAGGCTCATTGAATAAGGAAGTATGTTGTGCGGTTTGTGATAATATTATAACCGTACCCTGCTGAGATTGATTCCTTGTAAGTAGGAGCCTCCTGTAATTTTACAATAACGAAAAAACCCTTTCTTACCCAATGCTGAAACACAGAAAACCATAAAAGCGTATAAAAGATAGATTATTTATCTTTCATATTGTCAAAGATTCAAATGACGAGACTAAAACCAGTTTTGTCTCATAAGGCTTATTCCCCGTGCCATAGACCACCATTGTTGCCCAATACTTCTAAAAACACAATAAAAACGTGTAATTATTTTTAGACTCATAAACTGTCCTGCTGCTGTAAATTCTTTCTGTCAGAGGTTTTTACAGCAGATCATCCTTTTCCGTCTATTGGTAACCCGGACTTTAACCAATCAGAAATATGATTTTATGATCGGTCAACATTTTTATTGTCGGTTAAAGATTAAACAGTTAATTATCAACATTTTATGATCCGCATATCTGATTTGGCAATGGCTTCACTCCGCATACCCTTCCTGATAAAAGCCCCCCTCCCATTCCCGACATCGCATAATCTGCAGCTGAAAATAGTCTGAAATAAATGCTCTCTTGACTACTGTTTGAGGAACATTTCTTGATAACCACAGTTCCCAGCTGTTGTAGGGCAAAAATACAATTGCATACATGCGACCCATTCTTTGTCTTTTTTTAGGGTTTACATCTTCAGGAGGAACGACACTAACAGGGTGGAGACAAAAGAAAGCACAAAGAGAGACAGAGTATCGTTGGTTTTGTTCTTTTCCTTTTGATTGGTTGACAATAAGACAAAATACGTACTCTGTCTGTGTAATAGACGTGACTCACTGTTTACAAGGTACCAACTGTACACAAGTTCAAAGACATCAGTCATCGTGAACACAGACACCAACACAGTGAAAATGAGACCCGGATATTTAAATCTGCATGCACATCGCATGATTTGCTCCAAATGAGGGTCAAGCCCCAAGACACAATGCCCCCACTTAGTATAAGGTAGGCTTAAGTTGTAAGCACCACAATGATGATCAGATAATAAATATGGATGAATCTAATTACTGAGCTGTTTTTACACTTTTTGTTATATATCATTTATATATTGTCATAAACGTTTAGATCCATTACTGAATTTATATATTTGGAGTACTGTAGAAGTTATTTTATATTTTGTTATTGTCAAAAAAGGCACATTTAATTGATTAAATGTCTTTCCATACTTTTATTTTATTTATCGAGACATCTTCAAAATGATCATCCATGTATGAGCATTTCGAAATGGACACAATCTTGAAAACATCAAATTGGCAAACGTGTACACACATTACAAATATTTCCAGCCATACTGTAAACACAACAAGCAAGGCCAAATATGTGTCACAGTGGCAATATTGAAGTCCAGTGGTAAAAAAATGATAATGGCACACACACTTGCCATAAAGCATGACAGCGCCCGGGTTGCATGGCAGGGGAGTGGACCATTTATCTAGAGGAAGAAGAGCTGTGTGCTTCAAAGCCCATCTGTCTCCGGATGGGGGTTAGGGGGTTGTGGGGTTGAGCTCGGTTTAATTGAAGATTATCTGCTTAATTACTCAAGCACAGCCAGCGTTAAACATCCATGGATTAAGAAAGCGTCAGCGAGGCAGACCTTTGGGTCCAGTGCTGTGCTCAATTAGCAAGAGGGCCCAGATATGGCTCTCCCCTCCGCACCCATCACTGCACTGAATCGGCATGCTAAGAGACGAGCCATGACGACAATAGACACACAACTGATAAACTGTAAAAGCACACCGTCAAAGTGCACACATGGCATCTGGACCACCCACTGAACACTGGCCTCTGTCTCTCAATGCACTCCCCAGCCCCCTAGTCCGCTGAATTACGTTCCTATCGGAGGATTTACATCCAATCGCAATTCATGTCCAATGTAAAAGTTCACTGCCAATCTCGGAAATATGGCACCTTTTAGTGGGTGTTTGGGAAGTCCGGGTAGAGCCTGATAAAGGCTTATAAGATGCGAAATATGAAAGCATGTTTTATAACATTATGAGGCAGGATTTTACATTTATAGTACGTCCTCATGAAAATATTATACATAAAGAAATATGGCATTCTTGTAACAATGCAATCTATCTGAAATGATATTTCAACAGTATAACAGAAGACTAGATTTTAAATTAGAACAATGAAGAATTAATCATATATTTTAGTTTCTTTCTTGTCAACGCTGTGCATGTAGCTCCTCTTCCTCTCCTCTTCCTCTTCTGACCACACAGCAGTACGATATTAATGAAGGTAGATGTCAAGACCTGACTGCCCCCCTGTGCTGGCCAGATAGCCCTCTTGGTAGATGGGTTATTTATACCAGGCACCTTGATGTTTGAAGGTTTAGCTTGACCTAAAAAAAAAAAAAAAAATCCATTTCCTCAGCCGTACCCTTTGCCACTCAGCTTTATCTGGCTACTGTGTGTGTGTGTGTGTGTGTGTGTGTGTGTGTGTGTGTGTGTGTGTGCGTGTTCTTTTACGTGCACGCTGACAGGTTCTTTTGTCTGCCTGACTCCCCCTGCAGTGAGTTGAAGTAGGTGTCACGTGACATCCCGCTATCCCCTCCTCCTCCACCGTCCTTCTCCTGCGTGGCCTCAGTCTTCATCTCTTCTACCGCTCCATCATCCTTCTCCATCCGTCTTAATCCCTTCATCCCTCCTCTTCTTTGCTTCCCGTTTGGGTGATCGGGGGGGCGCTCACAGCAGCGTTGCGCACAGATGGTGGGGATCCGTGTCTAGTCAGGAACGCAAACAAAGCTTTATTTGGCGTCCCAAAATGATGGTGATCGCTGCTATACGTCTGCAGCCATTTGACAGGAAGATCTTCACAGGACAACTTGTTTTATTAACGATGTCAAAGTCTTTTAAATGTAATTTTATTCACATGGTTTAATTACACGCTTTGCAACATTCATTAGGGCTAACACAAATGATAAATAATAATATTATAATATAAATAGGTTTGCGTCTTACGGCATTCATCAGTCCAGACAGTGTCCACGGTGACCAGCACCGAACCAGAACTGAAGGAGCGACATTAAGAGGTGGATTGCACATGAGTCATCCCCTCTTCAGTTTAACCTACACAACAACATATTCTCTGTACCGCCCGTCCAAAATGTGCTCCATTTATCACACTTAAACAACATAATGTATGACAAATACTGTTGGACAATAATACGTTACATAATAACGCCTCACAGTGACGTGTAGACTAGGATGTGGACGGGATTACAACTGGAACTCCAGTAATTGCATCACAGTTACTAATCCCGTTAACGTTCTGTTACTTTGACATTTGGGAGTTGACTTGTTTACTAGTTAGACGTTGGGTTCATGCTAATGTTGTCTCTGTGTTCAGGTAGGACACTGGTCCGGGCTCTGCTCAACACAGGGACTGAAGGTATGAGGAAGAGGTTTGGAGAATTGCAATCGGTTCCAAAGTTGTCTCATTCACATGTTTGCTTGCTCACGGGAGTCGTCTACGTTCAATGTGTGTGTGCGAATGGAAGTTGTGACTTTCTAGAGGTGTGCGAGCAGTCACCGAGGCTAAGCGCTTTAGCGTCTGGATGTTCAGTAAATCCTTCCAAACTGTGGGTCTGGCTCCTTATTAAACCACAATGTCTATTTGTTTTCTACATGTGTTCAATACAAAAAAAGCAACATGTGGGTGTGGAGGATTTGCAGCTGTTAAAAGTCCTTTTTGACGGTGACTGAAATTAACGTTACTTATCAATTGTAAAAGCAGCTGTGTAGTGATGATATGGGGGTATTTGTATTATTATTATTTATTTAAGGACCAATAAGACAATCTCTAAAGAAATTAAGAGGATGTGTCCAAGAACATTTCAAAAAAATTCTACAAATAATGACCTTGTTTTTCTATTGGAATAAAGTCAGATGACATGTGCTTGATGATGTTCCAACTCGTTTCACTCTTCACCTTCCGATTTTTTCCATCCAAATTGTCTTTTGCGTTCTAATTTTAAATGTTTAGTGTTCATACCTCACTAAGGTACCTTGTGTAATTTTTTGGCAGACCAAAACAAAATTGTAGTTCATCCTCAAATGATAAAAGGGATTTCATTTGCGAATGTTTCTTTCCGACAGCAGTCACAGTTTTACCTTAAAGACCACATCCACAATCACGGATGCTTTTACAACCCTCTCTCATTTAGTCCTCTGTAAGGTAATCTTATGGAGTATCTGCCGTCTTCTTTCGTTTCATTGTGTAAAGGAATCGCGTCATAACTGCAATTCCGCAAATATGCTTAAATGAGGAAACGCGTTTGCAAAGAGGACAATGGCATTTTGGCTCTTATTGTCTATAGGCCTGGATGGAGCACAAGGCAGTAGTGGTGGCTTTTACAAACAGTGGTACAGAAAGCTGTACCAGTCTGTCAGAGCAAATGTTCTGCATAAAGAGCGTTCTGCATAAAGAGCAGGAAGGGTGTTGCAGCTGGGCTGAGGCGTCGCTGAGACTAAGTTCCCTCCACTCGCACCACTGCGGTTTTCTAGCTTCAGGAAACAAATATAAACCTTCACTGTATAAAACTAGCAAACATTTTTACGAAGGATTTACTGGAGTTGAAAGTCTCAATAAAAAAGATTGAAAATTAGGAATATGTAATCACCGAATGTTTCCAAATAAATTCCGTTACTTGTTAATACAACAACTAAATGCTACAAACAATACACTGAAATGTCAAGCAAAGCCATTGAATTCAAATGGATGGAGGACAGGAAGACTTTTCCTCTCCTTTCTCAAGCGTCTCTCAGTTTTACTTGAACTTCAAAAACAGCACAGTTTGGTGTAACTTATTCCAAACCATATTACTGCAATGAAACACGGCATCACCAGATGTGGATTGATGCTCAAACTAAAGAACCAAATGCGTTGTTTGTCGTCGCTTTCCAAAACCACACATTTAAGCGATATCTTATCTGAGGAGCAAGAATGTTCGTCGTCATCGTCACACACGGTTTGGCTGTTATGCCCTTCTTAATAGTATTTCATGTGTCTCTTTTCATATGTTTAGATAAGGACAGTAGTTTTTGTTTGTCAAATAGGATCTAATTTAGTTCATTTTATATTTCTTTCTTTTGAAGTGGTGTTCAACGAACACCATTTCCCAAAGTCCTAGATGTTCATGGTGAGTCCATGAGCTCGTCTGTAAAAACAGCAGGAGAGAGAGGAGTTAATGCTTAAAAGCAGAGATTGCAGATAATAAATTGCCAAAGAATGACTATAGAAGCGAGCTTTGGTGAATTTTATGAATATGGAAGAAACCAAGTACAGTACCAGTATTGCTGTACATTTTAATGGCAGGTGTCGTGTTTTTTAGTGATCACAAAGCTGTTAAAATCACAAAGGTAAGCAAGTTGAGCTATTTATGGAAATTTGTCTTAGAATATTGAAATGTAACTTCAGGAACAGGCTTAATTTTCTTTCTGAAAGACAGATGAAAGATTGCGTTGAGTTACAGAAGCCAAAGCACGAACGTGATAGTCATTGCCTTGTGAGGCAACGCTGTGAGATGCTTTGCTTTCCAGTCTTCAATGTGTAGCATCACAGCTGCCCATGATGGCAGGAAAATACCGCGTTCTTCTGTCAACTTTGACACACAATTATAAAAAAAACAACCCACTGTATGTTGATTTGTGAAATGTTCTTCACACTGTTGGCAGGTTTGCATGTTTATGGACAGTACGTATGTTTCAGCCAGCTCTTGTTCTCTGAAGTTATTTCCATCAGTGTGCTGCAGAAGTCCCAAAGCTGCACGCACGCACGCACGCACGCACGCACGCACGCACGCACGCACGCACGCACGGACGTTGCATTATTCTGTTATCTGCTGGTGGGAGAGGGGGAGAGAAAGAAACAGGGGGAGGAGGAGAGGGTCGGATGGGAGGGAAAGGTAGTTTGGTGGAAGTGCAGTGGGAGGCAAGCAGGTGAAGATTTGGTTCAGCCTGAGTGCTTCACTCATGCAGCGGAAATGCTGAGGAGGTCAGTCGCCAGCCACCCCACCCCCTCTCGACTCCCTCCATCTCTCCCTGTCATTCATCCTCCTCTCTTCCCCTCATCCTCAGCACCTTATCGGTGCCGGTATTTCCTCTCCTCTCGAGCCACGTGCCATTTTGACAAACAGATTTATTGGTTACGTCATATTTCTTCCCTGTTTTAATCAAATGCCGGGGCGGCGGGGCTGACTCGTGCTCAGATTAATATCGCCATTGATCAGATTGGATGGAGGTGTCCTCGCACCGGCACCATACACCACCCCTGCTCAACCCCTCCCCACCCCACAACTACACACACACACACACTCACACACACACACACACACATGCACACACCCTCTCCCATACTCTTTCATTGCTGGGTAAAGGCTATGCACTCAGAGAATTCCAGTAATATTTATTTCCCCTGTGTGGCTGATTTAAGCTGCCCGAATGCACGCTTCATTTTTATGTGTGTTTGCTTGCACAATATTTTGGCATGCGTAAAAGTGTGATTCACCTCTTTGGATTTGCATTCTGTTGTTTTTCCCCCGTATAAGGTCCTGCAAATGTGTCTGTCTGGACTTAGAGAGTTTCCCGGTCATTTGCAAATTGCAGAATTGTTTGTGGGAAGTAAAAGGAAGGACTGATAGTGAGACACACACACACACACACACACACACACACACACACATATACACAAAGAGAGGCCATGAAGCTGAGGAGGATGAGAGCCGTTGCAGCAGCGAGCTGGTGACAATGCTGCACGAGGAAGTAATTCTAACAAACGCACCGTGGCGGCCGGGGCCGTTGGAAGCCATCAGCGTTGCTCTTTCCCCCCCCGCTTCACCCCACCACCCCCACCCTTATACACACACCCACACACCCACACACCCACACACACCATCACACAACCACTTTGACAGTGCTTTCACCTGCCCCCCCGCCCCACCACCTCCATCTCCACGGCCTGCCAGTCACGCAGACGCAGCCCACCACTCTTCCCCCACGTCGATCATGCGTGACATGGGGGTCAGCAGCGAGCAGCGGCGAGGCAAAGAGCCTCGTCGCACCCCACACCCCATCGCGCCCCCTTCCCCACCACACACACACCACCACCTGGGTGTGACCGGGCCGGCGGTCTGCCGCACGCGCAGGGAAATTACCACGCATCTTTTGTTGCCATGTGCATGGGTGAGTGATGAACAGAAGCGGCCTTTGGCAGACGCTAACTGCAGGGGTGTAAAAGGCGGTGGGGGGAGGGGGGGAGTGGGAGGTGAGCGGAAAAATGGAAAGAGATAGAAAAAGAGAGTGCTGGGAGGGAAGTGGCGGCTGGTGGTGAAAGGATAGAAAGAGGGGGGATGTGGGGATGGGGATGGGGAGGATGGAGGAGCGTGGGGAGCCGCAGCCCTCTGATTAAGGGCGAAAGAGTGCCGGCTGAGGTGGTGGGGGGCGGAGGAGGAAGAGGAGGAGGGATGCAGAGAACAGTGTGTGTGAGAAAGGGAGAGAGACGGGGAGAGGAGATATAGGGGGGAAAAAAGAAAGGAGACAGAGAGGTGGGGGAGGGGCAGGAGGGACAATTTAACGAAGCTCAAAGCTTCTGCCATCGCTGAAAAGCAAGAAAGGAGAAAGACATGGAGGAGATCGGCCGGGCTTAGGCTGGTGTTAACGGCCCGTTAGTTCTGCCCTTGCTTTTCTTCCTCTCCTGCCTCTTTGTTTGTGATTTGGTGTTTAGAAAAATGTGAGCCCGGATTACTCCAGGCTTTTGAAAGAAACTTTGAAAATCTGCTTTCAGAAATACAGTGGGCTGCTAGGTATCCATAAAACCATCATAGCTGTTGAACTTGTTGATCGTGGACTGTTTCCACTCTCACATTGTAAAAAACAATCCTCTTATTTAATTAGTGTTTTATTTTCTCATGTGAACATTTATTTATAGACATAAATGTTTGACGCAAGCTGCTTCAAACGTTGCTTTGGAAAGGAATTTATCAACTTCACCTGCTGTTTTTCACTTATTATATCATATTACGGGCCAAAATGCTTGAGATGTGCACATAGAGCCATTTTTATTTATTTGAATGCATCAGAAAACTATTAGCTAAGTGTGAAAAGAGACACCAGATCAGGATGTTCAGATTAATTAAGGCGCAACCTTTTTATGAGTGTAACAAATTCATGCTGAACTTCAAACAAGTGCCATTTAACATTATTGAGGAGAGGATGCAAAACCCATGAACACTGGATGAGTGAGAGTGAGAGGGAGGGGGAAAGAGAGAGAGAGAGAGAGAGTGAGAGAGAGAGAGTGCGAGAGCACCTGTGTCATTGTTATGCCTGTTGCCTGGTAACAACATTTTCACTGTGCACCAAACGGAAGCCATGCATGAAGAAAACCTTCCTCTTAGAAAACAAAAGAGTAAAAAAAGAATTCCATATTTCAGGGTTTTTAAAGATGGCATTTTTGTTTGGGATCCATCCTATACGAGCTGATTTTCCGCTGACAATAAAATGCACCTTGCAGTAAGCCACGATGTAACATGGTCACAATATTTCAGTTTGGCATTACTGTTTGTGAACTGGACACACAAACCCAGTTTTTGATCTGCCAAAGGTATATATACATACACCAATCCTATGGTAAGGTGTGGTATACTCATCAAGTGCACTGCTCTGACATGGCCAGTGATGTCATAGTAAGTGTTCTGTATTATGTTAAAGGCCAAACTCCTCTTGTTGTACATTCAAAAAATTCAGGTGACTTCGGTTTATTTTGTAAAAGCGGGTCTTTTCAAAGATGAAGAACTTAAAAAAACGTAATAAAAGATCTGAAAGAAGTTTTCCTTTGTCCACATGCTTGCTCTATATGAGCAACACCAGGCAGTGGGAGTTGTGAGGCCTCATATATTCCCACAACAATCCTGGACAGCTTGTCCTCTGAAACAACACCTGTTGACAGGTGAGGAAAGGAGCCTGTTGCTCTGAGTAGCACGGAAGGGAAGCTAGCTGTGCAAATCATCTTTAAAAGACTGAACAGCTCAAAGATTGAGGCCTACGTGCACTTAGCATCTGTTAACCTCAGCGCATTTGCTCCTTTGCCTGGTGACGCAGGCTTCTTATGGTCCAATAAAAGCTGGAGCACAATAAATGTCCAGCTGCGTGTTGATTGCCTGGTAGTGGAGAGTCGTCAAATGGCTTTAAATACCTTTTCCAAGTTGGACCAATCAGAAAGCATTGCAACACCAACATCATCGCCTTCACCGCTTGTGATACAGGTTTTGAGTTTACGTTTGACGTGTTTGCACTTTCCAGAAATATTTTCAAACAGATGTTTAAGTTTCAACTATGTGCGTGAATGTGTGTGGCTCAGGGCAGGGTCGTCCTTCAATCAGATGGTCGGCGGTTCGATCCCCCCGCTAGTCCTTGTCGATGTGTCTTTGGGCAAGACACTTGACCCCAGATTGCTCCCGCGGGGTGTTCCTGCCGCGGTATGAGTGGGTGTGAATGATTAGATGGTCCTGATGGGCAGGTGGCACCTGTCATCCGCGTATGAATGGGTGTAAATGAGTGAATGAGGACATGTAGTGTTAAAGCGCTTTGAGTGGTCTGAAGACTTGAAAGGTGCTATACAAGTACAGCCCATTTACCATGTATACAATACTCTGTATAGCACTCAAGAAAGGTTCTGTATCAGAAACATACTGTAAATAACTCAGTGTTCACTTTGCCATGTGTACAGTATACCCCAGTAAGCAAGCTTTTTACCAAACTCAAAAAACTCAACAGCCTGAAAGTTTTGCTTCTACACATCACATATTATATCTTATGTTTCCATTCACTGCTATATAGAGTATATCAAATGATTCTGTTCTCCGACCACTTTGTTACAATCGCAATATTTGCTGCTACTACTGCATATTAGGATTATTAGCTTCATTGTGTAATCTGTTACTATAAATCAGTTTCATCTCGCTTTGAAAATGTTATTTCAGTTCATAAAATGTAAATGTTTTTAAAGTTGTTGCTCTCATGTGTGATGAGCAAAGTAATATTTTGAGTTGCATTCATGCTTTCCACATAAAGCCAGAGGAAGTTTACGTACGAATGATATCCAGTGGGTTTCCAAGGATACACTTAAACACAAATGATAAAAAAACAAAATTGTTCAAGGCAATTGTAACAATTGACTATCAGAGTACCTAGTAATTAAATGGCAAGAGGTCTGGAAATAATTCATATAGGATTTTGTTCTAAGAAAAGCTTTAAATACCCTGAACATATTCTATTTGAAATGTTATCTTTTCACAATTCAATGTCAGAATTCAAAATAAAAGTTCACTTTAAGTCAGTTATATGTATTGTATGAATAGGATTTCCCCTTCTCCCTGGTCTTTTGGTGCCTAAGGCTTTTGTGTAGAGGGTAAAATGTGTCCATCTTTAGTGTGCTGGTCTTTGGGGGGGCTTGCTATGTAAGCCTTGCTCGTGAACTATGAAAGCTGCCCGTTGCTGCAGCTTCGTTTGCTCGAATGAAACACCCCCATCTTTGATGGCTGTTTGTACCAGAAATCCCTCCCTACCCCCACCCCCACCAGCAGCCCCTATCTGAAGTAATGTGCAGCAGCGCAGAAATCTCACCGCTTAGTCAGTCAATAGCGGAAAGACCATTTTGATTTCCAGGGATAAAGAGGGTAAGGCCATTTACAGCCTACCTACAAGCTCGGCTGAACCTTAAAGTTATGGTTATTCAAATTTTACTGGAGGATGTTCTAGTTCCTAATTTATTTTTGACTCTTAAAAATGTGTCTTTTGCTGGGTGCAAGATATAGTATTTAACCTAATGCGTCTCCCACTTCAATGAAATCAAGAAGATTAGTATTCTATATACGTAAATATATGCATTTTTTCCTGTTTCATCACACCATTTATCTAGCACGTCATTATTTTCTTTATATTGAACACATTTCAGCGATTTTGCTTTTATATATACAATGTCGTGTGGAACCACTGATGTCGAGGTTTGTGTCTTTACCACAATGCTAGCGGACTCCCTGTCAACTTGACAGAATTTGTGGAAATGATGCTGTTATGTACATCTCAGTACCAATTTTAAAATGACATTAACTGGCCCAAAGGAGACATTTACGATAACAGGTCTCGAGGTGACATATTCGTCTCTGATTGACCTTGACGATGACTGTGTCACTGCGGGATAAAATTAAGTTGCTATGTTGTTATGGGGCAGCTCACCTACTAGCCACTGCATTGCAAACATGCCTGTTTGACATTACCTAATTCATTTCCAGATTTTCAGCAATTGAGAATACACAAAAAAACAATGACACAAATATAAAACCCCCAAAAAGTCTTGAGACGATTTGTATGGAAGCTGTTGCAGTGGAAAAAAAAAAAACTTCCTGTGACCCGACCTGCTGAAAGAAATTGAATGAAACGCTTCACGGAGGAGGTGGTGGGTGACGCACACAATCCTCTGTGTGATCGGCACAGAGTGCTGTCTGTGTGGACCTGGGTTCACATTACCCTCTGGGGGGTCACATTTCACATGCTCTCCACCAGCTGTTCGACACCACAGCAGGCTCAGCCATCTAATGGCACACACTGAGACAAGGCCACAGGTGACATGTTGAGGAAATTTGTCTCGGAGGAATAAAAAAAGGCATGGCATACAGAAAAAACACACTATATCATGATGTAATTATATATTCATTAGTATTCCACTCCACCATCAATGGTCGTCTGGTATCTGTTGACTGTTTTTATGGGTTGAGAAATGGTGACTTAATCAAGCAGTAATGCTGCAAACCAAATGATTTTCTGCTAATCTTCTGGCCAATCATAAGCAAAGGTAACGGCTTAGCTGCTGGCAAATGAGCCACTGCCTTGAACGCACATAGGCTAATGACATGATTATTTGCTCATCAGGGTGGTGTATGTGTGTGTGTGTATGTGTGCATGTGTGTCAGACAAACTGTGTGGACGTGTGAAAGTCTATGTGTGCTTCTTGGGGGTTGGTGGTGAGGGGGGATGCTGGTCACATCTCAGCATGGTAATAAAAGCCGGAGCTGTTGTCACAAAACTCAGCCCCTACGCCCAGCTTTTAAGTGCTGCCTCTATTCTCAGAGAGCAGCAGACACATTACAGAGAGGGGAGAGGGTAAGAAAGGCTTGGGGAAAGAGAGAGTGAGAGAAAGGGAGAGAGAAACGAGGGGGGTTGTGAGGCCTGTGGCTGACGGATTGATTTTAAATGTTCTGCAAAGGCAGTGTTTACTATCCTCTCTGGCTAGCCCCCTGACAGCGTCAGCATCAAAACAAGATTCGTCCCCCCTTCCCCCACCCAACAGGAAGAGGGGGAAAGGAAGCATTGGAAAGGCAATGGTTACCTAAAATGACGTTTCTTTCTCCCTGGCTAAATGCTTAGTTTGCCCCAAAAAAGTAGTACAGCTGGTGCCTGCCATGGGAGATCTTTGTCGTTTCTGATTCTCTTTGCTTTTAAAATACCTGAATACAATTCAAAATGTCAGTGCTCAGCCAGTATTCTTCAGCTAAACAAAATGTGTCATTTTATCAAGCTTGTGTGGCATACTTAATCATTTTTTCACATTGGTATCACCGTGTAAAAGACAAAAAATGGTCTTGATGTGTTCTAATGGGCAACCATAACTCATTAGCAGTCATTATTTATGGGTGTGACATTAATGGGGTTCAGCTTGGCTCTGGTTCTCTGGCTCAGTGCTCACGACAGTCGTGGGAACAGATAAGCTTGCAAACTCGGCTTGCATAATCACAAAATTCACAGTTTATCCGAGAAAGGTGACAGGGTATGGTCATACTGTTTGTGATGCAGTAATGTAAAAGAAGAATTTAATTTAAAGGTGAAGGCTGGTGTTAGTCTATATTTTTCTTATGCACAGCAAATCTCTTGTAAAAGACCAAAACCAGTCGGTCTCTCGGGCACGTTCCAACTTCCCACACTATCATTGGCTGTCAGCCCCCAAGCCCATTGGGCTCCTACTGTAGACGTAAATCTTTAAACATGGATCACAAATACTTACTGTTACATTTAAGAAAAAAGGATAAGTGATTTGCTAAACCAGCACGGTACTGTTTTGCCAAACTCTAAAAGGAGTAAAAACTTTGGGGACTATTTTACATTATATACACATGCTGTGTGCTCGACGAAAGCAGCAACACGTGTATGGGATAAACTTTCAATAAACGACAATGCCCGTGTACATGATAATGAAGGAACATGTCAACCAGTTGAACAGTGTGGTTAACTGATGTTAACTGTTTTAGGCAGTTTTTTGACGACAGTCTGTGGCACAGAAATAAGCTATATCAGGTTTTGGAAACACAGATAATACTTGTCACTGGGATCAATTTAGTTTAATAAAATACATAGAAAAGGGCTCTCATGCCTAAAATTCAACAACAAATGTTCAAATCAAGCAGAAATGATTTCTTAACTTTGTTAAAACATTTTGGTCCATCTATTAGTAGGATCTGTATGAAATAACAGTCCGTTAATCAGTTCAGAGTTTGACTAGTTTAATATTTAAATTTCTACTTTTGGGAGGTCTCCATTCCAAGTAAAAAACAGTGTGGTCTATTGTACTGAACGTAGAGAGCATTGGTAAGAAATCAGGCTAAATGCTTAACTCGATTTGAAGGGGAAAATTTCTTTTCGTGCCACGGTGCCACACTCATAATTATCCGATTGTTGCAGACCATTAGGAATTTGATTTATTGTTCTTTGGCAGTCAAGATGGAGGTTCTCACCCCCCGCCTTAGACGTGTGTGAAATGCACAAGTCTGGAGGGCTGAGGAGAATATGTGGAAGTGAGAGCCATATGTCTGCGCTGTCAGAGAGCCACTTGTTAGAGGAAGTTTAGCCTCCCTGTGCCTCCAGCCACAGCCTTAATTATTAACAACATGTCTCCCCTCTGAAGAGCTGCGTGAGGGCGGCTCACTGAAAAAGGTGCTTTGGAATGTGGGCCGGGTGCAGACTATCCTCTGGATACTGAGATATTCAGTTGAGGCAGTGAAGGTTTTTTGGGAAAGTTGTTGGTGTGCAGATATTTATCCTCCACTTTCCTCTCATGTGATAGTTTGTAATTGAAGCTCACTTGTAAACACCAGAGGGACTCAGTTTTTCTTACATTTAAATCAAGGCAATCATCATCAAGTCAGTCCGTGCCAATGAATGATTTAAAAACGATCCCTTCTGTGTGTTTGTATCCATGTTTTTTCCTCATGTAGAAAACTATCAGAAGAATTGCACTGATTGGCTCATGGCTTCAAAAGTGACAGGAAGTCCTTTGATTTGGGGACGATACCTTAGTGGTTCAAAAGTGCTCAATATGTAATTTGCTAAATTGTAAAAACTGCTTAAATAATTTAATTTAGTTAGTAGGAATTAATTTCATATGCGCTCCCTGTGGAGAAAACCGGTCGTGTTTCCCATAGAGGGGCACCAATTATAATCTTCGGTGATTCATTTTCTAAAAAGTCTCATCTGCCGATTCCAGTTTTTGCCGATTCCAATTTTCCAATTGACAGCAAGGCTTCAGACTAATTCTTGTACTTTGTTATTGTCATCTATGATGGTTATTTGCATTAAAAGACACTATTCAAATGATTAAGAAGTACATCAGTGATAAATTAAGATAGTTTCATAAACAGTTCCTCACAGTTATTTTAATTACGGCCAAACTGACTTTAAACTACAGACTCTATTTCAATATACAATCAAATGTGTTGTGTTTTGATGCTGTTTTTAGTTCAATACCAGTTAAAGACAAAATTAGAGAGGAGTTTTACCCCCCCCCTTATATCTATACTCTCATTTACACTGTTAAATGGCAGGGTAGTTAATTATTATGATTTATTCGACAAACTAAACAAAAACTACAAGCAATTATCTTCTCTGCTGACAATCCAGATCAATGGAAAAGAAAATCAAAGAACATCAGGGAATATACTTATAATTAATGAATTAATTATTTAATTATGTAAATAAATGTATTTACTTCTTATCAATTTTACAAATCTTTGTCATGTTGAAAAATAGATGAGAAGGATAAGTTCAAAATACCTCATATTATAGAGCTAAAAACAACTTTAACACAAACCTTACTTTTGCAAATAAGGTTGTTATAGCTGGTATTGCATCATGAAAGATGATAGATCTCCAAACAACGTCTCGATAGAATCTGATCAATAAGTGTCTGTTTTCATTTCAGCTGCACTGTAATTATCCAACAATCAGTCAACTGTAATTATCACATACAAGATTGAGATGGGTTGATAATAAGCGAATCAGATCAGGTTTACCCTCGACATTAAAACCAGAATCAGGTCAAGATGCGTTAGGATCATGCTGTAGCAGCAACACTCCCACGGATCATTACGGTTGGATCACCCAACGGACTTCCTCCAGGTTTGAGAATATATAACCAGTGAAGAGAGAATAATGATATCAACCAAAGCAGTGACAACACCATTTCCATCCTTATTTCAATCAAAGAGGGATTGATCATTATTGGACCTTTTCATGATGGATGCACAACATGTGAAACAGACGTAAGCGTAAGCCATAAGCCACCCGAGGCCGTGGTTTACAGTGATTTTTAAACATCTAAGGGGGGGTTGTTAGGATGCAGCGGAAAGCATGCAATCAGGTTCGTCAAGCACGCTTAAAGATTGGAGTGATCATTAACATTTAGCTCGATATTGCCACTAATTGCGCGATTGTTGAAGTCGTGTCGAATCATTTTAGCACTCCTCTTTGCTGGCACAGGGGTGACTCTGGACAGGTGCTTTGGAGCTGCCATCGCTCCAGCATATTTTTCTCGCTGTAGTTTGGACGCCAGTAAGATTGCAGGGACGATTCACATTAATGCCCTTTCACTGACATGATTGCTCTTTCTACAATGGTGATTCGCAAGCAGTGGTTGATGTAGATTGTCTCTGCTGGCTGCTTTACAAATCCGTGGCAATGTGGAGCCAAGGAAGTTCACCCCCCATGGGCTCTGTTGTATACTTAATGTTAAGAGAGAGAAAAATAAAGTTCTCATCATGTAGCAGTTACATTAAAACCGCTGAATGACCGCGTTGCGTACTTGATTCATTGAATAACAGTTCTCGTCCAGGCAGATGATAAATTATTCAGGATTTTGTTGGCGGTTGCCCTCTTTAGCTCTGCGTCCCATACGCAGCTGCACATGGAACCAGACTTCGTTGACAAGACCCTCAGGTGTGTTTGGATTCAGGGCCTGAGAGTACTTCATTTTCTGAAGGTCTGCCTCAGTTAACGCTTGGTGGTAGGGGTGGGCAATATGGCCAAAATCACAGTACACTTATATTTATAAGAATTTTATAAGAATTCTTAGGAATTTTAGAATAATGCAGTTAAATCAGTTAAACGGTTAAAAATATATAAGAACATTTGCATCATTTTGCAGCACATTTGATTATTCTCTTCTTTTATTTGGAGCCCATATACATACAAAAACATATCAACAGTATAACTGAAATTCTCTCAAAATGAAAACGTTAAGATTCCTGAGAACAATAATTTCAAGTGTCACAGTTTTTACAGTTGGCAGTAAATACTCACCCGTGCAATATAAAAATCAAACACTTTTTTTTTTAGGGTATACCCAATGAAAAAAAACCTGCAGGATTTGCTCATCTCTCATTTAACAAAGCTGACAAAACACAAAAAGACAAAATGAACTGGTGTGCTAAATTCTGGTAATGGTTTAACCGTTGTTCTTTCTCATCTTGGGTCGGTCGGGATGCCTCCTCCTCCTTTCCTCAACCTCCCTCTCCCCCATGTCTGGCCAAATCGCGTTACCTTGCAATGCAGATGGATTTGTGAGGTCACTTGAGATCAGATGAAAATAGCTGCCGCAGTGGAAAAGGTATTGACAAATGTCTACCAGTGGACACACTTCTACCGTTTGCATGGTACAAACCGTCATATCTCCCAACCCGACTTGGTGGTGGAATGTTTTTTAGTTTTTGTTTAACTACTCTAATGAGAATGTTTTTGCAAGCGATAAACTCTGGGTCTTTCAACAGACACCAGGATAGGCTGATCGGTTGTTCAATGATGTACCTATTAGGCCGACATAAATGTTGAAATCATAGGGTTCACCTGGTTTAGCGACATTTGTGGTGATTGTGTTAAGATCAATAGCCGAATCATTCTCGGCTCACCAGGTCTGAAAACAGACAACGGACCACATACTGGAGTCGGTTTAATGGCCCCCGCTTCATTTCCTGACTTTTCCAGCTCTTCAATTTCTCTCTCATCCATTTCAGCGTCCTCCTCTATCCTGTCCATCTTTTTCCACCGCTTGTCCTCACTTAGCCAACTCGCTAAATCAAAATTCACATCAAAATCTACCATTTCAGTTTTACTGCGCCAATTAGTTACCTATTGTTTAAAAATGTTGATGTGGTCACAGATGTGTGTTTACAGCTTCAATCGCGGCCCAGCCGATCATAATCACGGACTGGAACCGTCCATTTTATAATGTTGCTTTTCCACTGCTGCACAGTATCTATTCATAAAGAAAGTGAAAACAAAATGTCGTGTTGCATATATTGTATTGTATTTGTTAAAAGACGCGTTGCTGCTGGACCTACTGTACCGGAAACAGAGTTGCCTTCTGATATTTCCCTTTTGTCTTCAGAGTCAGGTGCACATGAAGACAATGTTATTCTTTGACCTTTTCATGACTGTCTTATTATCTGTCTCTGCGCCCAAAACTGCCTGAAGGATTTCTCTGGTTAAAAGAACACAATGCTTCCCAATCAGCACTCCCCATCCCCCATCCGCAAACATTTAGGAAACGCATACAAACACCCGGTCTTGCAGGCTTTTATGAACTCGAGAAGAACCTGAATTCCCCTTAACTGATCACACTGGTGTTTCCGGTGTTTAAGCCCATTATCTAAAAACGGTACACCCTTTTCAAAGCATAGATTAATTGATTAATTTGTAAGCATCCACTGAGTTCCATATTAATGGTGAACATTATTACTTCATCAGCTTTCCAGTTTAGTCTACAGCACGGTATTAATAAATCAGTTAACTAATAATAATAATTTCTTTTCAACTTAATTCAATTTTGTAAGTTTTTACAGTAACTATTAGCTAAAATTGTAAAACCATTAATAATGAACATCTGCTATAATATGTCAAGAACTATTCTTCCTATTCCTTTAAACATATTGTATCGTTACCCATTTTTCTTTTATTCATTACATATTATTTGATGTGTAGCATCCTGGTGATGCCTTTAGCAGACACAGTTCACAATGAAATATATTAAGGCAATTAATTAAGAGCGCAATTAATTGCGACTCTTAACTGGCTACCACTAACGTTTTCTCTCCTTTCCTCATCTATAAACACAATTTACTCTGGGCATCGGCTATCTGCAAGGCAGTATGAAACTTCAAACTATTTCTCGAGACAAGGTGTGAATGTTGCTTCTTATGGGCTCCTCTCACATCTCCACACAGCTTTGTACCAAAATTCAATAAGAAAGAACACTGACACCCAGGTTATTGTCCTGTCCTTCAGGTCCAACAATTTACTGTTTGTCCACGGTCATTATATGAGACAAACATGGGGACATTGCCAGCACTTACTCTCCCAGTGCTGCAAACCAAGTCAAATCCACGAAAACCCTTACTAATATGAACAAGAGACACTTTTATTGAATACAAAATTATACAAGCATTAATAATTGATGTTATATTTAAAATGGTGCTTTGAGTTGCCTAATTAATCCCATTCACCCTATTTATTGAAACTGCCACGGATGAAAATCATCGTTTGTGTGAGTGAATTATAACCTCCCATGTGCCTTGTTCTTGTGTGCTGGGCCATCTTCTCCCAAGGTGTGTTTGTCACAGACAAAAACAGTAAGTGTGTCTGTGAGGCCATACTGACTGTGACAAGGCAGAGGGCCATGTGATTTTTCTCATCTCTTCCTTTCCATCCACAAAAAAACCCCTCACATCGTCTCACACACATACACCTCCCCCTGCGTACATATGCAAAAGTGTGCACGCATACTCTCCCTCTCTCTCACACACACACACACACACACACACACACACACACACACACACACACACACACACACACGCACGCACACACAACAAGCCCACTGCTGCGGAACAGCCATCAGTCAAAGTGTGTTGGCGCTGCAGGTCCGGGGGCATTTACATAGATAGATGATGGAGAGATTATGGGGCACAGGGGTTATTAATCATGCTGCTGAGAAGAAGAAGAGGGACTCCTTGGTGTCACTCTTCTCTCCAGGGATGGCTCTTTACCCTGGATATGTCTTTTGTGCCATTTCCAAAGTTCTGTCTGTTACCTAGTTAAACCACAGTGGTAATATTCAATATTGCTGCAGGGTAAAAGTACGGTGCAGCTAAATCCACCCCCAGCCACCAGCTCCAGCTTCACGGCTACCATCCAGAACTTCTCGACGAGACCTAGTGTACCATTCAGTTAATTTGATACTAAATACTAGAGCTGTTTTTTTTCCCATCCTGATTCCAATACCTGAACTTGTATATTGGCTGATACAGAGTACCAATCCGATACCAGTAAGTTAAAAAACT
Source organism: Cyclopterus lumpus (assembly GCF_009769545.1). Taxonomy (NCBI): domain Eukaryota; kingdom Metazoa; phylum Chordata; class Actinopteri; order Perciformes; family Cyclopteridae; genus Cyclopterus; species Cyclopterus lumpus. The sequence continues at coordinate 16,918,023 of NC_046966.1, forward strand.
AAAATATTGTTATTATTAAACAGCTGTCTACTACTCACCATGTATGAGTAGGCATGTTGTTGGTCTGCCTCAGTGTAAATCCTTTGAAAACAAAATACATCCAGAGAATGAATACCTTTCTTTTTATCATCAAGTTTGACTGATTTTCTATTCTAAACCAATGGTTGTGTTATCTGAAATCGTTCCCGTCATTGACTGAATAAAAAAAAAATTCAAAAGACAGAAAAATCTGATGTAATTTTGATCAACTGGAGGTCTTGGGTCTGAGAGGAGGTGGTGCAGCTGTGCACTGGTGCAGCTCCCACATGCTGCAGGATCGCTTGCAGAATCTGGAAATCCCACGGTTAGAGATTCTGGTAATTCCAGTCTCCAGTGTGGCAGCAGAGCATGGGTTCAGCCTTCATAACTACATTAAAGTGGCTAGGGAAGTCATTTGTCCCAAAAACTAATGACAATTGTCTCTGCAGCAATCTCTCTTGATGCTTCTTTATTAGCCCCCATTGAGCTCACAGTTTAGTCCAAGTCCATGTGGACTAGGAGGACGGTTTCAGCTCAGGGTGGATTACAGCAGGTCAATTGAATTAAAGTCTTGTTACTGGTTTGTTCATATTAGAATTGTAGTTGTTCATATCTCTGTTAATCTTTTCTCTCTACGCCCATATAAATGCATAATCTATAAGCTTCTGTTGTATCAATTATTAAAAAACACAGTGACACTGTGAGAAAATAGAGATGCACGTTCCACTTTTATTTAGTTACGATCCAATGAATTTGAATATCTACAGATACCGATATAATTCCAGTTATTTTTGCATACAATTTCCAGCAATGAAATGTAATTGTATTCCAATGCAATTTATTTGAACTGTAGGTTAAGTAGGCTTCACATACAACAGGTGTATGAGTGCAAATTGCTATGGCAAAAATAGAAGTAGCTTAATTATTGAACGGTTTCTTGACAGCACCGCGAGTAAAGACCATCGCTGACTGTGACAAAAATAACGCAACGTCGTGTCAGTTGATACAAACACGCACGCACACACACTAAATTAAAATTTGTTTGAGAATGTTGCTTAGAAAATACAAAATATAAGTATACAGTACAGAAATATGGTCGACCGTCGACCCATTTTTGGCTGTCGTTGGGCGTCCGTTGCCATAGTTCTGTGTGTCCTGTCCTGCATGCGTACTCGTCTGCCTTTGTTGTTGGCTTTTTGGCCGATTGAGCATTTTGAATGGGTGGCTGACCGACAGGGAGAGAAATCACTCTGATTGGCTGTTCAGCTGAAGCGATTCAGTGCAGGAGAAGAGAAACTTATGGGAGGATGGCAAACGCAGAACGGAGTCAAGAGGGCACTCGCAGAATGCTCTTCTCCGTTTTCATGAATTCTTTGGCCAAGACACAGGCGACGCAATAGTTGGCGTTTGTTGCCTCTAGTTCTTTGATGTCTATTTCGTGTCTCTGGATCTTAGTATAAGTACATCCACATATTGCATGTGGAGTTGCATGCGTATAAATACAGTTTCTAACCAAATTGTATTTCCAATAAGCCTCATATCCACCAACATTGGTAATAAAACTGTATTATTTTTAGTTTTTTTATACCTTAGATGTGGATGTACACAGTGTCGTGTTTTGTCGGTTCTGTTTTTTCCATCCACTTTTTCTTATCTCGTGGTTTTCTATGCTATCGTGTCATATGTACAGTATATATCTATAATAAACTGTATTGTTAGTCAGAGGCTGATTGTGTATATGGCACCATGCTTCCTGATTTGGAACTGAATGTTCTCATTAACATAAATAGTCAAATTTGAAGGTATTTGCTTGCGACATCGTCGATATATATCTCTTACTCGTATTAAAGTTGTGCTTTTTTTTACATTCAGAAATGCTAGCTAATGTAGCTTTGCACATCATATTAACAAAGTGTGACTATTTCCATTGTTCTAGATTACCAAAAAGTCTTCTCTTTTGTTCAAGCGGTTGGTTTCACACGCAACAACCAAATAATAGTCAACTCCTCTCGCGTCAACTATCTCAATGCCTCTTTTAAAATGTTAGTCCTGCCGCAATTTAACATTTCATAGCGCCTACCATTCTGCATGTTGTATGAATTTTGAATAGTGAGTGGTCGGAACGGGACACTGCGAGACTGGTAGATGAGGTAGTGGAGTAATCCACAGCGACAGGTGAAGTACTCTGCTCCTCTGGGCTGTTTGCTTCGGTAAATGTAGCCGCCATCCTCTGACCCCAATGGGACTTGACACTTGGACCCTCCCTGTCCTTCCTCCTCACTCCCTCATATCCTCTTCCTAACGCTCGAACATGCGCATTGTGTTACCACAATTTGTTGTTGGGCCATGAGTCTTCGGTCAGCGATGGCAATAAAGCCAAGAGGTGTGTTTTATTTTCATGGGAAGAGATTCTCAGTTCACTGGATCACTTGGTGGGTGGATGTGTGGGTGGGTTAGTGCACCAGCTGAGAGATGGGTGGACAGATGGTAAATAGAGGTTGATGCATGAATGAAAGGACAGGTGGATAAGAGTGAAACCTTGAGCGATAAATGAATGAAAGCCTCTTCAGGGATACGGTTCCTTGGAAGAACCTTCTTCCCATCCTCCCACATACAACACAGCTGTACTGCATAAGCCAGTCTATTAAGTTATTTAATATGTATTTAATCTATTTGGTCACCTTAGTGGGGTGAGGGATAGATGAGAAGGGAATGATGCATTAGGCAGAGACACTTTAGGGATGCCCCAATCAGATTTGTTTCAGTCCCGATGTAAAAAGTACTGATCCGATACCATTGTGTCATTAACAAGCTGTATACCTCTCGTTGACAAAGTGTATGGAATTATTATTTTATGTGTACGGCATCAGGCTTGACTTAAACATGGCTTTCATAACTTTGGAAATCAAAATGTAATAACTAAATACATAGATATAAACATATTGAATTGTTATTTTGCCCTGGTCGAGCCCCTTGATATGCTGCTATAGGCTGCTGGGGGATGTTTTAGGATACACTGAGCACCTCTCTCCTCTTCTCACTCTCCTTATGGATACATTTACATCTCTCCATTGCACCTTATTAACTCTGCTTCCTCCCCGGAGTCGTTGTGACTTCACGTCTCATAGGGTCCATTGGACCTGGAGGTGTCTGATGCCTGGTGAGCCGGCCTCCCACCTTGGCCCTACTGATGCCCCGCCCCCTCCTCTCTACCTCCTTCTGTTTCATGGATTGGAGTTCCATTCATACATTGTCATATTCATGTAATGTGTTTATGTAACTTTGTAAATGCTGTTCATTCTGTACACATGACATCTATTGCTTCTGTCCATCCGGGGAGAGGGATCCTCCTCTGTTGCTCTCCTGAAGGTTTCTTCCCTTTTTTCCCTGTGAAAGGTTTTTTTTGGGGAGTTTTTCCTGATTCGATGTGAGGTCCTGGGACAGGGATGTCGTATGTGTACAGATTGTAAAGCCCTCTGAGGCAAATTTGTAATTTGTGATATTGGGCTATACAAAATAAACTGAATTGAAAATTGAATTGAATTATTTAGTATTAAATTGATGAATCGTACACCACCAGCTTGGTAAAATAAACTCAATTAACAGGACTCACAATTAAAGTGTAAACCCTTTTAATGCAGCAACAAATTGGTCTAAACTTAAACATGAATTATATTTCAGTATACAGTCTATATAATAAAGATTGGCCCTGTTGTCACCGATACCCAATACAGCTATTTGAGTCGGTTGAGGTCAGATATCCGGTACAAGGTGCATCCCTATTTAAATGACAGTATTGCTTATGTGCTCGAATGTGAAGACGAAAAGTGATCAAGTTTTTATTTTCTATTTTTATAAACTTTAGCATAGCATATCTTAAAATGCTATGTTAGTCACACATATTTTGCGCCATATTTTGACATTTTATTAATGTAAATATGATAATAAGATAATCTACATTTTGTCACACTGCCAGTTTCTCCATGAACTGAGAACTAAGGCTTTGTCTTGTGGAATCCTCTTCTCTTCAATGGTTGCGAGACGATGTCGGAGCTCTTAAAGATTGAACCGGTGATAGACTATTTTAAATAGAATATGTTTAATGTTAAATGATAGTGTGGGCACATGAAAGGCAGTTTACACCTACCGGACCTGAAGGGATGACTAAATGGATTGAAGCCACTTTGTGCTGCATTGCTTGTTTTGGATCACACACCATCTCCGACAAAATATCTCTGCACTACTATTCATTTGCTTCGAAGGGACTGTAATTCCGTGAGCAAGCAATGCCGTTTCCTCTCATTTAGATAGTACAACATCCACATGCCACACATTCTCACCTCCAACTCGTCAAACACCGCTAGTCCAAGTCCCCTATGCTGCAAACTATGGTGCTCTAGGTAGTACCCCTCTAGCGTCACTTTGGGACGTGTCAGGGATGGCGGTATTTGACAGGTTGTCCCGTGATGCACAGAAGTTGTAGTGAGAAGATTAAGAGTTTGCGTCCTGTTTCACTTTTGCTGCTAAATTTAAGCTACTAAAACAGATTAGACAGTGACTGTTTACATGCACACTCATATTCCAAATATAACAATATGCCAAATTTGATATGGCTTATTCCAAATGGAGCATTTTCTGATGCTTGATGATTTGGGTTTTAGGAGCGTTCTTTGGACTTGTAGACGGCACATTCAGAATATGCTTCTGGCACTTTGCAACACAGCCTCTTTACCGTTTACGTCCAACTCTGTGCGTTGTACGCAGACCAATTAGCTAATAGTTTGCAAAGATGGACTAAAGGTGGGGCAACTGTGGCTCAGTGGTTCGATCCCCGGATCCGCTAGTCCATGTCGATGTGTCCTTGGGAAAGACACTTGACCCCAAATTGCTCCCGTAGCTGTGCCTATGGTGTGTGAATGTTGTATGGAGGTTAGTTAGTCCTGATGGGCAGGTGGCATGGTAGCATCTGCCATCAGTTTGAATGTAGTGTGTGTAGTGAGCTTTGAGTGGTCTGAAGACTAGAACAGCGCAATACAAGAACAGTCCATTTATCATTTAAAGATGCATGCCCAAAAGAAAAGCCCCCATTTCATGTCAGAAGTAGAAACGGACCTACTGTGAAGCATTATGACGGTATTAGGATTTGTGCAAATATTGCAACGCCAACCTTTTCAAGACGGTGGTTGAAGGTTTGAAAGAAGGAGGCTTTGTTTGCGAGGTTGATCAAGTCCACCGCCGGCAGAAAACCTAAAGAAGCGAAATAGCACAAGCGGCTCCTGCCGTTTTACTTTTCTATATTTTGACGGGATAAATTACATGAGACGGCATTGACCCGTTTCCAAACACAGCGGAGAAAGGCGTCAACGTGGGATTCACTGGCCACGGGAATGAGGATGCGACATGGGGTTGTTTTACGTGAATTGTAATATGCCTGGCTGTATGTCTACGGGAGTATTCGTGGAATATGCATTTTCATTATCCATGTAGATAACTATTTAGGGACTTTCAATCACAACAGTCTTTTTCGGATTAAGGGAAAAAAACAGAATATTTGGTGCATAGATATATATATGTATATGTGTGTATATATATATATATATATATATATATATATATATATATATATATATATATATATATATATATATATATGTTTGTGTATATATATATGTATATATATATATATATATATATATATGTTTGTGTATATATATATGTATGTTTGTTTTGTTTGTTCGTTTTGTTTGGTCCTTTGTCTTTCTATTTTTGGTTTTGTTGTGTTTGTCTGCACTATGTAGTGCATTAAGTGTATTTGAGTACTTAGAAAAGTATTATTATTATTATTATTATTATATTGGATCTACTCTGCACCGCTTTCAGTTAAGCTTTCTTTTGTAAATAAAAAAAAAAAATGAATCCATTGTAGCTACTAAAACACTCAAATATGTGTTATTGGTTCATACTTGAAAAAGACAGTGTGCCCTATCTCATGCTTCCAATCAGCTTTGACTTTTGAAAATATTTAACCAAGAACGACAATCTTTCATTAACTTGCACTGCGTGCTTCAAGTTGCCTAAATAGAACTGTACGGATATTGTGAGGAATTTAATGAAATATCAGGAAAAATGAATGTTCTGCTGATGAGTTCAGTTCAAAAATCTTGCTGTGACAGTAAGTAGTTTGCAGATGCATTCATTATCGATAAAGTGTCCTTATTATTTTGATAAAAATACCCTTTAATGTTTTTCCTTAGGCAAAGTAGTTATATTATATAAACATAATCTTTACGAGACAGAGTTGACAAAAAAGGAAATGTTCACTTATTTAAAGTCTGTTTAGGCTGTTGCATGATGGGCACTACCCTGGAATTCAGCCCGCTGACTTTGATTACCTAATTCCTCAGAGATCACTCTGAGACTCTCGCTGCCAGAGGCGTTGACATGATGTGGAGAAATGTTACCAGCCGTCATGAAACCTACCGCCCCAATCAATCAATCAGCATGCTTACACCACTCTCTGTGTGCGTGTGTGTGTGTGTGTGTGTGCGAGTGTGTGTGTGCACGAGCACAAGTGTTTGAGCGTAGCGTTTACCCATTTGCTCTCTTGGGTCGGCAGAGAAAAAGGAGTGTCAGGGAGACCCTAAATGCACCGTCTTCGTCATTCATCAATTACTACACCCAGGAAGGTTGTGGCTGTCATCATGAGCAGATGGTGTCTGTGCATGTGTGTGTGTGTGTGTGTGTGTGTTTATATGTATATAGAACCTGTACTGTGTGTGTGTGTGTGTGTGTGTGTGTGCGTGTCTCTATAAATGTGAGACTTAGAAAGGTGATGACAGGGACAGAGATAGAAATGTATGGCATAGAGATGTACAGGTGTATGATGGAGATAGGTGCAGGTGGGTTACATGGGGCGAAGTGGGGGAGGGAGCTGGCGTGCTCGGCTGTCTCCCTGCGCTCGGTGATGGCTGCAGGATAACTAATCAATCTACCCCTGCCTTGGGGCATTATTAATTATCTTTCCCCCCGAAAGATAATTTCACCCTGTGCCTTGCTTGCGTATCTGAACACCCTGTTAGTCTGCGTCCTCCTCTCCAAACTGCACATACCCACAGACTGAAAAATGTGACTGCATTTGATTGAATTTCTTCAGAAACATCTGCTTTTATTATTGTGGCGTATTGGGAATTTCTCCATCTAAAAAAAATATGGACATTGGTCACGATGGTAGAAACCAGCATTTATTCACTACAAATTTTCCAAATTACTTAAAATCCCTGAGGGTGTAACAAACGCAGTGGACTGCTTTGGAAGCACTAAACATCTTCTAAACAAATGGACAGCTAATGTCGCTTGTTGAATGGCCTGATAGAAATATTTCAAAACACACACACACACACACACACACACACACACACACACACACACACACACACACACACACACACACAATACACTGTCTTGCTACACTTAAGGAGACATTGTCATAGATGAGCTCAGACAAAACAGCCCTAGAATCCAATTTTCTTCCCTGCAACTTTTAGAACTTTCTAAATCTACTCTCCACCCAAATGTTTCTTGTGCAAATCTTGCCACTTCCTTCAGTGGGGAGATGTTTTTTTTCCCCCTCCTGCTCTTAACTGTGTACCAGCGGTTCTAGGGGCTGTCATATTGCATCAGCGCTCTGCTGATTACTTCCACCTTGTCTCCCTCGTCAGGAAATGATTCTGACACGCACTCACACCCTGCTTTCTCCGCATCAATATGCGTGCGATGGAAAAACTGCAGCCAGTAAATAAATAATGAAAGACAATGTAGGGAAGAGGGGAGGGAGGCTCTACGTGTCTTTCTTTCTCAGTCTCATTCTCTGTCCTCTGTGTGCGCGCGTGACTCAGTGTGGGAAAGTGGTATCTGCATTGTGTAAGGGAATGTAAGTATGTGCAAATATACAGTCGGTAATACACATTTATTCAGTATTCAATAATTAGATCAAATGAAGGAACGTTGTAGAACAAAAAGTTGCATTCATTTCGTTTTAATTAAAATGACGGGTTTCTTAGAGGACATTTTACTTCTGCTGGCCAATGCTCCTTCAGTGTTGCTTTAATTTTTTTGATGCTATGTGTCCAGTTTTTTTGCGCCTTCCCGTAGGAAGCTGTGTGGATTTTCCACTGCTCGTAGCCAAGAAGTATGCCAGTAGAGTGAGGGAGCATTCTCAGTCAAAATCCCTGAAGGGATTATCACAGAGACTCTGCATTTCTGTGGAGGACACAGAGAGGGTAAGCCCATCTGATTGGCCCACTAACCCCTGGCACGCAGTGGCATGAGTGGCATCACAGAAGCCTCTATTCATTTTTGAGTTTATTTAAGGGACAGCTGGTGTTCAACCACTCTTAGTTTGGTAAACAGGATCTTGGGACAGTCAAGGGAAAACTGAAATGTGTGTTTCACTCTCGTAATTTAGAAACCATTCATCTCCTACAATAATAACAGTGTTGTGTCAGCAGGACAAGTACAGTTTAAAATTACAGTCCAGTGGTAATAATGTGATGGCATGAAGCCCTAATTAATTATTTCTTTGTCAGAATGTCATTTCGGCATTTTGCTCTCCAGTTGATCGAGTTTATCTCCAGAAACGCGACCATGTTTATGTTGGTGACGTCCTGTAATCATCAGCAAACTTTGTGTGTGTGTGTGTGTGTGTGTGTGTGTGTGTGACAGAATAAAGTTGGGTTCATATTGAGTTGACAGCTAAAAAGTCTTGTTTCAGCATTTATTGAAAACTATTACAATATTATTTGACAAAAGATACTTCCCGAACAGGACAACGTCATTCCTCACTAATATGGGTCAACGAAAGGTTTTGTTGATATTTACCAGAAGAATTTAAGAATCCACATCACTACAGGTTCTCTTCTTCAGCTTCCCCAGAGAGCAGCTCTGAAACACTGAAAAGATTGAATATTAATGAATCAAGTAAATGATCTCTTATTATGCTGCATAGGGCGAAAGGTGCTCAGTGTATGTCCTTCAGCTCACTCTCCTGCCCAGCAAGACATGTGTACTGTAACAAGTAAAGAAAAGCAAAAGAGAGTGAATATTGTCAAATATCTTTTTGTATCTGATGGACTGTTTGCTTAATCATTGTCAATGTCTTTCTAGACTAATGGTATGTCATGGCTGTGTTTTCTACTGTAGATATTGTTCTCCCCTTGTGAGTCATCTTGGCAGAATGTGATCCTGGAGACACCCACTGTAGCGGGAACTAACTCAGGAGCGATACTTTGTAGGATTTATTTATTGGAGAATTCAAAGATGGCCGTGGTCCGAGCCAAAGTTGCTCAAGGGCGATCATCTAACGCCTCCATTTGGCCAGATAGATTTGTGGAGATAGCAATGTCTAAAGTTAAGGAAACTTTCTTGACCTCAAATTTGAGGGTGTCGGTTTCAAGGAATATAACATCAGTTGTCTAGCTGTAGGTGGTTGATTGGAACATATTGACCAGGAAAACGTACTTTGAACATTTGACCAAGAGAACAACATTGCTGAGAACAAATGTCTCCTTAATTTGTCATATTGAGAGACTATTGAGTGGGTAAACCATCTAATATCTTTTTGTATCTGATCTAATACTTCATATAGTATAATACTAATAATATTAGTGTGGCCTGATCTTTATCTGACACCGCATACAATTAACAGAATGAATGGACATGCAAAAAAAATGAAGCTGCGCAGCATTCGGATGTTGATTTTAGAATCAAAATGTCAAGGTTATGAATAAAGCTTTAATCTATATGAGACAGCCCTTATACAATTTTGAAATATATTACCTTTGGGTGAAAGTCCTTGCTGGATTCTTGGACATATCCAACTTACGGATGTTTGTCCAAAATTGCAGCTACTCTCATCTCGGGCTGACAGGTCAGGTGGACCTTGTCCTCCTCCTTCACCTGTTTCCTTATTTTTCTGTTGTCTGTTATTCTTTTTTTCATATAAACTTTAATATCCAATCTTTAAAAAAAGCCACAGCCACGTCACACACTATATTGTCTCAATTTCATCAGAAGTAGTTTTTTTATTTTATTAGGGGCTCGTCTTATCTCAATCACAACACCTTCACCGCTTTATCCTATAAAGATGTTTATGGGATATATCCTATATCCCATAAACATCTGGGCAAACGTATTTCCTCATGAAGACAAATGCGGGCGTGGCAGTGTGCTGATTGCCAGCGGGCACACGCTTGTTAAGTTAGAATGATTCTGATTTAATGCGCGGTGGTCAGAACAAAATGATGCCGCTGCACCCACGTCATGAATCTCACGCTAATGTTTTACATGTCTTATTTTGTGCGATCAGTAAGAACATTTCTACCCATATATTAGTGATTGAGGCTGTTATTATGACAGATAGAAATGACAGAGACACAACAGTAAGTGACCCGGTTGTAATAAATCAGGTTTGATCATTTTAGTCAGTCAATGAATATGAACATAACATGTTTGTCCTGTATGTGCGACCAATACAAAGACAATGCAAGGACGTGAATTAATTCATTCGAGGAATTTTCAAAATCAAGGATGAAATTCGCATGACTCAAAAAGCCTATCAGCGTTGAGATGTTTCTCATGTTGTCACGGATGTCCTGACTTTGATTCAGAAATGGAGGAGAAAAATATTGTAGCAGTCTGTGGGCACCCAGAGCTCGACAGTAGTACCTCGTATTTGTACAGAAACGAGACATAACTCGTGTATGTTTGAACCAGACCGTCTATTGTACAAACAATAACGTTGTTGCTGTATTTCTGATTTATTTTGAGTGTTGATGGTGCAGCTACAATGTTAGCTTAGCAGAGAACCGATTGGTTTAAACTCCATTCTTAAAGCAATTATGTAATCATTATGTAGTTATTTCAGCATCCTATTTAGCCATTTATTCCAATGAACTCACAGTTGCATACCACTGTAGTAAATCAGATGTATAGCTTGCTATGTACAGTGGATACAGCTTGGTGAAAGTCTCAGAGCTCCTCTGGATGATGTTACAGGACGGCGTTTGGTTATTCGACATATCCTGGACTTCCACAACATGTGAAAGGCACCAATAGTGGTTATTTCCACCATTGTTGATGAAACCTTGGCGTCAACATGGAGGGTAATATTGATTTTGGTAGAGAATGGGGGAGGAACAGGGTCGTCTTGATGTGATTTTTGTCAATTTGTGTTATATTCATCGTCCAAAACCCACTGGCTTGAATCTGTAGACCCACAAGGACAGAGGACTCTCAGTTTATTCCCACCATCCCGCTAATTCACTAATGTATTCCTGCTACGTCCTCAGCCTCTATCTCTGCCTGTCTGAAGCTGGAAACTGAACATTACCACTGGTGCCTGAGGACTTTAAATCCCAGCTCCAGAGTACGGGGGGTGGGGGAGAGGAGGAGGGGGGGAGGGGCTGGCTGCCTCTGATGTTATTTAATCTTACCGGCCAGGGAGAGAGCCAGCTAGCATGCCCCTGATGCACGTTATCAACCTCTGATGACCAGTCAGGGAGATTGGGCGCCTCAGACGCCACATTGCCGTCAACACGGAGCACTTCAAGTCATCTTCCTGGCCGGCCCTAACCAGTCAGCGGCTCAATTTGGGTGATGGCAAGCATGCTCAGTCAAGGGAGAAGTCGGCCCCGGATGATTTCCTCCTTCTCTGCTCGCTCTCCTCTGTATTGACGCCCCTCCCCACCTCAGCTTCTGCTCAAATGTGCCTCTGTCCTCTCTTTCCCTCCAACTGCCTCCCTCCCCATCTTACCATAACTACACCCACTCCCCTCCCGTGAAGCCCAAAGACCCGGCAATCGCTCAGTTGCTCAAGCTATCTCAGGAGCCTGTCTCGCTTCAGCCCCCCCTCATCCCCCCTCATCCCCCCCGCCCCCAAGAGCATTCCAGCATGACAAACCACATGGGATTTCACTAGTCCTTTAAAGTCTGCTGCCTCTGGGAACCACTCTTCTCAGTGCAACATTTTAGTATTCAAGGGATACGTGACTGGGGAGGTAACCAATGCTGTTACATTCCGCCCGTCTCCTCCTGGTTGTTATTTTTTCTGTTGATGCTTTGCTGCAGGAGAAAAAAATCAGCTTTTTTTTCAAGTGATCATAATTGATCACTGGTTTTTCTTTTTATTTACATTGGTGGTTGGTTTTTCCCGTCATTGGCGATTCCGCCACATCAAACATTTACTGTCGAGATGTCTTTTACTGAAGTAATTTTTTTATTTTAACACATAAAAGCATCACAACAACAATATACAAATTCTTAGTAATCTTTAAAACCAAAACACATTTACACATGCAACAATAGGGTTTAAGACAATGAGTAACTTATTGAATAATTTTGTTTTTGGAATGTGTTAACATTACTCTGCAGGAGAAATGCCCAGACTACATCCTTTAGCTCCAGAACAACATCTGATATGTTAAATATGTATAGTGTACTGTAATTAATTCTAAATTTGAATGTTTTCAACATAACATACAGTTCTTTTACTGGCATTACTCGCTACCTTTTAGACAGTTACAACCTTTAGTGAAAGAAAAAAGAAAAATAGGTTTGAAAGCCCACGTAGTTAAGTTAAAAATGTACTTTGAGAATATGACCTCCAGACAGCAGTCTGACTCCTAAATGTGAGGTGCTGTCACAATCAAATGACGCCCAATTGGATTTTAAACAAGTGCAACTCATCACACAAGACAATGTGCCCTGTTCTGCAGCGAGTCCACTCAAATAAGGAAACGTGACAACAAGTCCATCATAAAAGCACTGCTAACGTCCTTTCAGTCATCATTTTCAACCAGACACATCAAAGTGCCGGGGACGGTCTTAACATTAGCGTGACATTTAAAATATGGTTTTCTGATGAAAGAAAAGACAAAAGTAGGAGATGACTCGGTTTAATAAAATAATTCAAGTCAAAAAAAAAGGAAAGGTTGAGGAATAATCAACAGAATAGATTATTGCTCCAGAGCAAAGTGTGTTGTGTTTGTTATATCATCAATCCATGTGGCCTCTTCAGTTTGACGGAATCAGAATGATTGTATGATTGTCTGTTTGAGTCCTTTACATAGGATTGGCTGTAAACCTACAGCCACAACACTGAAAACACATTCATAGACACCAAAAATATACATTATGATACTGTCAAAAGGTACAATAATTACACAGAAAAGGAAATTACAGAGTTAAAACAACACCATTATGTTTTCATTTATCTTTTTGTCTGTCCACTTTTCTTTTCTCGTCCTCCCCAAATGTGTTGGGCGCGTTGGGTTCTGTGAACCCATCAAGTGCTCCTGGCAGAGAGTCAAGAGTCCCACCTGCCCTCCTGCAGCTGGATGGGGCAGCCATGGCTCGCCACTCTAAAAGAACCACCGAAAAGCTTCCCCGGTATTGACCGGCGTCCTCTGTGGGAGACAAAATGTGAAGGACAACAAATTAATTTCCAGATTATAATGTCATGCAAAAACAAAAGCATACACATTCAGAAATTATAGGCAACTTTGGAAGCCAATAATCAATAGTATTATAATCATAATCAGGATAACACCAGTTTGAAATGGCATGGACATTAAGTTAAGTAAAAACCCAGGAGAACACTTGAAGCGACTATAAAGCCCAACCACCAAACCAAGTATTTCATCAAAGAGCCAGCCAAGGTGATTACATCCACGTCCCACCCACACCCAAATAATCATTACGCTGGATAAAATATTCAATACAAATTCCCAAGAAGCGACAATGAGGCATTTAATTACTGCGAGCTCTAGCCGCAGTGAGGGGGAACAGTGCATCATTTCAATTTGAGCCCGTGCCAGCAGCCGCCCCTCCTCCCCAAAACCTCTATGGCAGAGTGACAGCCTCTCCTTTCCCAAACTCATTTGGAAGTCAAAGACATAAAATACTGAAGTCCCCCACCAATCCCCATGACCAATTAGCACATTTTTTGATTATTTATTTTTTGCACGCTTTTTCACGCTGTTGACAGGGGGGAAATAGTGCATAATCACAACGAAAATCACTTTAGTCTGAGTGGAGGGCAATTTGACATTTTAATACAAAATGTCATATGTGGCTCCTTAAAGGCCTTCTGATGAGAGCTTTAGCATCAGACTCCTACACTCAGGCTAATACAGTCGATTGACCAGATGTAAACATTATTTACAGTGTATGGGCAACAGGTAATATTAACCTAGATCAACTTCCTGTGGATTCATATATGATCATATCATGTCACTATTTGTTGACAGAGAAGTTGCTTTAATGAATGATTCAAAGCATTTGTAAATAAAAAATAAAAAGAGTTATACAGTTTGAGGTGGGGGAGGAGATCTGTCTTATAATGCATTACAGTTGAGCTACAACAACTTGTCGATTAATCAATTAGCAACAATTTTGATGATTGATTAGCTGCTTTTCACAAAAAACAAAAATAGCACAGATTTGCTGAAGACAGCCTCTCAAACGCAAACACGTTCTGCTTTTTGTGGTGTGTGTGTGTGGTCTTATATCAAAAGCTTAGACTTTAGTAAATGTATGGCACATGCCATACAATGTATGCATTCTAGCTGTGACACTTTTTTACATTTGAGTTGGAACGTTGAGAAAATGTAGTCAGTTGTCAAACTAACATAATCATAAATGGCACTTCAGCCGTTTCTGTTCCCCCATATAAACAAGAGAGGAAATATTACAACGTGGTCAAAAGTCAGCACCTCAAACCTCCAACAACAACAAATCATGAGTCCCCAGACACATTAGCTGTAAGGTTAATAATTGCAAGTGTGCAGCCATTAGGTATGAAACAACAGATGATGCCGATATGATTTTAGGACCGACTTCCTAATCTCTGAAGAGAGGGAACCGAAACTCCATCCATGAGGTTCTACATGTAGACAGGTGCACTGTGTGTGCACTGTAGCAACCATTTACCATTTTTCACACCACATTAAGCAGTTGCTATTATCCTTCCAAGTGAATAATGGAGGGACCCAGAACAGCAGGATACCATCATCACCAATTTAAAGCCCCAAATGAAATGAAACGGCATCATGCTTTGAAGGGTCAAGACGCTCTCGCAGATTTGATGTTTTCTTTTTTGCTTAATTGCAATGAGCTGATGCCAGCCCCCTTGTTATGTCATCGTAGAGTTATTAATCGTGCTTTCTCGTTTTGGGAATTATTTAGGCTTTTCTGAATATATTTCCATGTAATTTCTGCCTTTTTAAGATGTTTGATAGTGAGAGAGGGTGAGTGGCATGAAACAAAGGTGCCAGATTTGACGATTGTTACATTCTGAGCTTTCTAATCGCATGAACCCCCAGAAACCATTGAGGAAAATAAGTTGTGTTGATAAATGTCATGTATTTGTTGTTGTCCTATGTGGTTATCATACGTGGACTGTAGATTAAGAGTGAATAAGTCTCTTTAACCATTGTTTCCCTCCAAGTGCCCTGTTATTTTGCCTTGCTTCATTGGGTTTAAATGGAGTGGAAAAACATAATAGAAACACCTGACAGTATAATGCAATTTCAACACCTCCCCTAAACAGTTTCAACTAAAACTGAACACACCAAAAGCTCTATGAAGACAGTGTGCATTGCATAACTGCTGGATTTGACTGCATTAACTTTAACAAGGTGTACCTAATAAAATGACAACTGAATATATGTTTCTCTGATAAAATGGGCTACACATGTACATAGTGACAGTTTGTGGCAACAACAATTGTCACATAAAAGAGGCAAAGTAAGTTTACTTAAATGCCAAGCATGGGAATCTCAACAAACACAGTACACACAAATGTGTGTGTTATTAGTGCATGTTAGTGTGTGTGAGCCTCACTGGATAGCTCACGGCCGACGATCTGCACTTCAGGTTAACACTGTTAGCTCTGTCGGCACTGTTGCCAAAGTGTGCACTGTTAGCAACATGTTGAGAGGCAATTAAAAATGCTCCCAGTCTTGGATCTGCACAGGAAGAGAGTGCAAAGGCATGCACAATTTAAATGGTATGGATATGGTGTGCACATCTTCATTGGATATGGGGCACTTTCAGCCTTAAGCTCCGCTCTCCTGGTCTAGAATGTGATGCTTTAAGAGCTGAGGGAAAGGGGAGGTGTTTATCTTGATCCATATTCTCACATTGATCAGTCCCTGGTGGAAGTGCGGCTCGCCAGAGACAATAATGACCCTGATCTGGGCACTCGGCATGTCTCTGTTTTGTTAAGTTCCTGCGTTATCGATCCAGTGGGGCTCCTGAGTGCTGCTTGGATTCACTCTCGGGCCTCCTCGCCTCAGCACACTGCGGTGACCGGGCACAAAGAAGGCTCAATTAGCACAGCTCTGCGTTGTCTGCTCCCCCACCAGCATCCACCTTCAAAATCACTCCATCAACCGCCAGGGAGAGGAAAAAGAGACAGGAGTATAGAAATAACAGGGAGGAAGGAGAGACAGAGAGGGATAAAAGGGAGAACGGGGACAAAAAAAAAAAAAAAAGAGGAGGAAAAGGTGGGGAGAAGGTAAGGGTTGATGGTGTTACACCAGGGACACAGGAGCGACACCAAGGTTTCACCTCAAATCAAGACGCTGTGGCAGCAGCTCAGCCTCACGTCAACACCGCTGCCTCTGCAGCAGAGCGTACATAACAACCGGGCTACAACGACACACCGAGGGAAAGACAATTTCCCGCTCTGGCAATGAATGCACACGACCGAGTATTGAACCGACTGGAGGAGGAGGAGGAAATTTCTCCAGACCTCAAATTAACCCCGCCACACCAGCACAGTAGGCAGTGTATTCAGAGTGTCTGCCGGTGGCTTTCGGTGATAACGACGCAGTAAAACTGACGTTGTGGAATAATTCTCTGCTGATTCCAGGGAGGCAGTGTGAGGTCTGTGGGCGGCCACGACACCCTGTGATCCTAACTGGACCTGGCAGGTGCAGTTAATGCTGAAGCCACGTCGTCTGCTGATTGAGACGAGGTAGGAGAAAGGGAACGCTGGCTAGAGAAGGACGTTGAATAAGAATTAAACCGACCGGACTAAAGCAGCTTCTGTAAATGCTGCTTCAACCTCTACATGAGGCTCATGAATGCACATGCAACATAAACCACCAACCACAACCTTAAACACCCAGGGTAAGGCCAATCCTGCCTCTCTTTTCCACACAAATAATTAAAACACACGAACAGTCCCCAAACCCCCGGCCCTGGCCCTCCTTTCCCCTGCAGCCTTGGCGTCACACTGAGCTGTGGCCAGAGATAAACCACTCAAGACGATGAGGATGATAATGGCAGACGCCGCAGCGCCTCAAAATTCAATCAGCACCGGGACGTCAATGCGGATGAGTGTAAAAGTGAAATATGCTCGCCGGCGTGTGTTAAAAGACGCCACACAGGGCTCGCAAGAAACAACAACAGGCGATGAAGAGAACGACGAGGGGGAAAAGCAGGAGAGGGAGACAGGGAAAAAAAGAAAAAAAACAACAAGGGGGAGAGAAAATGAAAAATAATGTGTCTCTACTACTCTGCTTCCCAGCAGAATCCCACTGGCATTCTGAGCAGCCCTACTTTAACCACAGACTGTGAATAAATTACCCTTTTGAACTCGGGGTGATTGCAAATGTGCCCCGGTTTCTCTTGAGACATGTCTGGCACTAACCCTCAGCTCTATGCTTCCAGCCAGCCTTGTCACAGAGCCCCCCCTACCCCTCCAACCCCCCTAGCCTCCCTCCCACCAACACAGACTCAGAGAGCACGGACACACACGGGCATGCATAACATCATGAAACTTTTAATTCACTATAATTGCGGGTGGAATTTTTTCTTTCTTTTTTTTTCCATCCAACTGCAAACTCTCCTTCAAACCCCCTCTCTTTTTTTGTCTAGGAATTCTCACGAATCTCCTCTTGAGATAAAAAAATAAAATAAAATTATGTTTTCGAGATGAGAAAGTATCCTGGAAAAAATGTGTAGTGTAGCAGAAAAATCTGAGTACAGATGGAATAGATAGAAGCAGGGCAGAGACAGATATGGGGGAGAAGGAAGGGAGGAATCTTCGGGAGAGATGGTGGCAGTGGGCAGGTTTGAATAGCAGCCTTTGAGCGAGTGTGCTGATGTGTTTCAGAATGCTCATTATAGCACACGGCCCATACATTACCCTGACAATACCCATTATTTATTAAGACCTGGAACCAGGCCACTTTTCATGACCGCAAATCTTTGGATGCTACACTGACAGGCTGCAAACTAAATATATATAAATAAAAAAACACTCTGCCCCCCCCCCCCCCCCCCCCCCCCCCCCCCCCGCCCCTTCTAAAACATAATTACATTTTTCACACAGCATCACCACTGCAAGTGAAATTGGTGTGCTAACCCAGGTCAGCCAGTTTTGTTTCCTTCTTTTGGCACCAAAACCGTGCACCTTGCAAGCACTAACGAAATCTGACCCCTCGGAACTAGAGTCAGAAAAGTTAAGTCTGTGATTGTTTCAATATAAAATGGCAAAATGCAGGAAATTGCTTTTGATTATTATTTTAGGCATACTGGTGGCGGGGCAGACACAACTAGGAAGAGACAGGAAAGAGGGGTAAGGACAGAGCATTTCCATCAGAGCCAAGGAAGGAGGACTCTGGGACCCAGTCAAACATTCAGGGCCGATCTCCAGGTCTAAGGAAGGGGGGGGGGGGGGCAGCGATGCAGTCAGCCTTAACTGATGTGTTATATATTGCCTGTCACTTTATTCTGCAGGAATATTGGGGCGTTGCCAAGCTCAAACCTGGAAGGTATAGCAATCCATCACCTGCTCCGTTACAGGCGTTGGTGGGTGGGGGTGGAAATCTCATCTTGAAGCTTGTAGCCAATATTCCAGCCACCCAATGCCGTTTATAAAAAGTACCTCTCCAAGGCCGCTATCACGGACAGACCACTCATCTAGTCATCCACTCTGCCTCCAGTCCTGCATCACAACACCGTAACGCAAACAAGCTGAACAAAGGCATGTTAGATTGATATACAGAATCATCAATAACATTCATTCTGGTAATAATAAGTAAACTGACTAATAGAATGAGCATTTGCTCTGATGAAATGATCTTCTTGCTTTGTGGCTTATTTGTGTATTTGTGAATACTCCAATGAATGCTTTGTTTTATGGTGCAGTTGTACAGTGGTATTGCAAAGCACAGTTACACGTGCCTTACGATGGGTAAAAACCCTTCTCACCAAATCAATCGTTAAAATATTATAGGTCCGTTAACGTTTTCACAGATTGACTTTAACTTTCCTTTAAATATATTGGGACTGAAATATGACTTTTGAGGCACGTTTTGTTCAACAACATTGACAACAAAAACAAATACTATTTCTTAACCAATCTTTCTTCTGATCCCACAAAATGCTCATAGCTAATGGTGTTTTTAATTAAACACTATCCCATAGTAGTTAAATTTTTTGTGGTTCCCTAAGATTAGAACGTTCACAGTACAACAGAGTATTATATCATTAGAAACCATAGAAATATGAATTCAAAATGAATGAAAAGAAATTGCAAAGTGAGAATAATGATGACGCTTATGATTTAAATAAAAAAACTAATTGTATGCAGTATTTATCATTGATCAGTTGAAATGTTTACATCAGCATTTTATTCCTTTACAAATCAACTGTGGCCTATAAAATACAAAGTTGATGCTATATTTTCTGTATATTGCCAACCCTTGCAGACATTTTTTTATGATCTTATTCTGCACAGATCATTGGCGTATTAAATTATCCATGGAAGACTTTAAGTCTGAGATATTACCAAATTGAGTTGAATACCCTAAGCTATTTATTTCAACCTATTTTTCCTCTAAATAGCATATATATTCAGATAACCGCTCTAGACACTATGCACACAGACAAAGGACTCAAGAACATCAGGGTCGCGATAGCGTTCCAATACTGAAATACCAGCTACAATCTTTTAATATAAGGCCCAGCCTGGCTCCAGGCGTCCATGCAAGCAAATCAAGCTAAGTGTATTGCGGATGTTTGTGAGTAATGAGGAATTTTTTTGTTTTTTCGCTGACAAGGCATGGTTGAAGTGGGGATAGAGGGGGGGGGGGTATGATGGTGTGCTTAAGAGCTGTGCCAGGGAAAGGCGGTCACAGGGGGGAGATTAGGCTGAGGGGCAGCGAAGGAAATCCAAATCCATCTCCATCTCAGAAACATCCTAAAGCAGATTACTTACTTCAGTGGGAGAGGAAGAGAGAGAGGAAAGAGAGCGAGGAGCAGAAGAGCATGAGATGGATGAGGGAGCAGAGGAAGAGAGAGAGAGAGAGCAATTAGCATAGATGCAATTCTGGCACAGTCCTCTGACTTGATATTTGACCTTCTGCAAGAGTCTTGCCAAATATCGCCTGAGAAGCGCAGACGGACCATA
The DNA here is from genome assembly GCF_009769545.1 of Cyclopterus lumpus. Taxonomy (NCBI): domain Eukaryota; kingdom Metazoa; phylum Chordata; class Actinopteri; order Perciformes; family Cyclopteridae; genus Cyclopterus; species Cyclopterus lumpus. Next base: position 16,938,520 of record NC_046966.1, read on the forward strand.
TGGCAAAGTGCTGCTGGAGGCTGAGTGCAGTGTGACTCCAAGCCTCCGTATGCTAATGTGGGAATGTAATTACAATGCGGTATTCCTGTAGGACGTATATTTTACTAGCCCTCCATAGGAGTGGGTTTGCAGGGAGACAGGCCAAGGCTCTGTGGCTTCAGAAAATATACTTTTCTTTAATCAAATGCTGAGGGAGCAATTGAGTGGACAGTGAAATGGAAGAAGCCCAGGGTAACTGCAATTTGTCACTTTATGAGGAAATCAGTGTTGATAGCAACAGTCAAATGTTTGAAAAGACTAAATCCACCCTGAATCACGTTGCTCTCCTCTGGACACGCCCCCATCAGGGATGTCACAGCAGATGTTTTCTATCAGCTGCTGACTGCAAAACACCTGCTAAGCCAGTGGCATCACTGATGGGGGCGTGGCCTAATGTGCAAGATGCATGAAACGCTTCAAACCATTGACAGTATTGTTACTCCAGATTTCTGATTTCCGTGAGATCAATATTAATTTAGCCTTCAAATCTTGGGCTATTATCCAGCTTTTCCTGTCCAGAACAAGGTCAGCTGCTGCAATCAAACAGGGGTTACTCGGTTATTAAGTATGCATCTAGACCACAATGCCTGGATGCCTGTTAAGTTTTTCATTAAATGTTCAGCATTCAGGTGGGGGAGGAGAAGATGACATCATCTTCGACCTATATCAGTCGAGCCAAAGCCAAGCTCCGCCCACTAACTGATGCAAAATAGGCAACGCAGTACCAGGATCTTGATTCCTATTTGAGCAGTTTGATTAAATTTGATGCAAATTCATGAGCAGTGATCCGGCAGCTGCTTTCGAGACTCCTCTGCTCTGATTGGTTGTTCTCCTTTGGGCGTGGTGGAACCTGTGCGATCGTCATGAGGCGCACGACGAGGAGGCAGAGGAACAGGATGTTTTCACACATTATCGGTCTCATTATTGCTGTTGGGATATCGTGATTTTTTTTCCTTTTTTTTCTTTTTATCAATATAACAAATACATGTCTAAATTATATTCTATGCAAAGCACACATTCCACATGTTAAATGTTCATACTCAATGTATTTGCAAAATGTTTGCTGTCAACATATTTCATGTGTTTTTCCTTGAATATCTGCTTGTCAATCAACACCAAAACAGGAGATGGGGGGTGTTGACTTTCAATATACAACAAAAACCTCAACCCTTCCCTATCCGTGGCCAAGTAGCCCAAATCTAAAACACAGGAGATGCAGTTCCCAAAATCATTTGATTTGTACACCTGACCATCCATTCTGACCAGTTGTTCCCTTCAAAATAAAAATATTTACAAGCAATAACTAATGCTTGTACTCGAGAGGTTCTTGTCCAGTAATTAATCAGCATTTTTCATCAAAATAAGGAGCAATGGCAGAGACAAGCCCTTAAAGATGCATTTTCTCCTTGTTTTCACGTTGTCCAGTACCTAAATAATGACACAACCTCACCCTATAACACAGAATGCAAGCTCACACAATGCATCGATACAGTGTGATAGATATCTCGTCTAAAAAGGGAGCGACTTTCTGCTGCAGAAATAGTGCGCAGACGCTGCTGTGCCTCTTCCATTTAGCATGCATGGAAAAATCCCTGACCACACAGACGGAAGCTGAGCCGACCCCTGTAGGAAGATACCGAGACAGCACCCTTGGGTCAGAGGCTGCCGTCTGTAGCCGTCGGGATCACCTACCTGCTACTAAGTACAACAGTGCAGGCCTCCATTTCAATTAGCTTCACCTAAGTACCCTTGTCCAAGTAAAGTCTTTTTTTACAGGCCTGCTACAAGGCTAACTCTCCTCTGGGAGCTAGACCTATACGGGAGAAATCGGAGACGCTTTCAGGTGCTGCTCAGGTTTCAGGGGGGGAAAAACAAAGAAATGTAGCAGCAAGGTCAATTGAACTCCGAGACGGGAAATCAGAGCAGTGAGAGTTACTGTGCTACTGTTGCAGGATGGGGAGCGGGGAGTGGAATGAGGGGTGAGATGAGCAGGACACGCGTTTGAGTGAGTAGATACCTGAGGGATCTGGTATGGAAATCCCCAATTTCTCAGCCAAGTTGCAGCCCTTTGAACAGCGTAAGACGTCAGCAAGCACGGCGAGAAGCCATGTGGGTGTAACGAAGCGAGGGCTAAGCGAGGCAACATGCTGCCAGTTCTGTGAAATGTTAAATTGAAATGCAAAGTAGGAGCAGGCCTTCTTGTTTTGAGCAGATTTTTCAGCATCTGTGTGGGAGCCCTTAAACTCAGAAGGTCTATATACAGAGCTCTGCATATTTACTGTGAATCAACATAATATTTAGGTTAGAATTTGAAAATACAAACAGCTGAAGTTTAATCTTTAATTGCACTCTCATAATGGAGACTTGAGTCAAATCAATCTGTGCATCAAAATCTGCGAGTAACAAAAATGTCAGTTACGGGTTGGTCGCCTCACAGCGGGAGCATTTGGTCGACCTGATGAAACTTTGTTGATTTAAATAAGCAGTACAACGTGGGCAGCGGTAGCCGTGACGTTTAAAAAAAAAAGGAGCACTTGCGAGAGGTTACGGATAAATGTGGGAGGGGAAAGTTAGAGGAGTGGCGCATGCCGTGCCTCATTAGTGCCAGTGGTGTGCCCTTGAGCTACGCCCTTAACCCTAACTGCTCAGTGGCCAGCAGGTCACACTGTGGTTGTACTGGGAAGCTTCCAGGTGTGCATGGGTGTAATTGAGGGGGTGTTTCCTGCAAAAGAGAGCTGGGCTCTGAGAGAAACTTCACAGAATAAATAAAGGTTAAGGGAAAAGTCTCAAGATAAATCTGAGGGTCGTGACATGAGTGGAAAGCAGTGAAAACATAATTCTGCTCCATAATTATATGTTATTTATTTTTTCAGTTTTTTCCCCACTTGTGGATCACTGAAAATTGTTACTGCTTCAGGACTATTCAAATGAAGCAAAAAGCATCCCTCTGGTGGAAAATATATCACAATGAGACAATTGTTTTGTTTCAAAGACGGAATTATTATTCATTGGCTTGGCCATTCATTTCATTTGTATTATTATATGTAGACTATATACGTGCACGTTCAGCTCCGTTTTGAACCTGCCTCCTCACAGGAGTTGAATCAATCAACCAACTTGCTTGATGTGCAGGTCCACGCAACGCGTAGTTGAGATGTAGGAGGTGTGACCGACAGATACCCATGACTCCTTCCTTGCGTAGGCTCGGTGAGACGTTTGTCTTTGGAGAAGCCTGATTCCAAGAGTCATATGCCAAAAAGGTGAAAAACCGCTGTGCATTTATACTTTATTGAAAAATCCAACGCTGTGTAGGAAGCAAGTCTTAATTTAGTTTTATGTAATTTAGCTGAAATACACATACAATAACACTATGAAGTCAGCTCTTTAGGCGTGTGGAAAAAATAGAAACCTCCTTAAGAAGAAGAAAAACAACCAAGGATTAAAGTCATCTAGTTAGGGCTATAAAACTAATAGATTACTTGCAGCAAAGTAAAAACAAGGAATTACACAAGTAGGCTTTAGTTAAACTGGAAGGTGAAACTTGACAAAGACAAAAACAAGCGAGATATCGTCAGGAGGAGCCAGTGGGCAATGTAATATGCTAAAGGCAGCATTTAAGACGGAGCTAATCCAAGCCGACTCCCCCCTGCTTCGACATTCCGGCTCCACGCTGATCAGACGGGGAAACCGGTCCCAGTTTGTCTAAACACAGCTTGTACTCTGAGCAGATTGAAATCATTTCTCTACTCAACAGAACGCAACAGATAGATCTTTAGAGGAGTGACAACAAACAGCGAACAGCTCGATGGTTTATCAGCGGTGGAGGACAAAGGGGCTTTCCGCTCAGGAATGAAAATATCCACCTGATGTCATCAACTGCGGCGCATCATAAATCCTATCCTTCGCCTGGGGGCCACAGACTGACTTCACGCCTCTGTGACACTCTCTAACCCCAGGGTTTCTATCAGAAAGGAAAAAAAAAAAAACCTTGAAATATCTTTCTGGGCATGGTGTCAGATGCTTGCCATGAAATATTCATGATGTGAGAGCAGAGCCACAATAGAGGAGGTGGCAGCATGCGAGGATTTGACTTGCAGAAACTGAGACGCTTAAACCACATTGACCGATTTCTCCCATCACCAGTTGTCACTCACAAATTCACTTTCACGCCAGTTTTCTTGGATGAATGGCACGAAGCCATCTGTTACTTACTGCCTTTTAACCTATAGATATAAACTCATTAGTGCATCTGCAGACCTGCAATTCTGTAGCCCTGTATATTGCATTGCATCTTCTTGGCAACTACAATGAGGTTAACAAAGATTGGAGTTTTCTTTTGCCGCTCAATAGTGTCACCTGCATCAAGTCGCTTTACGAATTAAACCGTTAAATGACCTTGATTATTTGTGCCTATGCTTTAACCAGTCAACTAACACCTATATGTAAGCAGAATATAGAAGATATCAGCTTTAAGAGTTGCTGCAAAAGAAAAAAAAACTTTTTAAAGGCGCAATTTGTGTTCCAAAAGTAAACAAAGAGCCAGAATGTCAGACAGTGATGCAAAACAACAAGTAAACCGTAATCATCCATGTTTTTCGACGCTTATCCATAATGTTCGAAAACGCAGTCCGATATTTTCAATTTATTTTTAAATATCTAAACACCTAAATGGTTTAGCTACACAACAAAACCCCTTTATTTAATATTTAGTCTACACGTGAATATAATAATAATAATCCTGTAATTCATTTGGTCAAATAATTGGGAACTGCAGTGCAAGAAATGACCAAATGTACATGATTCTTTTAATTACATGCACATCAAAGCACTTGCACCAACAGAGTGTATCATATGCACTAATAAGGTAACGCTAAGAGCAGACCAGATGTTCTATTGTAATGGATTATTATTTCAAACCAGTTTGAATCCAAAAACGTAGGATATGCTTGAGATGTGATGGGATGTGGCCCTTAGATTCGCTGGTCTGTTGTCAGTGAATCCCTCGCATCAGGGCCGGGGTAATGTCATCATCTCGGGCAACAAGGAGCGTCATGTCAACCAGACCCACAGCACGAAGCAAGAACACCTTAGAATTGCATAAGGGGACTTGATGCGCTCTTAGAAATCAATTCCAGCCTTCTTAATTGCATGCATACATACATGATCGCACACTGGGGGTTAATGCATTAACTTCTCATAAGTTGATTAAATTCACAGCCGGAACCAAACGGATGGAACTACATGACTTTGCTCACGCTGTCCTGTCCTGTTGAATCTCTAGTTCAACAGGACGCCGTGTGTTGCCAACACTCTACTGTGTGGTACATGCAATTAAAACAAAATGTCTTGTAATTATGAATCTGAATATTGCATGATCGAAAACTACGTATCGTATTTACCCACGACCAAAAGTCTGGTTTGAAAGGTTGAACCAGAGCTGAATGTGGAGGGTATGACTTTGAAGCATGAATGAAAGGTGGTATTTTTCGCTTCCTGGTTTTGCTTCTGCACTGTGCATGCATATTAGCTACACATGCATATTAGCGTTTTTAATAAACTACGTACTTTACACAGACTTTACATTTATATGACATCACACACATGCACACAAAAATATTACGTACATCTATTCCATCTGTTTTCGAGAAAGGTCATTTATATTTAAGAAATATTGATACAAATGTTGTTGTTTTTTCATGCAGTACTGTGCTTGACCACTGGAGCTCTTTTTAAGAGGTCCGTTTCAGATATCTTGACATTCCTTAGTCTGGATTTCTTTTTCCTATTATGTGATATTCTTCTCGTCTTAGCAGGTAGCCAACATGTTACTTTTATTCCACGAATGAGAGTGATTTGCATTATTTATTCTGTAGTGTCCTGCTCAAGGACAATGTAATAATATAGCGAATGCCTAGTAGGGCGTATTATCGAGCCTCAAACTAGGGAGCAACATGCCTGTTGGAGGAATCAGGTATGGGCTGATTGAAAATGGTGAATACCATGTTCAAGAACAACTTTTCTGTTTTGGCTCTTAATGTTTCCAGTTCAGTCACTCATTTTGCCACTGGCTTTGTTGCACTTTACTCAATTAGGGCAATTTAGTTTTTAATGGAAAAGGGCTTTGTACAAATTGTTGCATTAGAGCCAAAACACACAATATGTGCAGAAATTAAAATAAGTAAAGATCAAATAATTTTTATGGAGAACAAAAACAACTCATTGTAATGCTCTGCGCTCATTGAAACCCCATGATGCATTTGCTGTAGACCTTTCTCTCACACTTTTTCATATAGGCTCTCACTAATGACGAGATACCTTTTAACTTCTCAGCCAGAGTCACCATCAATAATTGATTCTCATCTGTTTAAAATTTAAAGTACCACACATTAACGTCCTCCCGCACCTGCTCTTTCACGCTGTCCATCCTCTGCTAGGCTGCTTTCTACCCTCATGTCTTTCTCTCTCTCTCTATCTCTCTGTATGTCTCCTTGCACTATAATAAAGACAATGGCAATGAGTTTTCTTTCAGCACTGAACCAGGGATGTTAAATCAAACGGGGGCAGAGGAGGCGACAGACCACATAATGTAAGGCCAGCGTCCAGACGCCTCCGATTACGCTTTGGCCTTAATTGGTGGCAGTGGCAAAAACGATGAATTCTTTAACAGTGCCGTGCGGTTGTGCTTCTCCAAGCGCAACAACGGCCTAAGGAGGACAGCTACTCAGTGCAAATGGAAGCTGACAGAAAATCCACACGGCACGACCAATCTAGGGGAAAAAGGGCATGACAATGAATAAGGGGGCCCATGCTCTTAAGCAGCTGAGGGTAGCTTGCAGGGAAGATGTGTATAATTAAGCGGTCTGCATCGTGGTTCAGATGGCAAAATCCTATTGTCTTGACAGGAGCTTAAGGTTGCCCTTTAGGTTGAGATGCGGGACGGCGCACGGCCTCATTTTTCTTTCTTTTTTCTCCACACTCCCCCAGACCTCTGCGACCAAATTAATCTGCAGTTTTAAAGCTTGAATAAATCCAGTAAGTTAGAGATCTGCAGATCTTAAGGCTGTCGGTCCCTCAGGCTTTTCATTCTTCATTTTTTTTATTTTATTATTATTTCTTTACCCCCCCCCCCCCCCCCCCCCCTCCTCCTTTTCCCACAGAGATTGGCTGGCAGCACTCAGTGTTATCTCCAGGGAGGCGAAGGTTGGGGGAGGGGGTGAAGGCCACAGATTTGTCCTTATCTATTCTGAGCACACCTAAAACAAATTAGACCTTGCTGCCATTGCTTATTTGGCGCCCGTGCTCTCATTAAGGGGCTGAATCCAAGCTATTTTCCTCAAGGTCCTGCTTCCTACCATTTTGGGCCTTGTCTTTTATCACAATAGCAAAGGTTTCTAGGCAGCCGTGCCACCTTTTCATCTCACCCATTTCATGTAGTCATATCAACGCTGCACAAAGAGCAGAGGGAGAGAAAGAACATCCCCTTACACAAGGTTGCCGTTTTCTTGCACAAGACTTGACGCTGGCCTTTGACATTTGTTTATTGAAAGGAGGAATCTATTCAATTAGATTTTAGCTTTTACGTTTTCTTGCCTTTTCTACACCGTGTTCTGAAACTAATCAAACTGAAGCCTCTTTGAATGTTGTTGTTTTAAAGGTTTTTTGCCTTGTCTTTTAGTAATATGAATGTCGAAAGCAGAGGTGCTGTTCAAGTCAAAGTGTTCCAGCAAGCTCTTGGAATCTTATGATTTATGATTATATCAAACTTTATAGTGAAGTTTGGTTTGAGACATCTATATGTCGGCATACTCCTGATGGAAAGTCTACATTATTGAGTCATTCACAAGCAAAACCTTGAAACCGTGTACACCTCAAATCCACATGTTAAAATGTTTTCAAAGTCCGGTTGGATGTGTCTGAAACACCAGTCAGACTTTTGTTTTTGTCATATTTATTAAATGAAATGTCTGACTGCATAACACAGTGAACACCTAGACACAAACTGAGATGACTTTTGACATATTGTACTGAACTCAACCTCTAAAAGCCCTTTTATAAATAGATGAAGCCTAAATTAGCAATGAAGTCATTATGACTCTATTTCATGTATTGTTTTATGTCAGAACATAAACATTTACACTAGAGCTCTACTTGTCTCTATTAATAACATTACAGTCACTGTGATAATGTTACTGGTAAATTATTACCACGTTATAGGTATATTTCTTCGGATTTTTGGGTAAGAGACTAATATGACGTGAGAGTGAATATTGTACATGTGTGATGTATATAATGCCTACTTAAAACCGTTAATGAAGGGAACCCTCCGCTTAACTCGTATTCCGTTTCCCAGATAAACTGAAACCAAACTGGTTTGAAATGAAACCTGCCGAAATTAGAATTAACTTGTTTCATTAACTTTGACCTAAAGAGCCATCATTAACCTCACTGTGGAGCTTCTTTTAAAGATTATTTTAAAGTAAGGCGTTACCATTGAGCAACATGTTGGATATTGAATACCTGAAGTACCTGAGAAGACCCAAAGGTGTCCCAAGATAAATCTCAAGAATCACAAGATAATTAACACAAAATGATGTTTAATTTTTCAGACTATTTTCTTTCACCTCTTGAGGGACAAAACCCTTATCCTTCAAATGAAACCATCCGAGAAGGACACTCAGTTTGGTCCATGTCCACACTGAGGCCATGACTATGGTGAGGGGTCAGAACGAGACACTGTGTCATTTTAAGAGGCCTCAAGCCAAAAGAGTAGAACGCACAAACAACACATGTGGATGCCGTCACCATGTGAATTCTAGAGCCACAATCTTTTGAGCAACACAAGCCGGCAATCATAACTTTTGCATTTACAGAAATTGGGAAAAGGCTACAGTATTTTTTCACAAGTCTCTCTGCAGAAATCAGTAAAGTTGAGGTAAACAGAGGTGAAGACTCAGCTTACCCACATATGAGCATTATTGCATTTGAAAGTTAATGAAGGACCTTTGAGCCATAGGAGCTCAAGCTACGCAAAGGTAACTGCTCGGGAAATGTTAGGTTAGATGAGATTCCTCTGCCAGACTAATCCATCCTGGAGCCTGAGAGAGAGGCGAGAGGGAGACAGAGAGAGAGAGAGAGAGAGAGAGCACCAAATCTGCTGCAGAACAGCACACCAGTGACATAGGGCAATTCTCTAGGGCCTTGCATTAGCGCGCTAAATTAAAGGGGGTATTAGATTAAATTGGCTCTCCGATTTCAGGGGTGTGAGTAAAATTCTGATTTGCATTTTCCACCGCTGCTTAAGATATAATTAGTTCAGGGTGATTCCCATGTGGAAAACACTGACAGACAAATCTAACTGGCTGCCAGTAGCTTATCGTCTCTTCCAAGGCAAAAGGTACACTCGGCTCATGTTTGGTGTGTGTGTGTGTGTGTGTGTGTGTGTGTGTGTGTGTGTGTGCACACAAGTTGCCGTTCACATGTGAATTGGCCCACATGGGCTGTAAATTCTCCTTCTAAACTAAGCACTTTTCTCCTCACACCTCAAATGCCGCTCAGCTGTGAGCGACCATTAGCACCACCACCAAAGTGAAAAATAATCCCTCCCTGTTAATGTACGTATAAAAGTTTGTTGAAGCAAGAGTGCAACTTCACACCTCTAAGATGCCTTTCAACTCAAACCCATTTCTGCAGCAGAAGGTGTGCCTGTAATTACAGATGCAGAGTCAAAAATAACAATTACTGCTGGAGAAGTCCATAATATGAATTACTGAACTCAGTGGAGGAGCTTTAACAGCAAGTGTGGATTTGTTTGAGGGGTTTTCACACCCTTGATAATTCTAACCGTCTTTTTAAATGGATGTTTTCAAAAGTGAGTCTACCCATGCATTATGAATGTGAGGCCAGCTTCCTCAACACCTGTTTGGGGACACCTGTTAGTACACGATATACGGAGTCAACATTAAACAAGCTTCCGATTGCCACTTCTATGCTTTACACGTCCAACCTGTAACCCATCAGTGATCGCTTTATTTAACCTCCTAAACGCTGGTTTCCCCGTACTATTGCCTATAAGAAGCAGCCGTTGTTTCACACTGGTTGATCAGACTCACATACACTTTGTATCATCTTGTTCCAACACGCAATTGGAACAAAATTACTAAATTGAGTATGACACGATGGTTTTGTGGCTGCACCAAATTTTTTACACTGCCAAAAAAGTTATTTCATTGGTCTTTAATGTGAATCCTAAAAGTCCAAATGTTCTTGAAGCAAGTGAAATATAGTCACTACTTCAAACGTCATATTGTTTCAGTTAGACTCTTAAGAAAAAAATTCTAGATTGTATTGCACCAATCTGTCTTATTATGTTTTACTTAAATTTATCTTGATGGGAACTTTTGAAAACTTTGGGAACTCAAATTTAAAATAAAGATCTAGGTTTTTTCTACACCGTGTGTTTATGTGACTGACCCACTGTTTTGGATTATGGAGGTAACAATTTAACAATCAGACTTAATTTACTCCCTCAATTTCTGTTTCGGTTGCAAAGTGGAAAAGCTTTTGATTCTTGGCACTCAAAGTTATTAAGATTTTAATAAGGGATATTAGCTGTGGATTCCATGCTGTCAAATTGTGATTGAAGTGAAAGAAATCCTTCATGTAGCACTAGATTGTTGGGTACATGAGACATACATGATAAGAATCATATGAATAAATAATATGTTATGTCACACCACTACTGGGTCACGAACATTTGCATTCAGGTACAATCTCAATCTACTTTGAATCCTTCCATTGTTTCCTGATCACTAAAAAGCTGCAAGCACAGCTGATATTAACATTATAAAACATACAAAAAACACACCTAAATGAACTGAAAGATGTATCTGTAAAAATGAACACCTTGAAAAAATATATTATGGATTCAAACAAGAATCAGACAATCTGATGGCACAAATTCATAATGAACAAAGGAATCCATACATGGTGTGTCTCCCAGGAGTAGATTAGGTAATATTTTATGATTAACCTCTTTTTACTCTCTATGTAATCACTTAATTAATGAGAAAATCATCAGGCCCTCAGGTTACATTTGTTGCTGACTCATCCATACAAGCACATGTTAAGTCATTGAGCAAGTTCAGACTCTCAGGGTAAAGAGAACCACATTCGAAACTTAACATTCACATTCTGCCTTTGTCTTTGCCAACGAAATGTCAGCAACTAAATAAATCTATTCAAACGAACCTTTAAAAACAAAAATGCCCTCTGATTGTGTCCTAATGAAGCCTCTTGCCACTTGTCAATTAAGCCAGGGCTTGATGTGTTTTTCAGTCTCTACACCCTTCTTGATATGTATCATACCCAATATTGATCCATAATTGGCCATAATGACAAAATATAATATAATATGATTTCCTCTCAACCCTACTGTATATGCACAATCAATTCATACAGGATCAGTGGGAGAGAATTGCTCTGGGTGTCTCACTCCCCTCCCCACACAAAACTTGGGTATGTTTTGAGAAACGCCATCAGCAGCACTGCCATTACTCTCACCATCTCTTGGTGGTCGGAGGCTGAGGCTTTGTGGGATATTGATTCTCCCCATCCAGAGACGGTTTCCATAATTGGTTAAAATGACCGGGTGTAGAGAGGGATGGCTCTCTGCTGAAAACCATTTCCCAGCCCTGCTTGGAGCTGAGCCAAGCTCGGGGTTGTTCGGATGCGTTCCAGCCCAGCCTGACTGGCAGCAATTAGGGGTGTCTGAGCCAAGCTCAGCTTGCGCTCCACACAAACACCCCTAATTACTGCCAATTAGGCTAGGCGGGTAGGCAGATTTGAAAAGCCGGGGGGATGTTCAGGCATGGGTGGGCATGGAAACAATTTTCAAGGGCTTAGAACGTGACTGGATGAAAAGGTTAATGCTTTGGAGTGCAAGGGGATAATAACAAAAGAAGGGGAAGCAGAGCCCCGGTTCTCACCTCCAGCGACGAGCCTGGCTTCTTCTTCAGCTCCTCGCATTTCCTAAATTTGCAGATCTGGTGGCCCGTTTTGCGGTTCCGACAACTGCTGCAGACACCACAGTTGATTAGCCGCCTGCAGGGTGCACAGACCCCACACCTTTTCCTTTTCTTCTTCGCTGGGTTTCCACTGGATACCGAGGAATTATTCTGTGGGCAGTCTGCCAGATTGGCAATTTGAAACGCACTGTCTGTAACGGCTGCTGAGGCTGCGGGGGAGTGAAGGGCTGTCATGACGATGACCCCGGGAGGTAATGAGATGCCCCCTAAAGCCGGGATAGCGGAAAAAGTTCCAACGCGTTCTTGGAGATTCATTATCTCTGCTTCAGCAGCGCCGCATTTCAGCTTGTTCATGCATTCTCCTGCTAAAGGTCTGCAGTGTTCGGGGGATAAGGTAGAGAGGAAATTATTATTTGCCATTTGCAGCGTCTCTGGCAGCACGCCAGGCTTCCCCGGCCTCTGGGAGTCATTTCTATGCATGCTGGTCCTATTAGGGTTTATTGCCGCTGATTTCCTTCCCCAGAGCATGGCGTTATCGCAGTTCCAAGGGGACATGCCAATTCTAGCACTGGGAAAAATTGGCGTTGTGATGCGGGCAATCTTAGCAGTCTGTGGAAATGCCCCATTGGCTTTATAAAAGTTTGCAAAAGACCTGTACCTTTCCATTTCTGCGTTATAATCCAAAAGCTGGCTTAATCCACCGTCCTGAAGAATATCCTTTTGTAAGAGAGACACATCTGCATTCAGTCCGTTTTCAATGCAAAGCGCATTGGTTATGTTAGCCATGGCTGAAGAATGGTTGTCAATGTTCAGGAGAAGTCACTGAGCTTAGTAGCCTTTGACGAACTGGAGCTGGTTACGAACAGTGTGTTACCATCCTGGTTTATCTTTTCCAGTGCTAAAAGCGAAAAACAAACAACAATAGTTACACATAAAAAAGGCAAATGTTTTCATTCTAATCACATTTCATTTCTCTGCTTCAACTTTTCCCTAAAGATTAAAGCTGAACATTTGAAGAATCTTCTGGCACATTGTTTACGCCCTTGCGTTTTCTAATGGAACTATCACAAATAGTCAGAACTGATCTTCATGGTGACAATAACGTGATAGCTGTGACGGACCAACATGCCTTTATTATAATGGGGATAGAGAATTAGCATGCTTCAAAAAAGATGCCACACTTTCAACATTTTTTTTTAGATGTCTTGTCAAAGTATTGTTACATATTTTGAAGAAAGTCCAATCAGCTACTTCACAGAATGAATAAATACATTTTAATAGATGAGGGTACATTCCATCCAAACATAGAAATTGAATATTCAAAAATATCACTTTTTAAAAGTTAGAGCCCCACCAGGATTCAGATTATGACAGCAGTAGCTACAAACACACCGCTTTTTACCTTAGGCTTGCAATATAAGCTCTTAAAAAAATAATCTGCTTTGGTTGCCTGGAGGAACATTGTTAAATATATTCACATTTTTCGTCTAAGCCCAATAGGAGAGGTGGACCATCCATGTAAACACGACCCTGTCCAGCCTCTTAGGAGCACCTGGTATTCATTCATGGCAAGCTCTATTACATTTACTCAATGACAGCACAGATAGCCACTGGTGGATTTACATCCAGATCATGGACCAGACCAACTACAGTGTCAGCTGCCTCGGGATGGGATGGGGAGGGGGCTCTATTTCCTCTCTCTCTCTCTCTCTCTCTCTCTCTCTCTCTCTCTCTCACTCTCTCTCCACCAGTCTGGATTTGGTTTCCACAGATAAAAGCCCATTAGACACATCTCCCCCTACTTCCATTACCTTTTTCTGGGCTTTCTCTCTTAATTGCCAAAGCTGATCCATTGCTGGAACACTAAAGCATTTAAAATCACTTCCATGGTGCTACCCAGCAGCTGTCTCTAAAAAAAAAAAAAAGAATTATAAATATACACACATGGAACTGTTTGTACTGGGTGGCGTTATAAAAGTCCTCTGAATACTGAAGTAAGTGCATCTCCTTCTGAACATGTCCTAGCAGGTAAATATTTGCCTTAAAAAAAAAAGCCATTTCAGTATATTGTCCCAGTGTCTATTATCTGAAGCATAAAAAAAGATACACTTTCTTGCATGCATTAACTATCCAACATTGTTTCTTTTAAACCATTGTGCAACCACGAGTCCTATCCACCATCCAGTTCCAGATTTGCAGGTTCAATGTCGACGTGGCGTCCGAAACAACCTGCAGCCACCAGTAAACAAAACCCTCCTCGGCTTAATGATCATCCCTCCTCAGGGTCATTATTACTTAATCAATTCACCCCTGGAGCGAAATACGCAGCCCAAAGGCAATCAAGTCACGGACATTGATTTTCAGCCTGTAAACAAAGTTTAGAGAGACAGAAATGTCCAATACTTGCTAGAGAGAGAGAGAGAGAGAGAGAGAGAGAGAGAGAGAGAGAGAGAGAGAGAGAGAGAGAGAGAGAGAGAGAGAGAGAGAGAGAGAGAGAGAGAGAGAGAGAGAGAGAGAGAGAGAGAGAGAGAGAGAGAGAGAGAGAGAGAGATGCTGAGTACGAGGTGAAGAAAGAAAAGTAGAACAAATAAGAAAAGAAAAGCCACGTCGAACCATTGTGCCGGTGCTGCACCGCGATGCCATTAATTACACTCGGTCTGGTCTGTGGTAGACATTCAGATCAAAGGTCATGCACAGATAATCCGAAGAGGGGGAGCGCGGAGCAATAGTGCAAATAAAACCCGATAAAAATTAATCTGACATTATATCACTTTCCGGCCACACAAGACACGATTCGGGACGGGAAAACGGGGGTAAACGCATGCAAGTGGACGGCAAAATATGGACGGACACACACATACACAGAGAGAGAAAGAGAGAGAGAGAGAGAGAGAGAGAGAGAGAGAGAGCATCACCTACCAGGTTCCTGTTGAGATGAGCTCCCAAGATGCTACCAGCCAGCGACCGTGTAACGGCACATTACTGCGAAGCGATACGTGGGGGGATAATAACGCAAAGATGCGAGAAGACGCACAGACATAGGCTGCCGGAGGAGAGCGCGGCGAGTGTGTTTGTGTGTGTGTGTGCGCGCGCGCGCGTGTGTGTGTGTGCGTTCACAGCGCTCAAAACAAAAGGACCATTTTTATCGACTTTCTTGTCACGTTAAAAAAAGAAGAACAAAAAAAAAAATTTTGGAAAGTGCATAAATAAGCCAAAAGGTGTCGTAGAAAAAGAAAGGGGGAAATCGCAGCGGGGTTTCCTCTCCTCTCGATCCCGGGGCTGTATTGTGTGTCTGCCTGGTCTCTCTGCTCAGTCCGTGTCTCCTGTCGCTGTGTGTGGCTGATTGGTGCTGAGGTGAGGAAGCAGGGATGTGGACACCTACTGATCATTGGCTGGAAATTACTATAGAAACACTCGGGAGGTGGGAGGGATGGATGGCTCGGGGCGCCCTGCAGGGAGAAAAAATATCTACGGGAAATATCTGCGTCTTGCAACCTTATAGTGGCCTCTTTTTATTTTATTTTTTTCTTTCACCAAATATTTTTTTTAAATATATTTATTTAATGACGAGGCGTTTAGAGAGAGGGGGGGGGGGTTGTCATTTGTCTGATGCGTCGTTTAATAAGGATTGGGGAAACTTGTCAAATTAATTTGAATGGAGCTGAGCTGTGATTAAGATAAAATGCCTCCGCCGGCGTGCCGCCAACCCCCACCCCCTCTCCCCCCTTTCTGTCCAGCGACAGCCACAATTACTAAGACCTCCGGGATTCATCACCATTATAAATCCCGCCTCCTGGCCACCCATGCCTACAGCTCCCACAGGCTGACAACACGAGCATGCATGGCACATTTATTCCAAGAGACCCCATGATGTGTGACAACGTGCGTTCATTCATGTTGAAGCCTATAAGCTTTGAGTTTTAAATTAAATGAAATTATTACTCCAAGCGGCGTCCCAGATTATTTCCCCCACATCAGCATTTATCTATAAGCCGAGTTCAGAAAAAAAGGTGAACGTGGGACCATCACCTCTGTAATTCTACTCTGAGGTTAATTACTGATTCATCAACCTTACGAAACAGGTTTTAGTATACGCTACTTTTTACAGACCCGGTGTTGTTATGCTGCAATATTACTTTTACCACATAAAAATATAAAAGAGAACAAACAAGAAAATGAAAAAATAAGGTATGACAAGGTCAAACTCACTTATAAGGAGAAACCTTCTATCGAATGGCGTTATTACTGATTATTACACCATTTAGTAAAGCTATAGATCAGTTGATAACCTGGATAACATTTTGCGTTGCCACTTTATTATTTCTATTTGGAAATAATGCAGTTATAAATACTGACAATACATATATAAATGCTCATAGGTTTCTCCCATTCTCATTGGAAATCAAGTCTGCAGTTATGAATGTTTTTCAGTCATTATATGATTTTTATCCATCAAGTCTGGGTTTAAAGTTTTAACAAGTTAAAGTGGAATTTTGGACCAGATAGCAGTACATACATATTCGGATGGCTCAACATATTTTTAACAACTCAATAGTTGTTTATTTTTATGGTCTAACACAAATCAATAAAGATTTAGTAACTGATTCATTAAAGTGGTTACATCATAAATATCCTCTGTAAACATCCAACCTAAAAACCAAGCCTAAAGTGTTATATTTTCCAATTAAAGTAGTTTGCATCACCAGCTCCAATAGTCGCAAAATCTAGCAAGAAAGTTGCCAAGTTGGCAACACCTACTTCCCTTCAGGCCTCCCTCCAAAGCCGGACCCCCCAAAATGATCATAAGGAACGTAAACAACATGGCTATTGTTGGTACTCACATCTTTCAAGCTAGCACCTTATGAAAAACTCTGGTGTCGCTCAATGATCGCACTGGCAGAATGGGGTGCAGGTAGACAGGCAGGTAGCTCATCCAATCATTGCATTCGGGCCAAATTAAATGATTGGATGGGCTTAATACAGTCCTGCGATAGTCACAGATACCGGATTTCTTTTTTTTTGTTGGTCAGAATGTTTGATTTATTGATTGTTGTTGGGGGAAAAACATTATTTAAACAAAAAAGGTTTCAAAAATACATTACCTACCCCAGCTTTAATTTGTTCATATGGCATATGGCATTAAAATGACATCACGTCACAGAGGAGTAAAGAATCCCTGCATTGCTTCTACGTTCAGAAAGATTTAGGAGTAAACAAACTGACAGCAACACTGACACATTTCTCAGTCATACAGCCCCTGCAGGTGAGCAGTGTGACACAGGCCTATAGGCTGCTAAAGGCTACACTTAGATGAATTCATTGCGAGCTGGCAACAGAAAGGACAGGAAACAAGCGTAGCCTTAACTACGCTAAATGTTTTAAAATGTATTTGTAAATATCTGTTTAGCCTTGACGTAGTTTAGAAGTGGCATTTGGTTGTAGGTAAGATATCTTCAGTTTTGATCAGGGTTGCAAAATTCCGGGAATATTCAAAGTTGGAAACTTTCCACAGGAATAAACGGGAATATACGGGAATTAACGGGAATGAACTGGAAATGTTGGGGTAATTTAACTGTATTTACCTTGTCATAAGCAGACATGCATGCAAACATTTATAATACAACTTTTAAAAATGACATTTTTGACTTTTTTGACATTTTGTGAGTAGAACTTTATTCTTTCATCGAACAACAAAAACATGAACGTTGAATAAAAAAGGTGTATTCCCTATGATCACCACCCCCCAACCCCAATTTTTTTTGTTGTGTTTTTCCCTGAATCCTTTCAGGTCTAAATGCTTTCTTCCTGGACCTCATCAACGTCTTCCTCACGCTGTAAAAAGTTAGTCTACTGTATACAAATAAACTTGGTATTAAAATGAACATGGCTTCAGTTTACTAAGTAATCAATATGCTAGGTAATGACAAACAGTGTTGGAAAAGTTCACTTTCTACATGAACTAGTTCAGTTCATAGTTCATAATTCAAAATGTTGAACTAAGTTCACAGCTCCAAAAAATGAACTAGTCCAGTTATTTTTTTCAATATGTTGCGAGCTATAATTGAAATCTATCTGTCTGCAATACCGCTCTTGGCCTCTACGCAACTCGGCGCTCTCACACTTGCCATATAGGGCTGAAACATTCAGACGCAACACTGATGACAAAGACGTTCAAAAACAACAGAACGGTTTATGTTTATGTTTCTGGCAGACAATGTTCCCAACCAGCTGCATTCAGGGTCCAGCTGAGCTAGGCGTCCATAGACTTGTTGCAAAAAAACTTTTTTTTCCTCAAAATTCCCGTGGAAACTTTCCGGAAATTTACCAGAAACTTTCCGCCCCTTTGTATCTCTAGTTTTGATACATTTTCTAAGATTCTACTTATTTCACTATAAAATATAACCATATACACAAATATTGAAACTCACTAATACATCATTGACTGAACACATTATGTTGGTTCAAGTCTTGTTTTTTGCTGACCGGATTCCACAGACCTTGGCCCTAAAACCTCCTCTTCTTCAGTCAACAGCCGTCAAACCATCGCTCTGTCGATGGCTGTCGATCATCGTGGGCGTGATGACGGACCAACAACTTGGGCTTGGAAAGACTTTTGAAGGGCAGATCAGCAAAGCCCCAAAGCAGCAGTGGTGTGAACAGAGACCAGTCGACAGAAGTGAGTGTTTAAGTATACATACATATAATACAACACAAAATGTGCTATTTAGCACCACTTACTTGAATGAAGATGAAGTGATGAGTCAAAGTGAGCAGGTAAGTTAACACACTCAGATTTTGCTGACTGACCTTTGCTGACTCTTTTAGTGTTTGAGGCTATGTAAAAAAATGTTAAACTGCACATGCCATCATGATTCTCAGATGCGGACATGAAAAGAGAAATATTGAGAGAAAGCATCTGGTTTCATTTCATCATAGATTGATTTTACGAATATTTTAAAACTAGGTCTTGATCATGATATTGTTATGAGTCATTCTGTTCAGAGACTGACTTCGATCCATGGACGGATTGATGTAGACGCAACAAAACATCAAAATATTTCGTGATCAAGTATCTCCTGTACTCAGCGTGGCCTGTCAATCTTTAACGACCCTTCGTTGTGAACTGGATCTTTTCCACCTCTCCTGCTTCAACAGGCTCCTCCATCCTATTTTTCGTACAATTTACTTTTTTTTTTTTTGTTCCCCTTTCACACTACAATAAAAGCACATGTTCTTTTGATACTACAAAAAGCACTTGAATACATTTGTCTGGACTTTTCCCTAAAATAATGATGAATCAGAACTTTGTTCTCAGACACGACTGACAGTTACATTACCAAAAAAAGGAGAGCATCCTTGAAGCGTTATTTTCGTCAGTATCAGACCCTGTGCATCTCTGTGTGTGTGGAGGCTCCTCCGTCTGAAAATCATTTTATCTTCCGGTTTATAATAGCCCCCAGGGGAAATCTGCCTAGGTGGTCCTAACCTCTGTCTGCAGAGCCACGGCAGAATGTGGGTGTCTAGCAGTGGGAGGCATGAACCCTCGTGGCGGGCCTTTGTTCCTGCGTGCGTGCTCCGCCGTCGCTCCCCGTGCGTCTACTCCTCCCCCCTGTTTCCTTGGGCTTTCAACTGAACTCGAAAGAGTAATTAATAACCATGACCCCAGATTTAAATGCAGCCCGCATTTAGTCGATGGAAATAGAATCACAGAGGAGTGAAGTCATAAGATACGGGTGTTTGAGGGGTGATGGTGTGAATCCATTGATTCAGATCCGAGCACTGTGCTCCCATCTGTCAGAAGAAAGACAGCGAAGATGCACAGGAGCACGGATACGTCCCGTCTGCTTTTCTCTTCTCGTGAGGCATTTATCAAGAATCCTGCAATTTAACAGCTAATTTGACCAAACAAAATAAAATCACATAGATAGATATTAGGTGAAAAATACAATGTGTAAATGGCGGGGTGAGCTGGCTCCTCCTGTTTTTTGTTAACAGCATGCAGAATTCTTTGCTGTTGGAAAGTGTTTGGAGGACTAACAAACTTGCAGGATGTACAGATTTTTGTAAGAAAAAAGAAAACAGTGGAATTATATTTTTTTTGCTAAAACTCTGACCAGGAAAAGGGAGGAGCTCAACTGTGTCTCTTGGAGGTGTTTCTGATGGGCTCACACAGACTGGTATGGTAAATAGCATTCCTCTGAGGTCTTTAAAGCATGAAGAGAAAGACACAGACAGAAAGAGTGAGAGGGAGACAGAGAGAGACAGAGAGAGCTCAACTTTGGAAAATAAACAGTATGAGATTATGGTTTGGCAGTGATGCGCCACAGAGCAGCAGCAACCTTGGCAGTATTTATTTAGAAACCTGCCTCATTTCCTCCTGCAGGCTGTGATGTATGGAGCCCTCACCTCGCACACATTAGCCTTTTGCTGTGATTTGATGTGTATCACCCGGTTTTACGCTGCTTTCCTCGGATACAGCTGAGCGATCCCTCCTCCCTTTCCCATCGCCTGCTAATTGGAGTGTATAGAGCACCCTTAATTATCCAGTTAGTAGCTTTGCGGAAAGAAAGCGGACTCCTGGCACACAGTCTGGTACAGATGACGGCACCTACACACAACCACTTCCACAGAAAGCCTCAGTAACATGGGTAGAAAGCCCTGCGTCTGCAAGATGAAGGTTCTATTTTGTAGATGTATCTTGCTTGCAAACTTTCTTCAGGTAGAAGGAATGACCCTGGAGATTTCTGGTATTATTATTTCTGGTTCTTTGGTTTTTTACACATTGTGCTAAAAAAAATGCACCAAGAAATACAATATTTACATTCTCATTTTCTGATCCAGCCATCAGTCTATATGAATGTGTTGTCTCTTTAGGTGTGGCGTCTTCAAGCTTCTCACTTGCACACTTGGTTGTGAGAGTATGGTTCAAATGTGATATATCTATTGTATATTTGGATTGTATCATCAAATGTTCTTGTATGTATATTGTGTGGCCCCACCAAAATTGCCACGGATCAGTTGAATACATTTTTGTTTATAGATGTAACTGTCCACCGGTTTGTTGACACTTACTGTAGTTATTTACACCAAGTGGGAGATATCATTGCCACCAGATATTCCCAATATCTCTGACTAAGATATACAAGTCGGAAGCTAATGTAAAAAGAAATGTACAATTCGGCAGCTCGTAATTATGGTTTTAAATGAAAGGCCCAACTAAGCAAAACAAACTACGGTAAGAGTTAAACGCTGAATACACAGTCAAATAGATGAAACGGTAAAACCAATCTATATAATAAAAATAAAATAATAAAATAAAATGAAGTAATTTATTAAAATAATTTAGTAAAAGGAATACTGAAATAAAGCATGAGGCTGTAAAAAAAAAAAAGGGTTTTAAGAAGTGATTTTAAAAGAGATTCCTGATTTTACGACCCTGATGGCAAAAGCACGGTCACCTTTAGTTTGGAGCAGCCAGAAGGGCCCCAACTGAGCTATCTTATTAGGGGTCCACATTTCTTCTATATATTCTGTATTTTGGGGCCAGACCTATACATGCTTTAAAAGTGAGCAGTAAAATCTTAAAATCTATTCTAAAACGCACAGGGAACCAGTGGAGAGAAGTCTGTTGAATCCAGGAAGACGCTGAGCTGCTGCGCTCTGAACTAGTCGGAGGCGAAAGAGTGACTTTTGGTGAATGCCAGAGAGGAGGGAGTTACAGTAGTCAAGTCTTGAAAACATAAATGCATTAATGATTGTTTCCAGGTCAGGGTGAAAGAGGTGTGGTTTGATTTCGGAGATGCTTCTGATTTAATGGAAACAGGACTGGACTACTTTTGTGGCTTGAAGCTTAAATCTGAATCAAATAGTCCTCCTACGTTTCTGACTGTGGACTTTATGTTAACAGACTGGGGGCCAAGGGCACTTTCAATGGGACTAAATAATCTGATTTCTGATTTGTCTTGTATGTATTATCAGCCAAGGGAAGGGGAAATAATCCTCAGTATGCTTTTGTAACATGCATCCGCATACCAATGCACAGCATATCATAGTCAAAATATTTCTTATATTAACACCATGGTTAGTGTATGATTTGTTAAGAACAGATAGTGGGCTCTTCAGAACCAAACATTTAGTGCAGAAAACAAACACACTTTTACCTTCTCTAACTGCGTTGCTTCATTCCAACGGCATGATTATTAAGTGTTAGCGGTCTGAAGACCAGAAGTTTTGTTGCTTCAGGAGCTTGTGTAGGTCCTGATTGGCTGCTTCACAGACAGGATATAAGAACAGGAGTGTTGCAGGTGACAAAGGTCATGAGCTGGAATTAAAAGACACCGTGTGGCATACAATCAATATTTGCTTAAACCTGTCACGGGGTTTTCCTGCTCCATGAATGTAAACACTCGGACAATAATGATCCTTCTTCAATGTCACAAAACTACCAGAGACAATAAACGGGACTGTGTGGTGGTGGAAGAGTTGTGTGTCGGTAAGATGTGCTTCAATTAATGTGTGAAATGTTTTCTTGTTTTGTAATTTGTAATCCAACTCTAACCCGATAGAAGACTTGCCCTTATTGAAGGTTTCTTAACCTTTTCTGGCCTGCGATGCTTTGTTGGCTCCCAAAATGTCTTGTGTTTTTATCATGTGACTCTACGTCTGGTTGGTTCTGTTTATATAAGGGAACTCCAAATTAATTTAAGAGAAATTATGTTTTTCACACCCAGTCAAATACATTAACCACCAACTCACCAAGAGACCTCACACTGGGAAACATACCATGTCTGGGTATTGGCAAGAATCTGTTAACTTGTTATGATAAATGTATTACAATTCAACATATCGTGATGCTGTAAGTAAGGAAATATATTGTCATTTAAAAAATCTAATTTTAGGAAAATTGTCATAGTACAATATATAAAGAACACACCACCATATGCATACAATCTGAGTAAAACAAATTGTACTTTTATGCAATCAGAACAATGGGATCTTCATTTGGATACATCAGTCCTCGTAACATCCAATATCGAAACACAACACAAAATCAACCGCGGTGTGCCGAGAATTGTTGCATAGAGGCAGTGTTTTTGAGAATCAATACAGTATCACAACACATAATATCACAAAACTCAAGTGTATCAGTGCTTTCTTAAAGCATTTTTCAAGGAAATTCATCATTGTTTCTTTTATACACTGAGGCGGCTACCCACCGAAAACAAATTAAAAAAAGTATCAAACACTGACAAGTATCCCTTCTCATGGACTAGGAATGGGGACACTTTTGTTTTTGTGCTAATGTGTGCAAACACTGTTGCAGTGCTCATCTGTCGGTGCGGGTGAGCAAACAGCTACGGCAAACACCAACATCTTGGAAGCACCCGGTTAAGTCCAGAAGTCACATTCAGGATGTGACTCAGTCTTAAGTGGCTCGCACCACTTGCGCTCGCGCTCACACTCGGATGTTCACATGTCGATGATGACATTGGTCGCGGCAGCGGCAATATTACTTTTATACAACAGCTGGCAATGGAGCTGTTGAAATGCTGTTGTTGTTTTTTTTTATGTTGCTCTGTTTAGAGTTTAATCCAAATTCCTATTTATTTGAATGCCATATTTACATTTAATATTACCATGTGATCTGTATCTTGATTATCTAGATAATGATATCTGATCGCAAGTCTCTCCACTAACAACTGGTGTCAATACCAGTCAGGTTATCTCGATTCATCCCACACGATCAGAGAATATCGTAACTTGATAGGGAAATAAAATAAGACTATGTGTCCCAAATCAAGGAAAGTGATGCGTCTGAAGTCCTTTGCCCATGCTTGTATTTTATGGATGCATTTCTTGAATAGGAGTTTGCTTGAGATAGCGGCAAGAGACCGAGTTGGGTGACCTTTCAACTTGTTAGGGAAGGCGCGTACAGATTGCTTTTTCACTTGCAAAGATTGCATTGCCTCCGATTGCATCCGATTACAATATGATCGATGTGCATTTACACTTTCCATTAAGATGCATTTTCCCTTATCCACATATATGATATCCAGATTCAGATTGCATGTGAATATCAGTTGTAAATGAGATACGTTATTTGTTGTCTGCTTTTTATGAAGATGCATATATTAAAACAACACTTTTTACTCTATGATGTTTTGTTTTTTTACACAGCTGTGATGGATGTTCATTTTCATGTACAAATAAACAAAAATGCTCGGGTTTTCAGGCATTGTTTTGGTCAAATTGTAAGTTAGACATCAAATATAAAAGCCATCTGTCTAGTCCTGTTCTCTTATAATTTTAGGCTTGTAGGTCGCTCAGAAGATTCTGGCCACTGACTTTGTATTTTCAACATTCTCCAACGTGCGGCCTTCAGGTCCTCCTAGTGTCCACGTACACATTGTGAACAAGTGTCTGGAAGGACGTTTTGGCTTTGAATTTGGCTACATCTTACAGTGGATGGAAGTTAGAAGTGCTGCAACAACCAGTCATGTTTTGGATACAGAGACTAAGAAAAAGGCAAGCATGCAGAGAGACGTGACACACACACACTCACACACACACCTATCGCCGTGGTCATTTCATCAATATCAGGTGAAATAAATACAACCTTTTTTTTTTTTTACTTCTTTCACAGAACTGTCAACCAGAACTCGCCTTTATTTATCTGCACATTGCCTCTGAGCCACAGCCTTGGCTTTGACCACAATGGCAGATGCTGAATCTGCCTCCTGTCCAATAGCTGTGCAAAAAAAACAACATAGTGGAGCAAAAGAGTTTCGAACATCTGTGTGAATGTGTCACAGTAACAAGAAAAATGACTCGTGAAAGTATTTGTGACACAGTTTGCAGAAGTTGGTGTCTTTTGATCTAAAAAGGGTCTGTGTGCAAACAGCTCACTGTCTCAGGATGAGCTTTATTGTCACAGCAAGCATATTCTAAATGGTTTCTGCCTGGTAACATGACACTACATGCTGTTTGTCACATCAGAGGTGTGTAAGGATCACTGAGAACTGTTCTCCACATACTTATACAACTCATCTGAAGTATCACACCTACTGGTCTTCCCTCCTAAACAGCCCAAATGTAGCATAATTTCCAAACTTTTGACATGTTTACATGTCTGTTTGATACATTCAGAAATACATTGACTCGGTTTGTGTCAACTTCCTCAGCATACTTCACGTGCAGTGCACAACATTTTTTTCTCCTTGATACTTTATATTAAGATGTCCCAAAAGAATATCATTCTGCTACTTTGTTTTGTACTGAGTTTGTAGAATATACTGTACTGTACAGTTTATTATTTTTGTATTGTGTGTGCTTACTACGTGGCAACCGATGAGTGCAAACAGCATCACACTGCAGTGAAAGATATATGATGCCTTGGTCAGGACATTGTCAGCTGGTATTTACGTTGCATTTCATATCCCCCAAGATTATGTGCTGCAATTGAAAACAGATCTTTTTTCTAGTAAAAAATAATTAATCTTGGGAAGCAAACTAGGGGCCCAGTGGTGTGGGGGTTAACACGGTTCTGGTTTCGAACTCGCTGGCCACCTTGTGCTTGTTTTCTCCGGGTTCCTGCTACAGTCCATTAGTAAATTGATGACTCTAATTTACCTGTAGGTGTGAATGTGAGTGTGAATGGTTTGTGTCAGTACCTGTCGGTGTACCCCGCCTCTCAGCTGGGATTGGCTCTAGAGTAGTCGCTCTTTTTTTGTTTGTTGGTACAGCATAATCAATGACACTGGCTCAATCACTTTCATCATCAGTGGCGAGAGTCATAACCTCTCGCTGTCTCTTCCACCTCATTTTGCTTTTTCAAATAATCGGCTTTAAACCGCTTCATTTTTGGATCACGGTAGCAGCTAAATGGATTGTTTTGTTCTCCTCCGCTACGTTCACGTGCATCACACACTGTGCACCGCTACGTACACGCATATGGCGTTTAATTAATTTGAAAAACCCACACACATAAAAAAAGCAGGTGCCTGCATGTGATACAATTACACAGAACAGTAGTCACGAACGGGAAAGCATCCCCGCATTATCGTGCATTCGGAGTTGTGTTTCTGGCAACTTGGCAAATGTAAGTCCAATATTCTGTTTGTGAGTTTGATCTCTACCAACTCCTTGTGAATATCTACCTTTTTAGCTGCTAATTATTTTCATTATGTTCACCAGCTAGTTGCTTAATGTGTCTGTCTGCTGTTTGGTACTGTTTAGGTGGTGAGTAGAGTGTCTTTAGGGCTGAAAACAGCTGCTACTGTCAAAAGACACCAGAATGTTAAAGGAGACATTATGCTCACTTTCAGGTTCATACTTATATTTTGGGTTTCTACGAGAGCATGTTTACATACTTTAATATAAAAAAAAACACATTATTATTCTGTCTGAGATGCTCCATTTTAGCGCCCGTCTCTTTAAGCCCACTTCTCAAAAAAGCCTGTTCTGATTGGTCAGTGTTTTCGGTCTTCCGCATCCGCGCTGCTAGCCATCTTCCCAGCGGCACTGCAGTGAGGGACTCACTGTGTGTGTCAACTACAAAGAGTTTAGTGGCACGGCTTCTTAATACGGGATGTGTGCCTTTCTCCGTGGATTCAGAGTGTTGATGCTTCCACGGTATCTATGTGGCACCTACACCTGCTTCTTAATTAAAAAAAGACATGTGCATGTAAGGTACGGGACATTTCAAATTGTGGATCAGCAGATATAGACAATGGCAAAGAAAAGAGGTTGTCATTTCACTTTTTTTTGCCATTGTCATATGTTACATGTTTAATATCAAAATAATATAATTGTGCCAACTTTAAAGTCTTTTTTCTTTTCTTTATCATGTTTTTTTCAAGGACTAAACACTGTTCCATTCAGTATTTCACTGGTGAGATTGCACATCAAAAAGACTGCTCGCAAGTCAATGGTAAAACACCTTCTACATTATATACAGTATGGTGTGAAAAACGTGGTTCTTTATTCCTTGTGTTGCTACCTTTTCACACTTATGAAAATAATAAAATATGCAGGCAGACCAAACAGGCAGTGCGAAGCAGACGGTGGTAAGATGAAACTGTAAAATATCCCTGGTCAAGCCCAAAGTTGAAATCACGGTCAGACTCTGCTCCACTTGTTTTAAAAGTTCAGTGCTTAGCCTGAGTTTGGTGTCACCAGCTGTTCTAAATGTCATCACCTTATCTGAAGGCATTTTAATGTGACAGTACATTGGACATTTCCATGAATTGTGTTTGTTGTGAAAGGGCTTCTACACTAGCTGGATGGACCTGGAATAACCTACTCAAAATATTCCCCTCTATGTCACAAGGCGTGAAAGGCGTATTCATGTGTTTCCTAGAGCCCTGATGGATAAAAACACAGACCAGGTGCACCTTTACACTCTGTGTCAGTCATTCTGTGAGGCAGGAAAGGATAGAGGGAGGCATCTATAAAACAAACATGGTAGCAGCAGTGGAAGGGCAGAAGTGGCAGGATGGGAACTGCTGCCAGACACATTACAAGGAGCTCTAATGAGGGAGCCCACACGCTCATCCCCCGCCCCCCTCCCCCCAATCTCCCCCCACAGAGGAACGCGAGGCGGGAATTAATTGTGAGGGCGATGATGGCGAGCGAGCTGAGGAGCAGGTCATTACTGCACGCCTCCTCCTGGAGCGCCGCGGGCAGAGCGTGGAACGCCACGCTACTTGCACAATTCCCATGATCCCACAGGAGGGGGAAGGGAGGGAGGGAGGGAGGGAGGGAGGAATGAAGGCGACAGAGAGAGAGAGAGAGAGAGAGGGGAATAGAAAAATATGCTGGAAGAGGACGCAGGCAGCTTCCCCTTTGTTGGAAAAAGGAATTTAGAAAATAAAATGTATTGATTATTATTTCACTAAATCTGATTTTCATTATTGCCATTTCCTGCGTGCCAAATGCTGCAGATTTCCTATTCATAGACCCTTCTTGCTAATAATAAACACATTTAAAAAACTATTTTTTTTGCTTTAGGTCCTCTTTCTAATTTGACATTTTGATTATTAATAAATAATCCACTGCATGCTTGATGATCACTAGATTTAATTTGTAGTTTGACATTGCAAGGTGCACACTGTAAAAAAAAAAAGACTATTTAAAATGTGTAAATGTGTAAAGAGCAGTGGCAAAAAAAATGATATGACACCTTGAAGGAGAACTGAAAAAAGCAATTTCATATCAAGGTAATGATCAGTTTTTGGGGATGCTTCACTCTTCTAATCTGCACACGGTGTAATAACGGACTCATTGTCATTTCTCTTTGTGTGGTTTGTCGCCCTTATGAAACCTGTGACATCAGACTGAATGCATTGGACACATTGCCCCCTAGTGGACTTTTAATGTAGGTAATATATATCACAGCCACAGAACAGCATCGACAATCACTGCTGCTATGCTGCAGCAGTTGCATTCAACAGCAGGTGTAAGATTTGTATTAAAGCATATAATGTATAGTGTTCTCTGTGGTTATAAAGAGTCATATATATATATGAATTTAAATACATATGGATTACAAAAGAGGTGCGAATTAAGTGCAACAGATGAGCTAAAATAATTGTTTTGCACTAATGTGTTAAACTATAATAAATACAATCTACGCAACTGATGTCATTGACTACTGCTACATTAAATGTTCTTCTTATAAATGTAAAATTCACTATGACTCAGTAATTAAATACAAAAAATGAAATTCAAGCAAACACTAACTGACTTTTCCCTGTGTATATCCGCCTCCCGTTCCCCTAACTGAGAGGCTTTTTTTTGCATTATCTTAAGTTATAACGAGAGCAGAGACACACCTATTTGATGATGTATTTAACGACCCCATCAGCGCTTTTCCTTTTTCACTACTTCCATGACGAGAAACCCTAATGAGACCAGTACTGTTGCCTTGGGGATGGCCAAGCCCATTGCATTAGCACATGAAATCATTTAGGCCTCCCAAAATATCATTATGGTGAAGCTCTCTGTAAAAGTGAGCTGAAAGTCCGCTGCTGTCAAATGTTTTGTTGTCAAGATAAAGTATTCCAAGAGGACACACTGAGACTGGACTTAAATAAACTGTTTCATGGTTTGCTTTGCTGTTTCATGTCAGACAGCGTTGAGACGTATGTGAATCAGAATGTAACCAAAAGTCAAAGATGTGAACATAAGAGACAGGCAGGTTCAATGGTCTTCCTGGAGACAGAAGTTTTTATTTGTTACATGATGTAGGCGAGTACGTCATGTTGTATTACTCATTATATAATTTTTTTTACTAAGTTCCTCTTCATTTCTACTGGTTGGAGGATTATTAAAACTCTAGTTGTGTTTCAAACGGAACGTCTCCGGACAGAAGACAAAGTACTTAGTTTACAACGTTGTGTTTTATGTAAGAAGTTAAGTTCTTGTCCTACAAAAGTTTCAACACCGGAACAATATTTTTGGTGTCTTGCATATCCATGCACGTTGGATACTGGCGTATATGCAGAGCACGACATAACAGAATTAGAAGTCAGACAGCTGAGCAGCGGTGGGCTTTGACTAATTTGTGATTTTAGCTCTGGGAATCATTAGTTCGGGTTTTGAACTAAAGGAAATAAGAAAACAAACCTTGCTTCCGTCTCAACCTCGCTTGTAACAGAGGGGCGGAGACGAAATGTTTCAGAAATGCACGTTACTTCATTTAATGGGGATCTATTAGCAGAAATGGAATATAATATCCATAACTATGCAATGCATCTTAGAGGGTCCTCCCTGCCCCCCGACCTTGATGCCACTCAGCAAAAGTGCCTTCTTGGATGCCCCTACGGTAGATAAACATGATAAAGTGCCCTCTATGGTGCCCTTCCAGTAGATAATAGATGATGAAGTGCCCTCTAGGGTACCCTTCAAGTGGAGCAAACCAGAAGCATTGCACTAATGGGTGCCCTTAAATTGGGAAAATGTGATGCAGTGCCGTACAGGCTGCCCTACATTCTAGAAAACTTTCTGGTGTCTTTTTAAAAAACAAAAATCGCTCCTTCCCCCTCAGACTATCTGAATCAGCCACTGTAACAATGTTTTCTTTGATCACCGGAAACTAAGAATCATTGTGTTTTTGCTCAGAATGAGCTCTTCATATCCATATAGAGTGGGTGAGTCTGCCAACACCATGTTTCTACATGGAACTACCTGAAAGCCAGCGACGTTCCCTGAACCGCTTGTGAAACAGCTGCAACGTCAGCCGCGGAAGGCAAAACCGAGGTTCCACCAGCCGCCGTCTGACTCCTGTAGCTCCTGAAGGAACGTTTCTGTTTTAAACGCCGTGAGCACGATAAATGGAGAAGTGAGCGGAGGGGGTATTCAGTTGGATGCAATCTGCAATCACACCGCTAGAATCAGAATCATATTTATTTTACATGTAGGTGCCAATACAAGGATTTTGACTCCTACACACTGTCCTTTTAATAAAAGTGAGAACTTCTGAATCACAGATTTAACTGATCATTGTTACACTATATTTGTTGACATCTTAATCTGGTCAACAACAACACAGAGATACATTATTATGAGGTTGTACCAGTCACATGACACAACCCTGACCAGAATACAATTGATTGTGTTCACAGCTCAAATACCCCCTTTAGCTTGACCTCACTGTAAGGGAGGTCTAGCTCACCCAGATTACGCTTTTATCACAACCACATCAGAAAACTACAAAACATCACGGCACGACAGACGTTCAGCACTCGATAATCTACGAGTCATCTTGAACCTCTGCTGTGCAGGATGGTAGCTGAAGGTCAGAGGTTAGAGCACAACACACAGATTCTAATATCCTTTCTGCTTGTTGCATCCTGCAGATTTGACACATCTGAAGGATTTACACACCGCTCACAGTGTCTGCTTAAAGGAGCAATATACAACAGATATAGTGGAGTAATGTCTCCCTGAGCAGAGAATAAAGTCAGTCTCTGTGTGTGTGTGTGTGTGTGTGTGTGTGTGTGTGTGTGTGTGTGTGTGTGTGTGTGTGTGTGTGTGTGTGTGTGTGTGTGTGTGTGTGTGTGTGTGTGTGTGTGTGTGTGTGTGTGTGTGTGTGTGTGTGTGTGTGTGTGTGTGTGTGTGTGTGTTGTTATCCGAGCGTCTCCTTATTTTGTTGGCATAGGCAAGCATGCTTTTAGTGCATGTTAGTGCACGTGAGCAGGCCCCACTGTTGGCTCACGACCCGCCGCTCTGCATGGCGATTACAGCTGATAATGCCACCCGATGGCGTCATTGCAGAAGCGTAGCAGCCATCCTCCGGTTCTCCCTCAGGTAAACACTGTTAGCTCGATGAGCCATCGGCTCGGGCGTCGCCATTTTGAGAGCCGTTTAGGCAATCGTAATGCTCCCTATATCTCGTATCTTGCTCCTTTTAAGAAGCAAAGAAATTTAAATTGTTCACGCCACCTGAGTATACAAATAATAATGAATAAGGTGATGTGTCAGAAGGAATATTGGAGATAGAGAGGTGGAATGGATTCGAGAACGAGGGAATGAACCGAGGGTCGAATGGAAATCATTGATGGGTGAGAGGCATTAAGATTCATGATGAGTAAAGTAGAAATTTATTGTAGCTTCATTAGCTGTGCAGATATCGATAAAATCTAATATTTTATTATCTTGTTTGTGCACCTTTTTTTTTTGTAATTTCAAAAATATCCTATATGACACTGGCTAGGACATCCACTTGATTTGATGAACTCAGACCACTGAAGCCTGATAGTAACTTCAGATCAACTTTGGGATACATTTGTACACAGAACGAGGACTGTAGATTACTTACATTGGAATCATGTTAGAAAGAAATCATTAATTTGCCTGCACGAACAGGAGGGATGATTACAATCTACATACACGCATGTGAATATTGTTTGTAAGACAACAACAAAAATGTTAACCTATCCTTTAATATCATGAAAAAGACAACCCCCAATTGCCTTTTAAAGAAAAAATATGTCATATTTTGGACTGCAGGCTTTACTTCCTCGCCACGTCCCCTTTTTATCCTTTCTTTGCGAAACCACAGACCTGCAACCACCATTACTGCTTCCTCATTAATACCTGCAGCGGCACAAAACATGATAATTTATGTAAGTGCTTGTTGGTGAGTGGAGGGTGTTTGTGTGTGGGGTGCATGTCAGGCAGCGCACGTGTTTGTGCGTAAATCATGTCTAACCATATGCTGCCTTCCTCCGCAGCGCGCTCGCAGCTGAAATTGATCGTCAACCATCTCCTGCTCAAAACAGCGTGGGCAGAGAGAGAGAGCAAGGTCACATCCAAGGACTTGCCACAATCAGTGATGGGCTGCAGAGGGGGGCTTATGTGTCACGGCACAGCTGTTACGCTACATACTCTGAGTCACAAGCACATCTTTGCTGCTGCAAAAACATCCCCTCAATTACCTTAATGCCAGACGGTCTCTCCCGTCTGGATGAATTCTGCTCTGGATGCCTTAATCTGAGTCTTATAGCCACCATCCTCTCGCACTATTGCTTATCTTTCTTTTTCTTATTTCCTGTCAGGTTTAAGTGTTTTACGGTTCAGCAGTTCAGAGTAAGGGAGGTTTGTCTGGTGATAGACAACATGGCTGGGGGAGGGGGGCAGTTGTGTTGCGCTGTGTGCAGGTGAAGGAAGGATTTCATGTCTGTGCTATCTGGAAGGAAAGTCTCAGCTGCCAATGCAAAGATAAGCAATGAGGATGCAGCTGCTGCCGGGCAGCCTGTTGAGTTGCATGCAACTGGTTGTGCATCCTTCCAGGCTGACCAACAAGTTGAGCAAGAATCCTGAGCAAGTGCATTGTCTACCGTCATATCTATAAAGCCATGTGGCTTCTGAGCTAGGTGCAAAAGTTCAATGTTGACTTATTTTTACGAACAACAATACGTCTGTGTTGGAATATCACAGTATTAAATGGGAATAGGCAGTCAATTACACGTGCAATTAGTTTACAATGAATACAGTAACATGTTGGTGCTTTTCTTTCTACATTATGTCTCTCTGTAATGGCAAAGTGGGAAGAATCACATTAAATATATAATTAGCTGCATAATTTACACTGCATTGCAGTTGCATACAAACATGTCATGAGCGTATACTGTACTCTAAACATTTCTGACACGTGTTTATAACACTTAAGAAAGTAGTAAACATGTTCACCACCTCGGCGACTGTGGCTCAGTGGTAAGCAGAGTTGTCCCTCAATCAGAAGATCTGTGGTTCAAGCCCCAGCTCCGCTAGCCCATGTTAATGTGTTCTTGAGCAAGACACTTAACCCCAAAATTGATGCTGT
The DNA here is from genome assembly GCF_009769545.1 of Cyclopterus lumpus. Lineage (NCBI taxonomy): Eukaryota > Metazoa > Chordata > Actinopteri > Perciformes > Cyclopteridae > Cyclopterus > Cyclopterus lumpus. The sequence goes on from NC_046966.1 coordinate 16,971,907, forward strand.
GTGAATGTTGATGGGCAGGTGGCTCCTCCCCGTGTATGAATAGGTGAATGATGTCATGTAGTGTTAAAGCGCTTTGAGTGGACTGAAGACTAGAAAAGTGCTATACGAGTACAGGTCCATTTACATTGTTTCAGTAATAATAGTAAATAATACAGTAATAGTTAACATTGTGCCTGCACAATACGTTTCTTTTATTATACAGTATTTGTGTGGTGGTACTTTTAGTTTAGTATCATTTTTAATTGAGAACCTTTACTTGTAATGGAGTTGTGATGTTGTTACCTATCAGTAATTGTCCCAATACATTAAAAACAAAAAACTGGTGTTGAAGAGTAGATCATATGCACTGCCGTCTTCATCATACAGAAGAAATAGAACCTATCGGGAACCGTATTTTAGCCTACTGGTCTCAAATAAAGGAGGCGTGAGGAGTTCTGGCTGCTACAGCAGAGTGAACTCTGCTGCTGGGACATTTGGCAGGCAGGTGGTCTGACAGTTGACCTGTCAGATTGACCTGTGTTCGTACAGTGTGTTCGTACAGTTGACCTCTGGTGAATCAGGATGTTGTTGCGACAGTATGGGGGCATATAAGGCTGCTGCAGTGAGTTGTGACATTAACATTCACAAATGTCAAGTGCCATTTGTCTGCACGAGTGGCTGCATTTAATTTGGAAACAGACACAAACAACGATGTGCCTCTGCTACACAGCCCTACTGTTTTTGTGTTACTTTTATATTGACGTATAAATAAATAAAACAGATCAATATAATACGAATTTAATAACTTTTCTAAAATAAGTCACGGTGTAAAGGGTCTATGAAACCACCGAAGTTAAGGTAGAATTAGTAGGAAGCAAAGGGACAGTATTACTGCAACACTCAATCTCTTTAAAAGGGCGATCAGATGCATTGCAGGTCATCGTGCTTCACCAGCAGGGGTCATCATCTGCTCCCTGCCAGTGAATGTAGTTCACAAACAGGCCTCAGTGCTTCAAGAGCATCTGGTTTGTCAATACTAATCCAGAACACTGTGCGACATGTGATTATGTCAGTGTGTGACTTTACTTAACTCCATGACGAGTTGCTAATATGTGTAAAATGTTCATTCTACGTGTCTATTTACAAAGGGGAATCTTTGTTCAACCACAGACAGAGTTTTCTCTGTCCTTTCTCTTTTGATTTAAGTCTTTAGCTTTATCGGCAACGACACAAGAAACCGTCTCATGCAGTGAACCAGACGGGCGCGGGGGCCCGGCGGTGATTCCCCTCTTGGATCCATAGCTGGAGAAGTGGCTGAGAGGTGTATACACCTGGTAAAAAGGGCTTCCCCGCACTTAATAGAGGGCCGTGCCTACACAGGCTTCAGCTGGGGGGGGGCGGTGTGTTTGGGGAGGGTTGAAGCATCTGCAGCCTGAATGCGGGAACCAGCTCTCAAACCTCTCAGCAGTAGTTGGTCGCCATGGGAAATGCGACAAGCCGTGATTGGCCTTGTCCAACCCTGCTGTGCCTGGGGAGGAACCCTGTCAATCGTTAGGTGGCACACACACCGCAGACAGAGAGGCATTGTGAAGCATGACCAAAGTCCTGCAATTACAAATGTGCAGGGAGTGTAACATAGTGTGAAACAGCTGATTTATTTATTTATTTATAATGGTGGTTTTTTTTGTTGCTCTATAATGTAAAATAACTATTTTCCAGTTACTCTCCCTCTTTAAACCCCAGCCCCCTACCGCCCTGTCCCAGACCCCCTGCTGCGGCTTAAACAATTAGGCTATGTGAGACCCACACTAACGACTCTCCCTTGTCTTTTAAGATAACTACAGGAGGAGGGGCAGCAGTGGGTGACATCTTGTTAGGGGGGAATCCTGTGGTCAGTCACTTGTGTATTGGCCCAGGCAGAGTATACCTAGTTATTACCCTACCGAGGGTTTGTATGTGTGTTTGGATTGCCCCAGGTGAGATGTGTGCTAACACCACTGGTGCCTGTGAGAAGTGCTGGTTTTCTCAGCTTCACAACGAGCCCTAGTGGCTCTGTCGCGCCTCAGATGTCCCTCTTTTCTCCCACCAATGTAAAGAAAGCCGTAAATCAATGCTTTCGTCACAAATCAGCCTCAACTTATTTGCGTCTCCACCTTATTTAGGACCAAATTACTCTCACCAAATATAAAAACCTTTCAAGGCAGCAAAGTGAGGTCCCGTTCACAGTAAGGTGGGTAAATAAAAGAAAAGGTGTTTACAAAAAGTTGTTTTAAAGCGTGCTATTTACATTGAAATGACAAAACAATGGCAAACTCTTCTTGCAAGCCACTTGAGTCCATGTTAAATAAATAGATTTATTAAAGTATATAAATGTATATTTTAGTGTGTACATGGCCTGAAGGTAAAATCAATCAACAATCATGTTGGCGGCATAGAGCTCAACATGGAAAAGAAAAAAAAACATTAAGAGCTGAGATGAAAAGGCAGTTGTTCATTTAAAACAGACTATAGTGCTTAGTTAATCTAAACATATTAAGGTTACCAAGAACTTTACATTGTCTATAAGAATTCTACATCTCAAGTTTGCAAAAACAGTAGTTCAGCTCTGTAATCTCTTCTGCGTCCGTGTGCAGCCTCGTGCACATAAGCTGCAAGGAAATGTAGCAATTGAATGTCAAATTGTACGTTTTTCAACGTCATTCAATAGATTTCAGATTTTTGACAGTTGCATTTTTTCACATGGCAAGTAAAACGTTGAAAAGTGACTCATTTCCCTCTGTGGTTTCACCACCCAGCTTGATAATGTGAGCTCATGATTTACCACATTTCTTGATGAAAGAACAACATTGTGGGTATAGGGAGGAGGGCTATAAACCAGCGCGTGGCTTATAGTGACACACAGATCTTAGGACCAGAGGCCTGGAGCTTTGACCTGAGTAGCCAGTATAGGATGCTGCCTTGGTTTTGTTTGCATAAATCAACAAGAGCACTGGGCCCACAAGAAAAACAGTCTCTAATGCTCATTATCATCTATAGGTGTGAAATCAGTCAAGTGACAAGTGTGCCTAAATTTTGATGACCCTGGGTCAGCGTGAGGCCAGAGCTCTGTGTTTGCAGAAGAGGTGACGGCCCACGCCTCCAGTCCTTTGAAATGTGACAAGGTGAGAGGAACGACGAGATAATCTCTGATTTACAAGTTACAGTAGCTTTCAGGGAAAGCAGCCCAGCAAAGGGCTCTCCTGCCTGACCGCCGGCAACACACCTGCCAAAAGGCAACGTGGCCGTTTTATGTCGCAAGCAAGATAAGCACTGACGAATGCACCAGTCGCACTTTGAGAATCAAACCCCGGTCATTTAAACAGTAACACATGATTACATTTATTCAGAGAGAAAAAATATACACAAGCTTGTTGCCTGATAATATAAAAAGTACTTTGACCTTCATGCAGCTAACTGAATAGATATCTTTATATTGACAGTATTATACATGTTATCTAACCAGACAAGTTCTTTCTTCTTGTTGACAGCGGCGGTCTGAGGGAGCAGGGCCAGGGAGATAGAAGGAAGCTGACAAGCCAAAACAGCCACTGAAAGCCCTGCAGCAGTGATCACTGGGACACTCCATTGGTGCACTGGTAAGTGTGCTGCCTTGCTCAGAGAAGCCTGGATTGCAGTTGGAGCGGGGGCTTTTTCATTCATTCCCTAATCCAATCTTCATAACTCATCTGGGGATTTAAATTGTGTGGTCACATGCTCTCTAGCCATTAGCTGCAGTTCACATTACTTTAGTCTGTTCAAACAAGGATTAACTACAGACAGGCATTAACACGCCACTGTCGGCAGTCACCTGAACACTACAGAAATATTCTGTCATTTCAACCAGAAATAGAGCTCAGTTGCTATAAAACTGTACTGTTATTTATTGATTCAAAGAATATTGTAATAGAATATTTATGCCTGACACAACCGTTGAATGTTTAGTAAATGCTGTTTACAGTCGTGGCGCATTCACACTCAACATATCAGAAACTTCTTTCTAATATTGTTTTGCAGGTCCTTTTTCACAATCAACATCTCAAAGCTTAAAATTCCTCCAGTTTCTTTTTTAAAATCTATACGCCTTTGTGATCAGTTTCAAGAGGGTTAGCGGAAAGAATGACCCAATTTGACTTAATTGCAACTGTGTTATGTGATTAAAGAGCAAAGGCAGTTCAACATCCTGCTACACCTGATTAACAACCGAGTTATGCAAAGAAATAAGCTGATGTAAAATGCTCTATTTGGTCTTAACAGGATCTGAGTTGCAGCAAGAGTGACTCCTCCTTCCTCTCTCTGCCTCTTCCCCTCCCCCATTTTGTGTAAAAACAAATCTCCTTTTCTGCTCTGAGCCTGAAACTATTGAGTCAACAAATGCCACTGCAGCTAGGCAGGGGCTGGTGGGAAAGAGGTGGGGGTCTCCATTTAAGCCTGAACTGCAGCTAAAAGGGAGATTATTTTCAGACCCACCTCTTAGTAAAGTAAAGAGTAATTAAATAGTCACGTGAATGGGGGTGCCGCTAACTATTGAGCAGTGTGGTAAAAGTTATGACCATGAAGTTATGTCAACACAATACAAATGTAAAGAAATCTTTTGAAAAAATTTGTTAAAACATACATTTTCTAAATTGTATTGCAGACATCACTGGACCTGTTTATGAGATTTGCTTTTTTTTAAAGCTTTAATATCAAAAGAAGTAAAAACTAAATGCTTGCTTAGCCGTACAGCTCTGCATGAGGACATTACACAGAAACCCCCAACAAAGAATATTTAGTGCAATTGTACTTGTGTCATTCCAACAACCTTCCAGGGCTGACTTAGTCTTTTAAGTCGCTCTTTAAAGTCCCTTCCTCTCTCACACTTCTTTCTCTATCTCTTTCAGGCCCACGTGGCCAGTGTCAACAGGAGGTGAATCTTGGCAGACGCATGAAGCAAAGTATGCAGGCTGGAGAGTTGTCTTACACTCTAAAAATGAGACGGACAGCCTTCTGGGGCGTGCCAGAATAGGACACAGCCGTTGGAAATGAGTGCAGTGCTCAACTGGTTGGACTCCAAACTGGCCACCTCTCATTGTTGCTGCAAGGCTCTCCAAAATGAGAGCTCTTACACAACGGGGGAACTTCTGCAACCAATGACAGAGAAAGAAAGAAAATGAAAGAAGGAAGTCAAAATAGTCGGGGCGAAAAAAAGGGAGGGAAAAACCCTGAGTCACTTGGCTTCCTGTCTGAAGAAAGGAAGGGGGTGGAGGCAGTCAGACAGTTGAGGCCGGTGCAATATTCAACATAAAGTGCACTGGGGGTAAAGTCCTGTCCTGCTCACTGAATCCACTCCAGTGCTTCAGGGCAGCCATCATAGTGTTCACTATTGTGTGCGGCTGAGGGAAGAAGAAAAAAAAGAGGAGGGAGCAGAGGAGGGAAAGAAAACCTGTCTCTTTGTGTGGGAAGGACTCAGCAGGAAAGTGATTTTGTGATTATTTGAGTTTGCCAGCAAAGTAAGGCTCTCCCTCCCCCCCCCCCCCCCCCCCCCCTCCCCTGACCGGCAACATCTTTTTTACTCGGCACCTCTGCTGCCTTACACCAGAAACACATATGAATGTGCTTCTCATGCCGGCAAAACAGCGACACCCGGGCTCCTGATGATGAGAGCCGACGTCAGACTGGTTTCCATGAATATTGATGTGGAGGATAGTCTGTTTCATAGAAGAACAGAAGGAGGCAAGATGGCTGCCCTTTAGGATTTGTTAAAGAGGAGATCCAGACGGTTTGTTGGAATTTCTACAAAGTGGAGGGACGTAAAAAGGAGGTGAGAATTTGCTTACTGTGTTAATACTCTGCTTACTCTTGCCCTTTAACACTGGGTGTATTCTGTGTGTTTTTGTATGAGGCGAGGTATAGCAAATGTCCCCCACCATGAGAGCAAGACTCAACATAATAAGGAGGGGATATTAGATAAAGCTACTCCAACATGGCTGACGATTTTCTTTCTCTTTTTTTTTGCCAGCTGAATCTGAAAGGACACTTTCTGTGTTTTCCTGTGTGTTCTGTGTTACCTACACATTATTGCTGCTTTTGAATGCATCATAGAAAATGGTGTACTTAGACTGTTTGTCCAGGAGTTTTTCTTTAAGCTTAATTTAAATGCCTCTATAATGCCCTTTCTTTCCTCAACATTTCAACCTTGCTTTTTTTTTTAATAGCATGCACATATTTATAAAAGCGTGTTTAAGTGTGTCATATGTGTGTTTGTGTGTGAGTGTATTTGTTTTTAGAGGTGAAACCCATTTTTCAACATTTATGTGTAATTATTAGTTATTACAGATTGATGGTGTTTTTCATTAAATGTGTTTAGATGCAGGCAGTTTTATCTCCCGTAGCTTCTCAGTTTCATATCCATGGCTGTGTATGTGTTTGTTTGTGCTGTTCAGCAGGCAGACTAGATGTAGGAGAGTAAAAGTCCAACCTGGACGTGTGCAGCAGTAAGTGCATAGTGTCTGCACAGCAGTAGAGCTGAAATAGCTTCTGGCTTTGTGTATCTCTGTTAATCAGCTTTCATTGCTTTCACCACGGAAAGACAAGCAGACACAAAGGCAAATCCCGAGCAGAAGAGAAGAGAAGAGAATTGTGGTGGCCCAGTGTAGTGAAGGCAGACAAGGTCAGAAAGCTCTGTAGGAAATGAAACTCTATCCTACTGCACCATTAACAGGGGGAACAAGAATGGCAGAGGAGATTGTTGCCAGAAGAGCAGACATCCTATTTGTCAAAGAAGTTGACCAAACTTCTTCGAGAAACTAAACCAAAGCGCTACTGGACGGGATTATATGTTTTTAATGGAGCACAAGCAGTTAAAGGTCACGCCAATCAGCCTGCTGTGTTCTTTTGGAAACAGAGCTATTGACAAATAGATTATTGAGAATACGAAGAGGAATGTGTCTGTGCTTTCTGTGCATGGCTGCGTGTGATCTCTAATCATCTCAAAAAGGAATTTGTGTCGAAAAAACCAGCATGGTGACTTGCACAGATAGAGAAGTAAACTACAATAATGGCGGGATAACAGTGAGGTAAACGTCTTCATACCGGGACAGTTTGGTTTTTGTGTTGGTATGGACATTTTTTTAGAAATACACTCGTTAAATCCAACATTTACATCCGTTAAAGGACATCAGGTCTTATCTCAATTAGCAAATAGCTAATAGGTTGTTAGTTCTTTTCTTTTTCTGAATTCACTAAGTGCTACTCCAAGATTAACATCTGAATGGCCCATTAGATTATAACTGATCTCACTCAGGTTTGTGTATTGGGCGTGTGTATTCTACTGACTACAGTCGTAATGTCACCACAGAATGGCCTCAGGTAAAAAGGAGGAACATAATGACTGACCTTAAGTTGGTCATTGTAGTTTAACAGTGTGAATTGCCTACAGGAGCAATGCAGGAATTCAGGCTACGTTTTTTCTGAACTTGTGAGTTACTTGTTGCTGTTAACTGTGACATTTAGTGAATTATGTGCATACAAGGGGCTTCAGAGAAGGTGAAAAGTCAGTGGTCAAAATGAGGTCAGTTGCTTGTCAAATGACTTGAAGACAATCATCAAGCTTTTTTTATGTGAACAGCTGATGACGACAGAAAAAGGAGAACATTCTTCTATCACAGCCAAACACTCCTTTTCCCCTTCTGAATTAAGCATTTGTTTTAAACGGTTTGTGTTTCCATGCTGCATTTTTGTGGATGAGTATGCAGCCCTGACACTACAGCACACACTCGCTTACTCTCTACTGAAAATGATCCGTTTGTCGTGGGAGAGAATCCCTTTTTTATTTTCCTACAGTGAGCAGTCAGGAAACTCACGAACCAACAATGGCGGTTACCCCTCTGACGCTATGGCATGGCTGTGTTTTGATATGAGCAGCATGGACACTGACTGTGTCATCAACACGAGTGCTGTAGCACGGGTGTTCTCCATAGTACTCATGTTGTTATGTTGAGATCAGGTGATCCACGCTTGTGTGTGTGTGTGTGTGTGTGTGTGTGTGTGTGTGTGTGTGTGTGTGTGTGTGTGTGTGTGTGTGTGTGTGTGTGTGTGTGTGTGTGTGTGTGTGTGTGTGTGTGTGTGTGTGTGTGTGTGTGTGTGTGTGTGTGTGTGTGTGTGTGTGTGTGTGTGTGTGTGTGTGTGTGTGTGTGTGTGTGTGTGTGTGAGAGAGAGAGAGATTTGGTCATACCAGTAGTATTTTCAGTTTTCTCGTAGCTAACGAGACAAAACAAATGAACAGCTACAATTGGCCAACAACAAGGTAGTTCTGTTTGTTGTGTATCAACTGGTCTATTTGTTGTTAAACATCCTGTTCCATTATTTAATTCACCTTTGGATGGATTGCATCTAACCCAGTTCATTGCTTGCCCCTGAAAGCACATTATTTATAATTGTCACGGTGTGGTTGTACAATTTGTGTTCCCCTTTGTGTGCAGTTGCACTGTACAGAGGATTTACAAATGCTAATCCTGACCTACATAACAATGACACATTCTAAAATCGAGAAATAAAAAAGCACAAAATCTCACTGGAGATGTTTCCACGAGCCTCTGCATGGCTGCAGTTACATCAGCAGCTGAAAAGGCAGCAGCACATTAATGGGCTTATAGGGGGCTGGATGGGGGAAGGGCCAGATAGATCAATCACATGCACATAGCTTCTCTCATCTATCCGCACCTACAGATAACGCCGTGTGGTTGGGTTGCTCCTTCGTCATGGCCGTAAGTTCCCTTTATGTCACTCCCAGGGCAGAGACAATATCACCTTTGGGAAGAATGTCCAGTTGCCATAGCGTTCCAAAACAATGCTGTCCTCTTACAATACCCAAGCCCTTACCCAAGCCCTCACCTCTGACCCTGCTCTGTCCAGCCCACGCATCGTATTTCCACCCAGGGGCTGTTGCACAAATGACACAGAGAAGCAAGCCCAGTGGCAGGTTAGATATTTTATATTGCACTACTTGCTGGCTAATCATAGCTTGCACGGCTTTCACGAGACAAAATGGCGAGATACTGAGTGTTGTATTGATTTCTGCAATATTGATTTCCCTCTTGTCTGCTATTGGGGGTTGTTTTTCTATTGAGAGGGAGAGAAGCAGGAACCTGCAATCAAAAGGTGTCTGCAGTGGATTCTTAGTGTCACAATGTAGTTGCTCATTTACACACAGTTTAAAACTGAATTAGTCACCAATAGTGCACAGTTGTGAAAATGTTCTTGTTGATGAAAGCCAAGTAGGACTATTAAGATAAGATTGAATAAGCTCAGACATGCATGTGGAGTTTTGCTTAACTTCATGCCAAATACATTATGGATGAATGAGATCTATTGTATGAGTTTCAGCATTTATTGGAAGTTTACCCAAACGTAATATGCTGATCAGTTCTGAAGCCTGCTGAATGTATCAAAAAGTCTTCTGTGACTCACTTCTCTGTCTGGACTAACGGCAAAAAGCATCATGGGTTGGAGAGTGGTGTGCATATGTTCTCTGAAAATAAATCCAAAAAATGAACTGAAGCCAAATCACAAACAATGTCAGTTTTCAATACCAGATCATAACACCAGATCTATCCCAACTGCCGTCTAGAATCTTGGCTTTCCGTCCTATGAAACTTTCTTAAAGAGACTGATGCGAATATGGCCTGCAACTGGTTTATTGGTCATCACTGGGATTGTGAAATAGTAGTAATGTCCGATACGAATGTGCATCCCAAAAATGACTCATGGCACTCTTTTTCCACGAGTCCGCCCCTTGTTCGCCGGGCAGCGGCATAATTATGGAGAGCGCGCGATAAGGCCGTGTTTGAGTGGCACGTGGCCGTAGGGAGTGTTGCTGGCTCTGTGCGCGTGTATCGATGTCAGGGTTTACCTCAGGGGTGAGACAGCGAGGGCAGCGACTCAAAAGCCTCCACGTGAGCACGCGCACATGGCCGCTCTGTTTACAAACACTATCCCGGCATTCCGCACAGAGAGACACAAGTGAGATCTTACGTAATCGCTCCGAAGCGAATAGCATCCCTTCCCGCCTCTCGGCGGACCAACTCTCCGCGGGCCGCCTCTCCTGCGCTTGTACAATATCCTTGAATGCCGTTATCGCCGGTCCCGCTTCAAGAAGTTAGGAAATCAAGACCTCCAGTCTTGATTTCGGCGTATGTGCTCGAGAGCGGCAAGACGGAGAGCAAGCCTTTTCTTGTGTTGATGCTGCTCCGACAGCGCATGGCTCATGTGCAGGGGAAGGCCTAAATATTGACGGGTCAGGAAATAAAACTGGCAGGCAACTTTTCTATCACTTCCTTTACGGTCGAAGCTTTGCAATATTTGCAAGGTTTCATGGAGAGAAAAAAAACAGCGTGTGCACAGCTAAAGCTCTTGCAGGCGAGGGTTAAAAAAAGGTTGTTAGGTTGGGTGTTTCTATATTGGAGAGTGAGACCGGCCTCTTTGCCAGCAAAGATGTGGCTTTTCTAACGTAGGCATAACGAAGTAAACCTGCACACGGGCGGTCAATATGCCTTACGGATCTTCAAAAGCGACCCAACGTCATGCTAGGATCGAACCCTTAACAGGACTTCTTCGTCAACGTATAGCGGTCAGTCAGTTCCAGTCAAATCAAATCTGTGACAATGAGGAGGCTTTGTCACACATCTTCTCCTGAAAGGTTCATCAGGAAAAAAGGACCAAAAGAGGAGACTCTGTTCATATATAGTTTGTCAAAATCCATCCTCTGGTAAAATTGGCTTTAAGAAGAACAATATCTGAAAAGAATGAATATCAATGTCCCATGTCATGATAGGTGCAATCTCAACGCCGTCCATGGTGATTCTAAACAACTGCTTCCGATGGCCGTTAACCCCTCTTCTAAAATGGCTGTCAGATATGGACGGTTTCGTTGCTCAGAGCTGTCATTGAAAAGGTTAGGCCCCGTGGCCCCCTGTTGTCTGCGCAAGTAGCACAAAGACAGACAGCTGGTCCTGACTGTCATTTAGGAGCGTAACCCTGCTAAACGCTCTGGATGACATCACTACCTCTGAGGGCTTCAAGGGGCTCACGCTCAATATTAGGTTTCTGAAGTGGAATGTGCGAGTGCAGCAGCTGGTACTCAATGACGATCAGACCGGTTTGCATCCATATATGTATTTATATTGGGAATGTTTCAAAGACCGATTTTAGCTTTGGGCCTGAATGGATAGAAACTTCCCCACCAAAACAACAGTCTTACTGATGTGGGAGGCACAAACACACTCTCTGTGCTGGAAGACACTCAACTGCATGGCAGAACATGATTGACGACTCCTGAAGCTCACACAGATTTTACCTTTAAGACTAAAACAACACACATGTTTAAGAACTATTATAATCTCCATACTTCATTCTGAGGTGTCAGAAATGCAGTGAAGTGTTTATACATTCTTAAACTGAAGCCATGGATCTCAGAAAATATCCCTCTCTCAGAAGGATTTGTGATTTCTATTCAATGAGAGTCACGTGCCTCCCACTCCGTGGAGGGACAGAGGGAGCTTAGCAACAGTGAGTTAGGTCAGGCTGCTTAAAAACCAATGAGGCAAAGAATATCACTACATTGTGATTGAGCTTAGCCATAAGCCCAAGACGTCACTTCCTGTTTGTTGAATACAAGGAGAGATTGCCAAAACTTACCTAAGTTTTAGTTTAAAACAAACTACTATCTGAAGCTCAGTCTTCCATAAATATGCCCTCATATTTTTTAAAATTCCTCCACTGCCATGTGCATGTTTTAACTTCCTTCCTATAATAATGTTTCCCTTTGCTCTGTTTACTGTTCACCTCTGCTTCCTGTTTAATCGGAAGCTGGTTTGGATTTGAATTGTAGCTCAAGATAACACAAATACTATCTTATTCCTAAATGTTGGCTAAACATGTTTCAGGTTTAAAATGCAATTTTAAAAAGGTGTTGATCTGCACAAGTGCAAATTCAGTCTTCTAAATATGTGGCACTATTGATTTATTGGCAGGTTCAATGCATAAACCACATGTGCACACCGTGGCAAAGCAGCCTATTCTGCAGTCAGCCGTGCCGGGGTAATGTTTAGACCAGATGGGCTTTGGAGCGCTCATAAGATGGTCGCCATGGCGACCAGGCTCTCTGAGAGAAATTTACTTTGCTCTGTGCACAGTTCATCAAGTTAGTCAGATAATATTGACTGTTGCATAGACAAAGGGTTAGAGGGGAGAAGATACAGGCTGGTTGGAAGGAGCAGCATTATTGGTGTGGGGGGGGGGGGGGGGGGGGGTTGTACGCTCAGAAGCCCATTTCTTAATTAGAGTCTGCATGTGATGCAGCTTGAAGCCACAGACAAAGGTTTAGCCTCTGCATGTCAGCTTTGCACAGTGGGCTTCTTTTTGGCAGGGTTTGTTTTTAGGTTGTACTGATTCAACTGAGAAAATGAAGACTAGCAGGTTCATGGAGTCCAACCTAATGTGTAACTGATGTGTACCTGATGTGTACTATCAGGATTTACCTCTTCTGTTCAACAGTCTACGGTCGGCTCCGAGTAAAGGCACTGTGTCACTGAAATGCTGATGGTTTATAGATTTGATCCACGACACTGTGGCCTGTTATTACCAGTTGTTTGTGGTGGTTTCAGTGTGAGCCAAATGATCGCATTATGGTGTAATGATATAAAAGTGAGTTAAACAAATGTAGTACCATTTTCAAAAGAAGAACCAGTTCAGCAGGTCCGACTGATTTTAGTAGATATAATATTAATAACTTAATTTATATAGCACCTTTAAAAACAGGGTTTACAAAGTGCTCTACATAGAAGCAAGGCAAAACATAACGTCAATACAAGTAAACATTTCAGAAAATACAGGAGGCAAAAAAGACCATGCCATATAGGCAATGAACACAATAATGGGATAGAAAAATACAAAATAAAGCAGAACAGACAAACTAAAATAGGGGAAACAAAGAACTGCATAAAAGGACAACATCACTTAAAAGCAGTTCTATAAAAATGGATTTTAAGTGATTTAAAAGAAGTTACTGATTCTGCAAGCCTACAGTGGAAGCGTAGCATATACTAGCTGGATGTTTTTGTGTGTCAGTGTTTGCAGTTTTCCCAGACAACCTGCTAAACAAGTTGTATCAGAAACGCACACAGGCGTGGCGTATCCCTTATGAAACAGTGTCTGTTGAGTTATTCATACCAATGTCACCTTCACCATCCACATGAGGCTCAAACCTCTTTCATATTCACTGACTCATCAGGTATTGCTCAACACCACAAGCATTAAACCACTGAAACATGCAATATCCTCAAACTCGATCACTACATGAACCGTGTCAAGTTAAAACACTTCAGCTGGCCTCGCCCCTGAACAATAGACTCAACAAAACCGTCCGTTGAAATGTTGCCACAAATCGCAGGCTCCTTATTCATCAGACCTTGGGGGTCTTTACGAGTAAACATTTCATTTTGTCATGTCCACGGCTTCCTCAACCCACTGAACCCTGAACAACTCTATCAAACAATCTTGGATTAGTGCAGACATTTATCTTAATTATAGCTATGAGCGTTTGGTTATAGCTTATTCTCATGGTGCCAGTTAATCTTTCCCCTCTCTCGGTTTATCTTTTTACCTTGAGGGAGCTCTAGTAGTTAACCAAATAAGAACTGCACTTTGGTTTGTTTTGGTTTAGTCGCTTCGTCGTTTAGAAGTTGTACCGTCTTTCCAGGAAAAGGTAAACAGCCCACACTGGAACCTTAGAATCATTTCAGATTTTCTTCACCGTCAGGCTGGTTTTGTGGATTTTGAGCTATGGTAAAATGTTGTAATAATGAGTGATACTCGTTACCTGGAGCTAACATCAGCAGAGTGCGTTAGCACAGTATAAACTAGCTAACACTGGATGTTTACACATGCCGCTTTGGCTTTCTAATGATTGTAACAGTGAGTAAAGGCGTGTTCCTTAATGTATTGTCTTCGGTCTCAATCACAAGGTTCACTTTTACACCGTGATCAGTTTTGTCTTCACCTTTATCTTTCTAACCTGATTTTGCTGCTGAATCAGTTTGACAGCCTGGAGTTGTCTTTCAAACACATTTTCTCGACCCGTCTCTCTGTCTGCTTCGCTCTCTATATTACCTTTTCGATTTTTCCAAAAATGAGATTATATTTATTCAGGGAGTGCAGTTAATGACAATGTGGGCTCCATGGTCGTGCTAACAGCTTGACGGAGTAGCGGCTCATCAAAAGTCAGAATTCTAAAAAATTGAATATCTGTAGATTTGGCTTTGTAAAAATTGATTATTCTTCCCTTTGAGATTGTGTGCACACTTACAACATACAAATTGTACTCTAGAATTGAGGCCACAACAGCCTGTTGAACACTTCATAACCATAGAAATTATAATCATTTCACAAATCAAGTTTAATCCATATTCCCAAAACTTCACTCAAACCGATATGAATAAGGCATTTCTGCTTTCTTGGGTCTTCCCGTGTTAATGCAAAACTAATTAATTCAATAAAATAATGCAAATAATTGCAAATTAACTTCATCAGATAATTATATAGTTTGATGAAATGTGTCACAGTTCAGTAAGAGAAGATATTGTGACGTAAATCTGTTGAAGAACAGAGACTGCAGTGGGAATCTCCACAAGTCGGCCACATCTGTCCTGCATTAGACATAAAGAACAATGCAGATTGTACAGATCCTTCTTCTTAAGGAGGGGGAGGAGGCTCTCTATGGAAGGAATTGCAGACAACCCACAAACACTTTGGAAAAGATGGACTGCTAGAACATTTAAAGATCATGTAACTGCTTCATTGTGTTCCATTTACATTTAAGGAGACTTTCATTTTGTATTAAATTGAAGAAGAAAAAATTCAATGGCATTCAACTTGTACCTGCAGAGCTTCACTGTTTTTGGTGAACCATGAAGAGAAGGGAAACCGAAAAGAGGGAAGGAAAGTGATCTGTTGCTCCAGGCGGTCATGTGATGCAGCCATCGCTACGTCACAGAGTGGTGATTAGGCCACAGTGAGCATCAACAGGAAACAGCACTGCTCTACCTGACAGAACTAGACCTGAGGTCGAACAGTATGCAGCATCCTTTGTTCTTACTAATGGAAGCAACATGAGTAACATCACTAACTCAGAACCTCAAGCTTTTGCATTCCTGCTAATACAATCCACATGCCTTTTCAGTGATCAATACAAAAGATTGACACATCTTTAATCTAAAACAGAAGCTGTATATCTCCCCTAACACGACACGGATGGGTCAACCTCAAGGGAAAGTTTTCTGCTGCACAGCCATCAAAAACAATGCTGCACCTTAACATTTCATTTTATCTTCCAGTGTTAAAGAAAAAGGTAAATATACGCCGCTTCGCTTAGTTGTTGACACTTGTGTCTGCACGGTAAACATAAAGCCACGGGTTAGCTTAGCGGAGCACACAGACTGGAAACGGGTGGAGACGGATGTAGCCCAGGGCCTTTTAATATCTCTAATAGACGTAGTAATGTATTGTATTTGTTTAATCCAAACAAAAAACAAAGTGTAAAATGGTTGTGGTTGTACAGGAGGTTATGTGCTGAAATATTTCTTTGCCTAGAGCAGTGACTTCTTGGAGTAGCTTTATATTCATGGTTGAGGCAAGAGAGGGGTATCAATTGTGTGTAACGCTCAACACATAAGTAAGCACACAAGAAAGTCAAACTATTCCTTCAAGGGGAAAGAAAAAGATGTCTTGCTTTGATTTTACAAATGAGGAAATTGTGTGTGTGGTCTAAAACATGAAAGCCAAGTCCTGGACAAAAAGACAACATGAAAGTTCATGTAGTTTTTTTGTCCAGGACTTGGCTTTCATGTTTTATTTGTTTAGATTGTTCCTCTCTCTGTAGATCAGAGTGTAGAGCCCACCTGTCCCTGAGGTCTCTCACGTGACAGAAGATAGCAGCAAGATTTAAGCTCCCAAAAAGAAAAATGTTAGTGATCCGGCGAGCATGTACATTTGGAGGGTCATAAAAATGACTGCAGACACAGGGGCCTTTTGTTTCTTAGCCAGGGTGGAGAGTGTCATATGTTCAGGCTGATAGAATGAAAGAGAGGGAAGGCCCGAGCAACCATGTGAGGTGCATTGTATCAGTGTGCCATGTGACTAAATCCAAAGTGTGACGTGCCTGACTGAGAGACTCAGTGAGATGCAGAACATGAACTAACATCTGTCCTATAGTAGCAACAGTCAGTGACAACACATGCTACTAGCACTTCACTTCACATTGTGCTTTATGAGTTGCTGTATTCGGACCTTCCAGACTTTCCAGTTCACCCCCGTAACTTTTTCCCAAACCCCTCTGCAGTGGAGGCAGCTCCCTCCTGCTTGCCATATGTCACAAACTGACATTCAAAATGTCGACACGTACGTCTTAAGGAATAATTAAACACTGCCTTGAATCAGGAAAATGTGTGCATCCAGAGTCCTCTTGTTGAAATAGCTGTTTTGGGCTGTGTATTGTCATCAAAAACTGAACCTATAACAATGAGATCAAATGCACGTAGTAATTTTGTCTCAGATTTAATAATACTCAAGAGCTTCTGAAATGTTTTGGAGTCTACATCTTTGTTGTTTACGCAGCCGGCTGGAATGCAGAGTTGTGAAAATGTTGTGGAGCAGTGGGTCCGACTATATTTACGGGAGGGATTTAAAACGCTGTAGAATGCAAGTCATCTGACCTCATTACGCTGGTGGGAGTTGCTACAGATGAGGTTTCACTCGCAGCTCTGCCGGGTGCAGTCTGAACTCAAGTCTGTCAGCATATACAGCCATTACAGTATTTCTACGGTTTGACATTGAATATCCTTAGCAAAATGCATGTTATCAACAAAAGACTCTATTTCTCTTTTCCATATCATGATTTGATACTTTCAAATGCAACGCAATTCAAGTTTGAGTCATATGAAACAAATATCGAGACTGGATTTCAGTTTGTAATATCAGTACAATGCTGTGGGTACGGTGACTAAATGAATAGTAAGCAATAGTTCATATTGTATGTTGATGTTGGACAAGTTGATCGTAAACTGTGAACAAATGCAGTTGGTTCAATGTTAAATTGTTGTAGTTACAGCATTAACATTGAGGTACAGTTCAAATATGTAATCAAGATATATGATATTATGTTGAATATCATTATTGGCACACGTTATGACTCAGTTCATGAGGCATGTGGGTTTAACCTGTTTAAAAAGTGCTCTTAGAATTTATAGTCTCGGGACTGGATGCAGGCTCCACGTTCTTATCTATCAAACAGGAAAATGTCAATAGGCCCAAATCGGCAGAGAAACGGAAATATACACTTGAGATTATGGCTTATTCTTGGGACTATTCTGTGAAACAGCGGTGTGGCTTTTCAAGTGCGTTTGATTTACAGTGCTGCTCCACACCTCTTCTCTCTCTCTCTCTACAACAGCGGGACTCTTTAGGCCTAGCTCCCTCGGCCTCAACCTGAAACAGACCTGAGCTTCCGAGCAGCTGTCGTTAGCGGTAAATGTCACATACGTCTGCCAAGTCACGCCAAATAGACGCCATCTACTATGGCAGCTCTCATATTTCACTGGCGGCCTCTGCGAATAACAAAAACACACTGCCAGTCCAGTGCATTTAAGTTTGCTACACTAGTGTTGTGAAGACAAAGCATCAGGAAATGGGACTAAACATTCATAATACATGTGATTTTTTTTAGCTCAATTGATATATTTTAGTTTTGTTGAAAATATGATCTTTTCGCAATTTGATGGACAAACGGAAACAAGTTGCATTTTGTGAAGCAAAGCCATATTAAAAACAAACATAATTGTTAAAATATGTCCATTAACTACCACCCTTATATGACTCTTGTGCAAACTGTGCCCATTGTTTTACAACACTGGTCACACTGAGTCCAGCCTTGCCCCCGGGCTTCAAAGCTCTAAAGCAACTCGCCATCTATAAATGCCAGCAAATACATAGCTACAGAGGCAACGGGCAGTTCTGAGGGGCCACGCTCATCAGGGCACAGGCTAGACGAGAGACTGAGCAGGAGGGAAGTATAGCAGACAGAAGAAGTACAGAGGACCCTGAAGTGTAATTACAGGGCAGAGGACTGGAGGTGAGGCTGTGGGAGAAGGAGGGAAGCCAGACGACAGCGTATAGAGACAAAGAAATTAACTTTTGGAGGGAAAGAAAGCTTTGTTGGAAATCCAGTTCAAGCCAAGCAAGCTGAGTCCTATCAGACACTGAGACGGCGTTCTGGTGGACATTAGCTACTAGAAAGAAAACCAAAATAGATCAAAGCGTTAGAACTTCCAGCAGGCATCCACACAAAAGCCACTGAGAGGCAGTGCCTCTGGTTTAGTTTAATGCTCTACTTCCGGAGCAAAAATAGCTCTCCCTGTGAATAATAAAGAGGATGCAGCCAATCCTCCAAATGTCTTAAAGCAAGCAGTCAAAGTTGGACTTTCAACATTGTGTAATTTATGTATGTGTGTGTGTTTATATGTTTGTACGCTGACAGGCAGCACACACACTCAGCTGGGATCTCTGGCTTTGTTCTGGGTTTGCAAAGATTTTTTTTGTTGTCAGTGTGGGTGTATCCAACTGTGACAAGCTGCTTGGCTCCGCTCGGCCCTTTGTAAATCCTGGAGTGTCCCTCAGGATTGGAGCTGCGCTAAAAGCAGCTAAGCGCCCGCGTTCACCTCTTGACTTAGTTACTGATTTGCAGACTGCACCGAGGGCCAGACAAAACAAAGGAGTCGTCACATGGGGTCGGGAAGTGGTATTCACCCGCTTACCTCATTGTTACGTTCTCAGGGATCAGATGCTTTTTATCTGAAAGAGTGCAGTGAGGTGGGAGCATTTGGTTACTCCTTTTAGCTCCCTTTTCCTCAAAAAGACACTGACTTAATTTAGTTATTTTCTGTAGATGTTGATAAGATATTGTACATAACTCCAAGCAGCTGTATTTGTAGTTAAAGTTTAAGCTGGAATTACCAATACAGAGGGAGATTCTCATGAAGTTAATTTCAAAGTAAAGTTAAGTCGTTTGCCACATAGTATTCAAGACTGATACGTTAGCTTTTAGTTCAGCAATACTCAATATGATATGACTTAATCACCTCATGTTTTTCATCCTCAAGCAAAGATATTCCAAACAGCACATCATAAAATCAGCATGTCTGAACATCCCAATGTGATGCTGTATGAATGAAGATGCCTCCGGGATGGAAAGACCATTTGCCATTCATTAAACAGAGCCGTGTACGTTTCACAACTCCCACGTGGTGGTGGGCTTCTCAAACTCATTTGTCAAAATAACACATTTAAATTTTAATAACTTTGCCGTAATCATAGAGGCTCAATGTCACTTCTGATTACGATGTTGGCGGTGGGGTCCCGCTGTGGCTCTTAACATCCGTCTGTGTCAGACAGCAGCAACGAGAGATTAGTTCTGCAACTGGTTGCCCGAGACTGCTGCCTTATACTTATTTATACTACTTAGAACTATTATCTGAACTATTCAAGTGATAATGCATGGAAAGAGCTAGTTGATTTTGCAGTTTCTCTTTTACTACACAGCGTTCTAGATTTCTATAAACGTCTCTATTTTTCTGGTTTATGAAACCCTTCCAAACCCCATCGGATAATGTTGAAAATGTATATTTTAGTAAGCTCACAAGACAATTATTCTTAAATCCTAACTCAATACACATACAAATATACTTTTCAGGCCCCTTTCCCCCCAGCCAATCGGCATGAGAGCTGTCTTTGTTTTCAGTGATCCGCTTGCTTGTCCTACCTGCTAACAGGCAGCCGGCTGCTCTGTTGTGACAACGGTGGGAGCTTCCAGACACCCTGCAAC
The DNA here is from genome assembly GCF_009769545.1 of Cyclopterus lumpus. Lineage (NCBI taxonomy): Eukaryota > Metazoa > Chordata > Actinopteri > Perciformes > Cyclopteridae > Cyclopterus > Cyclopterus lumpus. Next base: position 16,991,834 of record NC_046966.1, read on the forward strand.
AGCTTGGCTCGTTAGTGGGAGATTTAGCACGCTAACTTTGGGGGTCTGGAGGGCTGCTAATGTCCTGGAGGGGGGTTTTACACAGAGAAGGATATCATTATTTCTACCAGCTCGGCTGCCTGGCCAGAGCTCAGTCTGAGTTTCTTGTGAAGGTTGTCTTGGTCCAGATGGCCGACTGGGCCACGATGGCAACTGGCATTTTGTTTTGCCTCCTTCATGGAACCAATTTGGACATTTTGGCTATGAAAATAGAGGAACCTGATAACAATACTATCTCTGAAAGTGCACAATATCTCGAGGTCTTGAATCACTTTATGAAATGGGCAACTTTTGAAAAAAGCAATTGAAATTCGTTTTTGGTCGGAATATGAACTTATCCCCTAAATTTAAGGTCATCTAATGCCACAGGTGCTTCATTTTAGGACCCCTCAGCAAGCTATCCTGGTCTCCAGTATACTTTCGAATGTATAGCTGAATTTATCAAATGACCCATCTGGACAGTAAAATCAAAATAATGGTTTCCACGAATTGCAAATTATTATTGAACGTTACATTTGTTCATAATCATTCTTGAATGAAGCGATGTACATGATCAATAGCTATTTATTTCAATGCCAATGATTGTTGTGGCTGAAATGGAGACTGTGTCTCTCCAAATATCTTTCAAAAAAGGTTATCAGGCTTTGGATAAAACATGTTGTTTGAAGACGACAGCTCTTCTGCCAGAATCATAAGCAGCTGTAACCGTTTCCAGATGTGATAATCGGGCCCAAAGATGGAGCACGATCATGCCATAGTACCTCAAATATTTAGGTTTTTTTCCCCCCAAACATCAGTCAGTGCCTATAGTAGGTTTGCATTAACAGGAGGGCTTTTGTGGGGATCTGAAGCTGGATCCAATTATGTTTTCAAAGGTTGTATAGCCTACTTCTCTGAACTTAACCATAGCAGCCGGCAGTTGTGACCCGAGGCTTCAAAGCTCCAAGGACATTATTTACTTTAAGTACATACAGAGTGTTTAGCTGACCGAAATGTCTTAGAACATAAAGCAGGAAGTCTTTTTACCCTACAAGAATCTAAATTGTCTTGATGAACACATTTTGGTAAACTGCTGTTTCAAGCACACCATGATGTGCCAACAGTTGGTTTTTTTTTTTTTATATGAAGCCGTCCCTACAATTTGACCAATTGTCATGAGGTGTGAAAAATGATCCGAGGTATGACAGAATGCTTCATCACAAATCTCAGGACACCTATTAAAGTCAGGAAAGGGCATTTTCTCTCGCCTTTGATATATGGAGGAAAATAAAGCACAACAACAACCATGGCTTGTTTAGAAAAGGTGGCGGTCTATTTGATGTTGACTCCCACCTGTGCGAGTGTGTCTCTTTTTTTAAAGCCTTTAAAAGAAAGTAAAAACCAGGCATACTTTCTTTGATGCAAATGTAACCGTGACATTGAGGACAAACTTAAGTTTTGTAATATATTCTGTACAAGGACTGAACCCCCTTCATCTGCCAACCGGGAATCTACAGTACAATGAGTTATTTTTCAAGCACACTCTTTTACCTAAACACTTAAAACTGAATCTGGGCTTCTCTCGGTGCTCATCAGCTGCCCATTCCATTTGGAATCTGCAGGAGAGTTGCTCATAATTATGATGGATTAAACGAGGCTCTTTGTGCATGCGCACTGCAATTCAGAAATCAATATTCTACTGGAATCTATGCTTTAGGCAGGCTAAGCAATTATTAAATTAAACTATATACTCTTTTTGCTGCTTAACCTTCTGAAGAGGATCTTAGTTCCATCTTTTATTACTTTATTAAATTACTTTGTTGCTAGACCTACAGATCCCAAGGAATACAAAATCAAGCTAGCTTCTCTAAAACTTTGGCCAACTTATCTATATTAGACAAAATGCTGCTCAGCTGAAACCATACATACAATTTATTTAGATTAACAGACGACATATCTAACAAAACTCAGATGTTTAGGTTTTTACGTTAACTTTTGGAATCAGCTCCACCGACAAAATTACATTTTCTTAAATCAGAGTTGAAAAAACCTAAAGCAAAGAAGTTCATCAGGGTAATTAACTCAGTGTGGGAAATTTGTGGGTGTCAGTTTATATTCTGAACTCGGTATAACTCCATGGCACACAAAGTTACGGTTTAGCCCGGATAACAAAGGCCGCAAACTTGAAACTTGAGGTGTATTTGCATATTTGACACAGCAATGTGTTCAGGGTGAGGAATACCACGACACAGCTGACGAGCAGCCAACTCCTCCTCCCATCTACCATCTGGGACATTAACCTTGCATCCTATTAACTTCAATCAACTGGACTTGTGTTTAGTTTAATGTATTCTGTCCTTTGATATTACAACCGAAAACCCAAATACAAAGAAAAAGTGTTCTTTGTGAAAGTGAACTTTGGTCAGAATCTAGAGAAAGGATTCAGACACATGCTATTGTCTGATGCATGTCTGAAAAAAAGCTGCTGGTTCACATGTTGACTACAGTGTTTTTTAAATTAATGTTCCCTTAATTTAGCATGTTCCTGTGTTTCTATTTAAAATATTGCTATAGTCTCCCACCATTTTGAGCGCAATGATGGTGGATATGGGTGATATACATAAAGTCGCCCTATGTTTGTCAAAGAAAAATTCCATTATTGAAGTAGACTGAACACCAACTGGTCTATTGGCATATTTGCAACCAAAAGTTCAGTTTCAAAACAATGTATTTAGAGCACTTCACTATTATCCAACCATTTGTTTTACCTGCAGAACAGTTATATAGGTGACTGCAAGCTTTTGGCCCATTTTTAGATTAACACACAGAACATAACAGGAAGTCACAGATTTCAGTTTGAGATAAGGGTCCTCATATATCCGCACACATATTGGCATTCACTCCTAATAAAGGATACCTTTTGTAGAGCTGTGTATGTTAAATAAAAAATGGTAACTCAGTCCACCGTTAGCCAAAAATAGTCCTGTTATGACCTCTAGTTTCATTCTCTTCTCGCTTTCTACCTGTTTTAGGTGATTGGGAGATGAGGTCAGGGTGAATCTAATTCTATGACAGGTTGTGTTGCCAACTGATACAAATCATTGCCAAGTGTAAACACATTACTGACCTTCCCCTCACTAAGGTCATATTCAGATCCAAGACTAGTTGACGAGTGCTGAAGTTCGATGTCTGAGTCAATATGACCGAGTAAAGTTCAAAAACGTAGGTCAATAAAAATCCTGTGTTTGTTTAACATAGGACATATTGTATTTGAAAACATAACTACTTGAATAATGATGTAACCAACTATTTCTCTCCCTCTATCTGCCCCGCAGGACGGACAGAGGGCAGCCCTGTGGATGGACTCTGAGCAGGCCAGATGGAAACAGAACAAGCCAGACATGAGGCGGAAGAAAATCTGATATTAGCACAATTTGGCACATCTCGCAACATCTCTCACAAACTGCAGAATGGAGGCCAGTCTTCAGAGGAAGATTCTCAGCAGATCACTGGGGACACAAGCTGGAACCATTACAAGGCCAGCGCAGGTGCTAACTCCATGAAGAGGCACAGGGAGAACTGCAACAGTCCTGCCTCAGTACAAGGGCTGTTCGATCAAGGATCCTACATGATGAATGGAGAACTTATGAATGGAGAGTTGAAGCATGCACTCAATGAGCAGTCCTTACTGGCCCACCAGCCCAAGAAACTTAAAGTAGAATCTGAGATTAAAAGAAATGACGATGTGAGCTCTAGTTTGGTGGATGGTTTTCCTGAGCTGACAAAAGCAGCTGAGTTTGAGAGCAATGCCCCACAGACAGAACTCAAGTTAGACAAGAGGAACTGTAATTTTCCTAATGGAGATATGTTCGGTCTACCAAGGAATAAACATGTTTCGATTCCAAATGGTGCTGTATCACCCCCCTCAACCATAGAAAGCACTCCAGGTGATCTTTTAGAGAAAACCTTGTCTCAGTATTATCCTGAGCAAGTGTCAATCGCACCACAAACATCTGGGCCACAGCTAGATTCTGTCAACGGTTCACTGGGAAATAAGCTGCCAAGTGAAGGTGCTCAACCCCAATCTTTAACTTCAGGATTGCCCAATTCAGCTCAGATGCCTAACTCACAGCAACAGAAGCCTGGGGCATCGGGCAATATAGAAGGGGGCAATCGTTATAACTCTGTCAACTATGTAGTGAATGGATACTCCAACAACTTTGAAGCAGATCACCAGCAGCAGCAGCAGCAGCAACAACAGCAGCAGCAGCAGCGGCCACCATCTTACTCTGATCAGGAGCTTTCTCTAGGTCAGCTCCCTGGCATGATCCAGCCAACAAACACTGCCAATAGCTCACAACAACATCAAAATGGCCCACAGTGCTATCCAGATGACACCAATACTCAAGGTATATATGAGAATGCCAACAAAGAGTTTAACCAGAACTCTTTTCTGGAGCGAGGCGCTCCTGTACAGGCAGCAGAGACAGGTGGATATGCATCCTTTCCTAACTCTGGGTTGCAGAAGATGGGGCAAAGTGAAGAACCTAGGTCTGGTCAGCATCAGTGCCTTGGCACTGACAGGGGCCACCAGTATGGGATTCAACCCCAGACCTTTAAACGCAGTGATGGGAACTCACGTGGAGCCGACAGTACGGGACCCATGGGCCCCAGTCTCCAGCAGCCACGTCATGCAGGGTTAGAAAACGGGATGGAGAAAACGCCTCAGCAGAGATCCAACTTACCATGTTCAACTACCCATCAAAGAGCCTGGGTAGAGCTAAACTCTCCACATTCCCAGCAGCAACTAGCAAGTGGCCCGTCATCCCAGGCACAAGAGCAGGACATGTGGAGGGGCTTCCCTGCTAAGCCTCAGTCAGAGCAGCAGACAGCTAACCCCCAGGTGCACTGCCAGATGTTGGAGCCAAATCCAGGGCAAAGATTCCAGACACAGGCAGGTTTCACAGATAGCAGCCAGGGGTCTAACAGCTTCCAGCAGCAACAGCAGGACCGCCTTCCGGCCCAAACACACTGTGCTCCAGCCCAGCACAACACTGCCCCTGAGTGGCAGCAATCAAATTCAAAAGCACCTCAAATGCAGCAGCCTCCAACCCAGAAAATGTCTGAGCAGCGTAATTTCCACCAAGATCAGCAGGTTGACAGCCGCTACCACACCCAGATGCAGTCAGAGCATTTATGTGAAGACCCTGACCTGCAGGATATACTGTCACCTGGGTTTTTACCAACACAGCAACAGCAGCAACCACAGCACTGTCATCTTCAACGTCCCCTGTCCCACCCACCACAATTTGAAGGGCAGCCACTCAAGTCACCCGATTACAGACCTCGCAGTCAGCCTCAGCCAGGTCAGCAGCAGATTCAACCTAACCAGCCTCTTCGAAACAATTCTGCTCAATCCAACAACCAACAAATCCAGCACAGCGACCATGCATTCAGTTACAATAACGCAACGGACATGCAACAGATTCAACAAAATCAAAGGCAGTTTCCACCTGACTCGGGCAGCAGTAACCTAAAGCAATTTCAACCACAGCTGCCTAACAACCAGTGCCACCAGCCCAACCATGCAGACTTCTCCCAGACCTCGATGCAGTTACAACCTCACTTACGAGGAGGCGCGTTGAACCAACAGGTATCAGCACAGCTGTATCCTAAAGCTGAACAGCAGCTACAGATATCATGCGCTCAGTTCCAAAGGGGACCTCGACTACCTCTGGCACCTGCGGGTCCCCATGGAGACTTTGAGAGGCATGCAGCCCTGCGCATGCACCTGTTGCAAAGGCAGGAGCGCCAGGGCATTCCTCATCCCCTTCAGAGCACTAGTGACCCCACACATGGCCTGAGAGCTGTGAAAATGGAAAACAGCCCCAGATTTGAGCTGCCGTGTTCACAGCAGCAAGAGCAGCAGCTACAGATGCGAGAGATAGGACTAGGTGGTGTGCAAATCAAGCAGGAGAATCAGCCATCCCTGTGCGAGCAAAGCAAGAGGCCGGGAAACATCTTGGCCTCCATGGAACAAAGCCTGAGGCAGTACCAGCTTTCACCTGTGTTTGAGAAGAAATCCCTTGTCATCAATCCAGCAAATAAAGTCAAGGTGGAATATTCTGGGCCTGTCACAATCCTGTCAACCAACACTGACTTGAGTGGAGTTGAATCAGCAGCAGCTGCCCCAGTCCCTACAGCTCTAAAAAGACCACCTGATTTCACCCCTAAGAAGGAATACCTCTTGCAAAGCTTCATGGACTCCCCTATGAAGCTATTGGATACCCCTATAAAGAACCTGCTGGACACCCCCATGAAAACACAATATGACATTGCATCCTGTCACTGTGTTGGTGAGTATCATGATGTTGGTTCTGAAAGATGATTAATCAGTTGGTGTGTAAATATTAATGCATGTCCATTTATGACATTTAGAACAAATCAGTGAGAAGGATGAAGGCCCATACTACACTCACTTGGGGTCTGCGCCGAGTGTTGCCGGTATTCGGGAGGGGATGGAGAAAAGGTAACCACATATTTGACCTGTTCACTGAGTGTTATGTAACCACTGTGTACTATTTGACTTGTGTTTACTTATATGCCTCTATTCTGCTATGAAGGTCTGGTCTAACCGGTCCCGCCATCAGGATTGAAAAAGTAGTATACACCGGCAAGGAAGGAAAAAGTACACAAGGGTGCCCTATCGCCAAATGGGTAAGAACTATTTTTGTATATTTCATTTGAGAAGCAGGAAACGCAGCTGCCCTGGCACTTCCCTCAAATATCTGCACTTCCACCAATGCCTATTCCCATCTTCTTTCAGGTGATTCGTCGGTCCGGTGTAGACGAAAAGCTCCTGGTGTTGGTGCGGGAACGCACTGGTCACAAATGTGAGTCAGCCTGCATCATTGTAGTAATCCTGGTCTGGGAGGGCATCCTGCCCAGCCTAGCTGACCGCCTCTACCTCGAGCTAAGTGAAACTCTAACAAAGCATGGAGCCCACACCCAGAGACGATGCGCTATCAATGAGGAGTAAGTAACTGGGCTATTTTGTTTCCTGGCTCTTATTTTGTATGCATACAAGGACAATTTAGTTATTGCTTTTGTATACTTTTAAAGGGCTTTTTCTTCTTCAGTTATCAATTTTTATCTTTTTGAATAAGCCTTGTCTAAATAATGCATTTCATTTTGATGTCCTCCCTCTTCAGGAGGACCTGTGTATGCCAGGGGTTAAATCCTGATGCCTGTGGGGCATCTTTCTCCTTTGGCTGCTCTTGGAGCATGTACTACAATGGTTGCAAGTTTGCCCGCAGCAAAATCCCAAGAAAATTCAAGCTACTAGGAGATGATATGAAAGAAGTATGTTCAACATGATTCCGTTAATATAATAAGCTAATTAAGTTACTTAATACTGCCAATTTGTGTCTTTCAGGAAGAGAGACTGGAGCACAACTTTCAAAATCTAGCAACCTTATTGGGTCCCTTGTATAAAACGTTGGCACCTGAAGCCTATGGAAACCAGGTGTGTATATTTAGACATTGTTTGACTGCTTGCCTTTCCACATCTACATCTTATTCAAATTGACCTCCTGTTGCACCTGGACACAGGTGGAACATGAACACAGGGCACCAGATTGCCGTCTGGGGCTCAAGGATGGCCGTCCCTTCTCTGGGGTCACTGCTTGTCTTGACTTCTGTGCCCATGCTCACAGAGACCTCCACAACATGCAGGGCGGCAGCACCGTGGTAAGCAGTTCATCTTTCTAAGTATGTTGTATTTCTTTGAGAATGGAAGAGGTAGAGAAACTGCAAACTACACATCAAGCTCTGCGTTGCCATCCCAGCAAGGCATGGTATTAAAACCGATAGGTGAATAACAAAAGTAGATTTATTATTTAATGTCGGTGACATCACCAACAAACAGTATTGAACTCAACCCGTTTTTCCAGGTGTGTACATTAACAAGTGAGGATAACCGAGACATCGGACAGATACCGGAGGATGAGCAGCTCCACGTATTGCCTCTTTATAAGGCTTCAAGCACTGATGAATTTGGCAGTGAGGAGGGTCAGCAGGAGAAAATAAAGTCGGGCGCCATCCAAGTCCTCAGTGCCTTCCGCCGCCAGGTGCGCATGCTTTCAGAGCCCGCAAAGTCATGCCGACAAAAAAAGCTGGACGCTAAGAAGGCAGCTGCCAACAAGAATGCCATGCTGGACAATGAAAAGGCAGAGAAGGCCCTCCTGGCCAAGGCAAAAGCTGGCACTTATGAGAATACCGCTCAGAGCACTCCTATGGCAGGTAGAGTAACATTTATTCTGACATATATTGTTGGTATATATTGTATCGCTTAGTAAGGACATGTTGTCAACATACTAAATTAACTCGGAAAAACAATAAGCAATGAATTGACAAAAAGTGGCACATGATGAGAATAATTGTTGTAAAATGCTGCTGCTTAGACCTTAATCCTTTGGGGTTTGTTGTTTTCTAGGACCTATTCACGGTGCTATGGGAGCAATCCTACAGTCAGGTCAGCCAACACACCCCCTTGGGGCCCATCATCAGCAACTTCAGCAACAACAGCACCAGAGCATACTTCCCCCTTATCCTGGCTCAACCAGCTACCCCAGGTTCCCCAACCACCCAGGTTCTTTTCCAAGCACTTCCAAGCCAGGCACCATGTATCCCCCTCAGCCACCAACTCCAGCCAGCCCTTACCCCTCCCCGCTCCACGTACCAAACTCTTACATTAACGGATCAAATCATCCATATCCAGGATATCAATGTAACGGAGGAATGCCCCTTGACAATTGTCACCCATACTATGCTTCAAACCCAAAGCACCTGGATATGTATCGACAACAGCGGCCAGCACTTTACTCCGAGCAGCAGTATGGTGTACATCCACGTTATGAGGTCAATTACCCGCCGAGGTATGCCGAGCCAGGTTTACAGGTGAACGGTTACAATGCCTGCAACATGAGGCCAGTTAACCCCATGAGACCGTACGCCCCTTATGGTCCCAATGGAACCTCAGACCCCCAGTTTATGGACCCCCTCTCAAGAGCACCCTCATCTCAAGGAGGTCTAGACTATACAGCTGCTATGAGCAAAGGCAATCAGTTTGGAGGATACCCTAATCCTTACCTATCTCGGAGCCCTCAAATCTTCGCCCCGGGCCAAGATCCTTTCCATATGCAAATCAAGACAGAGATGGGCATGCCTCGCCCACAGATGCATTCTGCTCAGTTAAGCGGTGGGGGTTTCAACCCTGAAACCCAGTCAGGTTTAGGTCTGCCTAATGGGGGCCTCATGGGCTCTGGTATTAAGCAGGAGCCTGGAACACCGCAGACACCCACAACCCCACAAAAGCCTGAGGTGTGGTCAGACAACGAGCACAACTTCTTGGACCCTGACATCGGCGGTGTGGCAGTGGCACCAAGCCACGGCTCAGTCCTCATTGAGTGTGCAAAACGGGAGCTCCACGCCACGACGCCCGTGAAAAATCCAGACCGCACCCACCCAACACGCATCTCCTTGGTCTTCTACCAGCACAAAAACATGAACGAGGCCAAGCATGGTTTGGCACTGTGGGAAGCCAAGATGGCAGAGAAGGCTCGAGAGAAGGAGGAAGACGCGGAGAGGAATGGTGGCGAGGGGACACCCAGCAAAGGCAAGAAGGGGGCGAAGCGTGAGCATCCGGAGTCAGAATCCACCGGGGAGCCTCCTTACAAGCGTTTTATCCAGGCCCTAATGGAGGGGTCCTTGTCGTGCACAACAAACACCTATGTCAGTACATCTCCGTACGCCTTCACCAAGGTCACAGGGCCCTACAGTCAGTTTGTGTAAGAAGCACTGGTGAAGAAGAACATTGAAGGTGCTTGATTTATGACAAAGACCACAAGCAGCACTGGCCTCTTCTAAACACTCCTTCCTGTCTGTACGGTTAGCAACAATGTAGAAAAAGGAACCTGTGATCAGATGAGATATAAATCACCTTTCACATCAGGTCTTTCACCTCGTTAACAATCAAGCTTTACATGTTGACCCTACTAAGGATGTATTTATTTTTGTTTGACAACTTTTGCAAGATATACACTGTCAACATCTCTGGTGCTCTCAGACTGAAACACAAGGACCTATTTTTAATGGAAACAAATTTTCATTTTTGGTGGCTTTATTTTTCTTACAAAATTGTACTCTTGGCATAAAACACTGACTTTGTAAATGACAACATTCACGGTGCTAAAGTGTATGCTTATTAGCATTTATTTAAATTCAAATACCTTCACACTATAACCATAACTCACTCTACGAGTGACACCCAACGAACAGGACACTAAAAATATCATCCCACAATCAAATGATCAGCATCATAATGGTTTTTGGAAAGTCAGTGGTTCTTAGGGCACTTTTTGATAATGAGAGTTAAATGTTTTGGTAATACCTTTAAATCATAAAATCTGGTTATACTTACTACATTGAGAGTAATTCATTTATAAGCATCACTGAATTTAAATTGATGAATTTATAACAGAAGATAGTATGAGTAATCCATGAAACAGATTTCAAGTTCATGCAAAAAGAGGTTTGGTGCTTCTTTAGCTTACCTATGTCATTTATACTGTAAATTAAGTCATTCTTTTGGTGCATTTCTAACATTGAGGTAAAAAAAAAAAAAAAAAAGTAGGTTTGTTATTTCAGTTTTTCCCCAGGTTTACTTTGTTGTCAGCGACTGTTTTTAATGTTCCTCACCTTAGGTTCATTGAACAAACCTGGACTGTGAATATTACATGTAGTTGTTTGTCTGTGGTGCTTAGGAAATGTGTTTTTTATACACTGAGGAACATGAAACAGGGTTAGCCCAGTGTCAGTTTCAGAGGGCAGCTGGCTTGCTGTGGGGTCTTTAATTATTGTAATCTAACTGTAAGATAAACAGGTGAGATATGTACAGTAAATTAATTTCCCTTTTTGGAATTACTGTTAGAGATTTTGGGTTGTAAAGAATGCTATCGGCGTATTTCATTGTATTTCTTTGGGTTTAACTGATCATAAGGTGCTATCCAACCTACTAGAAACATACAATGGGAGACTCTTTAGACAGCCGGAAGGCTTTTAAATAATGTACAGTACAAACCCGTCATATACCTCAAAACTAGTTTGGCAATAGGATTATAACATATTTTTCTTTCTTCCTTTGTATATTACTTTCAAAAAATAATAACAGTTCAACTTCAGGCCACCAAAAGGCATAATAGTTCATTTCTTACTTTCTTATCAATCTGCTAGAAAGTATTACTTGAACTTGAATCTTTGATGTTGCTGTAAAATCAGGGACAGTTTCAACTAATTCTGTGTTCATCGCCTGTACTCATCCGGTATGTCTCTCATTCAGGTTCTTGCCATTGCATCCTGAATCTGATTCTTATCGACTTCACAAAGAGAAAAAAAATATTCTGTGAGGATGAAGATACTTTCATGCAGTTTTTTTTACTTATATTTTAAGGTAATCTTTTAAAAGTAATTTGAACATATATGCACTGAGTTGACTAAAGGGAAAGTATGATATTGACTAAGTAAAAAGCAATGTATTTGCTTTTGCTGAGACAAGACCAGGGCAGTGATTAACGTAGTTGCACATCTTTGTGCCTGTGTATAGTTAAATTTATTTATAACCACTAAGCAATTGTATAATGATTTTTCCTCCCTGTCTATTTGATTTAATTAACGCGATATATAGTGGAATGTCATGTTACAGTAACAACTTACCCCACTCTTCAACAGATTCATTTTCTGAAAGCACTTCATTTCTTTTTCAGGAAAAAAAAATGTAATAAAGAATTACAAAACGTTTTATTTAAATAGATTGTAAATGTGTTTAAAACAAATAAATTATGTCACATTGTACATACCAGGAACCTGTATTGCAGGAATACAACTCATTCTTTGATGTTGATGTAGGTTCTTCTTGTTCTGTCAAATTGACCCACAGCTCCCCCATCAGCGATACTCAACATATCTTTAAATATCCTTTCAGGTTATCAGAATGATCATGGTTAGATTTAGCCAGGAAGTCTGTAAATGTATGCTCACTGTCACAGCAATGTTTACAGTTACAGCATACTGTTTGCGCAGACGTTAGACGTTCTAGTTTTTTTTAACTGTTCCAATTTTGTAAAATAATTCGACATAAGACATTTGGTTGTACAGGACCCAGCTACAGTAGCAGGTTGTGGTTGAGAAAGCAGAGGAGTCTAAGATATAGCGGGTTCAGAGCATAGCCATACTTGAAGATGCTTCAGAGTGTTTCTGAGAGAGTCAACATTACTTGAATGACTTCTGGTCTGAACTAGTGCGCTGCATGGGCTCGGCTCAAAGGTTAAGCTAGCAGTTGATACACACTTGGTCTTTTTGCAGTTAGACACTAAGGGTAAAATAAAGTGCAACTTTTTGCCTGTCATTTTATTTTTTAAGGCTTCCCTTGTTCTCCTGAAGTTTGGTATGCTGCAAATGGAATTCAGGATGGGTATTAATACTGTAAGTATTGTAATGTAATGGATGCAGTTTATTTGAAAGCTGTTTATTATATCATTCCTGATATTGCTGAGATGTGGGTGTTTTTTTAATAAAATTTATATTTATTTAAAGCAATTGATTTGTTACTCCAAGTTAATACTAATATCTAAATTCTTGAATATTGACATGTTTAAGTTTTGAAAGGAATGTGGAAAAAGATCATGCCATGTTCACACCTTACATTTTTTTATTAACCCAAAACAGAAATAAATTGTTTACTTGTTACATACAAATAGCGTTGTGTTTGTGGTCGTTGGCAGGAACAGATTTAAGTCTTGAAGGCAAATTAGAGCATATTAGCATGACATATTAGTCTTATACAAGGATGGACCTGGATATTTGACCCAAAAATGCTGTAGTGCCTATACAATTTAATTTAAAGGATACATTATTTTGTGATTTACCTGAAAAATTCTAATAAAACAATCTGATGTTGACATATTTTACTGGATATTAAACTTAGATGGCACTTTTTACAGCTGAGAATGAGTCCTTACCAACAATAAATCCAACTGCATTCAAAAGAAGCAGCTGCTTCAACAGTTTTGTTGTTTCCATTTTGTCTTTAGGGCTTTAAACAAAATGCCACTTGTCCACTGTGCAAAAGAAGATATAGAATCACATAAAAATATTAAGATAAATAATAAAAGTATTGACACACTGAAAATAAACCAAATGTAGTGCCAGTTATTTACTTACCTTCTTGAGACACAGGATGTGTGCTGTCGAATGTTGGAGCCTGGAGTATCACACATTAAACAGGGAAGTTACCAAACGCTAATAGTTTGATATGCTATTATTGTGTTTTCTATCATTGTAAAAACAGCAGCATATAAGTTCTCACCGATTCAACCACAGCTCTGGCCTCATCTGCACTGCATTTGAAAGGGCTCTCGCAGCAGGAGATATTTTTGCTGATCAAAAGAGTAAATAGTATTCATTACACTTTACAAAAAAAATGTATATATATACATATACATATGTATATACACATATATACACATATATATATATATATACATATACATATATATATACATATATATATACACATACATATATACATATATATACACATACATATATACATATATATATACATATACATACATATATACATATACACATATATATATACATATACACATACATATATATACATATATATACATATATACATACATATATATACATACATATATATATACACATACATACATATATATATATACATACATATATATATATATATGTATATATATATATATACATATATATATATATATGTATATATATATATATATATATGTATATATATGTATATATATATATATATATATATGTATATATATATATATGTATATATATATATATATATATATATATATATATATGTATATATATATATATATGTATATATATATATATATGTATATATATATATATATGTATATGTATATATATATATATATGTATATATATATATATGTATATATATATATATATGTATATATATATATATATGTATATATATATATATGTATATATGTATATATATATATATATATATATTGTTGAGTTGTAGTGGATTTTATATACACTTGCACATGTAGATAAGAGAGGTTATGTTTTAAATTAATACATAAAGAAAGATATGATCATTAATTTGAGGAATATTCTGAGGAATGTATTATGAAGCATAAGAGGATCACTGTTTTATTATTCTGTTTGTTAATGACAAATGTAAAGATTCATTGTATGATGCATGGGAATGAATGGATGTTTTATTGTTTAGACAATAGTTAAAGGGATGCCGATTGAAACCTGAGATGTTGCTTTTATTCTGTAGGCAGGATAATAGGGTTTTATTCTGAAGGGGAACTTCCTGTCCTTGACCGGAAGTGTGAGCTTTGACCCCCGCTAGTTTATCGATTTGAGGCATTCTTTGAAGTGGCCAATGGAACTAACCTTCAGGTGTGAACCTTATGTCTTATTCGCTGGTCAGCGTAGCATGCTGTGTCTCTGAAAGGTATTTGCATGAATACCTCCACTAACCAATGGGAGCTTAGCTCAGCGAATGGACTGCAAATAAAACTAATTGTGATACGTGAATTTGGTCTCTTACGTGGTGACGCCAGACAGAAACTGTTGGCTAAGTCAGGAGACTGTGGAAGCGAAGCCATGTGAGCGCGTCCGGGCCTGGACCATGTATGTATACAGATGACTCTTGTTTGTTATGATTAAATAATGATTATTATTATATATCTCTGGCTTCGGAGCTTCTTCTTCCAAGCACAAGGTAGCTCGAGACTCTCTGAACTCTTACAATATACACACACACACACACACATCAGAAACTCACTGCAGGAGTTTTACCTCCACCAACTTACCATTCAATCCCGCTGCTACTTGTCTGCTTCTGCACTAGTGCCCTCCAGTGCTCGTGGGTGGACTTAATGACCTCCAGTGCAAAGTCCTATTAAGAGGGCATCAGAGAAAAACTTAGCATTGGATTTCTTAAAGAGCAATCCAATCAGTTTTAGCCACCGAAAAACTATGATTGATTAAATGTCATGTCTTGGCTTTGTAATGTGTTTGGTGTTACAAAAGTTGGTACCTTGTCTTTGAATTGTCCATTGTATCCAAATTGGTTCTCAGGCTTTCCATCAGGCACTTTGTATTTCCTAAACCAGTCGACGGTGGCCTCTAAATGACCAGGCCGACTCTTACAGACGTCCTCTATGCCTGAGAAAAACATAAACGCATTCAGCAGAATAAGAACAGAGGACCAATTTGCACTTTATTTGTTCTGGTATGAATAAGATATGACTCGAGATATGCTTGATTAACACTTGGTATTTGGAATATATCTTAATGCAAAAATGAGAGTATGACGAATATGTATATCCTTATGTAGCATAGTAAGTGTTTAGAAAATATTTTGAAGTGGCAATGCCCCATTAAAACAACATTAGGAGAAGGTTGCAGCTGTATTGTAAACAATGCAGGTTTCAAAATGTTCAGCAACGGCTTTGCAAAATGCTGTATGGAATAAATTAAAAAAGGCATTCACCATGTTAGTTCGGCTTTTAGGATACACACAAGAAACGTTGAATGTAAACAAAGCTGTGTTGACAATAAAAACTCCAAATGGTATGCTCTAAGTTCGGGTTTTAACTAGTCGGAAGTTAATGCCTGAGATGCTTTTTTTTAATTTGGTTTGGCAGCTTATCTTTAAAGGTTTTTTTGCCTCCAGGGACACTGGCATCTTAAACATGACAGTGACATCTAGTGGTGTGGTTTTTCACCCTGTGGCTCACGTTACCACAGTTTCACAAGCATGTCAGAAGCACGGTGGCCCAGGTAACGTGAAAACATTGAAACGTGAAAGGCCCTCTAGCCAGTGTTTGGTTTGTCTGTTGTGGCTACTGTGGAAACATGGCGGTGCAACATGAGTCTGTGAAGAGGACCCACAGCCCATGTAGATATGAAGAGATAATTCTATGCTCACAAAAATGACAACAACTCTTCGTTTCAGGTGATTATAAACTAATGAAAACATAGTTATGTATTGTATTCCAGTTCTACCAATAGGTTCCCCAAAATGCTACACACTGTTCCTTTGATACAAGCCGCTTGTACTTAATTGTCTTATTAGCACATTTGAGATAAAACCCTAATTTTCCTGACCTACGTCAACATGCCAGCAGGTTTCCTGAACTACATTTCTTCAGAATAGAGGATGGGTCAGTGTACGGCAGTTTTTAGATGTTGACTTGTCTATGATCTGTGAAAAGCACCCACTATTCAGGCTTTTGGCATCTGGGTCGTCAGCATTGATCGCGATGACCTTCCAGTCCATTTCCCCCTCATCGATCATGGCCAAGATGCCGAGCACTTTCACTTGGATCACCTGACCTGGAAAGCACACCTGAAGAACAGACCAGCAAATTACAAATAAAGAGTCAAAGGAATCAGTCACACAATTAAGAAATCTTGGAAAAGTCTGTATAAAGTGAATAAAAACATATAATGATATCTACACACACCTAGAGCAGTCTTACCTGGTTGCCGATCTCACAAACGTCAATGGGATCATTGTCACCACAACACTTTGTCTCTTTGTCTGTGTGGTTTGGGTCCTCCCACGTCTTTTCCAAGAAACAGAGACAAAATCAAAATATTCTCACAAATATTTCAATTAACTTCCTGAATAATAATCATTTTTTTATTTTTTATTAATAAAAACAAAATTAATCAAGTCTTAAAATTGCAGCATTATTATTTGTCACTCACTGACTAAAACAGAGTCTGAATAGCTTATTTCATACTGTGCATTTCCTCACCTGTGGTAGCGCCCCATAATTCCAAATGTAACCTTTATGGGGAAATATGTTGGCAACATACCGGAGCTTTCCTTTCTTTACATCTTGTTTGATCGGGTTCAGTGGTTCCTTAGTTGCAATCTGGAAATTGAGGCAATTATGAAGGTGTATGTTTGTATTTATATACAGATAACTCTGTAAAAAGCTCAGTTTAGACTGTTCAGTCAAGCTATTTCTTGGTCACAGTAAGTCAGGAATCATCAACTTAGAGACTCATTAAATAATATATAAAATAGCTGCAGGCTACTGCTATGCTAAATATTTTGAAAATGTGAAATTGATTGTCATTGAACGAAAGTTGACACACGTTATCACTTAAACATATCAATCTCTGCCTTTTTCAAGCAGTAGTAGCTGTAGTAGGAGAATTGCAATAAACAAATTAATTATTTAAAAGGGTGAGGTACTATTGTATACATGGCCTTGTTACCTCCATTTTAGCATTTGACCATCGAGGCACCTCCACAACCATGTTAAAGAGCACCTGGAAGTACAAAAGAAAGCTGGATGCAGTGTATGCTTCATACTACCATTTCAGGTGGTACAACCAACGTTAAATATTGGAATCTGACAGTACCTCACTCTCATTCTTCTTGGGCTTTTTAGTTGGCACATCATTGTCCTGTCAAAAGAAAAATATATAAATATTGGGTTCATATCGTTGAATAGGCAGACAGAATCATTAACTTTCTGCAATAGTCATAAAACAGAAACTAAAACTTCTGCTCTCAAAGAGTTACCTGTTCGGTCTCCGCTATAAGTGAGATGTCATGGAATGGTGAAATGTATTTTCCTCCTGAGGTTTCTAAGAAAAAGAAAAAAAAAGAAATATCACAAATAAAACCTCCAGA
The DNA here is from genome assembly GCF_009769545.1 of Cyclopterus lumpus. Lineage (NCBI taxonomy): Eukaryota > Metazoa > Chordata > Actinopteri > Perciformes > Cyclopteridae > Cyclopterus > Cyclopterus lumpus. The sequence goes on from NC_046966.1 coordinate 17,009,667, forward strand.
CAGAACTTTCAGAAGACTGTATTGCACATCAAATGATTAAACTGCAAACAGAAATCACTGGTCAGTATCATCTCTGAATGTTCTAGATGTCGTTGTCACAGCACAACATTGTATGTATGAGACTCCTGCAAACAAGCCCATTTCCAAGCTTCTTTCAGGGCTTTCAGTCACTTCTCACGGTTTTTCTTAACAAACAGAGTTTGCTCATTTGTCACCGATATAGCTCGGACCAATAAGGACGGCTGTCATTGAACAGCTCCAGAAAAGGCTGGTAAGTAGACGACTTCAGAGTTAATTCATGGGGAGTTAGTTTATAATTTTGTCAGTTACAACTTGTATCCTGGCCGTTGTTTTATTGGTTATACTGGATATGATGTACACTACTGATAATGCTACTGAATATCGTCACTTTACCCATATTGGAAACACAGCAATGTGTTATTTTATTCGGTTAATATTGTGCTGCATCATATTAGTATCACCTAATGGAATGGCTCAATTTAATGTGTAACTTCATCTGACAGGAGTGGCTGAATTTTACTGTCGTATTTTCAGCCAGTTCATCAAAAGGTTTTGTCCAGAGATAATAAATACACGTGATCACCCAAACCGGAAGTTGCTTTATACTTAGCCGCCGTGCAGGAAACTGTACTACTGGTGGTGTTTTCACTCTAAAAGCTACGTAGTAAGAGTGCCACGTGCCTGTAAAACCCCGTCCTTGTAAATCAAGGTCACACGTTTACCTTGACCTGGAGGTCGAGCCGTGGTTACCTGTCCGACACCTGGTGCTCAACCGTGACACTATGCAACGCAGAGGACACACAGGTTCCTCCCACGGTGGCGGTGATGAACTTACTAAAATAAATCCGGTAGTCGGGAGAATTGGGGCGTCCTCTCTCCTCCGTTTGATAGTGCATCGTATTTCTAAAATAAAACCGACGAGGAAACGCTGCTGCTTGTGTGACGAGTTTGTTTCGGGAAGCGGAAAACGAGCCGAAAACTGTCGCTGAGCAGCGCAGCAGCAGCGGTCTCATTTCTCCTTCCTCCGGTTCCTGTTTCCCTTTTTCTCCTCCTTCTTCTTCTTCTTCTCCTCCGCTCCGCCACGTCCAGTTGCGTCAAGCCCGCCAGAGTGAAACGGACGCTTCCGGTGATGTGTTTTCACAATAAAAGCAATCCAAGCGGTGCATACTTACAAAATACACTTTAGCACTGTGTGAATGGGTTTGGCCCCATTATTAACTTTTCATAGTTATAGTGTAACAGTGCAACATGTCTCATCCTAGTAATTGGCATTCTCACTGGTGACACACTCTTTGACTTATTTAGCTTTTTACTTGGATTGGAAAGTCTTTCATCCATTAATTTACCCGTTTGATAATTCTTGTCAGATTGGATTTACAAACGCACCCAAAAATGCCTAATGCCTAATTTATACTTCTGCAGAACACATTGCACGGAGCTTAATCACAGCCGGAGAGATGGTTTGCAGATCTTGCAGAGTGACGAGTGACTCACATTCATTGTCTAAGGAGCAGCTCCAGACTTTATACTTGATGACCTCACAAGTTTGAGAATTACTTCTATGCTTTCCGGCTTTGAGAAAGAGAAGCTCATGGTCACAAATATTCTATTAACTTTCCTAGATTATGGCAATAACATAAAGGAATTTTTAATTTAGACGATGTGCACCTTTAATCCTCGTTATATCTTTTCCCTCCTTTCTTTTCTCGTATTTGGTCTTTTTAATTGAGCTATTTCCATCACACGGCTAACATACATGAAAACATGCTCCATGAAGGCACTATGGTTACTTTCTATAGAAGAAGAGCCAGTACAAGAAGTCTGTAGACCTTTTGTCAATAACATTAGGTAAGCACCTGTTTCTTTTTTGTTTTGTTTTTACAAGGTAGTCTATTCCTCCATGTTCAATAACTAAGTGTAGTGAGAACAACCATAAAGGTCACTGTTACTTTAATGTCCCCTTGCTTTTGTTTTTATGACGTGAAGCTAATAGATTTGATGGTTATTTGAACAATACATCATGAGATCAAAGTCCATATGTATCCATTGTATCATGAACAAACACCCACCCCAGCAACCTTGATGGCAGCCATAAAGGTTGCTTGCGTTTGATGCTGTTGCCAAACTGTTTTGATTCTGCCGAGCACTAAATCCTAGGACAAGCGTATAGCTACAGGCTTTTTTCTTTTGTGAATGCAATGTGCCTAATACAAAAATGTTATATAAGTATTTAATCAGTATTAATCTCTGTACCGATTGGGAAAATCTGGATGGAGAGCCCAATGAGAAGAGCGTTCCTTCCTTCATTGTCTGTGCCCATCAGCAAAGCACTCAACCAAAACTCTTCCAGTGATGGTGTCCAAGTGGCCAGCAGTACAAGTCTGTGGCTGTAAAAGACAGTTTCAGGCATGGGTGTGTTTTTATTTTCCCTTTCCTCATTCATTCAACTGGCTCGCTCTGCTGACAAAATAAGATCAAAATAAGGATCTCTTTGTTGTCTTGTCTCACCAAACAATAGGTCCTGTAAGCGTTTGTTCCTTTTAGCATGATAAAGATACTTTTGTTTGTTTGTTGGCTGAAAACATATACTGTTGGTGGTCGTAATCATTCTGAAACAGCAGCTTACAATAAGGACAATGTATCTCTATTATGGGGACTGTGTTGTAAAGTTTGTATTTTGAAGTATAAAAAAAATGTGGAAACCATTGCGTTGAACTGAATGGTTAGTTGATTAACATCAAATTAATTGGCCGCTGATTTCAGTCAATCGACAAGCAAGAATCAATCACTCTCTGGGAGAAAGAATTAATTGAAAAAAAGAATCATCAGATTAATTGTTAATAAAAATAAAAAACAATGGTAAATTGAAGTCTTTCATAGAAGCTGAATTTTATTCTGTGGGCAGTATACATTGAATTAATTATTTCTCAGGTGTGATAGCACTTCTCTCCTTGAGCAGGTCAAGAAAAGCCCCACCCTGAGTGACACTATGTCACATGAGCGCCTTCAGGGAAAAACAATTAATATCGCCACGCTGACAACGCTGAGGATATGACGTTGTTTACTCACTTTCATGTTTGTATAGAGAGTATGTGATTGTTCAGCATGGTTTACCAAGTCCACTTTGTTACATAATACAGCTAACGTTGACATTTGCTATGTTTGAAAACAATATAACTGTGTTGATTAACCAGAGAAGACGATTAATTAACGTTAAATTGTTTCTTGAGTCTTTCTTACACAATAATGATAATGACAATGCAATGCAAGATATACAGTCTTATGTTGTTGACCTGCTAGTTGAGAGCCACATGTGTGCGTCTGATTTAATGGAAGTAAAACAGGTGTGCTTTGAGCACACTACACAGGGATCTCAAACACAATGGGTGTGCTCATTATCTGCGCTTTCAATGGGAAGGAAATGCATCCATTCATTGTTCTGACGTGCAATGCAGTATCTGGTTGCTATGACCATAAATCATTGTGGTAGCATGTGTGTTGATAAATTTCCTGCATAACCAGAAAGGACATTTTATGAGTGTACATGTATAGGTTTTTATAGAGAAACAAAGGCTTAGAAAATAGCGTATGTTTTGTAATATGATAATATGATTATCACAGTTTGACAAACAACCCCTTTTTGTTTCAAAACCCCTGAAAACCACGAACCTGACACAGCAATTAGTCAACACAGATAGAATGCAGCAGCTTCGTGTACTTGAACACCCTTTTGCACTTTAGCTGACGTACAATAGTGATGTGAAACTTTTAGTACCATGCAGCTGCTGTGATGAAATAAACTGCGTACGTTGAGGTTGTTTTAATCACTTCATTTTCAGAGTGTAAATGAAATGTTCAATTAACTGTGTAAATATTAAACTCTCTGTAATGGCACGTATGCGTCACAGGATTTCCAGCACCTTGGCTATTTACATAAATACTTAATTGTCTAGCAGTGTTAGTGTTCTCGGTGAGGTATCACATGCATTTTATTTTGAGGACATTTAGTTTTAATTTTTAGTAAAATAAGACTAGCTCGTGGTCATTGTTCTGTCCTCAAACCTTCTCCCTGTATTTATATCGGAGAAATAATCACATTGTACAATGACATTTAAATACAATTAAAAACATTAAAAACCCAAGAGAATTGACAACAAAAACAAGAGTGTATTGTAAGACATTTATAATCATTTATTTAATAAAAGGCAGCAGCAAACAGCAAACAGTCTTCAGCCTTGATTTAAAGGAAGTGAGCGTTGAAATGCAGTTTTCTAAGAGTTTGTTCCAGATATATGGTGCATTAAAACTGAATGCTGCTTCTCCATGTTCAGTTTTCACTCTGGGGACAGTAAGCAGACCTGTCCGCGCGACCCAAGAGATGGATAGGTCATAGTGTAGCAGAAGAGGGACGAAGCACAGCGCAGCAGTGGAGGGGTGTGGCCACATGGCTCTCATGACAGGTAGGCAGGGAGGAGCTAGATTACCTGTGCAGAGCTGACAGTCAGTGCACAGTGAACACTGCACCTGTTGCACTTCCCAGTCTCTCTCTCTCTCTCTCTCTCACTCTCTCTCTCTCTCTCTCTCTCTCTCTCTCTCCCTCTCTCCCTCCCTCCCCCCCCCTCTGTTTCTTTCTCCCTCTTCCTGTCCCTCTTCCCCTTCTTTTTTCCTTGACGGTTCTAAAAGGGAGCTGAAGGCCTCACCATGGATCCCAATGAGGCAAGCCGGGTTGAGAAGGAGAAGGACAAAGTGATAAAGAGGAGGAACCGGCCCGTGTTCCTGCGTTACCTGGAGAGGAGAAAGACGGACACTATTGTGGCTGAGGACTCGGCCAAGGGGGACTTCAACCTGGGGACGCTGGTGAGGAGGAGTCAGTCTGACAAGACGGAGTACAGCGATAAACTTAAAGGTACACCACCGATTGACCTCCCTGGGGGTCAGAACTATGGCAACAATATGCACACACGTGAGCCAACACTCAGTGTGAAAAGTCTCTCAACTCTTTACTTTGCAAACTTGTTGATAACATACTTTAGAGAACTTTCAGATAAATGTGTCTACTATCGATGGCCTTTAAGAGATCTATGGCTTGAGGGCAAACATATGGCAACATACAGATGGAGATGACACAAAACAAAAACACCTTGATGCATACATTTATTCCACTAACCCAGCTCACAACAGTGTCAGCGATGCTCATAGATTAGGCACTGCTGGATCCTGGGCACCTGTTGTGTTGCTATGTGTTGAGCAGGAGATACTCCCACAGGGATGCAGCCACATATGCAAACTGTGCTCCAAACTCAGGCACAGAGGAGTGGCTTTAAAAGTGTTCCAGACCAGCTAGTAAACAAGACTGAGACAGCAGTGACGTGTGAGGACGGATGTTCAGATTAATGTTCATAACCAAGTTTAATCAAAACGACTTTCAAGTGATGTCGGACCTTTGTTCTCTCAGTTTGGTTAACGTTGAATACATCACAACAATTTGCATTAATTGAGGAAAGAACGAGCAGGAATGGAGAATGAGTTGTGATTGTCAACCCAGCTGTGTGTTGTCTTATCACAATTGCTGACCTCATCTTTTTACTGACACACACAAACATGTCCGCATTTCAGAAAAAACTGGCTTCACCTGTCCTTCACCTGAGTGCACGCTGTGACTGGGAATGCTGCACTTCAGGCAAAATGACTGACATCACCGTGTCATCAGGGGGTTACTATTAAAAATTAGCATAAGTATGTCGGCTTTCCTGTGCCACCTGTTCCAGGGTTTCCATTCCTGTGAACAATACGCATAGCATGCCAACATGACGAGTGGCAGCTCGTTTAAAATAGCTTGTAACCTTCTTCTCACTTGGTGTTGCACTGATAACATAGCTTTCACACACACAAACACACACACTTTGCCTTATCAGCATCAGCTCTGTTTACATGAAATGGAGACACTCTCTTTTCCTTTGCAATTTCTGTTTTCTTGACCAACCTGCATAATGGCGGCGGGGTTGTCAAATAACATTGGGGGTGTTTTCAGTAAACCAATGACCCGCCCTATTCGACTTTAGCCTCACACCTGACAAGCTGCATTACATATTTACAGTGGTATTACCATTGCAAATATTGACAGAACGATGACTTCACCGAAAGAGAAAACATGTGAGTTGCTGCTCGACAGCCCATCTCATCTGCTCGTCAGACAGGTTGGGCAAGCCACAGAACCATGGCAACATGACATCACTATGTCAAATTATTTACAGTCACTACATTTTAATAGTTCTGACAATGATTTACCAGTGCGAAATTCACACGAGATGACAGTACTGAACTAAATATTCATATGTATTTCACGTTGGAGGTCTTTCTCACTGCGTGTGTGTCACCTTGAGACTTTTGTTTTCTTTATGGATTATTTTTCCAAATAGACACAATGAACGTTAACATACTTTAAAAGATAAATGTCAAACTTTCATTCAATTTCATATTTTAATGAATGGTTTTAGTAGACAATTTTAGGCGTTCAGTGAACTTTATCCAAAATGTGTTTGCAGTATTCGCAGTGAAAAGAAATCCCATTGTGCACTTTGCTGTGTGGCAAAGTCATGCGTGTCATTTTTCTTGCCACCGATACACGATACACCATGCCTTGTATTCTGTTCAGGGGCCGTCGACTGGATTCCATTCAATGGGCTGAACAGTGAAAGGCCTTGTATCCACTTTCATGGGAACTCCTGTTTCGGCAACCGTACCTCACCAAGCACAAGTCAGCACAGATCTGCTGCTGAGTCCAGATAGGCTACGATACATTTTAGTTTCAGTTATTTTATTGTGAATGTGTCAGTGCGGGATCATTTTTTTAAAGGCCATGTTGCGAACGGTACAACTTTCACACAGAATTCAAAGTGCTTTGAAGAGAATCTTTATTTCACTTCTCTTATCAAGACAAATGTTGGAGTTAAAGTTAATGATCTATGAAAATGGCTGAAAACCAGATTGAAAATAGAATATGAATCTGTCATTTTTCTCACAGTGTTTCTGGGGTCTCTTGACACGTGACACTTCATGATAATGTTGAAACATCAATGTGATACTTATATTACATAACATCAATCAGTAAAACTGTTTGTTTGTTGCAACACAATGTGGATTCATATTTATCAAGGATTCATTTCAAAGCTTGACCTTTTTTTATTACAGATGACCTTGACTATTTATTAAAGTCTTATCAGTCAATTATTAACTACTGGAGGAAAAGATGTATGACTTCACAGTTCAGTTATATGTGTGTGCTGTAGACACTGACTTTACCCACAGACAAAAGAGCTGAACTCAGAAGAAAGCTGTGATAAAAAAAAGTGGGATGAAAAGTGGGGGAAGAGAGTATGGCAGCTTCATTTGATACAGTGCACAATAGGCATTTAAATAAAGTATTAAAAGGAAATACCAAAATACAAAAACATGTTCTCTCATTTGAATATTAGGAAAATGTATAATGTAAGCTGCAGCGTTGCAAGCAGAATGTGATCAGATCTCAGTCAGTCATGTGTGAACGCAATCCGTACAGTGTTGGCATTCATGAGGAAGTACTGCCCACTGGCCCGAGTCAGCTTCAGCCACTAGTTACTGTTCCTTTCCCCCACAGCTACGCTGTCATTCATAGCACCTGCAACGTCCTTTTGCCTCCAACAAGATATCTTTTAATCAAATGATGAGGAAACAAAGGCGCAAAAAATGAACGTCCCTACACCTGTCCTACTTGTTTTCTTTGACGGTGCGACTTCCTCACTTTCTTGGCTAGTTTCTGGTCTACTTTATTATCGTGTCCAAAAATAAAACAAGATATGCTCCAAACCCAGAATCAAATTAATGAGAGCACAAGATGTGACTACAAAGGGTGTGCCTGGACTAAAGCACGCAAGACACCTAATGTGCCACATATAATTATTTCATAAAATGGTGCATACATATACTGTAAATGTCTTAATAGTATGTACACTAAGTTGAACTTTATCTGTCCAATCTTATGCTGTAAGCGGAGGTGGGTAAATTAGTTTGTGTGTGTGTGTGTATTTCTATGTGAATCATTGTGTGTGTCCTTGCATATTCAGGTGTGTGTTCATCATTGTCTGCCACTCCTCCTGCAAACTCCCAGTCTGAGCAGATGGAATGCCTGAGCACGACGGAGCATTACATCAGCGGCACGATTAGTTCTGTAACCTGACACGAGCCTCGCTGCCCCCCTCCCCTCCCCAGTGGTGTGTGGCGTCGATTAGGCAGCAAGGAAGCATCCCTCTTCCCTGAACAGACACTCCTGCCTGCCATGCAAAGCACAGAGCAGCCACACTGATTAGACAGCAGGGCAATAAAAAAAGAAAAGAGGTGTGAGCCTGACTGGCATGTTAAGTGGGGCCTTTTGGCGATGGAGTCAAAATAATTATATCCCCGTGAAATACTGATGGGTGCTCAGGCGACAAGCCGATGTTTTAGAAGAGATGTTGTTTTTTCCAAGCATGCACAGCCCACAGGGGGAGGTTGTTTACCAGCATTTTAGATAATGCACACAGATGGCTTGAAATGTTGGCAAACACATAGTTTCTGGGGGAAATTGCAGATTTACAGCAGCATGTAGTTTTATGCTCACAATATCATACATTTGCTTTGTCCTTATACGACCCTTCTGACTCATTGGGCCAGATGCTGTCATTGTAATGTGAGCAACGAACCACCTGTTTATTTGATATCAATCTTATAATGTCAACTTTTCTCAGAGAAAATGGCTCCACACGACCGGTCCACACCCCCCTCTCCAGCACTGGACCCGGAGGAGGTCCGTTCCAGGAAGATGAACCGCAGGGCAAAGGTCATTCAGGAGCTGGTGCAGACTGAAAAGGACTACCTCACAGACCTGGAGCTGTGCATCAGAGAGGTGGTCCAGCCTCTACGGAATCTGCAGGTACATGTTTTTCAGGGCCTCCAATGGAATCTTGGGGCTTAATGTGGTATTAACTCCACCAACGTTTACATATACTACAATGTTTTTTTTAATGGTGACATTTTCTTAATTGTAAAGTTCAGTGTTAATACTCAACTGGCTGCCTGCTGAGAAAAGGTTGATGTTCAACAGTGTCACCTGCCTATTCGTTGTACATCTTGACACACCTTTCAATAAAATCCCGATGTACAACATTAACCCCGGCCATAACAGTATCTTATTAACACACTAAGATCGTGAGATTTATTTCATAACAAATGATCTCAGTGTTTCTAAATTAAAAGTTACACATTTTAAGGCCTAATTTACTGTAAAGGTTAATGAGGCTTGTTCAAACAAACCACAGAACACATGTTAGTCTGATCTAATCAGAAAGGAAGATTCTGTCATAGAAATCCTTTTAAAAATAAATATGTTGAGAGCCTCAAGCATTTTTAAATGATGGGTTATGGAATTGTATTCCTTGCTAAAACTAAACTAAAATAAATAGCATGAATATCTAAAGCTGGCAGCAGCTGCCTCCAGACCCTTTGCATAAACAAACGAGGGCACGTACAATTACTGAGGCATGCGCCTTTCTCAAGCTCTAATGCACAAATCAAAAGAAGAAAACAATTATTAGTTCAACTAACAGTGGAAATTCCTTCGTTTCACACTCAGCACGGCACACAGAAACTAACGGGGGGAATTCATTTTGAGTGGACTTAAGTGTTAGATAGTCGTAAAGTGTGCTCTCTGCTGGAGACTCATTTGATTTAGACAATATTATCTATATGCCTCTTGGATTCTTCAATTTTTTCTTTTAACTGTCTTGCTTGCTACAGCGTCATGATATATGACTTAATACATGAGTAATAATCACCCCCTTATTGAACATTTGTGTGACGTATGCGATCATATTGGCTGTTGCTAACACAGCAGCTTTTGTAAACGGTGAGAAATATGTAATACAAATATAATGTACCACAGGAATCAGCATTGGGTTGTTCAAATAAAGGTGAATTCATATAAATGACAGCTTATTTATGCAGTAAGTCTGGCACACATTTGGACAGAAAAAACACTACAAGAAGATATTCATCTTGGTTTCAATTGAATGTTTGTTTGTCCTTCATCAGGTTGTGGATGTAGACAGGTTGTTCACCAACACAGAGACAGTGTGTGAAGTTTCTGCAGGGCTCCTTCACAGACTGCACCAGGCCGTCGCTGAGCCTGATCCAGAGGCAGTTGTCATAGGTAACGCCTGATTTGAACCTTTGCTGACTTGTAGTGCTCTGGTTTGTGTTCGACAAAAATATCTCACGTCCTATTTCTTTTTGAAGGAGATATTTTCATCCAGGCGAAGGCAGCTATAGAAGATGTATATAAGATTTACTGTTACCATCACGATGATGCCAACATGTCACTCAAATCCTATGAGAAAGAAGAAGAAATAAAGCAACATTTCACCACATGTGTATTAGCTCTGAAGTAAGTCAATTCACATATTTCATATATGTTTTTCTCATAATCTTATCATATTATGACTTTCTTGATATTCTTAACGTTGGGTTTTATTTTTATATCTTTGTAATTACAGGACAATCTATGACCAAGAGTGAGTACAATTTAGTGATAACATGGTGTTCATATTGAATTCTACATATACATATATTGTAATATATGACTTGATTATGGTGTTTAATTAGCAGTTGTGGTTATATTTTTGTTGTCATGCATTACAAATCTCATTTCTATCGTTCAGTTCATGTCAATAATCGTTTCCTGTATATACATTTATTCCCACAGAGGGAAACCCAACTTACTGAACATGGGTTCACTGCTCATCAAACCGGTGCAGAGGATCATGAAGTACCCGCTGCTGCTCGGGGAGCTGTGGCACGCCACACCTGAAGGTCACCCTGACTATCAGCCGCTGCAAGAGGCGTTCACTGCTGCCAAGATCATCAACGTTAACATCAACGAGTTCAAGAGACGCAAAGATATAGGTGAGTTTTCACATTCATGTCTGTTTATTTAGCAAATTTGTGATTTTGCTAACTCATGTGACAACAGAGCTAGTTCTTTGGAGATTATCTTCCATTTCAATGTTGGTTTCTTTTCATTCTCAGTTACGAAGTACAAGAGGTTAGTAGAGGATGAAGGCACACTGAGGGGCAAACTTAACAAGTTCAACATCCACTCTATCCGGAAGAAAGGAGACAGGTTTGCTGGCTATCTCAAGATCCTTACTGGAGTTGAACCACAGGTAAAATACGAGTTTTCCCTCCTCACCCTCTAACAGCAATACAAATGAGTACATGGAATAAAAGTTATGAGGCTTGTTCAAATAAACACGATAGTTTGAATAAATAAAAACGTCAGGCCTCAAGCTACATTATTGAAATGCAAATTGTTGCTTTTATGCAGTTGTTAATAGCGCAAGGCAGATGCATATTTGGTATTTAGCTCCTATTTAAGCACATTTGAATAACTCTTCTGTCTGTAGGTGAGAGATGAAATATTTGATAGAGAGGAGAAGCTGTTCAGGAGTCTGGAGAAGGCTGTGAGGCAGCTGGCCAAGAATGTTCAATGTTACCTGCAGCACACTCAGGTCGGTTCATGTTCGCGTGTCCTGCTGCAAAGTGTGTGTTTTAATGGCTTGAAATGTTCTGTTCACTTTCTGAGACGTTTTCCCTTGACGTCCGCTCTGCAGGAGATGGTGTCAGTAGCTGTTCAGAATGTCCAGGATATGGAGGACATCATCAAGGATCCAAACAAAAATCACACAAACGGCTCTTCAGAAAACAATGGAAATGACCCATATAAGCACTTTGTAAGATGTGCCTTTTTTTTCCTTTACAATAACAACAACAACAGCCATGTTATTAGTTTTATTCAGGGCACAGTTTACTTTACAGCCCAGTTGTTCCCTCTCCTCCCTGACTCTTCTATATGTGTGTCTGTCCTTGCTCCACTGTCCTGTTCCTACATGACCTCTCATTCACCCTCCAACTGTGAGTCATCTGTCACTTTGCCCACAGCTGCTTGTCTTCTGTCTATTATATTAATCCTCTAACCTTCCTACTGGGTCCCTCAGTAACAGCCACCTTCCATTTCCTGTCCTCTTCTCTCTGTGGATCGCGCTGCTTCCATTTCTGAGATGACTATACCTTTTGAATAAGATCCTTTGTGTTGCACAGCCACAAACCAACGTCTGTAATAAGCTTTACAAAATAAGTGTAGATAGAAAGGTATCGGCACTCTAAGAAGCAAATTGACAGACTTATTTTGTATGAAAGGGGATCCATTGTGTGTTCTATAATGAAAACATGACGGGTGTAGATGCTTTCAGGAAAGAGAACATTTTCACCAAACTGTTCTCTTTACTTTATGTTTAGCACTACCCATTACATGCTCCACACTATGAAAGACGAAAGCTGTAATGTCTGCTTAAGTATTACTGTATGTATAAGCTGAAAAACATCACTACATCTTGCTTTTCTGCATGCAAATTAAGCTGTAGCAGCTCCGGTTAATGTTACGGCGTACTTTGCTGTCTCCTGTTATGGAAGGTTATTGGGAATTAGAGATGCTGCTGTATTCTGAAAAAAAGCCATTTATATATAAAATTCACATAAAAACGCACAGAAGTACGGTAAAATTGCTTGTTTACATGTACAGAGAATACTTAATGTAAATACTGGAACTCTCTATTCATCTTCTCCCTGCCTCATTGACTTCTTGCTGCAGAAAGACAGCATGGAGCGCTTGGTCCTCGCCCCCCTCTCCTCCCTGCAAGGCATGTTCACCGCTCCACAGAAGCTCATCCAGAAGCGATATGACAAGTTGCTCGATTACTGCAGCCGCCTGGAGCGCTCTTCTTCTTTTTCATCCTCGTCCACGTCATCCACCACTTCTTCCTCACCTTCACTGGTGTTAGAAGACCCACCCGGTCCCGCCAGGAGGGACTATGAAGCTCTCAATGCCTTGCTAGTGGAGGAGTTGCAGAGGTTCAACAAGGCCGCCTATACTGTCCTGACAAACTGTGTGGTGTATCTAGTGGCCCTGCTCCGAGGGCTAATGGATCAAATACTACTGCTGGCCCCATCCATACAGCAGCTACCAGTGAGGATCCCACACATAAAGAACACTCATTCATTTTCAGTCTGTTTAATATTGAAACTAAAGTGTGTCTTGTTTGTCTTTTCAGGCTCCATTGTCAAACATTGCTGAAGTGCAGAACAGCATCATGGACGAGCTGAACAATCTGACCTTCGTCAAGGACAACGCACAGAAGTTGATGGAGCGAAAAGTCAGCTTTGAGAGACAACGGGACAAGAAATTAGCGGTAAGAAAGAATCTAGAAAAGATTATTCACATCGAGAGAAAATGCTCATCATAGTCTGCAATCTATCCTAGTTAGAGCCCTGGTTTATTCATTAAGTGCCTGTAAACATTCTCATTAACTCCAGGTTGAAACAAAAGTCACACATATTCCTGTATTCCTACATTTGTTGAACCAATTCCAAGCCCAAAATGAGCAGCTCTAAGTTGCATCAAAGGCCGCCAGAGAACAGCTCATTGCTGTGATTAACTGGGGCATTTGGAAAGTTTATCTCTATGTGTGTCGGCATAAACACCAGTACTTATATACGAGCGTGCTTGTACTCGGACATGTGAGTGGATCTTTTTCTCCGACCGCCAGGAGCTTATTACCTTCCGCCTCTCCTTAGAATAACCTCAGACAATGATAACCAACGATGTGCCTACATGTGCCCACACACCAGACCCACTTCACAGGATTACACCCTTTGTGTCCTTTAGATGCCGGAGGTGCAGCATCAAACCGAGGACCAGCGAGCCTGGCTGCTGGCAGCATATCCACCCAGCCGTCTGTACCAGCTGAAGAGGAAGTGTAATGGCTGCCAGGAGCAGGACCTCAGCGTGCTGGAGGGAGAGCTGGTAGCCCTGGTGGAGGACACAGACCCATCAGGCAGCAGCAGCCGCTGGCTCGTTCGCACTGGAGGCAAGTGTGTGTGTGTACGTGTGTGTGTGTGTGTGTGTGTGTGTGTGTGTGTGTGTGTGTGTGTGTGTGTGTAAGGACAAAGACCCATGAGGCAGCGGTAACTCTTGGCTCAGTCAGAAGAAAGACACACAAGGTGAATTAAGTTATTAAACCTGCAGGTATATTATATTGTTGGTATACGTCTCCTTTATTGCACATTCCTCTGAGAATATACCTGCATCTGTTCGACGACTGTTTCGGCACACGGAACTTTACTTTCTGACACTGACAAGTCAACGCACAAAAATGAGTCCCAGGGGCTCCTGTGATGTCATGGTTGCTGGTACCTCTTTGCCTGCCTCTGGAGATGGTTGCCTCTCAACAGGGCCAACTCCGTAGCTTGTCTCCATCTCCCCTCCACGTCTCGCGGAGGCACCTGAGATCCCAGTGTCTTGTTTGGAACAAACCACAGCGTGTTGTAAGCAGTGTTGCCTAGAGTACAAAGCCTCTCCCTACGGGTATCGGGGAAACAAGGACGGAGAGATGACACTTGCACGCCTCTCTGTATTCGGCAATAACAAGTTATTTTTTTATGAGTGTTAGAATGTTTCTCGGTACGAAGTATATTCTTCACAGACTTGTCTGTTCCTCTGGGATTAGAAGCATTCCCAAGAAGGTGCTGTTCCTCCTGTTGATATCAACACTATGAATATGCTTGCTTCACGTTTACACATTCCTTAGTTCCCTTGCATGGATTTCAGATTGTTGAAGCAGATGCAAATGCGTACAGAGATGAAACTTATTTATTTTTATGAAGCGTTTTTATTAACAAATAAAAATGTATTATGAAGTGCAGTTTGCCCATTATTTACATCACTGTTATATACTTAAAGGATCAGTTCACCCAAATTACAAAATGGAGAAACATTGTTTTTTATTATGAGTTTTGTTGTTTCTTTGATTAGTCTCCACGCAATTACATTGTGAATGGGATTTTGATTGCCATGTTTAAATAATTAAAACTATATACATACACCTGGGTAATCTGGTTAATCCACACACCTAATTGTTTATTGGAACTGCCTAACAAAGAACTAGTTTGTACAGAAATGGTTAACAGGCTGTTCTGTGGATTATCCAGAGGAAGTGGGACACTTTCTGAGAAGAGATGCGGTGTTGATTTTTCAGTGTTTGATGTGTCTGATCGAGGAAATCTAAGAGATACATATCTCAAAATATGCACTTCTTTAAGATACCTGCATTGCTAGATAACACTAGAGGAAAGTGAGAATGTATTTATTTCAATTTGACTGAACTCAGAGAGGTCACGCATCCTGACTGACTGCCCCTTTGTGTCACTGCTATAGGCACACAGGGCTATGTCTATTCCACATTCCTGAAGCAGTACAACCCTCTGAGGGACTCGCAGCGGGCCGGCCAGATGGCAAAAGAGCAGCAGCCGCAGCAGCAGCCGCAGCAGCAGCCGCTGGCCGCCATGCTGGATGAGGACTTCGACGACCTTAGCCTGTTTGTGTCAGGCAGCGGCAGCAGCAGCCTGCGCAGCTTCAGCCTCAACACCACCGACAGTGGCTCTACCCTCTCTGGACTGCAGGGGGAGCAAGAGAGCCCCGAAGATCTGGAGGAAACACAAGACGCGGAGGCTCAGCAGGTGTGTGCGGTGGCCTACACGCTCGTGCACTTTATAAATATCGTTGTAAGGAGGGACAGGTGCAATATCTTTGATCAGCAACAGTCAATGTCCAGAAGATGAAATCAACAGTTGCAGAAACACGACATGGCTCTGTCAAGCACGCTAACGTGCAACAATGTGCAACACTTTGAAATGAAGCAAGCAGTATCAGGAATCTAAAAAATAGGGTGAAAAACTGAAACACATCATACCACACACCACATAAACCTCATAATTGCAATAAAACAACAACAACAACATGTAACTTAAACTGGCCATAAGTGCCACCTGTTAAATATGAAATTACAGAGGGCCAGTACACCTCTGCACACTGTCTCTGTTTAGCTTGCATCGAAATTAAATGGGGTGAATAACATGAAATGATGACAGTGTGCCGTCACTGTGGCCATAAAGGCTTTGTCCTCCCAGTGAGTCTTCATCTGCTATGTATACCCAATATGATTGATCTTCATCATAACATGACACAGTTATTGGTCTTAACACATTAAGTTTATAAGGCTCAGTAGATAGTGATAAGACTGGTGGGAATATATCCTGTCCATGTGGAAAGTTAATAAACAGTGCCACCTTCTGGAATTATAGGAGAATACACTTACATATTATTTAATGACGTCAGTGCAAATTAAGATTGTGCTATTTATACACAAAAAAACAACTACTGCTGTCACATTTTTCGAACCGTAAAATTAGATTCGCTGCTGATTACATCTGATTTGCGTCTCTTTCCACAGTTCTATGCCGTGCATGCATTTCAAGCCCGCTGTGACCAGGAGCTGACCTTGCAGGAGTACCAGCATGTCCGCATCCTTCAGTTCTGTGACCTCGGAGGCAATAAGGATTGGTGGTTAGCCGAGGCCAACGGACAGAAGGGATACGTTCCTGCCAACTACCTTGGCAGGATGTCCTACGCATAAACAGAGGCGCTGTTTTTATGCATATCATATCCAGGAAACAAAACCAACTTGTGGCATTTTAAACAAACTCACTTACACTTTCATACATAATTTAAATAGTCTTGACTGTAAACCATGTCACTTTTCTGCTTGGTGAAAGTCAAAAGTGCATCAGTTATCACTAGATCGTATATGTCTCATACCAAAAGTGTTGAATCGGCTTTGCCTTCAGAATATCATAACGAGAGCTCACCAATGGGACTTGACCAGCAATCTGTGATTAACATAAATAATGGTAGGAAAATACAGGCCACTGTGCCGAGCACTATTTTTTTTTTTTTTACTTCAGTGTTGGCGAGTTTATATTGATAATGAAGTGAATAATTAATGAAGTTAATTTTGTATGTGAACCGATTCATACATGAAGTGTATATATCTAAATGTGAAATTAAGAAATCTATAATTTATATTTGAACAACTACGTAATGAATAAACGTGATCAAGCCTCCATTTGTCCCGCAGAATATAACGATACTCAATCAAGGACACCACATGCTACGAAGTCATTGCTAATGCCAGTTTATAAGAAGACATTTATTGTTTATTGATGAAAAGTTACACTTTTTCAACGGTCAGACTTATTTGGACAGAACGAGGTACACAGTCCAGCAGCATTTATGCAAAGCAAGATTCAAGTATTTGACTGGATGGTGTTACTCATGTACAGTTGCTCTTTTCATACAAACACAATACTCTGGCACGACTTCCACATGTATTTTCTACTCTCTCACACCTCCTCCCCCTCTTGGTTTCCCTCTACTCATTTCTTCAGTTTCTTCTGCGCTGCTTTCTTCTTCACCAGTTGCAATCGTTTCATGGCGTTGAGCTGGGACTCTTGGGACGTTGGTGCTTTGTCCCCCGGTGCAGCCTTTGACCCATTCCCATTATTCCCGTTACCTCCTCCGTTATTGCCTCCGTTGCCTCCTCCACTTGAGCCGCTCGGGGAGCCGGCTCCTGATGAAGCGGTCCCTTTGCCTTGGCTTTCACTGCTCGATGAACGGTTCAGAGGCTGCTTACCCAGAGTCAGTGGTGGAGGAGGTTTTAGAGGCGCCTGACTCGAGCCATTTCCGTTGCCACTCCCGGTAATCTTGGCACTCCCAGGTCCTGATTTGGCTCCTGCTAACCCAGACAGCCCGGCGGGTTTCTGGCCAGAGGGAGCCGTCAAGGTCTTGTGGCTCCCGCTTGGGCCGGAGGAACCCAGTTTGGAGCTGGCAGCTAGAGATGGGCTCGTCTTCGCGCCAAATGCAGCCCAGCCTGTGAGGCCGCTGCCGGAGGAGCTGGAGTTGCTGTTGGTGGGATTGGCTGATGTTGCAGATGCCTGAAATTATAAATAGCCAACACAATTATAACAGTACACCACCAATTCAACAGCCTAAAATGTCACTGTCATATTGCAATAATAACTTTCAAAGTTTTGAGATTGAGATCGTAAGAAGTTGCCTTTATTTCAAATGCCAACCAAATTAATTCAGCGTTCATGAAAGGAGTTTACTTTATAAGGCTATAAAGGCTATAATTTAGGTCTGCAGGTGCTTTTTTTATTCTTAAAAAAAAATAAATAGTGTATGGCAAAGTTTTATTAACGGAAGCTTATTTACCAATTCATGGCAAGAGAGATAGTTTAACTTAAGATGCACATCATATCTGTGCAACCTCCAGTACATTACTGGATTTAATTCATGTAATCATTTAGCGTTGGTATGTACCCATCTCTTCTCCAGCTTCATGTTATATGTTACCAATAAATATGTTCTGGTGGAGAGGATTTTTATGATGGACTTTTTTTTAGGAGAACACAAAGTGAGAATGCAGCAAAGTCTGAACCATTACCAGTAAGAAGAAAGTATTGAGACAGAATGTGTTGGCCTTGATGTTTCCACGAGATTTGTTGACTAAAGTAACCCCAAAACTTAATTGAATAACATCAGCCTTATGTTTTAACACGTCTTCAGATCATTGCATAGTAGAGCAAATACATATTCATCAAGATATGCCAGCAGTTACCTGCAAACTAGACAATGCCTCACCTTGCTTGAGCAAAACTCCCACAGTGCCTTGAATTAACATATTCAAATCACTCACTAAAAAGGCAACCAACATGTTTGCAGTCAAAATAACCCCATCGTGAACTCCAATAAGTAAAAGTACTCTGAACAGTTTTAAAACCTACTCCCTCTGGAGAAATGAAACTATACAGGAACACTGCCAACAGAAGTCAGTGGTCTCATGTCTACTTTCTGCTCATTTTACTTAGCAGGGACTTATGTAGACTGCCTTTTAGAGTCGTTTGCACAAAAGGTCAAAGTGTCTTTGGGCAAGCTACTGAACGCTATATTGCTCCCGAAAGCTGAGACCATTAGCTTATATCCTGATGAGTAGTTTAGCACCTTGCCTGGCTGTCTCTGCCATCTCTGTGTCAATACGTGTGTGAGGGTTTTGAGTGGTCGGAAGACTTATAAAGTCCATTTATTTACAACCAGTAATAACGGTACATATTATTGTGGATAAACAAAAGGTGGCTATAATTAGTTAACACACACACACACACACACACACACACACACACACACACACACACACACACACACACACACACACACACACACACACACACACACACACACACACACACACACACACACACACACACACACACACACACACACACACACACACACACACACACACACACACACACACACACACACACACACACACACACACACACACACACACACACACACACACACACACACACACACACACACACACACACACACACACACACACACACACACACACACACACACACACACACACACACACACACACACACACACACACACCTTTAATTCTGTTCTTTTGAAGGCTTGGAAGGTGCTGGCTGTGTCAGGCTTGGCTTTAAGCTCTGTCTTTTTCACCAGTGTGTCTTTGACAACAGGCGCTGATGATGCAGATGCAGGAGATGGCTTCTGTGGAGGTTTCTGGGCCTAGTGGACAAACACAATGCTAGTTTTAGACCGAACAAATACCAATACTGAAACTACTAACATTACTAAACACTGATTAGCCACATAATCAACGATGATGCACTAAGAAATACATACAGACTGGGTTATAATTTATTTTCCTCACCATACGTTTCATTTGCCTGGTGCAGCGGGCACAATACCACACAAGCCGTGGATCATTCACTTCTTTGTCTGTCACTTGGGGCCTGTGACAGTCCTGGTGGTACAGATTATGGCACTCCTGGCACTCAACCAACTGGTTTCCCATGCTCACCGTCATTTGTCTTAGGTAATGGAAAAAAATGTTGCAAGCTAGTAAGTTTACC
The DNA here is from genome assembly GCF_009769545.1 of Cyclopterus lumpus. Taxonomy (NCBI): domain Eukaryota; kingdom Metazoa; phylum Chordata; class Actinopteri; order Perciformes; family Cyclopteridae; genus Cyclopterus; species Cyclopterus lumpus. Next base: position 17,029,662 of record NC_046966.1, read on the forward strand.
TTTCTATCTCAAAGATTAAGTAGAACTAATATAAATTATTAGATTGGAATGCATATTTAACATCTGGAACCTCACGTACCAGACAACAACTACATGTAATGCATTTGCTAATAATTAAGATCTACCTGCAAACCACACAAGCCAGGCCCATTTCCATTGCAAAGTCATCAGCATTGGTCTCATCGTAGTCGTTGATGTTTGGCAGAAGGTCTTTGCTCGTCTGAACGGTAATTGGAGAAGAGCGATTCTCCGGTTTCTCCAAACGAGGTTTTTTGGGAGGGTCCACCTCAGTCACTTCAACCCTGACCTGTTTGTCAGTAAGACAGAAAGAAAAAATTCCATTTGGACAATGCATGTTGACATCAATGTCATGAGTAACAACATTGTCAATTTATAGCCATTTTATTGATTATCCTACTAGCTCACTAACTGTATGGATCTGCTCGGCCTTTCTTGTCTAAGAGTGCAGCTCTGCAATAGAGTGTTGTAAGTCTCAAAGAAAACCAAAATATGAAGAAGAAAAAAATAGTCCTCTCTATTTGGACATAAAATGACAGATGTATACATGCAGTTGATCTTGACATGACAGTCACAATTTATGCTGTAATATTATTCACAGGCAGTAAAACAGGACTGGAACCTAGTTGTAAAATGAAATTCATAACAATGGTCAACGTAGTCTCAAAGACATAACATTATTATTACGTGGTTTTAAATTTATTTTGGAGAGTCTATTTATTTCGTACCTTCTCGATAGGTCTCTTCTCTGACTCTTTCTTGCTTTTTTCCGAGCTGGATTTGCTACTGCTGCTGCTGCTGCTGCTGCTGCTGCTGGAGGACGAGGAACTTGAGGAGGACTTTGAGTCCTGTTTACTTAAGCTCAGTTTTGACACAGGCCCCTTGGACACCTCTATATCCTGAGGATACACAATGATAACACATAATAATTGGCATTCAGTTGTGTAAATTACATTACAATTACATTTAAATAGAAATGAACAATAATGAATATAAAAACGTAATGAACTCCTTACTTTTTGTAATGAACGGTAAGACGAGTCACCTCCTCTTGAAAGGGACTCATCTAGTAAAGCTTTGAGTTTCTCAGCCGAGTCTTTACTCTTGGAGTGCAGGTAACTCAGTCCCTTTAGGAAGATTGGATCCAGCTCCAGACTGACAGGACAAGCCATGGCTAAACACTGGGAATCATAAAATAATGTCAGCTTTTTTAGCTTCAGTACAATTGTATTAAATACCACTGCTAAGGAGAAGTTATGATAAACAAATGACATATATTTTAATATAAAAAGTAAAAACAAAAGCTGTAGCTGCCTTATATACAGTGTTGACTTGGACTGACATTTCTCTTGGCTAAGAGCTTTGGGATTAAATACAGACGTGAATGAATACAGCAAAATACTAAATGGATTCCATGAACAAAATATCAATTCAATCATTTCAAGGGTTAAATCTATACAGATCAATGCGACAGTAAACAAAATGTTTTGCATCTCCAGCATCTTATCTGGAATTACTAAGCTTCTTCAGGTTCATTCTCACATTAAGCTTTATCAGATTTAACTGTTAACATTAAATCAAACATCTTCCATCCACATTCACTATTATGTAGGATTTAAATATGTATCTGTAAATGCCTGTTTTTCCTTCAGTGCAGGCCTGTCCCTTCCTGTTCGTGTCTCTCATACAATCATTGTTTTTATACTTTTGCACTAATCATAAAATAACAGAAGATAATAATAATAATAATAATACATTTATTTATATAGCACCTTTAAAAACAGAGTTTAGAAAGTGCTCTACATATAAGCAAGGTAAAAACATAACATCAATACAAGTAAACATTTCAAAAAATACATGAGGCAATGAACACAATAATGGAATAGAAAATTACAAATATAAAATAAAGCAGAACAGACAAACTAAAATAGGGGAAACAAGGGGAAACTGCATAAAAGGACGACATCACTTAAAAGCAGTTCTATAAAAATGGGTTTTAAGAAGTGATTTAAAAGAAGCTACTGATTCTGCTAGTCTTATCCCCTCAGGTAGGTCGTTCCAAAGTCGAGGGGCTCTGATGACAAAAGCACGGTCACCCTTTGATTTAAGCCTTGACTTTGGAACGGCCAGAAGGGCCCCACCGGAGGATCTAAGGCTCATATGGGGTTAACATTTCAATGATGTAGCTTGGAGCCAGACCCAGGCGTGCTTTAAAAGTGAGCAGCAAAATCTTAAAATCAATTCTAAAACTAACAGGGAGCCAGTGGAGAGAGGCCAGGACTGGAGTAATGTGATGCCGTCTGTTAGAACCAGTCAGAAGCCGAGCTGCTGCATTCTGGACTATTTGGAGGCGGGAGATGGATTTTTGATTTATGCCGGAAAGGAGGGAGTGCATGAATGACTTTTTCCAGATCTGAGCGTGACAATATGGGTTTGATTTTTGAGATTATTCTTAATTGAAAGAAGCAGGATTGGACAATTGGTTTGATCTATGATTCAAAATTGAATTGAGTCAAACATTACACCCAAATTTTTGGCAACAAGTTTTAAATAAGCAGCCGGGGGACCAAGTTGACTCTTGATGAGACTGGTGTTATTGTTTGGGGAACTGAATATTATGACTTCTGATTTGGAGTTATTGAGTTGAAGAAAATGTTGAGCCATCCAGCAGTTAACGTCAGAGAGACAATCTAAGACAGCAGCCAGGCTCTCTGGGTCACCAGGTCTCAGCAGAAGGTATATCTGTTTATCGTCTGCATAGCAATGAAAAGATACGTTGTGTCGCTGGAGGATTTGGCCGAGTGGAAGCATGTAGATAGAAAATAAAAGTGGACCTAAAATTGAACCTTGTGGTACACCACAGGTAATGTGAGTCGTGGAAGACGAGTGATTACCTATGGTGACCGAGTACGATCTTTCTAAAAGGTAAGAATAAAACCAGCCAAGTGCAGTGTCCTTGATGCCAACCCAGGTTTTGAGGCGATCGATTAAAATGACGTGATCTACAGTATCAAAAGCTGCACTAAGGTCTAAAAGAATTAAAACAGCGCTCTCCCGCTGTTTGCTGCTAAAAAGGAGGTCATTAGTTACCGTGAGGAGGGCAGTTTCTGTGCTATGAAGTGCTCTAAAACCTGACTGAAATTTCTCAAATATATTATTATGATTCATAAAAACTAGGAGTTGTGTTGAAACCACTTTTTCTAAAACTTTTGATAAAAATGGAAGTTTTGAAATTGGCCTAAAATTGGAAACAACAGAAGGATCACGCTTAGGTTTCTTTAAAAGAGGTTGTACGATTGTATGTTTAAAATCGATGGGAAAGTACCACTTGCTAAGGAGCTATTTATAATTAATAAAATACTGGGCACTACAGTGCCAATAACCTCTTTGAGAAATTTAGTAGGAATAAAATCAAGGCTGCATGTGGCTGATTTCATGTGTGATATAAGTTGGGATAAAAAGGGCAATGATACAGGCTTAAAAAATAAGATGTTATACGCATGTGCTAAACAGGGTGGTCGGAACTAAAAGTCGCCCCTGTGTTGGGTCCACAATATCCCGCACGGAAGACATTCAGCCCATAACAACGACTTCCTTTGGTTGCTCTGTGAAGCGCCACAGCAGCTAAAGTTACCTTTCCTGTGAACTGTCAGCTATAAAACCAAGTGACCAGGTCATACTTGTTCAGTTGGAGTACGTTACCTCACAGTCTGCTTCTTCTAGAAACCGGCCCCTGAACCCAGTAGTTTCGTTTTGGTGAATACTACAAGTGAATACTTCCTAGATGAGACGCCGGGGAGCAGCCCTCCTTAGGATTTCTAGAGCGGTATAAAGCCGTCGTCGTTTACATGTGCAACCATTAAATATGTCCGGAATCTAGGCGCTCGGAACCTTTGAGTGGACATCGGTCTTATTAAAAAAAAAAGAATACATAGCTTTACACTCTATATGTTATATTTAATGTAATATTCGATCTCTATTTTTTTTAGTAACGTTTTAATATTTTGCCTTGGTTTTTTATTATTGATTCGTACGTGTCGCTATCAGACAGTAGGTGGGGCTGTGGAGCTAACCTAGCTTTAACACGAGGAAAGAAGAAGCAGCCTAACAGGAAGCGTGTGCCATAACAACGTGCTTTCATTGAAGTTGCCTGTGTGTGTATCCACGTTGCTGAAGCTGTTGTAAGTATCTATTAATGTAATTTTACGTAAGATCCTTACGTTGTATTTCAGTTAACACGTTCTTGCTGCCATACATGAAAAGTCACCTGAACACATTTCCAAAAGCTAGTTGGTGAATTAACGTCACCTGTTAATCTCTCTCTGTTTGTTTCTCCCTCACAGTACTATTGACGATGAAGCACACCGAGGAAAAGCAGCAGCAGCCTCCCTCCCTCTTTCTGAAAGTCTGCTGCCAAAATGAGGAGTCGCGTCTTCCGCTGCACACCTCCATCACCCTGTTTCTCCTTTCCTACTGCGAGTGCAAGTCTTTCAAAGTGTTCCTCGTTTTCAACAAACCTGCTAGCTCCCAATCACTAAGGAGCCAGCTGCCAGAGGGGTTGGAAGTGTCTGACATTCAGCTGGAGGATCTGCCCCGGTTGGTGGACAGCTGTCGTCTCCCTGCTGTTTTGGATGAGACTGGGATGCTCTGCAGGGCAGGGCTGGCGGTGGTCCTGAGACATATCATCAACAAGGCCCTGGAGGCTGAGCCTTCTCGAAAGGATGTGTTGGCTCTGCTGGGATTCAAGAAGACCTGCCTGAAGGCTTGTGCTGAGGTTGGTGGCAAACAAGGACATGCATAAGTGTACAAGTAAACAAAGTCCCAAATCCATTGATTTACAATACACTTTAAATGTGTCCCTTTTAAACTTAAATGTCATTGAAAGCAGTGCCTGAGATGTGACATTATGCTATCCATATTTAGGGTACATAATGATGTCATACTTGATTGATTTTATGGGTTTAATAATTTCCTCGAAAGGAATTGATACACAACTATAAATCTATCAGTATGTTCCTGAAAAAGACATCATTTGGTTTTATTCATAGGGAAAATTGATTGTTCAAATTACTTATTATAATAATAATAATAATAATAATAATAATAATAATACATCAAACAAAACTCAAATAATTTCCCCAACACTTGTGGTACAGTTGAGTTCAAAGTTACATAGTTTTCAACAGTAACTTCTGAGGAGAAGTTTAATATGCACCTTTTTAAAATACAGCATTATCATTGTTGTTCAGTTGGTTGTGGGTCAAAGTCTTCATTGGTTCCCAATTCTGAACTAATCATCTCACACAAATTGCAAGCCCTCATTTGTTAAACTGTTTCTATGGGTCCATGGTCTTGCTAAGTTTTGAATTCCAAATTAACTTTTATTTTACTATGACGAAAAAGTTCAATGGGTCAATGTACTTTTTTAGATTAGAGTTTGCAGAAAGTGTCAGCAGCAATATACTTATGATATGTTTACAGATTATAACATATTACAACACTTCAACAAGGATGTTCTATTTTGAGCACTTTTAAAGGCCCTGCTGTATTCAACCTTCAACATCTTTTCTTTCTTTGCTCTCAGGTGAGCAAGTGGACCAGACTGTGTGAAATTGGAATCCCCTCTGCTGTTGAAGAACACCTCAAAGATCCCACAAATCAATATCAGCAGCTGCCTCTCTCCATCCTCACCCTCGAGTGGAGGTTAGCGGAGCCTGTCAAAGTCCACAATGATGACAAGATCCGGAGACAGAAACTCCAAGAGCAGAGACGGAACAAAAAGAACGAATCCCCTGAAGGCAAAGGGAAGCCAGGAACTGAGTCCAAGCCCGGACAATCGCCTCAGGTCAGTCATGGACTTGAGCTCAGGACAGCTCTGGCCAAGCTGTCCGTGGATTCAGTTCCAACTTTGACCACCAGAGAGAACTCTGAGATCAGGAAAGTGAAGACCACAGACCTGCCTCCACTGAAGCATGTGTTTGCAGAAGGGCTGTACTTCACTCTGACTGATGTGGTGCTGCTGCCATGCATCTACCAGTACTTGGTAAGGGCTTTGGAATTTATGATTCATGTTTGAGTGTTGTCAGTAATGAACCCTTGGGACTAAGGATCCTGCCTTAAGTAATTGCACAATTAAGATCCATAAATAGATGTAAAATGCTCATTTAAGGTTATTATCGATGTCTATGTTTCTTCTATAAGCCTTATACTTTCCATGCATGACACACTGTGAACTGTATCAAATTGACTATATATTGTCAAGCAATACACCCATTATTGTGCTGTGAGCAATGACATGAAGCCATGTAAGGCTTTGTCCCAACATAAACAGTAGCACACATGACTTAAGTCTGATGTCACCTTGTACAGGTGGCACCATATGTGTATTTACTGACTTATCTTTATTATGATGACTGGTCTAATTATGCATGTCTTATGGTTTTGACACTCTGGTCAGGGTGAGCAGGCAGTACACCCGGCTCCTTTCAGATCCATCCAGGCAGAAACTTGAGTTAAGAAGACTGTGCTTCAGACTTGGCGCAGGTTCTGCTCTCAAAGGTGGTCTAGAGCCACCTGGCAAAGAGTGATAACAGTGTATTCAGGGTTTCTATTCAAATGCAGAAGGTTGAAATGCATTTCAATTAACTTCCTTTGGGAATGTTCTTTTTTTTCTCTGCATCCTATCAAGAATTGGTGGGTGTTTTTATATTTTCCTTAAAACTCTTAACTTTAAAAACAGATACTGCAATACTTCCAAAGCTCATGAACATGCTCTGAATATTCATTACATAGCAGCGACCAGAGAGTACCACGTCTATTTAGTTGAATGGTATATTGTTATTGATCAGGAATGCTGCACCGTCAGCCAGTGAAGTGGGCCTCAACCTCCATTTCACCCTTCAGCCGTCTCCAACTATTCCTTGACTGTGGGAACGAACTGAAGTTCTCACAATGAGGCTTTTAGTTGTCAGCTGTGCTCCAGTGGTTTCTAGTTTCACACTCAGCCTAGCGTGTCTCCTCTTAACGGCCATCACTGTCCACGATGCATGCGGCCGCAGCGGCTTCTTTCCACTCCACCCACTTATCGCACTACAGAGTGCCCCCTCCCCCTCTATGTCTGTGTCCCCGTCTCTTTCTTCTTTCTTCCACACATAGTCGCACACAGTGACACTGCGCCTCTGATCATGTCTCGTGTTTGTGTCTTTACCCTCCCCACCTGCCAACGCTGTTTTGATGTTTTTCCTGCCGGCCCCTCGTGTCTATCCGTCCACCAGTGCAGTGTGATGAGTGAATTCTAGTGGAACCTGACATCTCGCTCCACTGGAGATGACATGTCAGATGAGTCACTTAATCAATATTTCTTTGTTTTTTCCCCCTTTTCTCTTTTGTTACTTTTTCTTTTCTTTCATAGTGTTCCCTCCAAGCACATGCTGCAAGCTCTCTACATCAGCTCACCTACCTGCTGCGTTGGTACGGCTGTGTTCAGGAGGTACCTGGAGTCCTTCGGGCTTCCAAGGAGTGTGGGATGGCTCTTTCCATCCCCCACGTGCTCACGTCCAGCCTCCCAGGGCCTTCAGCAGAGGACATCTCAACTAGCCTATTGGAGCAAGAAGAAGGCCAGGAGATGACTGAACAGCTTCACTTTGTTGGCGGCCCCAGGCCGACACTGACTAAACTTCAAGTAAATTATATATTACTCATTATGTTTTACATCTCTGTGTCTGAAAATATGCTCTCACACATCTGTAAATGTGAGCAGCTGTCGTCCAGTGTCCCTTCACAGTACAGATTGAGGGTTTCAGGAATTCAATTGGTTGCGAAAGGTGCATAATACGAGATTGAAAACATCTCGATTGCCTCTCAATGGCTCTCAACATGGTGACGCCTGAGCCGTGGGCTTGTAGCTAACAACAAACGTGCTGACAGTGTATAGCTGAGGGGGAACCGGAGGTTGGGTGTTACGCTTTCGCGACGACTCTGGCTGATGGGATGACGTTAGCAGCTGTAACCGCCGTATGAGAGCAGTGCAGAGCAGCGGCCGTGAGCTAGCCAGTAGGGCACGCTCACATGCACTAAAAGCACATACGGCTAGCCGGCTTCGTCAATAAAACATAGAGAAGCTCTGATAACCCACTCAGTTAGACTCCAGTATATCTATACACAGATAATAGTTGCTATATTAATGTTCTGAATATCGTATATGGCTCCTTTGTCCTTGTAATTTCATGCACCCATTTTCTGCTGATTGTACCTTCAAGAGTCTAGCTCTAAGTTAATGTTTTTAGCTTCTGGCAGACTATCTTAATCATTAAATATTTTGCCTTTCTGTCAGTGCTTAAACGTTAAATGCTTTCAGTCACAGAATTAACATTTTAACTGGGCTGTTTTAAGATTCTTGTTTGTATACATGATTTTCTTCTCACAGTGGTTGTTTGTATGACAATATTTTTCGCTAATCAATACAAACTAATACAAAAGGTGACTTTTGCCCTCAGTGCCTTTTTTATAAAATGCACAATTCAGTGTATCCTGTCGCCACTTGCAATAGTGCAGACAATGCACATTCAGCTTATGCTCGTTTTGGGTGCAATAAAAACAATGAATCCAGTCCAAAACAAAACAAAGTTTTATAGTCAGATTAGGTAGTTTATAGTAATGGCTGTGGATTGTAAAGATACAGGACGGCACTCAACAATAGCATAATGTGTCCATGCTCTTAAATTGCAGTTCCCTCAGGAAGCATTGGCCAGAGGCACACACAGTCACACACATTTATAGCATTCTTAGCTCTACAGCACACCAAATATTGCCCCTGCTCAAATTTTTCTCCTCACTTTTCCAGAAGGAGATAAGCAGACCCAGCTGTTCACAAGGAGACTGTCTCCTCAGCCCTGACTATCCTCTCACTATAAGCTTTCAGACTGTTCACTTGGCCTTGTTGCTCTGCTCTCTCAGTAGAGATACTCCTGTTGGCTAAGTGTCTATAACAATTGTTTTTTTTAGTGACGGGAAGGGAGCAAAGGAGCAGTATTTAGACAGTTTGGATGAGGCGAGTGAGCTGGGTGGTCAGGATGGGATGTGCCTTTAACATGCCAGGCTGCTGGATTGAATTTAGTCGTGCACAAATGACAGTTTTCATGGCAGGTTGAAATCAGACATTAAAACTAAGAGGAATGCCTGTACACACACACGCATGTACACACACATACAGACGCACACAATGGCCACCATTCTTCCTTTGCCTAGTGGGATTATAAGGATGGCTGCGTGTCGCCACCATCGTGTCTGCAGCTGTTGTGTGTTGTGTTGGCCAAGCTGTGTGTGTGCATGCATATGTCCTTGTATATGACTGTGTGCGTCCCGAGGCAAGTGCATGGAGACAGAGAGGGCTGCCGTCTGACATGGTGACACACAATCTCTCACTGCTGTTAACCAGAGGCACCAGGCTCATCCCGCTACTCTATCCACCATATAAATGGCTCATAAACTCTCCCTCTTTCTCACTTCAGTTAACACACACCGATGCATGCCAGTCAAACTGTCTGTGCAATGAGCTGGTGATGCACTACCTGTGATCCAAATGTAAACAAAAGAGTAGCCCCGCTACCAAAATTCAAAATCCAAGACTAAAACCCTCCTGCTGTCACTAACACTTTGATTGACAGATTTCTAAATACAGTTGCTAACATTAGCCAACAATTCAATCAATACAAAATGGGGGTGGTCCAGAAAAGGAGAATTAGTGAGTTAACAGGATTAGTATTAATCATGGAAAATCTTGCATCTTTTGTTGGCAAGTCTAGTCTTTCTCAATTATATAGCCCAATATCACAAATGTGCCCCCAGTTTGACAATCTGCACAGCATTCAGCTCCCTCTGTCCTTTTCATTCCCTCGAAAAAAATCACCAAAACAGCCTCGCTACCTTCTCCCCACCACGTATCCTGAAAAGAGGACACGCTACACAAACAAACGAGGCAAAACTGAAGCACATAATTCACACAGATAGGAGGAAGAGACAAATACACAGAGGGAGATGGAGAGACACAAGGCAGAATGTTGGCAGACTGGCTCACAGGACAACTGGTATGCTAGAAACTGGGATTACTGAAAGTATGCGTCTATCCCTGACCATGGAAACTGAAACTAAACAGCTGTGTGGTTGGTTACTTCCTCCTTGGTTGGGCTTAAGGGTTTGGCCATTGCTTGCTATTTAAGACTTGTCTCGACAAGCTTGAATGTAGTGTCCACCTCAACTTCAGAACATGACTGGAGCATTGTGAAAATGTGGCCTGACTTTTTTTCTTTTCTTGCCTGGCTGCTATTGTGGAAGGCATCCACGATATCTTTTAAATGCGTTTAATATATTTTATCGGCTTACCTTCTTTCAGTTAAATCATTAACAATCATTTTAGCCCACGGCTGTCGACACACATGGCTGTGTGTTGGATTAGTTTAAAACTGAATCATTTGTTTACATTTATTCTGGCTTGTTGATTGTTGTAAAAAGCCAGAAGCCACACCTTTTTTTTTTTTTTTAAAGTTTACTTTCTGAAATACCTCACATGATGCCTTCACCCAGTGACTAAAAATTGTGCATTGCATATTGTCAGACCACAATACCTCGTAAATTTAAAAGAATTTGGATGACATTTTGCCTGCACCACAGACCCCTTTTACACCTTAATCATAAAATGGTGTCCTATTTATTAGTGGCCATGTAGACCTATTATTACAGTAGATTTTCCCTGAAGAGATTAGTTTGTAATGATAAAGACTCTCTAGCCATTTCCTGCCTTTTTTTATAGACTGTGCCAAAGCACAGGCTTATATTTGTAACCCTCTTATCATCAAAGAGAGAATAAAAAAAGAAAGTGATGTGTGTGTGTGTGCACACTTTCGTACCTGGCACGCCTCATTTTAAAGGATTTCTCCAGTATTTTGTGTAGTAAGTGTATTGGCTGTGCAGGAGTAGAGTCCTGTTGTCTCTTGAGAGAACAATGAGTGCAGTGACCTTTCCTCAGGTATAGCCTCAGAACAGCGTGAGCAAGGTAACAAAGGGGTTGTTTAAGAATAGTACTTTCTAAATCGCTTCATTACAACCATTTGGACCACAGAACCTCAAGGCTTAGAGGGTTTCTATGGTAACGTGTATTTGTGTGTGTTTGTGTGTTCCTTCCTTAGGAAAATGGCATTGAGGCAGTGTTCGCCCCTCATCCTTGCCCTGCCTGGACACTCCCGTGGGACAGCTTACCAGAAGCTATCAACCCCACTGAAGGTAAAGTCAAATCTCTGCCCTGTGGCTTCCACTTTTTGCTTTTTCCATTTTCCTCTTGCCCTCGCAGTCTTTTCTGTGCTCTTTTGGCTTGTTTCCTTTTTGTTTTTCTGTTTTCTTGTTCTTGTGTCTGACCCTAACCCTTCCCCATCAGCAATAAAACCTCTTCCTCTCATCATTCTACCTCCTCACTCTCTAAATCTGAATGCCTCTACATCGCACCTGCGCCCTCTTTCTTTTACCTTATTGTTTGGTGGAAGTCTAAACAAAATGCTACTCATATGAAACATGAGGTATGAGATGAGGAATTCACATACATATTTCCATAAAACCTTCCTGTACTACTGTTGCCTGGGGATTTTCAGTGACACCTTTATGCCAGTAAAAATAAAAAATATTACCCACTGACACCCACTGTGTTGAGCCTCAGCCGGATGTTCTACCCCATGAGGCCCCCTAATGAATTTTAAAGTGCTTATCTTGATGTGTTATCCTCCGTATCTTCTGTAGCGAAAGTGTGAAATAGGTCTTTGACTTAAACAGACTCGGCACATTAGAATACCACAAAGACATGCACACACTGCCGGTTTAAATAACTATTGTGCAACGTGGAACCTGTGCCTATGCCTTTGTGGTTACTGATTGCAGCGAGAGCAGTATCTAATAGGCGATGGATGGGTTGATGATTGCTTCACCAGCTGGCACTGGTGAAGCAGAGAGAAGAAATGTCAATGTTTCTCTGTCTCACTTTCTCTCGCCTGCATTGTTTTTCATCTTATTAGTGAGATGGCTGTGTGTGTGTATATATATATATATATATATATATATATATATATATATATATATATATATAAAATGTATTTTGTTTTCTCTTCATTTATTGTCTTCAGAGATCAGGAAATGGCAGCAGGAGAGGTATTTCATGATCAAGATATCCATGTATATCGATAGCGCTGGTAGTTCAGCTTCCTACTCTTGTTTTTGCAGGCCTAGCTCACACTTCATTACCCCCTGTAGTGTCATGTGAATGAACCTCTGTATTACTTTGGAACTATTTCTATAGCACTTTTATGACACTTGTTTACAGTACGCTTCACAAGATAATGAATGGGAATGGGTAAACGGTGAGAATATACGTGACATAGCTTCCGTATGATATGTTGCTATTATTTACTTATTTGCTCGCTGAAATCACCAATTTGCAAACCGTTCCAGCTTCTCAAATGTGTGGATTCGCTGCTTTTCTTTGTCATATATATATATGATAGTAAACTGAATATCTTTGAGTTTTGGACATTTTTGATTGGCAATTTCTAACTATGATTAATCTGTAATATTGGTAGTATTGTAGTTGCGGTAATGTATTTGAACGAAAAGCCAGAACTTTAACCTGAAAGTCAAGTTTTCTAATTTCAACTGCTGGATGAAAGTCAACTCAATGAAAAACATCCTCATCTTACTATTTTTTGACTGCAGCGCACAACCGTTTGTAGCCTATTCATGCATTCCCACTGTACAAATTAATGGTCGGTTTCAATCCCCAAAACATTACATTACATTTCATTTAGCTGACGCTTTTATCCAAAGCGACTTACAATAAGTGCATTAAACCATGAGTCCAAACTCAGAACAACAAGAATCAAGCAAGAACAATTTCTTCAATAAAGTTAAACTACAAAGTACTATCCGTAAGTGCCATTTAAGTGCTACTAAAGTGCTATCGGTAAGGGACATTTAAGTGCTACTACGGCATTTAAGTGCTACCTATTCAAGGTATAGTCGAAAAAGATGTGTTTTTAGTTTGTGCCGGAAGATGTAGAGACTTTCTGCTGTCCTGATGTCAATGGGGAGCTCGTTCCACCAATGAGGAGCCAGCACAGCAAACAGTCGTGATTTTGTTGAGTGTTTAGCTCGAAGTGAAGGAGCTACAAGCCGATTGGCAGAAGCCGAGCGAAGTGAACGAGCTGGGGTGTACGGTTTGACCATGTCCTGGATGTAGACCGGACCCGATCTGTTCGCAGCACGGTACGCAAGTACCAATGTTTTGAAGCGGATGCGGGCGGCCACCGGTAACCAGTGAAGGTCGCGGAGGAGCGGAGTAGTGTGGGTAAATTTCGGTCGGTTGAAGACCAGTCGAGCAGCTGCATTCTGGATGAGCTGTAGAGGTCGAATGGCATTAGCAGGTAGACCTGCCAAGAGGGAGTTGCAATAGTCCAGCCGTGAGATGACCAGAGCCTGGACCAGAACCTGTGCCGCCTTCTGAGTGAGAAGGGGTCGTATTCTCCTGATGTTGTACAGCATGTACCTACAGGAGCGTGTTATTGCGGCAATGTTGGCAGTCAGGGAGAGTTGACTGTCGAGCGTCACTCCGAGGTTCCTGGCAGTCGGAGTCGGAACCAGCACTGAGTTGTTGAAGTTAATAGTTAGGTCGTGGGTGGGAGAGCCTTTTCCTGGAAGGAGGAGAAGTTCAGTCTTGTCCGGGTTAATTTTCAGGTGGTGTGCGGACATCCACTGAGAGATGTCGGTCAGACAGGCAGAGATTCGTGCTGCTACCCGTGTTTCAGATTGGGGAAACGAGAGGAAAAACCCCACTAACATGTTAACAGAAGTGCTCTTGATGAGGTGGGCAGCGTATCTATGCTGAGAATGAGAGACTACATTTTAGCCGGCCCACTTTTGTCAGCACTCCGCATGATAAACGACACTGTTGATATCTCCTCCTGCAATATTGGGTTTGTAGGTAGGTAGCCCCTGTGTTTCAGTGCTGTGTAATTAAAGAGGAGCAAAGACTGAAGGCAGACAATTGGTACTGAACCCCAGCGCGTGGGCTTTCCCATCTATCTACCTTCACTATATATACAAATGGCTGCACACATGCCCACATGAACAGGGAAGATGGTCCATCACATATGCATAAATATTTCCATACCAGGAAAAAAACTAATATGACCAACACAAGTATTTGAAAGCCCTTCTCATTTCTATGTATTGGCTTTCCAAGTGCATATACAGTGCATTCGGAAAGTATTCACAGCGCTTCACTTTTTCCACATTTTGTTATGTTACAGCCTTATTCCAAAATGGATTAAATTCATTATTTTCCTCAACATTATACACACAACAACCCATAATGACAAAGTGAAAACAGTTTTTTGCAAATCTATTAAAAATAAAGAACGAAAACATAACATGTACATAAGTATTCACAGCCTTTGCTCAATACTTTGTTGAAGCACCTTTGGCAGCAATTACAGCCTCAAGTCTTCTTGGGTATGATTCCACAAGCTTGGCACACCTATTTCTGGGCAGTTTCTCCCATTCTTCTTTGCAGAACCTTTCAAGTTCCATCAGGTTGGATGGGGAGCGTCGGTGCACAGCCATTTTCAGATCTCTCCAGAGATGTTCAATCGGGTTCAAGTCAGGGCTCTGGCTGGGTCACTCCAGGACATTCACAGAGTTGTCCCGAAGCCACTCCTTTGTTATCTTGGCTGTGTGCTTCAGGTCGTTGTCCTGTTGGAAGATGAACCGTCGCCCCAGTCTGAGGTCCAGAGCGCTCTAGAGCATGTTTTCATCCAGGATGTCTCTGTACATTGCTGCATTCATCTTTCCCTCAATCCTGACTAGTCTCCCAGTTCCTCCTGCTGAAAAACATCCCCACAGCATGATGCTGTCACCACCGTGCTTCACTGTAGGGATGGTATTGGCCAGGTGATGAGCAGTGCCTGGTTTCCTCCAGACATGACGCTTGGCATTCAGGCCAAAGAGTTCAATCTTTGTTTCATCAGACCAGAGAATTTAGTTTCTCATGGTCTGAGAGTCCTTCAGGTGCCTTTTTGCAAACTCCAGGCGAGCTGTCATGTGCTTTTTACTGAGGAGTGGCATCCGTCTGGCTACTCTACCAAACAGGCCTGATTTGTGGAGTGCTGCAGTGATGGTTGTCCTTCTTAAAGGTTCTCCTCTCTTCATAGAACAACACTGGAGCTCTTTCAGAGTGACCACCGGGTTCCTGGTCACCTCCCTGACTAAGGCCCTTCTCCCCCGATCGCTCAGTCTGGCTGGGCGTCCAACTCTAGGAAGAGTCCTGGTGGTTCCAAACTTCTTACATTTCCAGATGATGGAGGCCATTGTGCTCATTGGGACTTTCAATGCTGCAGAAATGTTTCTGTACCCTTCGCCAGATCTGTGCCTCAATACA
Organism: Cyclopterus lumpus; assembly: GCF_009769545.1. NCBI lineage: Eukaryota > Metazoa > Chordata > Actinopteri > Perciformes > Cyclopteridae > Cyclopterus > Cyclopterus lumpus. Next base: position 17,045,149 of record NC_046966.1, read on the forward strand.
ATTCTGTCTCGGAGGTCTACAGATAATTTCTTGGACTTCATGGCTTGGTTTATGCTCTGATATGCAGTGTCAACTGTGGTACCTTTTTATATAGACAGGTGTGTGCTTTTCTAAATCATGTCCAATCAACTGAATTTAGCACAAGTGGACTCCAATCAAGTTGTAGAAACATCTCAAGGATGATCAGTGGAAACAGGATGCACCTGAGCAAAATTTTGAGTGTTATGGCAAAGGCTGTGAATACTTATGTACATGTTGTGTTTTCGTTCTTTATTTTTAATAGATTTGCAAAAAACTGTTTTCACTTTGTCATTATGAGTTGTTGTGTGTATAATGTTGAGGAAAATAATGAATTTAATCCATTTTGGAATAAGGCTGTAACATAACAAAACGTGGAAAAAGTGAAGCGCTGTGAATACTTTCCAGATGCACTGTACACTATTTGGATGGTTTGGTTTTTGCTCCGTACTTGCATAGACTGAATATAAGAAGTAGACGTAGTCAGCATGATGTCACCTCGTGGTGTATGCGTTTTGAGGCCTTATGTTCGTATCTTGATTCTTTTGCAACCAGAAGTGACACGAGAGGGTGGAGCCAAGTACGACTGAACACAAATAAATATTTTGTTAGTTGACTAAAAACATTGCAATTAACTTTCAAAGCTGAAAAGACATATTGAAAGGGTTTGAGTTGAAAGAAAAAAACACAGACAACAATTTTCTTATTGTCATCCAAACAGTCAGACTTTCTTTTGCATTACCCCTGATGGCCATTAGAAATAATCAAAATTTAGGGCACTTGTGCATTGGCTTCACTTTTCAGACTCAATAAGAGTTGCTGCCTGACTCCAAACCAAGGGCTGCATCGTGAAACAATGACAGGGTGGTTAAAGTGCAGACTTTTTAGCTCTAATTTGACTGTTCACATTCAATGAAGCATGTAGAAATTCAAGCCCTTTTTATCCATATTCTGAAGGGTAGGCTACAATTTGCACAGCCAATGTGGATGTGAACACATTCAAACACCCTTAAATCTGAAAGTCAGCATCTGATCTGTTTTGCTGGTATAGAGCCAAAACATTAAGACTATCACTGTCTTGAAATTGTATGACTTCACTGTTGTTTTCAGACGTATAGTTAATATCTACATCTACAAAACCGATGAAAGATGATCACACATTGACCCATTCATCGGCAACACGTCCCAACACTTAAGCTCAGGTATCTTCCGTGTAGAGGAACAAAGGGACCTCTGTTCATAGGAGCTGTTTGTGTTTTTGCCCCCTCTGTCAGATACACAAACAGCCATGTGAATACAGGGGCCATTGTATGGAGCAGTCAACGTCTTGTCTGCAGCGCTTCACTTAATAGAGGGAGGAGGGGAGGCAGCGAAAAAAAGCGGGTTAGAATGATGGAGTGTGTGACAGTGGGAGATTGAGATAGGGGTGAGACAGCCTGAAGAGAGACAAGGGTTATCAGGAGAAAACAAGGCAGGGAAAGAGAAGTGAACCAGACAATCGGGCATAAAAAGGGTGTGCTGGTGTGGAAACTGCTTAGTTGTCGTGCTTGAGACCTGCTGCTGTTCGGTCCTCCAGGGTTGTTTTGGTACAAGGAGATGAGAGGAGTTCTCATGTCTTTTTCTTAGGTTACAACAGTATGACAGAAGGGAAAACTGGCTCAATTTGTCCCTGGCTCCCTTCTTCAACTACAGCAGAGATGTGATTGAGATTTCACAAAGTCTACACTTGATATCTTATCACAGTCATAATGCAACATCTTAACATAAAACCCCCTGTGTAAACCAGCCAACCAGCGGCGGAGACTCCAGTAAGTTACTGTGCCTGGCCAAGACATAGTCCAGCACATGACCCCGTTTGACACCACAATGTGATGTTTTTATATTTATTTTTTTCCACCCATTAAACGACAAGATATGAATTAGTGAGTATTCGAAGTGTGGGTAGATGTTGTTACTTTTGGACGTACCTACAACAGATCTTTTTACCAATCAAAGATAATAAATGGCTTTTTACTAATGCAATTTTCTATTATTACTACTTAGCATGACATCTTCGTTGTCATGTGATACATGTGATACATATTAATACAACTGTATCAACATTTTAAATGGTATTTTCCCTTTTTTCTTCACATCCAAACTGCAGAGACAAAAAATAAAGATTATCAACATTGGCTACTTCCAGTGGTCCACTACTGAAAACATTGCACTTAAAATGGGATGCTAAGAAAACGTGGAGGGTTGGCTTGTCACTGAAATGAGAATAGCTCTTCCACTTTGAAGGTCAGTCCACTGAAAGTGAGCCTGGGCCGAACTTCACTCTGATCAGCAATATACAGGAACTTAGCGTGGGTCTTTCAGTGTTTACTCACCAACAAATAGCCTCAACTGCACAGCCGCTGCACTGCTACGTTCACAACTATAACGTCACTGCGAACTTCATACTCAGCGTCACACAAACAGTCCCTCTCTCAATTAATTTCAAAGAAGCTTTATTGGCATGAATATTCAAGTTGCATAATTGCATAAGCTAAATTATATATTGCTGATATATGCACATTCATTCATTCTCTCTCTCTCTCTCCCTCTCCACTGCATCTCCATAATTTACTCTGCGAAGGCAACATTTCCTCACATTTGGCAACTAGGTAGTGTTAATATTGAACTCTGATTTGGACAAAGCCGGGCCAGCTGTTTGCTCCCATTTCCAGCTGGCTGTATTTTCATATTTACCGTGCATATATGTCGGTGGTATTGATCTCTTCATCTAAATGGCAAGAAAGCAAATGAGCATATTTCTCAAAATGTTTAACTATTCTTTAAACATCAAATTTTCAATCTCCATCCGAAGAGGCACTCAAAAGGGTATATTTAGAAATCGATCTATATTTCTATAAACAATTTTATGCTATACATTGTATGTTTTAGTGTCAACATTTTTCCTTTCACTCTTTACTTTTATGACTCTCTTCTTAAACTTACAATACCTGATTATTTTTGCCACTTATGGGCAGCAGAAATAAACTGTAAACAACATGTTTTTGTCGTTTAAGTACTTGATGAAAGATGCTAAAAATCAGTAGTGCTGATGGTAGGTTGTGCGGCTTGATCAACAATATAATGGCCAAGCAGTGTTTAGTGGTTTCACAGCTTCATGAGGTGGAAGTTTTTTTGTTTTTTTAACCATGTTGCTTTAAGCTGAGCTTCATCTTTCCATCACAACTTCCTCCTGCATCATCACCTTCTTTGTCATTTTAATCCCTGTAGAAATGTTAGCCACACCGGAAGTCTTGGCCCACACGTTTCCAACGCTTTGTTGTTTCTACACTGTGCTCAAGTCTAGTTAAACATATGTCATGTTTAGCTTCCAGATACCCCTCAGATGCTTACCATATTGCTACAGGAATAGGAAGACCTGTCTGTAAAATGCATCAAAGATAGAATATCAACAACAACTTTCAAATATTTTATTATGTAGATGTGAATGTAGTTTTTCCCCCCTCCTGTGTTTATCTTCTTTTTTCTCTTACTTTGATTTTAAAGATGCTAAGTGATGCTGTCTTGATTTCATCCACTCTTAAATCAGTTTGCCTCCCTGTAGCGGATGTGATTTCCCCTCCAGCGCACCATCTCTCTGTAATTTAGAGAAAGATAATTAGCTGGATTTGACACAAGTACAGATTTACATTTTCTCAATTTTCTTCACAGTTTCTCTCATCTGACCTTTACTCTAGTAGTGCATTATCGTTAACATTAAATAAAGGAACATTGCAAAGCTTTCATCTTGTCACTCATAGAGAATGGTTTCTTTCAGATTATCATGACATAACATCCATCACATTTCATTGATGGCAAAGTATTTGTAGAAATATTTCTCTAGATTATAGGTTATACTCGTAGTAGTGTTTTCAAAACAAGAGATCAGATCCATTGAGAAAATAATTAGGCTATGTTGTGTTAAATGTGTTTTTCCGGATCAAATGATAATGTGATCTGCAGTTCCCATCAGCTCTGTGGAGCTTTTAAGCTGATGAACATAGTGGAACATTTAGCAGCTTAAGAGCCAGATATTTCCCTCAGGAGTTGCTGGAGACAAAATCAGAGCTAAAAGGAGAGCAAATATTGTAATCATTTGCCAGGTGGCCAAAAACACGACTTCAAATTAATTCTAATGTTGTTTTGTGTCTGCTGGGCAACTGTTTGCACCCATCTCTTTGAATCCCAGCCCTCCTCTTTGGGGATGGACTTATAGTAGTGAATGAGGGATAACATCTTTGAATCCAAACCACACATAGAAGCATTCCCATATATAATTCCAGAAAGAGTAGAAATGTGGTTGATTGAAAATATTTGTGATTTAACCCAGTCTGAACACAAGTAAATGTCCTTGTTTTATCCATGTAGCTTGTGTACAACTCCTCAGTCATCCAACTGAATTGGAGTCTGTTCACAAGGCTGTTTTTTCCTGTCCAGCTGTCAGGCTGAATGGAGCTCTGCTGAGAAACACAGCGGGCTTCGTCACAGATTTGGTTTAACTGTTGGTCTGCACATTACTACATCAGTGGAGTCCAGAGATTAAGTTGAATGAGTCCCTCTCCCTTTCTCCATCTGTGTTCTTTTAAAAATGCATTTATTTGGGGCTATGAGCTCAAAACAAGTGACACGGGAAAAGTCGAGGCAAGATCACAAAAAAAAAGTCTGCCTGTCAGATTCTTGTCAAAAGGCGCTTGCCATCCTTAGGCTTCTGTCAGACCAATGTCAAGGGTAATCCAGATGGAAGATTAGTCGGTTTCTATGTACACACAAATTCTACTTCGTTGACGAAAGCCATGAGCCTTAAAAAAAACTCAACTCTGCCACTACGAATGCTTGTAATGAATAAAATATTATACCTCAGTGTGTCTCGTAGAATATTTGATCTGTAAAAATAACTCTAAGGCGGCTCTGTTGCACAATTGGCGCTTCCAGATAAATGTTAATGTCAGCTAACATGCTCACAGTCACAATGGAAGTTGAGCAGTAAAATATTTACTTTATTTGCCATCTTAGTTTAGAAAGCATAGTATTGTTAGAAAACAATAGTATTGGACACAGTCACCTCCATGGTGGCGCGAGATGAAAAGTCAATGTACCACAAACTTAATACAATTTGTACTGAAGTGGTAGAATGTTGGTACCAAATTTCTTGGCAACCTTTTTATCAAGACATTTCTATGTTTTAATGTCTGGAAACCATGAAATTGTGCTAAATATTAGATATTTCACTGGATAAGTAAAGACTTTGACCTGTGCTGGAAAGTCAGGGGAACTCCAAGATTAGTAGGCTTCATCTTCTGAGGACAATCAATGTTTGTGCAATATTTTACAACAATTCCTGCAATAATTGTGGAGATATTTCTATCTGTTGTGGACCGATCGTCCGACAAACTGCCTCGAGCGGTTCAGCTAGCGGGGCTCAAAGCTGCTTGTGTTTAAGTGTTCAAGAAGAGGTGTGTGTTTTGCACGTAAAGCTGTCAGTGTATGTGCAATTAAAGGTAAATTGCCTATTATTCAAACCAGAGATCATAGAGTTTTTGGAGAGCATATGTTAATAACACAAACACAAAGATGTCATTTGATAAAAATGTTGTTATTGAACATTAGAGGGGGTATCAGTTTATATGTCGTGCTGGCATTTGGTTAACACCTAATTCCCTTGGGCTTACAGCTCTAAACAACAGGCTCTGGCTCCCAAATAACTCTCCTCATTCTCAATTAATTGAACTCGTTAGATCCTTTAAATTGGAGATTTAAAGATACGCAGTAAACATGGGACCAAGCACAACAGACAGCCAGCTTTGTTACTCCCAATTAGAGGGGTAATTGGCACTTTATTTCTACAATTCAAGTTCAAACACATCCAGACTCCCTGGAGGTGTAGTGCAGAGTTTCACTATTTGCAGCAATGTTTGAGCTGTGCCCATTTAAATGCAGAGCCACTGTCTGCCTTCATGATGAGCTCCCTGCAAATGTCATCTCATGAATATTCATTTGTCTCCTTAGTTGTGTTTTGTTCAATAATCTCTGGTGAGGCATTGCTGAGTGGGTAAGGAGCAGGGAGACGATTTGCCTAACCCAAGCCTGCTTTCAGTGGGTTTTGGATTACATAGTGTTTTTATGCCGTTTCATTAGACTCATAATTAATTACTGATTAGTGTTTTCAGCCCTGAGCAGACATAGAAGTAAATCTTCTCTTTTATGCTTTTCCTTTGGAGGACAGTCACATGGTCTATTGAAATATTGTTTCTATTGTAGAGATGACATTTGCGGGAAGATTGTATGCAATACCTTTTCTGTAGTCTTGCCTTCTTCGAGATGTGTTTTGGTTTTACTTGGACAAGATGATAAACACAGTTTTCTCTTCCTTCAGAACACACATAGTATAGTTGTTAGAAAGTAGCAAAGTACATTAACACAAGTGCTTTACAGAAGTACCATTTTGAGGTACTTTATAACCATTTATTATATTATACTGTTCTTTTTACTCCACTGCATTTTAGTTACTAGTTACTTTGCATATTCAGATAAATGATACAAAATAGAATCGACAAATACATTATGATGTATTATTATAGGTTAAGATGCGATGAAACGTAATTACAGGAACGCCAACTCCCTTTTCTAAAAAGTTAAGCAAATGCCTTAAACTTGCATTCTTTAGGCCACATGGGGTGGTTCTAATTGTATATAAATCTATGAGATGACCCTTACATACATACATATACAAAGCTTAACTGATGAATAATAAGTGTTGAGACGAAAGTTTCACATTCAATAAAACTTCCAAGACTGCCACTCAGTTGTATTGCACACTGTTAAATAATATTTAGAGGCATTGTTAATGCAAATAATTTCAATAGAAAGATACCAATGAAAGGAAACAGATCTGCATTTGTTACAACTATAAAGCAGAGGGTGAAGCGGAAAATAAAATATTTGATGAATAATATGTTCCACTGTGGTCTTAAACCAATTGACTATATTTGTCAACCAATTGAGCAATGGAAAGTTTAAAACAGTACTTCATGATACTTATTATACTTCATTTGGAAAGATGCTCCGTACATCTGTCTGTTTCATCTGCTCAATTTGTGAAAGACGTGTTCACAGATGCTTGTTAATTTACAGAATCACAGAACAGGTCTGAGGGAAAAGCAAGTCGTGTGCGTTTGTTCCTTCATTTGATCTGTTCGTTTTTTTTTTTAGATTTTCTTATACATCTCCTTCTGTCTGGTTTTTTTAATGTTTTTTCTTTTCACCATTTCTCTGCACTAGTTTATTTATCTTTATTCTGTCTCTCTGTCTCCTTCTTTGCCGGCCTGCCGTGCATTCTAATTACATTTATAACCTCTCACCCTTTTTACTTTCTCCCTTTCAATCTCAGTCCATAAACACTGCTTTGACACAGACATATGTTGTATTCATTTTCACAGACTCATGACAACACAATTAAAGCACTTTACACACACACACACACACACACAAACACACACACATACACATACACATACATCTATCGCTTTTGAATTTGTTCTTCTCCCCATCTCTAAAGAATAATATCCTATTGAAATTCATCTTTTTCTCACCATAGGCAAAAAGAAAGGCCCAAGGCTTATAATTATGTTCTGTATCTGTTGAACACTGTAATAGATCACGTGTCATATTTGGTATCAGTTTCTACTGTGAGATGTGCTCCTCCTGCAGCAGGGACCTCCCCCAGTGCCCGCATCTAATTTGGCATGTGTGTCTCAGTTGTCTGGGCTCAGCGTCTTGTCGTTGAAGATGTTTTCCTTCATGTTTTGTCCACCTGCATGGTGTTGGCTTACTGCTATAGGGGGGAGTTGTCATTACATGTGTATGTTTGGTCTGTTTCTGCATCTTCAGAGCATTTAACAACACCTATACATCACCTAAGTAGCAGGGGCCTCCATAGCTCTACATTATTTACATTCTGGTACCTAAAAAGAGCACACTTTTGCACCCCAGTAGGCCAACAGGTGCTTTGGAGAAAACCTATGGTTGACAATACAGAGCAAAAAAACTCCCGCACAGTCTTCTTTACCTGCATGAAGGGACATTTCAAGACATATCGGCACATAAACTTTCTTCAGGACACAGAAACGTTGTCACTAAATATCTCTGAATACAGACAATGTGAGGGAGTTTTTTTGTTCTACATTCTGGGAACTATAATGGCTTTTAGATAAACAATGGACCCTTCACTATGTCCCACGCAGACCGACCAATTACCCGACCTTTAACCAGATTTTAAGCTGTTGATGACTAAAGGTTGTATAATAGTGATTTTTATGTGGCGCTAACATTAGCACAGTACGTTAGCACATCATTACCTACCGTTGGCACATAATTAACTACTATTAGCACTTTTGAAGGTATTCACTTTTCATTGTAATCTTCAGCTTCTATTTTAAGTAGTGACTCGTGGGCCCCATGGTAACAAAGCTCGGACACCTTGACGCAGTAGAAGCGGGGGTCGGGGGTGAACAAAGGGTAAATTGTGGCCGTTGAAATGTGGACAGTCTCTTATATCCTCACAGTTACCGGTACAAAAATGTCCTTTTGCCAACATTGTATATTGTTTTAATTGAGTTCTTTTGGTACATCTCTTTGTGAGAAATGGTAACAGACAGTTGGCCAAGATAAAGGGGATCGGCAATAATTGGTGAGTAACGATAGCTTCCATAACGTGCTTATTTATTCTTTTTGGTATGCAGTGAATACTGTCTATCTCTAAAACAAAATGTGTAGAGCTAAACTAAACAAATAATGAGTTGAAATCTGTCAAGAAATAGTATTTGTTGTGGAAACCTCCCTTTCAAACCCCAGGAGCCTCCCTCTGCAGTGACAATACAAACGTATGCACAGAGCCAAAGTGAGAATCCCTTTATTCCTCTCAGTAGAGGGGCCCGGGTTCTGGCAACCCAATGTTTCTGTAAGAAAACCAGAAGGAGCAGGGACACCAGCTGCCTGGAGTCCAGCCAGCCTTTATTTATCCTTGAGTTAGCACTGCAAGGCTAAGGCTAAAAGCCATACTGGCTAGAAGATTTTACAAAGGTGGCAGGCCAAGAGACATCGACATGGCCTTCCACAGATGCCAGCGTTGTGCCACTAAATAAAAGTATTTTAATTTCAGAATGTGTATTTCATTCACTTAGTGCAGCGTATTTTGCTCCTCCTAATTAATTACAGTTGTGCGTCATTTCAAAAATAAACAATTTGATGATGCCTATTCTGTTGTCCTTAAAAATCTTAAAAATGTAAGCAAATGACGATGCATCAGTAATTAATAATATTTGCATTTAAGTCAAGTCAGTTGTGTAAAGAGTCTCTTTTTGGTGTTTCAAGTAAAGTGAATCCTCAACTGTTCATACCTGGAAGTTTGCGTGCAATACTTACTAACGCCAGAGATCTTTTTCCAAACCCAGCAAGGTATTCAAACCCTAACAATGTCCAGGGAAAATAACACATATTAATGACAAATTCCCATAAGAAGTTCCCAATGCACAGAGGAAGTCTTTTTTTTAAACTTTACATTCATATCTTGTTTTTTTTCGAGTTTTTATTATTTAAATACAATATAACAATATTTTTTAAACAAAAAATGACTAAACATTTTAACTCTAACATTTGTTCTGTTGCTCGACACACAGAATATTACATCCAGATGACAGTGTTAGCATGGTGTGTCTCACTCCACACCAAAATGTATTTTCTCATGTTACATTTCCTCTACAAAGGCCAAACTTTCAATATCCATGTGGTGGCAAGAGGGTCACTACGAATAGATGGTTCTCATGCAGCCCAATATTTTGGACTCAATCTAGTGTTGATATTTGACAAATGGACAAATATCTGATGATTCTTCTGTCCAGGGGCTTTGCTCAGGATGGGATTGATCTTTTTCCCAAGTGGATGGCATGTAACTTTCTCTGGGTTCTACTGGTTTTTCACTAGTAACGGAACGAAAGGAAGGAAAATAATTTAGACACTTTTTCTTCGCTCACCTCATGGCCTATGCCAGAACGGATCAATCCCAAACTGCCCGAGTTTGAAACAGAGAAGTGTAGATGTTGTTTTGCCACGTCCACTACAAATAGTGCAGTGAACAGCATTCAGGAGACATTTAGCCGACACAGTGAATGATAGCAAAAAGGAGAGCAAGAGCTCTGTCTCCAAAGCAGGGGCCAATATGAACTTCTCATTGTGGGATTGTTGTGGCCAAAATATACAATATTATCTTGATAAAAGATAAAATAAATTGAAATATCCAATATGTGTTATTCAGGGTTTCTTAAGCCACCCTTTAACAATATTTTCAAATTTTTGGTTTTCCGTTGTGGCATATTTCAGATATTCCACTATAATTACACAACAAATACTCTTTTGATGAGAAAACTGTTTTGTTGCCATGATAACTGAGAGGGTTGGAGAGGCTCTCTGTTGTGCTGTTTGTTGGTTGTTTTGACAAGTCCAGTGAACTGAAACGATGTGAAAAGGCAGAGGGTCTCCATTTAGACCCTTTGGCATGTTACATACCATGTTGGCTGAGGGGGAACACTTTATTTTACGGGTCTGTCCAAAGAACGTCTTTTAATAATCTCTCGACATTAGTTTTTATTTCCTGAAAAGAACTACATTGTTTCATACTAATTATGGGGAAAATAGACAACATCTTTGAAAGAACAGGAAATTAACAACTGCATTTAATTAATACATTAATTGTCCTGCTAACCAAACACTATATTCTGTGCTCAGTATCAGATTACATTGTTTATTTTATGAATCTTGTGAATTTGAATATCATTTTCTATAAAGGAAGTTATAGGAAAATATGGGATCGGGAAATAAAGGGTTATCAGCTTAGGTTTGCTACCATTTTAATTTTTGATTTGTGCCTATTCATAGCTGAAAGGGGTTCTTTTTAACATGTGTTTTTGATTGACAATCAATCAAAAGATCTCAATGGATTAAATCAACACTGGCACCAAATATAGAAACATGTGCACATCTTTGAATTTAATACATTGTGGACCAGCTGTTATGAATTGATAATCATAGAAATTATAGAATGTTTTTAATTGACTAATGAATTGATTCACAATTTTTTTTTAAACCATACCAGCAATGATTCAGATTTTCATTGTGATAGTTTATGTAAAAGTGTGAAACATGATGATGCTCTGAACACGTGGAAAGGCAGTACTGGGATGTATTTTGGAAGAGCAAAACAGATGCTCAGTTTGGTTGTTGCCTGTTTTTCAACAAAACCGTGCAGACAAATTAGGTATGTGCTCTGACCTGTAAGAGGGACCTGAGAGGTCCATAATTATGCAGACCTCTCGCCTCCGGCTCTGTCTGGTCATGTTTTGACAGACATTCCAAAGCTGTTGAAGGATGTGGAGTGAGAGGTTTTTTCCTCTTGTGTTTGTCTTCATTAGTGTTCATTTTTCTTGTCATCACAGTCTTACGCAAACACATTGAAAAATGTCTGCGATTGCTGCTATGAAAGCTGAGTTTTTTTTTCCCTCACAAGATTGTCAACAATAGTTTTTCAAGCCGACTCAACAAGATTATATTTAGTTGCTGCTCTGTGTTTGGCTGTGTAGCCTCAAAACTTTCTAAATACTTCGCAGCACAATTGCAGGTATCTTGTGTGGCATTACAGCTTTCAGGAACGTTCCTCAGAAAAGGACTATTAATTTAGAGTTCTCTCCTGTTATTAATTACAGTCAACATTCTGAAGAGATGACCCAAAGGTAATTTCCTCATTACATTCCATGTAATTTAGCTGACGCTTTTATCCAAAGCGACTTACAATCATGTTACATTCATACACTGTAGACACAGCTACAGGGAACAATTCAGGGTTAAGTGTCTTGCTCAAGGACACATCGACTAGGGCGGGGATTGAACCACCAACCCCCTGAATGAAGGACAGACCTGCTAACCACTGACCCACAGTCGCCCAGTCCTCAGGCTTCAGTCCGCAGTTTTCCAGAATAAAGAACAACACTTGTCTGCACCAGTGCATACACTTTTAAGTGCCAACAAGCCATTTCAAATGTGGAATTATGGAAACAACATGCAAGATGCCTGCAGTCGTCAATGCCAAGGTAGAACTAAAACGCTGCCAACTAGATATTGTAGCTATTTCTGAAAGCAGGAGAGCAAGCCAGAACTGTGTCACATAACACTATGTTGACGGTGCCTTAAACTTTATGGAACTATATCGAATCAAGTTGTGTCCCTCTACATAAATTAATGTCATGCAACGCAAATCCAGCACTGAAGCGATAACCTCATTTGATTGAAAACTATTTTTCCTTCTTTTACATTTAGTTGCAGCTCACTGGTCCATTCTGTGTTGTTTTGGAGGTATTCAAAAAATACATTTCAAATACGTACTTAAAATAACCTTATTGGGTTTGAAGAGTTAACTGATTATCAGTATCATACATTGTAGACATGCTTTTATTTAAAACATTTAAAGTAACTTGAGAATTTTTTCATACAGAAAAATTTTATGACGTAAGGTTTCCCCCTGTTTTTCTAAGACCTAATATGTGGAATTTTGTTAAGCCTTTAGCTTTACTTGCATCTGCATTTGTCAAGATCTTAGTAATCCATTATACCTTTTGTTACAGTTTGTTTATCCAGTGGTAAGGGGCACTCCATCGCTCTTTATTTTGTTTGCTCAGTTTACGTGCCTGCAGTTAATAGCACTTAGTGAACCAGCATTTTACACTCTTCCAGCCACATAAAGGAAATAAAGCATGCTCTCTCACACCATGCAGTTTAACAGGAGTCGCGGTTGCATTCGCCAGCCTTTAATTTGGCGCATGGCACATTCACATATTGTTGTCAATATGTGCTTCAATTCAGCAGTTCCAAAAACACTGCTGCTTCTGCAGGAGTCGGGTCCCAACAGGTTAACTTTTAAAGCCACTTTGCTTTACTTTTAATCTCTTCAGTCCTGCTAAGGGTTTCCACATCACCCTTGCACTTGTTTTTATGAGACGCTGCATTGTTCTGAACAGCTGCTAAGATGAGAAAAGATTGTTTTTGTTTCTCGGAAGGACTAAGACAGCCTAACTTATTCATTGTGAACTGACACTCTGGTAGATTCATGATTAGATGAGCTGCAGAGGTCAGGCTGAGAAGATAATGACCTCCCTGTTTCGACTTTACCTCACTGAACACTCATACACATCGCGTGCCCTGTGCTTTTATGAGCAAACGTATCAGGATTGCTTGGATACGGCCTGATGGTGTACAACCCACAATTATTGTGTCATTCCATTTAGTCCAATATACACATTAACATGTATGAAACTGAATGCAACGGTTTTGTCTAAATCTTGCTTACTTCAGATGCAATAAGTGCACACGTCTCCTTTCCCACTAGTGACCCCTTTCAAAGCCTGAGCTAATTTGTTTTAATTAAATTGCCTTTAAAGCGTAAGAAATAAAATTAGCTCATTAACTTTTTCTAATTACCACATCAAAGGGTAAAACCTCTTATTTATGCTAATAACTACATCGAGTATATATGCATTCTAAAATACTAGCTCCCAAATAGATTTTGACAGTCAACAATATATTATAAAATGTATTGATAATCTACACAAACAGATTCCCCAAACAGTTTTCTATTTGTACATATTATGGAAAATGTAAAGCAGTATTCCATAGCAGGAGGAATTGAGATGATGATTATTATATCATTTTTGGTGGACATACAATATTTAATTTAGAATAAATAAAAATGGACATTTTCAATCCTCATTTGTTTTTTGTTGTCATTAACAACTCGCATCATCGCAAATAATTTCTCTGCAACGTGAGTTGTTCTAAGACCGTCCTTCCAGGTTCGCCATCTTCTAACATGATACCCTGCGACACCGTACTGCTATGTGGTTGACAGATGACTCTGTCTGGGATATTTCTGTGGTATTTCTGGAGATACTTTTCATCCAGGAATGTATTTCCTCCTTGACAGCAAAATGCATAACATGAGCCAACAGATAATTCCAATAAATTGCTAGACATCTGCGTAACTCTGGTGTTCACATTTTAGAGAGAGATGTGGAAACTTTCTAGTCTCTAACATTGTATTACGGCACACTTTTCAATTAACATGCTCCGTCTAACACAAGAGCTAGTACTTCCTCTGTTCAAAGAAACCATGTTCTGTTGTGAACACATAATTCGTTTTTCCTCAAATATAATTCCACCTCCACTCTTTCAAATGTAATTTTCAGAAAACAAGTTTCCCTATATTTTGACCAGTATGCCATAAACTAGTTAGCAATCTTAAAAGAAAAAGAACATGCAATCCAAATGATCAACTCAAAATATTGAAGCCATAAATTCAACAACATAATCTAAAGTAGAATCTTATACCAGTCCTCCTTATGTTTGCTCTTTTAAACCAGCATATCCTCTGAAATATGTTCGCTGTCGGATCCTGCAGAGACCAAACGGAGGCCCTCTGTACCACAGCAATGTGTTTACATTCTAATCTGTGTGATGGACCTGCTCGATAAGACTCAGGTCTGCAGCATCAGGGGGAAAAGGGAGAACTCAGGAAAACTCATCTTTTTTTTATATCAAGACTCTTACTGGTTCTGTCGTATCTGGCTTTGTGCCAGTAATTATTCCTGATGGGATAATGCCCGTTCATAAACACCAACATCATTAGATTATTCTGCTTTTGACCTGTGGAAGGAGATTAAACTCACAAATCTTTCATCAGAAAACACCTGAGCCCCAGATTACAACCAATTTAACAAATATTAACAGAAGAGTCCAAGGAAACATGAGTTGGAAGCACTGAAATGGAAAGCTAGAATTGTGGTTTGCTCATATGTACGATTGGAAATACGTAAATCTCTTTCCGCTGCAGGCAAATATAAATACATCCACAGAACATTGTAATTATATTGTGTTCATTTGCAATTCAGACAACAAAACCTGGTTTGTACTTCAGTGAACACTGTGGTGTACACTCAGTGTTCTGCTGTTCACCCCATAAAACCGGGATCAGTTGGATGAGATAATACTACTCTCTCCCAGTGCAGCTTCTCTTCTGAATATCTACAATTGAAACAAGAAAACGGAAGTTCGGATTTGGAAAATTGTTTTATTTATCGGTTTAAAATAAGATTTTACTATTCAATAACTGTTGGCCAAACATTGCATCTTCTTTGGCGAATCCATTTCCAATTTCATGTAACATGGTCCCAGATGTGCAACTTGACTTGATATTGTCTCATTTGTCACACCCTCAGTGGTAATTTATGCATGATTATTATTATTTTTATAAATAATTTGCTTGATGCTAAAGAAATGATCATTTCTGACTAATTGCTGAAACATTATAGCTCCTCCTCAGTCTTGTACAGTGTTATGCGAGTAATGACGAAGGAGAAGAATTGAGCTAATGTCCAACAACTTGTCTTCGTAGTGGATCATTTTGGCTTTTCTAGATAGGTTGCTGTACCCTTGGTTGGGATGCATGAGAAAAAAATAAATCACTGTGCAGTAGTTCGGTCTCTCCTGCTGGGCTTTTTTTTGTGAATTACATGATTTGTGATGTTTTTTGTCTTTTTTACAATTTTTTTATTTGACAATAATAATAATAATAACAATACCACATGTTCCCAGTGCAGTTTAAAGATTTCGTTCAGAAATGAGTATCAAAGAAAACTATCCTGGAAATTGTTGAAATTTGCATTGAATTTTGGATCGGAAACATAAATAAACTTGACACGTTGGTGGATTTATTAGTTTTGCTTGTTATAAGAAAACAAGACTTTACTATTGAAACTTATTTACCAGTATGTACCACTGTAATAGGGGTTATTACAATCAGGATTGTATTGCTTGATGCCAAGTTTCCATTTGAAAAGAGCCTTTGGCCGTGGCTACACTGGTCATCCCATCATGCCAGGGTGCATTAACTGTCAAATCTGTCTGCTCCAAGATCGGGTCTTGCTCGCATTGGGATCCGATCAGTCAGACCACATGCCGAGGTGGCCTGACAGTGTGATGCGAGTAATGACAGAGGGGGGGAGTTGAGCTAATGTCCACCTGTCAACAACTTGTCTTGCTGGTGAATTATTTGGGCTGGGCTAGATGACAGTTGCAGGTAGTTTCTGTCAAACTTGTGATTGCTGCGTCTGTTTATGAAGAGGCTGGAAGACTCTAGACCCAGTTGGAATGCATGAGGGGAAAAATGAGGGCCGTATGCAAAAATAATACAAGGAGTCACAAGCCAAACAATAGTCAATGTGACGTTCAGCCAGTTACAACTGCAGTAAAATCTTTCTAGACCAAGAAGCTCCACGTGCCATCAAAATAACTACACAGCAATGCAAAGCAGTTTAACCTTTGACCTAACACTAGTTATGTTAAGTTGTTGTTTAATGTGCCTACATATTACAACAACTATTTCTGTATATGCAGCTCTTAAATTTCATTTAGATTAATTCAATACTTTAAGACTGTAATGCAGTGCATGGCCTGTGTACGTCTGTAAATAAGTAAAGATAAAACTGGCAGAAATGGCCACATTTCTATATTGTTTTTTATTAATTGGCTAAAAGTCTTCTTAAAAGATTGCAATGTAAATTTAAATGTAAGATGTAATTCTCTAGGTCAAATATTTAGATGTAACAAACATAACAATCAGAAATGGCAAAATAGCGGTTTCTTTTCCAAGAGGTGGAATGGAAAAAGATAATTTCACAAAATATAGTTGACATCTAGTGTTTAAACTACGATGTTCAGTGTACGTACAGTGCAATGTATTAGAAATATGCTCATGCCATCTTCTAGTTTATTTTTAATACCGTAGCTTGGCCACCTCAGGGATAGTGAGACCATACTTCAATCAAATGGCCTGGTGGCCTGACGTCCTGCATTGATTAAATACCTTCCCTTCTTTGCCGACTAATACTGGGACATTGATAACTGTGACATATGGACACTACAGCTGCATTTAATTAATCTGACCTGCAGAGGATCACAGTGAAGGTTCACATTCACACAGTCTCTCACAAGCCACTGGTGGTCCTTCCTGTAGTGCCACCAGCAGGATTACCTTCAAACTTTGCTTGAATTCCTTCACAACTACGAGATCATGGGTAGCCAACACGGTGCCTGTGAGCGCCTTGTGACCCTAATGGAGCCAATGAGCTACCCGCAGGCACGCTATCTAAATAACTCACCAATTATAGTAGGACATAGGCACTGATGTTATACAGGCCGCGCCCTAGAAACTCATCTGATGGTTATTTGATAATCATACTCCACCATTGAGGTAAGAAAAAAGAGGCCTTCCACAAATCAAATTAGTTTGACATTTGCAGGAGTTCCTGTCATACTAAAATTGTTGATCTAGAAAAGGCCAGAGGGCCAAAACGTCAACTGAATAAAACACAATTTTGGCCAAACATTCATGGTTTCAGCTTTCCAGAGGATTAGTCCGAAAGACTTTAACGATCCCCTGACTTTTAATCTGGTGACATCATGAGGTCAATACTTGTATTTAGTTCTTATAGCAAATGTTAGCATTCTAACAAGCTGAACTAAGATGGTTCATATGATAAACATTATACTTGCCTGGTGGGCAAGTATAATGCCTCCGTGGTCCTGCCTCCTGCCATGGCCCTGCTGATGCACCCCCACCCCATCCTCTCTTCCTCCTTCTGTTTCATGGATTCATCTGGATCGTGGTCAATGCCTACGACTCATTATTTATCATTTCTGTCATATTCATTGAATGTGTTGTAACTCTGTAACACTGTTCATTCTGTAAGGCAAGGCACGTTTATTTGTATGCACATTTCAACAACAAGGCGATTCAAAGTGCTTCACATAAAACCATTAAAAGCATCACAACATATGCAAAAGAAAACAAGATTTAAAAACAATTAAGAACATTCATCAAAACATTTAAAACAGTCAAAAAGCAAGAAATAGAATACAAGTTGGAATGCAGTTAAAGAAATAAAATGCAGTAGTGAGCTGCATAAATTGATAGATATCTTTGAATCGTGTTCAATTAAAAGCAACAGCTAACAGAAGAGTCTTCAATCTGGATTTAAAGGAGTTGAAGGTCTCTGCAGACCTGCAGTTTTTAGGGACGTTGTTCAAGATATATGGAGCAGAAAAACTGAACGCTGCTTGTCCATGTTAAGTTCTGACTCTTGGAACAGAAAGTAGACCAGTCCCAGACGACCTGAGGGGTCGGGATGGTTCATAAGGTAGCAGCAGATCACACATGTATTTAGGCCCTAAACCATTCAGTGCTTTATAAACCAGCAGCAGGATTTTAAAGTCAACTATTTGTTGGACAGGAGCCAGTGCAAAGACCTCAGGACTAGAGTGATGTAATCCACTTTCCTGTTCTTAGTGAGGACTCGAGCTGCAGCGTTCTGATTGACTGTTTACAGAGACCCGTGAACACACCGTTACCGTAGTCAAGTCTACTGAAGATAAATGCATGGACACGTTTCTCCAAATCCTGTTGAGACATAAGTCCTCTAATCCTTGATATATTCTTCAGGTGATAGTAGTCTGATTTGGTAATTGTCTTGATATGGCTGTTCAGGTTAAGGTCTGAATCCATGACCTAGATTTCTGGCTCGGTTCGTGGTTTTTAACATCAGTGATTGAAGCTGAGTGCTGACTTTCGATCGTTCGTCGTGGGACCAAAAACAATTACTTCCATTTTATCTTTATTTAATTGAAGAAAATTCTGGCACATCCGGTTGTTGATTTATTCAATGCATTTAGCCAGCCCTTGTATGGGATTATAGTCCTCTGGTGATATAGTTATGTAGATTTGTGTGTTGTCTGCATAATTATGATAACACACTTTTGTTGTTTTTTATAATCTGAGTCAGTGGAAGCATGTAGATGTTGAACAGAAGAGGCCCCAGTATTGAACCTTGGGGAACACCACACGTCATCCTAGTCAACTCTGATGTGTAATTAGCTACAGACACAAAGTATTGTCGGTCCTTCAAGTAGAATTCAAACCAGTTAAGTGCTGCGCCAGAGAGTCCTACCCAGACTTTTAGTCTGTCTAGTAGTATATCATGATCGACCGTGTCGAATGTAGCACTGAGATCTTGTAATACTAAGAATGAAGTTCTGCCACTGTCTGTGTTTAAGTGTACACATGACAGTGATTGCTTCGGTCCATCCGGGGAGAGGGATCCTCCTCTGTTGCTCTAGTCAAGGTTTCTTCCCTTTTTTCCCTGTGAAAGGATTTTTTCTGTTTTTCTGGGAGTTTTTCCTGATCCAATGTGAAGTCCTGGGACTGGGATGTGTACAGATTGTAAAGCCCAAATTTGTGATTTTGGGCTATACAAAATAAACTGAATTGAATTGAACTTGCTAAATGTGAGCATGGGTCATACCATTAATTGATGTTTATTAAATTAAAGTTTGACGTTCATACATTTAATTGAGCTCAAAACATTTATGCACAGTTCAGCAGTGGCGAGTTTGGGAAGCAATGTTATATTAGATATGATTTAAAGTTTATTTAGATCTCTAGGTCTAAAGATTATAGATCTGTTTTCTGAATATTTCTATCATCGATTATTTTATTATCTGACAAGAAACATCCAACTCATTTACATCTGGAAACTGTATTGTTATCTATCACCTGATGGTTCTGATGGCAGTTGGGAGGTTAAGCTGTTTAATCTGGAGCTTGGTGATGATAGTTTGTTTGAATTGCATTCTTCCATCTCTCACTCTGTGGCAACTGATGGCTTTCTCTGGTATCCTCATCTCCATCTCTCTCTCTTTCTCAGTGGGATGCTGAATCATCTTATCACCCCCCCACCCCCCTTTACAGCTGAAGGGGTTTCTTTTTCTCAATAGTTGCTGGAGCAAATCTTCAGCACGTTGGTGCATCGCAGGTTGGAGCTGCATGGCACATGAGACGGCACAGGGTGGCCTTAGTTGACGAGTCAGGAACACATGGCCAGAGAAGAGGCTGCGAGGGAGAGACCCAGCGTGCAGGATTCAAAGTTATCCATCATATGTGTGGTATTTTAGAAACCAGGTGAAGACGCATTTAATTCTTCCATATTTGACAGCCAGGCTATCTCAGCTGCAGAATGGTACAAAACAAGGTTGTGTTGCTAACTTTTAACATGCCACAACTATACTGCTTGCTTTGTGTGGAAATTGTGTGAATAACCATAGGAAAAAGGCTGACATTGAACAATCAGAAACCTGTTCATTGAACATAATCTAGCGTTTAGAGTTATCCACGATCAGCATTCTGTCTGGTAAGTGTGTTGAAAGTCAGTGCAGAGAATCTTCCTGAGAGACGAATGATGATGAAGTTTTATGAAGACCTCGGGGGAGATGCTTGTCTGCAAATCGTGTCTGTCTCTCTCTAAGCACAGAAGCGATGTTTGAGCAATACCTCATGGGCTCATTACCTGGGTCCACGGCCTGTTAGGCAGGGGGCAGGGTCAACGGTTACATCCAGTCTGGGGCTAAATATAACTCGTACAGCAGAAGGAATTGAGAGGTGAATGAAGTAAGTTCACAGGTACCAGCATCCATATTATCCCTCATTTAGTTATGTGACATATGACCTAGAATTTCCAGAATTCAATATTGTTTTTTATGTTTGGGTGTAATTAAAAAATACAGATACTTTTTACGCACACTTTGGAAGAGAGGACTACATAAAAACTGAAAGGAGGTTGCAGGATGTAAGATAATTATTTAAGGGGATTGATTTGATCAGTTTAACACATAACCATTTGTATCTTTAATTAAGATATTGATTTACCTCAGATGTTCCACCTATTCCAAAGCACTTTATTTTAAATGTTCTTTTCCCTTCGGTGTCTGTGATCAAATTTTAAGTGAATTATATTGCAGGAAAATCCACTTTGTTTTATTAGTGAACCATTTGAAATTCAAGAACATTTTAGACATAATGAAATACGATATGGAACTGTTCAGTAATCTCTACAGTGTCGTTCCACTCTTATTTTTCTTCTTCTTGTCTTTTTTTTATTTGTATTTTTTACCTCCCCTCTGTTTGATACATACTTTAGGATTTCCATCTGAAATTGAGTCTATTATATGCAATCAAGGCAACCTGAGGCGTGAACTTTTAAGAGCTCTGAGAATTATTATTTTCCCTGAAACCACATAAAAAAATAAATTGAAAACAAAGGGAGCGGTGGACTGGCATGTAGTTAGCGCTTCTGCTGCCACCCACTCAGTCCTATGTAGCGGATGGGTTTGACCTTAAGCTGTGTGGTGACCTTTTATCAAAACAATGTCTTGTTTGAGTAGAAATGTCAATCTCACACACACACACACACACACGCACGCACACACTCTCACACAGACTTTAAAATCAATTAAATTTTTTTTAAACAAGGAATGCTGTATACACCTTTTGCAATTCAGTTTTGTTTTGTTTCAACTTGCGTAACTGACCTCAATCCCTTGCACTCAGCTCATATTCCCAACCGCGGGGATGTGCCTGATACATTTGCATCCTGTAAACACTGCGGCTCCTTTGTGTGGCCACACGCACACACACGCACACACATGCACACACATGCACACACATCCTTTCCTTTTAAAACATAAAACATGTTTTGCACATGCACGTTCGCCGCTACAGAGACAACAAATCAAAGTTTACAGTGGTAGTTAAAACAAATATGTTTTTTTTGCAAAACCCCTGTGTTACAGCCCCTAATTGCAAAAATTAAATACAAAATTCAATCATTGCAGATTTAAAACTTTGATCTGCAGTCTTACATTGTTAGGGTATTCAATGTTTCCACGTTAAACCCCATCTTTGATTCTATTTCTGCCCATATATTGCAATTGTGTTCAAATTGATCTAAAGTTATTTTTACTTAAGCCCCTCTGGAGCTGCAGATAAATAGAAGGTGCCTGCACCCATGTGAGTTATTCATCCAAATGGAGAACAGCATCTTGTCAAAGACATTCCTGCTGTCTCTTTTTTCTGTTTTTTAAATTTTTTATTTGCACAATTCAAACAATAAAATCACAACAGAGATAAATGAATATCACAGTGCAGAAAGAGACAAAAAGCCAACTTGGCTTATTTGAAGCCTCCACCTATATAATATTTTACAAAATTACAAACTAATATACCAGTATATTAGTTATATATTTAAATTCATCATTCAATTTCTCCATTGTGTTTTCCCCAAAACTGGGATCAGCTCAATAACATCCAGCATGAGAGCCTGAAAAGTTTTTCCCCTGTTGTGGAGGAATAATATTTTTTTCTGATATTCTGGTTGTGGATATGCGGGTGTGAGTGTGGGGAAATTGAAACACTCATCACTCTAGATTTATGGACCAGAGATGGCATCGACACAGCTTGTCAACGGCTCACTGCCGATGTGGCGCGCCAGCAGACGGGTGATGAAGATGCAGGAGACTGAAATGTGCTTTGAGTTAATGGGGTGCACACTGCTCTCTCACAGCAGTAGAAAGTTCTGCCACAAACGAGGAGGACACTTTTTGGCTCGAAGGTTTGCTTTTGATTAAGTTGAAAGATTGTTTGCTCTCCCTACTTGGCAATTGGCTGGTAACACGCTGAAGAGAGTATAACCATTACCTGAAACGGCTGGTTGTAAATCAAAATTTGAGCAGTTGTGGGGAAAGGACCGTTCACTCTGACAGTGAAAAGCAGTAATGAAAAATGTACGATGTGATTATTTATTTTTGTTTATTGACTGGAACCAACCTAGCTACAAAATATTTAGAATCTAGAATCTTTAGAATATTTAGAATCTAGAATCATAATGAAATTCCATTTATGTTTAATTAGTTTCCTTCGAAAAAACCTGTTGCTTTCTACTTGTGCTCTTTTGCAGGGAAAATGTCAAATATTCGTGCAGTCAGGAAGAGGCAACAGCTGAACAACTTGGTTGCCATGGTTACGGAGCTAGCCAAGCCAGGATACACCGTTGTGGATTTCTGCAGTGGAACGGTAACCGTATACATCCATCGGTCAAGCTATGCATGCACATAGCTTACCGATGGATACAGTAAGCCGCTGCTCCATTAGTGGCTGGCTGAAGGAACTAGTACTCATGTTTTTCTTGCCTCTTTAAATGACTTTTGGTGTTGTTGGGGATGTACACAAACAGAATGTTAATTTCATTGAAATGAAACTGCTCAGAGCGGTAGCGCTGCATGACGAAGGGGTCAATACTTTGTTGGAAAGGGTCGCACTAATCATAACTCCATTGATGCATGCTTTTTTCCCTTTCATTTATTTTCTCATTCTTCGTGATGTCTCTCAGGGCCATCTCGGGATTGTTCTGGCTCACACACTTCCAGATTGCCAGGTAACATGCATATTTGTGTGTGTGCGTGTGTGTGTGTCGTATAATTGAAATGTGTTGCTCCTGACAACGTGAACATTTTGAAGACTTGACTTTGGTAAAAGGCACATGTCATTCTTTTTGACAATAAAAACAATTAAGAGAGATGTAGATAAACCAATATGTCCATCTGTTAAATGCATCCCTACAATCATGGTCTGTCCTATTATTTAGCAATTTACTTTATCCTGTGATCTCATCTGTCTGTCGTTTTAATGAGGCTGTGTTTTTAGTAAATTGTGAGAGCTTATATTTATTGTTTTTCCCCCGGTGTAGATCTTAGTGTTTTTTAACATTGCTTAATGTTGGCACACATTTAAACTGTATTATTACTCATTCCATGCAATGTCCACTCATTGCAGCTATTTTTATTTCTTATTTTATTCAAGGTCATCCTGATAGAGAACAAAGAGGAGTCATTAGTCAGGGCCCAGAGTCGTGGCGCTGAGCTTGGTCTGAAAAACATTGGCTTCATTCAGGCTAATTTGGACTACTACACCGGATCGTTTCACATTGGGGTGAGTGTAGCACGTAACATTTTTATTGTTAAACTATCATCACAATCTGGTTTTGCTGCGGATTTCCTTTCAGGCTTACACAATAACTTTTTAACGGATCAGTGAAAATGTGATTAGCAGTGACACTTGGTTTGCAAACTCTGAAGTAGGTGTCTCCAACAAGTAGCTTGCTCACTACCCATTTGTTAAGTTAAGCTTTGGTTACATCAATGGCACTGTACCATCTGGTGATTTTAGCAGACTAGCAGGTGCACACCAGATTTGACAATGATTGCAGCAAATATCCAGGCCGATAAAAGGCAAACAATTTACTATTTTTGAATCGTACATTCAAGAATGGGTATCAAGTTTTCTGTTCATAGATGTGTGTGCCTCATTTGTGGTGCGAGGAGAGGGTCGGTTAGTTAAAGATGTTGCATTGAGCGCTACTCCACCAAAGTCCACAGCAACTTGTCACGGGATTTTCGACAGTCTCTGATTAGCGACAAGGAAGGCAAGAAAAGCAACAGAGTCTTTGTTTGGGGGCGCACATCCTAACAACGGACAAGGAAACATTCACCTTTTGTGGTATTGTAACCGAGGCGATGACCATAGGACCATAAAAGTAAAACTGAAATGATGTCTGTTATTGCCGATGTTCAAAAAGTACCTCTTGCAAATTTTTGATTTTGTAAAATTAGCTCTCTTAGGAACAAAGTAATCAAGAAGAACAATAATTAAGTGACTGTTGCATACAGGGCTGTCCTCGACCAAATAAACTTTAGTCGACTAAGACCGAAGCGACCAATTAGTCGACAAATTGACTAATTCATAATAATCATCTAATTGAGCTACAAAGCCAAGACAATGTGTTTATATCAAGAATTCGATGACAATGATTTAGTTTGCAATCATTCACTTCCATATTGCTTTAAATTATTAAGCTAGCGTGCTGCTTGAAAGCATTGCTGTCAAAACAGTTCCCATCATTTGGCTTTCATGACACGCAACATTACCTTTTCCTTAAAATGTCACTTCGGATTGCTTGTCCTTTGCTTGTCATTTCTGACGATGCATTGAAACAGACGAGTAAACACCATTTGATTTACACCACATAAACAAGGCCTTTTATCCTACTCTGTCACAATCACATTCACAATTGTACTGTGAGCTGCCTGAACGTTGTATTTTTAGTCTTAAAATATGTTTATATTTTGGAGAAGCTCAGCCACACATCACATGGAGAGACATGTCACTCCCTCCTCTTTTTCCAGAAAGTGTAAATGCCATCGTGCTATTAATATCAGCGCAGCTAAGTTGGCTTTTCATTTCCTGAAGAGGAGCTTTTAATCAGAACCCTTTTAGTGCTCTGCACTTCAGTCAAGAAGTGTATGTCTCCGTCTCCACTGACATTAGCTTTGCCCTTCATTTTCTGGGTGAAACTTCCTTTTGGCTGTCCAATAATCTGAGTTAAGCGATCTCTTCAGTGAGGCTTGTCTTTCTCTGTCTTTCTCAAAAATCATTTTGCCAAAATCTTTAATATGAGTTGTGCTCTTGTGACCTCTTTCAAAAGGGAGGTGTAATCTTTGGAAAGTGATTGTAATAAACGTATAAAAAAATGGGCTGTCAGACATTTCGACTTGTATGCAGTTAACTTGGCCATGGCACCTTTTTACTGAATTCATCACATTTCTTGTTTACACCAATATATCTGCCAAAACTGCAGTTTGTATTCTTTAAGCTTAAAGATCCAATTTAGTAAATGTGTTTCTACCCATCTTGCATGCAACAACAGAATACATATTTTACTAGCTTTCAAACTCTGTTTAATGGGGTTGAAACAATCTCAAATCAGCATTGGGTAACACTCTCCTGCTGCAAGTGGAAAACCCTTGCGTGTCCTTTTTTAAAACACCCACCTTCATTTGCAGAGCTCTTGACTTTTCAAACTTATAATTACTATCAATTTAGAGCAAATGGGTCCTTAACTGTGGTTGTTTATTGGCTCTTTGAATCCGACTGTGTCAGACAAAACCAGGTCTTTGGGATTTAAAAACAATGTTCCTGTTTCCAAACAAGAACAACAATAATATTTACCATCATCACTATTGATTATTTGTGCGTCTCAGGTCAGTGTCTTCCCCCAAACTTCCAGCTGTGTGTCATAGCCCAGTTTTAGAAAAGCCAGATGTTCTAGTAGCCTCACTTTTACTATCTTTTGGGACAAATAGGATTATATATGAACCTTCAGTAATTAGAAGCTATTGTTCCAGCACCGTCACTCCTCTGAGACCTGTTCCACTTGGCAAGAAACAAACAACATAGATTATTCTTCTCTACAATATGTGGGTGTCGTTTTTGGAGCCTAGTCAGAGTTTACACGCACAAACATTATTTTTTAATGAACAATACAATGTATGTATGAAACAGGTGACTACATTTGTACTTTTCTGCACTGCTTGAGATTCGTAGCTCAACTTGGGCCTCAGTTGTTGCTTTGACTAAGCTTTTTCCTGCATGGCACAGATATTTTCACCTGAAGGAGCCGCCCCGTCACACTGGTTTTTAATCCTGTTATGTATTATACATGTTCCCCTTTTTAGTCACACTCATTCAATCAGACTAATTAAGTTGAGGTATGCCTATTCTTAGTCAGTGTCTGCTCATCCTGTCTTCAGTAGCATAACACCGGTGTTTTACTTGTAGCCTCTGCATACAGTGTATAGTTTATATTTTTTCTCTCCTCAAATAACATTCAACAAACCTTGAAGGCAGGAAAGGTTGTGGAGCTTGAAGTTTAATTAGATTTTACTTCATTTAGGTCATTACTTAGGGCTCCGTGCAGCAGAGGTGGCGTTGCTTCAGGACTCCCATATCACACTTTGTTACGACCTATACAATTGTACAAATCACAAAAATGGATCAATCCATCTGAGAAAATGATTAAAACGTAAGAAAATTATGCCTAACGTTAAGGAACATAAAATGTTGTTTGCTTGTTGTATGTAGGAAGGAATATCATTCATTTAAAATAGAAGGGATCAATTAGTAATTTAAGGGCTCTGAGTAGTTTTTTCTTGGTTCTTTTTTTAAGGCTCATAAGATTGTGTCTGTTTATCTCCAGCTGAATGCCACATCGTATCATTCACCTTTTGGGAGGAAAACGGCACAAAACAAAGCGCACATACCAGAAACTCACAACATGTTTTGAATTTCTGCTGATATCCAATTCTTATGGATGATGGACCTGTTTTACTTTTTATTATTAAAAGTGATATCTTAATGAACAAGAAGACAAAGCTCTCATCACATCGCTCTATAACATTATTGCTCTGCTGCAGAAGAGTGTGATGTTGATTAAGAAGAGTTTTACTCGGCTGTATTGCAGAAACTTATTCTGTCTGATAGGAGAGGAAAGTAATTACTTGAATAAGAGTGAATAATGAAGCCTCATTATTTCTGTGATGAGATTATTGAGAAGAAGTTACAGATAGACTGCTTTTCCTCTCCCCAAAAGACTGATTAATCAAATAAAACAGTTTTATTAATTGGTTGTTGCATATTGATTTATGATTTTATTCTTCCTAATGAAATGTTTGTGCAAAAACGTGCTTAGCGGGGCATGTATGAAATACTTTATCTATCGGATGGTTTTAAATCAGCCTTGTATTTATTGTCACCTTCCATTATCTATTTTTAATTAGTATCCCACATTGCCTATTTGGGCTTGGACATGACTTTATTAATAATGCTTAAACAGACAAAGACAAAATAAAATCTTAACCATTGATAAAAGAAAGATGCTTTCTTAATTCGTGAATTGGAAATGCATAATGTATTATCAGAACATATCAGAATGTGTTTTATTTAAGTTTCTTTTGGTTAAGTGGCTTTGTGTTTGTGTTAAATCGAGGCTAGAGGTTATACAATGTAATTAGGATTTACCACAGCATGACTAATGTGCAACATTAAGTAGCTGGGAAAGAGTGATGGTGTTACTTTGTTAATTATTTTTTCTTTAGATGTGTAGGATGTAACATCATGCAATCTCTGATAGTCTCCTTCTCCTAATCAGCAGTCTGAAACATGCTGTTGAAAGAACATAAGCTCGGCTTTCCCATGATGCCATGAATAAATGCAGGATAGAAAATTAGGTGTCAAATGGATGCGAGGCCATCCAGGTAATTGATGTTAATTCCTGAGTTTCTGGTTTTTATGTACACGTCCATATACAGAGTCTCCTTGTATGAATTCATATTTAAATCAGTGCACATCTTTATAAAGTGGAATAACGCAGATGAGAAGAGTTTCTGAGTGCAGTTTGTGAAATGACATATATATGTTTTAGTGCAGTTGTGAGCTGAAGGACTGCTGCAGCTGTCCAACTTCCAGGGAGCGCTTAAGCACCTCTGAGAAATGTACCCCCACCCAGACATTTCACTGACTTTGAGTGGGTTTGGACATGTTTAGAGTGTCTAGAGCATATCTTCTCTAATCTTTTGTAGTTGCTGCCAATCTTGGCTCAGCCTTGTCCTGACCGAGTCTCTGTGGCACCGCTGTCAAGGCAACGTGCAGTAGATTCAGACTCCAGGACGCCAAGAGACAACTTCTTGGAAGACGAGAATAGAGGTTTGGGGTAACTGCTTGAGATGGACAGATTTAATTTCAGTGTGCCCAAGTAGCTATTGTCACATCAGACTGTTGATAATGCATTTTACGTGGACCATTAACAGAGAATCTATTTTGCTAATGTACGCCTGAGAGGAAATCGTATACTTTGCCTCTGTACTTTGGACATTAAACTAAATTCCTTTTCTAAATCGTAATGTGTGTCTGCATTCTTGAATGCAGACCGGTTATAATAGTGGGTCTTTTAGTTCCTTTCCGCCCTCTTAATATATTACCACACCATTACTAATGTATAGCTAGGTGTTCATTACCGTGCACAGTTTACCCACTAAATGGGAATCCTGATGCATTTGGGCCTCCCAAAGCACCAACACATTTTGTCTGCTCTAAATCCCCAAGTGTTCACCTTTTGAGAGCATAATGTATTTAAAAGCAACAGTCATTATGAAGTAATCAATGGGATTGAGTGTCTGCTCTCAAGACCTTTCGTCTTGCTGTTGGGCAAAAAAGGTTTTCAAGAAATCTTTTTTACATCTGTAATTTACCAAGGAAAATAACACTTTTTGCTTTTTGGTCTGTTTCACTTCAGGTTGCTCTCCATGCATGCGGCGTTGCAACAGACATGGTGATGGAGCATTGCATCCAGGCAGGAGCAGCCTTTGTCATCAGTCCATGTTGCTACGGCTTCATCCAAAACGCAATCAAGTTCACTTTCCCCAAAAGGTTTGACCGGCTCACCACACCTCAGGGTTTCTGCTTTCTAAAATACTGTTTCTGACCATGTTGTTTTCTTGGGAGACCCCTGCTAACTACCAATAGTGCTTTGCTCCCATTCTCTCTGTGATATATTTTTTTCTCTTTTGAGGCTCTCGCTCTCCATCATTTTCACACTTATTCTGTCACACACACGCACACAATCTATATATCTTGTCACTACTTTTGATTCACCTCCTGTCTCTTATCATCACCACTGACAGTACAAGGCAGCAGTGTCACTTTGCCTTCAATGCAAGGTCCACCTCTCCCCTTTTCAACTATCAGCAACAGAATAGAGGGTTTGCTGTGCTGATGCAGTCTTGGATATTAGAGAGTGAAAGAAAAAATTTGATTGGGGGTACAGATATGAAATGTTACTTTTAATGACTTTATCTTACGCAGTAATAGAGACAATTTACTTAATTTTCAGTTCTGGGGATGCTGTTCAAACAGAGACGGGAGAAACAAATGACAGCAGAGAGGAGGAAGTAAGAGGCTATACTTAAATGGTGTTGTCCTGTTGCTATAGCAGCACTCTGCGGACTAATGGCTTCAGAATCATTACCAGGTATGATGATGATAAAACCACTTTGGCGTGCTGAAGCTACTTGGGTAGGATTGCTGTTTTTAGCAACTGAAATATTGCAATCACTAGCCAGCTGAAGTGGAGATGGCCACTATAATTGCTGTTCTGATTATAGTTATGACTTTAGCAGCAAGACTGAACAGACTTTGGCCAAGTCTGTTCCGGTCTGGGTCAAAATCATACAGTGCATTGTGTCTACTGATTCCTTTTACTGATTTCGCTGACCATCAAAAATGCTGAACAAACGGCAAAATGGAACATGCCTTGAGTGAATAATTTTTACAATCCAGTTATTAGGCGTCTCCTCCCGCTCTCTCGGAATATTCCATCTTTTTTTCATTTCTCCATCCACCCTTTTTATACAAATGTAGTGTTTTTTGTTGAATGCATTTTGAGGCTCAGCAAAAAGGATCGAGGTATTGTCCATACATCGTACAATAAGTCGCTAACAATTTTTTTTTTTTTTTAGCTAATGTCAATATATTGTACGATAAATCAATATAGTCATTATTGTAACAGGACTACCAGTGTGTTTGCTCCACTGAGAAGTTAATTACTGCCGCTCTGCAGTGTGCTCATACAACGGTTTCCGCTGATAACGCCTTCCTGAACCCTGGCACTGTTGCAGAAGAGTACCACCCAGCCTCCGGCCCCCCCCCCACCCCCCCCCCCCCCCCCCCTCTGTCAGCACTGTTGCCGTTGAAGGCAATCCGAATTTAGCATCTTTATTGGTACCTTTTTTATTATAGTAGTAGTGGCCTCCGCTGGTGGAACAAGAGTGACATATCGTTTTCATGTCGCACACAGCAGCAGTGTGGCAGTAAGGAATTGTCGCACGCCAGTGGTACGTGGCAGTGAATGTAGGAGGAGTAACTTTCTGTATTAAGGTGCATTATGCTGGTCGAACAGCAGCAACATAGAGACAAACCATTTAGAATCAGCATAATACAACTATGCAACTATGTGCGCATCAAAAGACCCCTTCATGGGTCATGGTTCATTTGTTAACATCATGTTCACTAGAGTTATCTCCATAATTGCAATTAGTTTAAAAGTTAGAGTTTCACATGCCTGGCCCAGAGCACAATGACCCAGTGGAAGGTGAAAGTGCTTTAGTGAAATAGAAACGAGAAGGCATTTATAAGTCGCACGTAGAATGGGTATCATAAAACAATCATAGTTAGCAGTGGCATGTGTCAGTAAAAATCACTATGTGACAGTGGAACATGAGTGGCATAAAGTGTATTGGTGCCATAAGCCTGCAGAACGTCAGCAGAGAACCAAAAACCAACAGTGACATTGTTCACTCAGAACTACCATAAACCACAAGAACTAGAGCGCCATATCATCAGCGGCCTTTTG
Source organism: Cyclopterus lumpus (assembly GCF_009769545.1). Taxonomy (NCBI): domain Eukaryota; kingdom Metazoa; phylum Chordata; class Actinopteri; order Perciformes; family Cyclopteridae; genus Cyclopterus; species Cyclopterus lumpus. Next base: position 17,076,486 of record NC_046966.1, read on the forward strand.
ACTTTAGTGTTGCTGTCAGTTCTAATGTTACGGTGCATGTCGCCACAACTAGCAATGCAGCATTAGGCGTAGATATTGTTGTTTGTTTTCCAGGACTTTGACATAACAGCACACCGATGTAGAGCAGTAGTTACACTGGGTACTATGTTAAGTGACCCTGGGGAGGACGTTCAGACCTACGATATAAATATTGAAGAGTTTTCCCATACTTTGTTTTTTCTCTCCCCACTTTTGCAAACTTGACACTTCACCCCATATAAAATATTAAAGTATACAGAGAAAAAAACCTTGCAGCTGTAATGGACAACAAGAAGCTGTGTTTCCGGAGGGCAATCGTGCAGTGATGGGCACCTGACTGTGTCAATCTTCATCTTGCTACTTTTAGTGTTTTGCCCCAGGTCATGTTCCAGGTACTCATGCGGATATTCTGCAGGTGTCGACATTCCAGGCAGTTCACAGAAATGTATGAGCTGTGAAACTTAACTGCCCGTTTCATTAAGGCCCCAACAGTTTGAGGCAAACTTAAGGGATCTTTCCATGTGACCTGACTGGCCCCGAACCCCTGACCCTCTTCATGTTGACTTTTAATTAGCTTCAATGGTGATCTGATTACATTTAATCATCAGACACAAACCGACTCTGTTCCCATGTAGAAGAAAAAGTCCTTATTTACCGGAGAGAAAGTGGGTCTTTTTAGAGATAATGCATGCTGTTTGGGTTTTGTTGAGCCTTAGATTTGGTTATATATTTCACATTTCAAATGATTTTTCCTTAAAAAACTAAGACAAATCGAAGGGGTCTTAGAGCTGAGCAAGTAAATGCATGATATGCAAGTGTAATAAACGCACACCTACCCCAAGAATTCAATCACTAAACTTTAACATTAAAATATATTCTGTTTTGTTTTTCTGTTTTCACAGCAAAAGGTTCCAAGAGACTCTGACTTATAAGGTATGCTTTAAAATGTGATTAAATCCTTCTATTGCATTTATTCATCTGCAAATATCCTGTACAGAATGCTGAATTACAGCAACCGTTTTTACAAGGATTATGTTTCAGGTTCAGTTCACCTATATGCACATCGAAAGACGCCTTCATGGGGAACGACTTACATTCATGAACTTGTGCTAATTAGAGTCTTACTGGTTACCACACAATGAAAACATTCTTTATCTTCCCTAATTGCTTCTTAATTAAGATACCGCTTCATCAACAGAGGTTATAATGAAAGAGGCATTTTGTTTAAAAGCTATAGTTTCACATACCTGAGAGTGAAAGGACCCAGTAAAAAGGTGAAATACTACAATTATCACCACCCATCAAACATAAGTCAGAACAGATTCAGACGAATGAGTAACAAATTGAGAAGCAGAGACACGTGGATTGAGTCTTTGCGTTTCAGTCCTATCAAGTTTATGCATCAAGTCCTTTCTAAGTTCTTAATAACTTCTAGCTAACTAAGTGATGCTTAGAAACAACTGTAGTGCTACTATAGTATGTAAACAGGAAGTCACTGTAGCATCACTACACAACATAACTTCCCAATATTACCATTTCCAAACATTACATGCGTTACAACATTAATCACGTGCAAACCTCCTGCATCAAGATACGACACCAAAGGCTTTGCAAGCGGTCAAATATGAGATCATGAGGGATGAGATTGCGTTGTTTTTAAAATATGTCTTCTTTCTAGTTGACATCATTATTACATATTATCATGTGTTGTTGCATCTCTAATTTAGAACTTAAACTACGTGCATATTTTACCCAGGCCAAATTTGAGTGCAAACGGCTCCTTCTCTAATTTGGATGTATCAAAAATCTAAATCATTAAAAAAATCAATTATTTTGCTTGGCACGAGTAAGAGTTTATTTATTGCTTTCCTTTCCTTTCAGTCATTTAATAGGACAGTAAAATATAATTAATTACTTGTCGTTGCTCTCGTCACCGTCTTGGGATCGTAGATCCCCCAGGCAGTTACAAGAGGGAGGCTCACACCCTCCAGTCTCTCAGCCCCTTATCGCTCAGTACAGACACAGCACTGTACTTTGAGAGGGCCCATCCCATGATGATGTATGGGACCTGTCAGTGTCCCCGGGGAGAATCTGTGCACAAGTTGCTGTAGGGCCTTGCCATGGCAACCTCAAGAGTTGACTTGTCACAACAACGGGCCACCTCTACCTTCTTTTCCGTTGTGCACTAAAGAAAACAGATTTTTACAGACGTGGCTTGAGAGTCCTAAAAGATTATATATTATTTAGAAGACACTGGGAAATTGTTCTGCTCTGTGATAGTTATGATTAATCAGCTGTTTGTCCAAAAGCCCAGCAAGCAAGGGAAATCACAGCTGCCATAATTTCTGTCTGGAATTAGGAAATTGTAGCAACTCGGCAGGAGACCTCTCTATTCTAAACAAGCAGATACATTATCTTCCACCTAGTTCTGAATCTCCCCTGCCTCCCATTGTGCTTTTGCTTTCAACAACCATGTTTGGTCTTTTCTATTCATTTGGGCTGTGTGTACAGCCCATTTCCTGTGATTCTGCTCCCAAAAATATCAGCCAACACTTGCAGATCTAAAAGCAGCGTTTCATTGTTTTATAGCAGAACCATAGTTGTCCTTCCTGAATTACAGTAGTTAAACACAGCACATTGACAAATGGTGTATCGCTGGGATAAAGGACTAATGGTGTGAGGTATTGGAGCTCAGCGCTAACTTAAAGCACCTGCTCCGTGGCCTTGCATTCAGCGTCAACCCCGTGGAGTGAAGAATTGAATCAATTAAAGTAAAAACAAGTTAGAGCGGACAAACCGCTGTCCCGATTCACTTGTTCCATGAACCATAGCGAGTTAAAAACAGAAACTTGTCCTTCCAATGTAAAAGAATAACCTGTTTGAGTTGGCCTTTTTGTACATTTCAAAAGACCGATTTTATTCAAAGAATATTATAAAGAGCTTACCATGCAAATTAAATCGCTTTTCCTTGTTCCAGTGAAACTGTAAAGAGACGCACTGAAGAAAGGCTAGTGTCCCCTTTGTAGCCTGTTAGCACGCTAACATTCGCTAATTAGCACTAAACATAAACTACAGCTGAGGTCATTAGTTACAGATCATAAACCTCATTGAAAGTTTGACCTGGATAAGATGTTCACTATATTTGTCACATTTGGTTATCAATTTAAAATCAATTCTTGGTAATCCATCTAGAATTTCGTTTACTTAAAACCAAAAATGTCAACCTGCTGGTGGCACTAGACTCGAGGAACAGTTACAGGATCACAAAGGCAGTAGGACTCATCCTTTTAATATCAATGTCTGTTGTCACCTCTCAGACAGTGCATGCTGAGATAGTCAACTTTATTGGATAGATGTATAAATAAATCCATGCATGCTTGTGTGTGTGTGCATTACAGAGTTGCTTCCATTGAATGGCTCATTCTAAAAACTATCTTTGTATTCTTAAAATACAATTCTTTAAATCTTCACCTGATGTTGTTGGCTGTTATGGGAGCTACAAGAAAGAGATTGTGTTTCTGAGATGTGACGGATATCATCCAGAACTTTATTTACCCCGGCAATAAACAGTTCCTGTATTCATTGTCTGTCTCTGTTTCAGGAACACATGATCCTCTGTCGCTTCGCAGACCAAACTGCCGTCCAGCTCCCTCCTGGGCGGCGTCTCATCGGTAATGTTTACAATCTTCCCCATATAGCTGAACACTCACTCAAGTCTAGTATTCTATTCTATCCTATTAATAGTCTACAAAAAAGATTTTTCACAGTGTGACCTAACTCCACTGTCCTACATTTTTCTAAAATGTCTAGACTTTTGAGACGTGTACAAAAGGCTACTGCAGGGATATCTTCAGTGTGAAGAAACCATTTCCTGATCTTCGTTGTGTGATTCAGGGGGAAGTGTTTAGTCAGACTGAAGCCTTCAGGTCTGTGCTGGAGCTTCACTGTACATTGTTTCATAATGCTGAGAACACTCTTTATCCTGATAGTTCACCAGCTTATCAAAGCTTCTCTCTGAATCCAAGGAGGCTCCCCAATGCCACGTCAGCCCTTTATATGTACCTGACACCACCTGTCACAGCGTTTCTGCTCGATATCAGTTAACAGAGCTCAACCTCCCCCACTAACACTTTCTAACCATGTTTGATCCCATCTCTCCAGAGCCTTCCAGCGTAACTGTGCCCATCTAGGCAGCATGACAGACCAAAGCTCACATTTACTGTGTCTGCCACCTGCTACCTAACTGCATAATACATTTGAAGTCTGTTTAAAGGAAATCCTGAGAGAAAGTTTGATTATCAGTGGTTGTAGTTGATGAATAAGGGACTTCTTCCTTTGGGTATAGGATACACATGCATACCAGGAACCTAGAGCAAATGGACAAAATAACAAGGATACCTACAATATGCAAACAAATACAGTAGTACTATAATGATACATACATTTCAGTTTATTACCCAGATATACCCATTGTTATTATCAAGCTATTGTCTTGTTATTACTTGAGTAAGTACATGGTATTACAGAATTATTACCCCTTCATTATCAAACTATTATCCCACTATGACTGTTATTCTCAAGCTGTGATGTAAAATGCCAGCAACATTTTATTTTTTTATTTCTTAAATATCAGTATCGCATCAGCTTAAATACCCAATATTGGGAGGCTTATCTTGTTATGTTCTTGTAGTCGTAACTTTTAAAGCTGTTCTTTGTGGTGCTATCATTTCAGATTACCTCACACTGCATTTCTGTTTTGTCCATACCTGTAATTATAAACACACAAACAAAATCAAGTGTAACAATGTGTCCCTTTCTCTAATAAGAACTGGTTTATTTCCTCACTGCAGGTAAACAGTGCATGGGCCTCGTAGACTTGGACCGCTCGTGGGTAGCAGAGACTCATGGCTACTCTGTGCAGGTGATGACGATGGAGCCTGAAAGCTGTTCACCGAAGAACAACATGCTGGTGGGAAGGCTGCCGCACAAGAGTGGACTGGAAGTTGGTGCTCGACAACAGGAAGCACTGGTGCATAATTAGGACTGCAAAAACCGGGGTGGTCAGGTTTTGATAATGTACCGAGCCTCTGTGGCTCCTGGCTGTGTCATCATGGTGCTGAGAATACAAACTTTGCTTTTAAACTAACCTCAACCTTTTTATCTTTTTTTTAAATGTTTTACAAGCCTAGGAAAATAAATGAGTTGTTCGCTCATTATTTCTGAACAAGCTTTTCTCAAAATCTCTCAGCGTGAAGGTAAAGGCAATAGTGCCATGTTTTTTGGATGGGATAAACAGGAGTACTCTCTGAGAATTACTCCTCTCCCTTGTTAAATGCGCTCAATTATTGTCCGCTTGGTTGTAGTAAAAACTCGAGCCGCTCACCAACTGCTATGTTACGTTTGTGTCTTTGCCTAAAATGTGTGATCAAGCTGTCAGCGTAAATAGAAGCAGCAGGAATTACACACCCACATTGCGAATTAAGCCCACCATACTTTCCACATGCTGTTTTGGCAAATAGTCTGTATGCGTCCTTCTGCGATAGAACTGAGTAAGCTCCCTTGGTTGCCAGGTATTAACAGAAGAAGGAGAAATTCAGCACTAACAAGTAATTTGCACTTAAAGATCAGATGGGGATTTATCATTATCTACCACTCCTGTCTGTGTGTTGGTGAAGGACTGGCGGAGAGGGTAAGATAGAAAGAGAGATATTGGATTTAAACTCATCAAATCAGGTACAATGTATCATAGTTCTACAGAGAAACAGATTATACCTCATAAAGATTGAATGTGAATATGGTATGCATGCAGTAATATGTTCAGCAGCAATTAATATTTTATGATGCTGATGAAAAAAGGTCAGTGTGCTTGATTACATGCACACTATTCAGGTCCTATTTTTTTTTTTAGGACCTTATTTTCAAACCTACATACTTAAGGCATACTGTAGCCCCTTACACTTTCACTTTTCAGGTAGAAACTGGTCATCGGTTACAATGAAAAATCCTGTGTTATCACCTTTGTCGGGAGGTAGCCTGAGAGCCTGTTTCCCTGCTCACACTGAAGGGATGGATGTGAGAGGTGCAGGCTTTCCAGCGTCAAGCTCATCTGAATTCAGTCAGCAGACTCAATCTATCCTGAGGTGAATGGCCAGACAGCGCTCCTTCAAAGGACTGAAACTATTTCAAAAGGAGACGTCTGACTCCCTGTTCATGTTTGTGGCTCTGCACAAGTGCACATTACAGAAATTCATATATGCACAAAAGAGGACAGAGAGAGAGAGAGTTGGTGGCAATACTTAAAGCTTGCATGATAGATAGAAATAGGTGTGCAGTGGGTTGATTCAACTTAAGCACCTCCGGCTGGAAGGTGACGAAATGAGATTCTTTGTTTAGATGAAATAGTTAAGATCTCTAAGCTTATTTTTATGTAAATTCAGAGCAGTTCTTCAGTGATGGTCAGCCTTGTGAAGCCATTCCATGAGTACAGATTAGAGTAGATGATACACTGAGCTGCATGCATTTTATTATTGCGTATTAACTGATTGACATCACTCGAAAAGTTGACAAGATGTGAGCTGTACCTGAAACTAATTTGTTTTGGTGGAGCAAACATATCCTGTAACTGAACAAATCCTGTATGCATACTGGTCATTTTAGCTTTTGTTTTTATTGTTTTATTAACTTCAATTTTTACTTGTAATGAAACCTCAGTTTGTTGCTCCATTTTTGGGGTTCCTCCTGGTTGGTATTAATTTTCCATTCTGTGTTGCCAGTTATAAGAGGCACTGATATAAAGTACAAGCTCAGATGTAATTGGTAGAGGCCTCTGATGACCTTTTAATTATCTTAAATATCATGTTTTTATATATATACCATTAAAAATGCATTACCACCAATGAAATATGTTGTTTCATTTATTTTCTTAGAAATAATGTTGGGCAGAAATAACCACAAATTATTATGCACACATTCCCTCTTTCCAATAATGTTGTAATCTTTTCTGATTCTTCACACAATACCTGTCACCTTATATATCCTTTGTTTAGGATTCCCCTTCTGATATTCTATTTTTTTTTGTTTATTTACTATAGTCTGCTGTAGCATTGTCTCGTGAAGATGTAACTAATGACTCACTTAACCTAATTAAAGGGTGAGTTCACCAAAATCACATTTTCTTTTTCCATTTATCCCTGACAGTCTCCAGAATAATCTAGACTAAGTTTCTGTAAAGACATAATGATAAGTGTTTTAATCAAAACTACACACTGATGCTTTATTGTAGCCTACAGGTCTTTAATAATAATTTCTTTGGACATTTCCTGGAACTTGCACCGATTATAGTTAAAATACTATAGATGACATTTTTCAATTATTTAATTCAAATAAATGTCTAATAAGGAGTCCCCGTGCAAATACCGGTAAGTTCAACTGAATAAGCAAAACATGTTTAATTTGTCTAAGGACAAGCAAGAAATTCAACATGCACAGTATAAGAGAAGACATTATATAATAAACAACCGTGAGTTAATTGGATTGAAATAGATCTGCTCTCTGCTTCCACATTCAACTAAATCCTCAGCAGAGTGCAGACCTCCACCACGTGTGTCTGCAACATCCACTGACTTGCATTTATGATGCAACTCAGCGTTTATTTCGGCCTCAAGTCTCCTGAGCAAACTGCTTTCCCCCAGTGTGTCTCTGGCTGAGAGATACTCGTCGGTGTCTCCTGGTGGTTCCGTTAGCTGGTAGTTTATCGTGGATAGCCAAACGCATATCCAAAACAATATCAATGAGCAAACTCTTTTTTTCCCCCGCCGTGTTGCTGAGTGCAGAGAAGCGGCTGAGAGGCGGCGATGCACTCAGCTATGAGATCACTGGTGGCCCCGACCGGCCGAGGGCCGGGTTAAGAGTCGTGAGTGATGAGATGGCAGCCAGTCAATGGCCGTATTAAACAGAAAATAAAAAGGAACAAAAGAATCACTGCAGCCATCAGTTTTTTTTGGATCAAATAGTAAACAGTTTACTGAAGCAGTATGCAAGATTTGCTGTGGACAGACAGAGTTCACTCAAGCATGCATTACACACACGTTCATGACCGATCTTATTATCATCTGAGTGGAGATGACAATAATAGCTACAGTTTATTGGGTGGGCATGTCACCGGTTGTTAAAGTCATCAGCTAACACACTTTAGTCAAATATAAAAAGGTGGCAATCTATGTATCTTGCAACCACAACGGGTCACCCAAAATATGATGCAGTGTTCTGCAGCAGAATGAGAGATTAGCCGTCGGTGCACACTCCCTCGTGGATGCACGCATGGAAACGTGCACACACAAGCAATTGCATGATAATTGCACGATTCTCCTGGCGGAGATGATAACATTGACATAGAGATAGGCATCTCCAAACTTCAGGAAATGAAACTGAAACTTTGCAAAAACAAAATAGCACTTGGGATTAGTGAGAGAAAATCTGTACGTTTTGGCTGAACTGACCCTTTTAACGTTTCATGAGATCAGTCTTAGTTCTCCACAACATACCAATGTTATTAGTAATGCATACCGCGAAGAATCTGAATTACACATAACTAGTTTTTAAATGTGATAAATCATTATGTAATTACATTCTTACAGTCCAGTCATGAACATCATGTGATTAATAGTGTAATTATACACAACTGGCATTTCTCCGATCACACGCTTCTCGAGATGTCAACCCTCTGTGCCACGCCATAGATTTATGATGATATCGGCGACAGGGCGTAACAAGGCACGAGCGCCATGTATCAAACCAGCAGCGGGCTAATCATATCAAACCCTCGTCGCATCCATCTCCTGCTCCATTATACTGACAATGATGGCGTTTAGTTGCCCTGTCAATCACCCTCGCCACTTTCTTTCCTTTGAGTCTTTACAACGAGAACTATTTTATTGACTGACTCCTTTGAATCGCGAGGAAGGAGTCTGAAAATGAGGCAGACCTTTAATGATTCTGCTGTATGTTAGTGTGTGTGTGTGTGTGTGTGTGTGTGTGTGTGAAGGGGAAGTAGCTTGGTACTTAAACAAGCATTTGTATATGGCAGGGTGCATTACATTTTCTAAATATTGTACAAAGGGGAAAAAACATTTTACTTTCTTCTTTTTTTTTCTTTCAATAATGCAATTGGCAAAATATCTGACACACAACAAAGTCAGACTGTCTGGTACTTCAATCAAAAGTCACATCACTGGGTGCTTTTATTTACAATAATTACAGGTTCAACCAAAGTCTAGCTATTTTTTTTAAGTACTTTGAAAAACCACTCATTTTGTATTTTGTGCTGCTTATCTTTTGGTCCTCTCCAAATTCAACCCCAGTAATTCACCCCGCGTTGTCTTTGCTGTGAGAGCAACATCTACCTGGGTGGCCGATGCACCTGCGTGCCTCAGCAGGCTGCGCAATTAATTAAGGCATTTGCAAAGCATGCGCGGTGCGCCGCTTCTTCTGGAGGCGCGTCCTCGTGGCTGTCCGGGTGAGGTGCTCACTCCCTCGCGCGCGGCTGGCTGGGGTTCCGCGATGTTGTAAACGGTGCCTGCTTATTTAAAATGTAAAAGACCTGGAGTGGGTGCTGTTGGCTGAAGAGCCCACTGAGTGAACTTGTGAGGAGCGGAGAGGGAGAGAGGGAGAGGGAGAGGGAGAGGGAGAGGGAGAGGGAGCGGGCGAGAGGGAGGGAGAGCGGGAGAGAGAGAGAGAGAGAGAGAGAGAGAGAGAGAGAGAGAGAGAGAGAGAGAGAGAGAGAGCTGTGCGCTCCACACACACCAAAACACACTCACATGCACATGCACTCTACTTTCAAGCAGAGGACTGGTTTCCACTCCCGCACCTCCTGTATATCGCACATGACCGGTCTGAAGGACGCCAGCAGACATTTCCTACCTGTGCGCCTCCAGCGTGCGTCACGCAAACTCTCCTTCGTGTAGTTGTTTCCTCCGCCGTTTTCCTAACCGGCGATTTTGGATTACGGAGAAAAAACAAGCCGCGTGGGCGCGTAACTCCCGAAATCATGGATTTATGGATAAAGTTGATGTTGTTGTGCAGCTTCTGCTTTGGGGCAAGTGCAGACTTTGATGGCAGGTAAGGAAGGGCACGTGACTCACATTATCTGCGGACTCCGATGGTTTTGTGAAATAACTGTGTTTGATTACAAGTCTGCTTCACAGTTCAATCCATGTAAACTCTGTTTCTGCAACAACAACAAAAAACGAACCTTTGGTTAAAAATAGCACTTGCTGGAATGGTTGCAAACTGTAGCATAATTTCAAGCTCTCCAAACGGCGAAGCTCAATTTCTGAGTGAAAACATGTTGCTCGTGTTAAACGATGTGGGTTCCAAAGCACAGTGAGTAGCCAGCTGACTGAATCGGTCCTAACTTTTATTATGAAAACAGTAATAATAAAGTGCCTCCAAACCGGTTGTTTTTGCGCCTTGGAGCACACGTTAGAGTGTTTTCACACCAAGCGGTTCTTTTCTTGTGTTATCCGGCAGATTATGAAGTGATGTGACAGCATATTGCCCGGTGCTTCATGTTCAAACACGAATCTGATGAAGTATGTGCAGACAGGGGTGTGGAGACGAGCCAGACCCTAAAGAATGCACGTGTCCGAGATTTCGATCTGGCGATAGGTGCATCTCAGTTAATGAACATGATCGATGCTTCTTGTTTTTTTTCTTCTTTTATTTTTGCAAACATGTAGGTTTAGGTTAGGTAACCCTAACAAGTTATTTAAAAACATCTTTACAATGTGTTTGTGGAAAAAGCATTTGCACCAGCCATGTTGATTGGCAGAATATTGTATAGGAATATTTTATATGTTCTTTTACAGTTTTAAGAGGTGTGTAAAATCGTCACTTTATTCTATCTCTTATGTGTCATATTGAGATGGATTTCTAGAGCTCAGGAAAATATTGGACTACATATTGAATACAATCCAAACAGTGAGAGAGTTACACCAAGCGAGTCCTGCCAAATGTTCTACATCTCCAACAGAATGCAGCCAAGTATTGTACTTAATTTGTTCTCGCTTATGTATCTCTGTCAGACAGGCTCAGCCCCAAAGCAGGTCGTCTCTCATGTTGCACTTTGTCAATTGAGCGAAACATTTTTAAAGATTAATAAAGATACTTGGGATTAAAATAGTGTGCACGCTTTTCAAAAAGCCTTTTCAGACTGACATTCCACCTGCTTGTGATAGATGTTGACATCTGTAGGTTTATAGCTTTTCTTCCCCCTCAGCTCTTTCAGTTCAGTTTCCTGCTGTTGGGTTCATAAGTATTTCAAAAGAAGCGATTTGTATATCAAAGGTCTCAGCATGAAGTAAAAGTGAGTGTGAGAGAAAGAAGGAGAGGGCAGAAATATAACAGACAATTTGAGTTGAGCAATGTAATACAATGTTATTTTTATTCACGGCTTCTTTGTTTTTTCTAAACCACCGTGGATAATGTTTGTGTGACAGGCTATTTGTCTGATTGCTTTGACTTTTATTTCACGCATTGCCTTTGTGTAATGCTCATTTAGCGGCATATTGTACATTATTAACATCCTTGCTGATGGAGTGGCTTTTCACCATAGCCATAATTTGACCATTTTTATCAGTATAAACTTGCCAGGGCCTGAGTGTCTGCCTCAATATTAATTAATTGAGAGAATATCCCCTGAGTCCAAGCACTAGCAAAAACAGCCATTTATTACCTGCTCCCTCTCACTTATTGCCTTTTAGAGAGCGTTCCTAACAGGCTTATCCATCTAGTCCTGAAGGGTCCTTCACGGGCATCATTGGCAAGATCATTTGGTTCTCCCATAGCTGCACATAATTACCTGCAAATGTGTTTCTAAAAACATTTTACTGTTGTTGATGCCACTCCTTGTTCCAACCAAGGACTCAAGGACAACCGATTTATTGTCATGCAACATAGGAGCCTTAATGAAAGGCAACACATCCAGCAGAGGATATTCCTCCCTAGTGATGTCACTAAATTGGTAAGTCCAACGCAGCCAAGCAGCACATACCAGACCTCCTCAGTAATAATCCAAAGCAGTGGACTGGTGCCAGGTCATGTTGGCGCTGTAATGGCAGACCCACATTTGGGCTTTCAGGGGTTGAGGATGAGTGTGAAAATACTGTTGTTTTGTACAAGCAGTTTGAAATAAAGCATGATCTTGCCATATGTTTTCGGAAAGTGGACAATAACTGAAGTCAGACTCCACTGACTTACTGTTCAGTGTTATTATTATAATTTAGAGACACTCAATCAAGTGCTATACCTCACTAAACAAGACGTTTGAACTTTATCAGGGACCAACTCAGCATACAGCATTTCAGTTTGTGACTAAAATAATTTCTCTCCCTGCTTTAACATTTTTTTATTTTCACTCAGAAAAGAGGACCGTTTTAGAGTAAGTTAAACTCAATTGAGAAGTTATATGTTGTATTAAAATAAGTGCTACATGGACAATAAAACCTACTAGTACTTCCGCTGGTCACAGTAACAGAATATGCTTCATAATACACTCTGTGACCAGACACTTGTGCATCCATCCATCCATCCATCCATTTTCAATACCGCTTATCCTCATTAGGGTCGCGGGGGCGCTGGAGCCTATCCCAGCTGACATAGGGCGAAGGCAGGGGACACCCTGGACAGGCCGCCAGTCCATCGAGGGCACATGTAGGGACATACAACCATTCACTCTCACATTCACACCTATGGGCAATTTAGAGATCAATTAACCTGCAGCATGTCTTTGGACTGTGGGAGGAAGCCGGAGAGCCCGGAGAGAACCCACGCTGCCACGGGGAGGACACTTGTGCATTGTAATGCAATTCAACAGTCCTGTGATAAATACAATATTTGTGATTTAAAGCTGGAATTAGCTGTTTTTTATGGGCGTCATTGGGTAAAAAATAAAAAAGAATCTTATCAAAGTGGTTTGAGAGATAACCTTTGCACACCCTCTTTACTCTGTTTTTAGGCTTTAGAAAATCTAGCTATTGATTGGAGACTCGGCCGATTGCAGGTCATTTCAGAGAAAGGGAATTCCTACAAATGCAGATGTGCATGCACGTACCTTAAGATGAATAAAGCATGATTTAGTGGTGAGAATCCTGCAGAAAACGTTAGCTCCAGCATTGGCAACAACTGCATATAGAGAGTACCCACAAAAAGGAACATGGACTGAAGAGTCTGACAGCAAATGCAATAAACCATGTGTCAATATTGGCAACGATTTTAGAAATGGAGTGAAATGTTGCTAATAGTTTAACCTTCTTCCAACCGAGTATGTAATTTCGAAGGGCTTTACAAGACCACAAGTTTGCAGAAAGAAACGTGTCATAATTGTCAAAGAATTGCCGCTATATAACGGTATCAGATCACGATTGGGATGACATTATTGACTAGTACACATCTATTGACTGTAGAAAGGGTGTTTGGAGGAGCTTAGGCCTGAGGAATGAGAGCTGCAGTAGGAGGGCTGTTTTTTCTGCCTTTTCTACAAAACTGCCAACACCAGCTTTAACAATAATTGTTGTTTGCAGTGTGGCAGAGTAGATTTTGTGGTGATTTGTAAGGCTGTAGTTGGTGGTATTGAACCCCACAGTGAGGAAATGAACCCACGACTGAACAGCAGTCATGACCGTCCTTCACTACAAACCTTTTCAGGCTACAGCTAAACGTGCCACGCTAAAGTGTGTCATTCCCTCTAAAAGAAAACATCCTATTAGCGCTTGTTTTGCAGCACATGCTCTTAGCTATTTTTTTGGAAAGAGTGCACTCTTTTTCAACATAATTGTTGACAGCATCAACCTCTTGTTCCTACAGGGTTAAGGTCTGCCAAAGCAAGGTAACATAATGTTAAAATAACAAACAAGTATTTTATTGCAGTATATTGTGAGGTGTTTCAAATATTTTGATATACTTAGATGTGAATGAGGTGGACTTCTTTCAGTACGGTGCTCTATTGAAGCACAGATGCCAGAAAAGTGAAACAGATTTGACACAAGACACTTATTCCTACATCAGAAATATCAACAAAGACATCTTAGTATTGCATTTATAGCCGGGATTGTGTGCTGCATTGCATTGGCATCATACAAGTGTTTCTATTTTTCTGGCCACTCAGTGAATACCTACCACTATGTCTTCTTTGTATGTATCTGTTAATAGCCAGTGGATTTCTCACTTTAAATCCTTACCTCCAGATATTTGTCAACATCCCACACGGCGATGTGTGTTAATGTGATGCACTTGGCAGTCTGCATGCTGATCTGGCAGCGCGTGCAGCCGAGGTGGTTTATTTCAACGCCAGACACCTTATGACTCCAAAAACTCATGCCTTCAGCTAAGCCACGCAGGTCACTGCAAGTCGTTCACACCAAGATGCTACAAGGCTCCAATCAACATCTCTGAGTGTGTGGTGTGTGAGAGAAATCTATTCAACAGGCACAATTTGCATGCTTCCGTAGGAATTCACGGATGGATGATTCATAGATGGATGGAATTATATACCTTCATGGTTCTGATTATCATGCTACACTCCACACCGCTCCTCTGAGTGATGGACTCACTGCTCTTCACTGTCAGGCAGGGGAGATCGTCCAGCTCTGTATTCATTAGTAGAACAATGGAACTGATCAGGTTCTCCCGTCTGATACTGTGCACTTAGGAAGATGTGTCCCATTGCTTGCGTGAAGGGTAATGATTATCTGCTTGAGTTCCTTCAAGGCATAGTGTAATTTAGGATGATTATTCAGCCCCAGGGTAATAAATACAGGTTTGATGCTTAAGTCCATTTCATATGCCATCGTTATGTTCAGTAATATCACTGGGCACAAGATGTATCTCCAGAAGTCCTCTTTTATTTTTGCGGAGTGTCACTGTAACTCCCGTTGTTGATTGAAACTCGTCATCATTTTCGAGCCATAAGTGCTCTAAGAAAATGCGTATTCAGCGTCGGTGTGATGAATTGGTGAGCTGGTGAATTGTATTAAACCCTCAGTTCCGAGTTCAGAGCGTGTTAGTGTGCACGACTGCCCACGGCTGAATTCAGCATTAAGAGAGGACTGAGAGCATGAAACTGGATTCCGTGTGTGTGCATATGAATGGAGAAAGAATTAAGGGAAAATATTTGATTCAATAATCCAGGACCTGTTGTATCTCATGAGGTTCCTTCCTCCTTATTGCTTCTGCAGCAGCAAACAGACCTCCCAGGCACCTCTCGCTCACCATCAACTGGGAGCCCGTAGGAGTCAAACTGTGCTCCTTTGTTCTTCTTAACGCCAACATATCATGCCCTTCTGATCCTTGTGTGTGTGTGTGTGTGTGTGTGTGATACAAGGGTATCTCATTAAAATTCAAAGAAGTCAAGTTGGAGAAATTATCCTCATGCAAAGGTTCGCAGCATCACCGCAATGTCTAACTTGTGCGATGATTTAGTGCCACACATGTTGGCGTATCTTAGGAGTTAGTGTATCAACATCTGTGTGTAGTCATTCAGTGTAGAATAGTTTGGTAAGTTCAGTTATTACGTCACTTTACTGTAATACGGCCTTTTATATACACTGTATACACTTTGCATTATTGCATTTTCTTTATTATGACATTTTTCTTAAATGTAACATGTCCTGCTCTGCTATTTTATTGTATCGTATATATTGTGCATTTTTTCATACTTAATAGGAATATTTGTATGTTATACTTTGTAACTTTGCTTGCTGCTGCTACAAACAAATTTCCCCCTGCGGATGAATAAAGTATATGTCTACCTATCTATCTTTAAAAAAAACAAACACCTTATAGCATATCACGATGTCGATAAAATATCCATATACTGCATAGCTCTCTTTTTTTAACCCACAGCATATTGAGGAAACTGTGATGGTGTATGTGCCATGAGTGGCTTTATACTGAGAATTATCAGGTGCAATAATCACTTATAACTAAAAAGGAAGATGACACCATTAGGTTAGAAAGCAGGTACACTCACAGCAGCATAAACACTTCCCACCGGATGCCTTTGTTATCTAAGATGATAATTACCGTATGCCCAATGATGAATAAATAAAAGAGTGCATGTGAAAAAAAATATTTCTGAAATGTCACGGGAGGTTGTCAGGTGTTTTAGAAAGATGACACCATCCAGAAATAGTGGCATCTAAAGCCGGCTGCTGTTCAGACCTCTCATTTTCCTTTTCCTTTCCTTCTCTTTCGTTTAGTTTCTTTTTCATTTGAATTCCTTTTCTTTTCTTCCCTCTCCTCTCCTTTCATTTAACCCCTGTTTGCTTTCATTCTCTTTCACTTCCCTTTGTTTCCTCTTTTTTTTTTTATACTCTCCCCTGCTCTCTTACTGGCTTGGAGTTTTTCCCTGCCTGACTGCCTCCCTGCTTTCCAGGCAGCAGACAAACATTTTCCCTGGATCTGCCATTCTCACTTAGCATCCATCGGGTTTTTTTTTTATCCAATGAGGTGATTGGCAGCGGGGCCCAGCATTAGCATTTCCTCATCTTGGCACAGAGACACTAACATGCAGGGATAGTGGCACAGGATGTGCCTTGAATACTGAGCAACACCCTCACTCTCTCATTGAGCCACAAAAGAAAGCATCTAGTTTATATTGAAAGTATATCAAGATAATTTGTTCTTTTTTTTGTAACTGTATTTCCTTTGTATAATTAAAAACCTCCATAGTCAGTCAAAGATCTACACACATTACAGTCTGAGTTATTTGTTATATTGTCAAATCTTAGGTAACATCTCAGAACCAGACGCTCAAAGTATGCAGGTTTTCATCAGTATCCTTTTATGGACTCATTTCTTCGCCCTATTCTCTCCATAAATATGTGGTGAGCCTTGGTACAGATAAAAAGGTAATCCATAAGCACCGTCTGCCAAGAATCTATTTCTCGCTCTTAGCAGAATAGAACATGGTGTAACAAAAACATCCGTCTGTAATTTCTCTAAGAGGAATTGCAGTGCACTTAAACATTGATACCTGTATGTTCCCGATGCAGCAGCAATGGTGTGATCTTCCACTGTCATGAACTTGTCTAATAGATTCATTAAACATACGGTACAGTCACTCACACTCTTGTGTTAATGTTATAGATGGAGATGGGAAACAGACTGTATGTTCAAGCGCACCAGGCAGTGTATATAGCTTAAAATCCATTTCACAAACCTGACAATGAACACAGCAGTAATTAGATTAGATTAGATTCAACTTTATTGTCATTGCACATGTACTAGTACAGAGCAACAAAATGCAGTTTGGCATCTAACCAGAAGTGCAACAGAGAGTATAACGATATATACAGATTATAAAATACAAATACAGATGAAATTAACATTAAATAGTGCAGAATATAAATGGAGACTATCTAGGGTTGCTAGTGCAAATATTCAGTAATGTGGTCTTCTCAGATGTGAGTGTCATTGGTGCACTGATGCACATTGAAGGACAAATTCAAATCCGCTCTGGCAGGCTTTCAACACAGGCCTCCAGTTTGACATAGCACAAACCAACACCATCTGATGCGCTATCACTTTTATTTCCTCGACACAAAGATAATCTGTAGCTGTGGGGAAGCGGTGAAAAGTCATCTTTCAACACCCTGAGAAAATGGAGTGTTTTTTTTGTGGGAGAATATTCAAGTAGAAAATGTCAAATGTTTCTCAAATGGGACTATTTGTTGTTGTTCTTTGTCTTAGATGGTAGTGAACTGAATAGCTTTGCATTTTGGACTGATAGTCAGATAAAAAAATGGGATTGAAAGACGTTACCTTGGGATCTGGGAAAGTGGAAGAGGTATTTTTCACTATTTTCTGACATGGGACATTTTCTCACATTACATGGGACATCATTTTGGCCTTTCAGTGCTATTTAAGAGCTATAGTAATACATACTATAAAATATAGACATAGATTTGTCAGTTTTATTTACAAGTAACCCAAAATCACAAATCACACATTTGTTTCAAAGGGCTTTACAATCTGTGCATGTGACACCTTCTATCCTTTGAGTCCCTTTAACAGGTCAAAATAATGCAAATTACTTTTACTTATGCAAAAAAGAAATGCCTCTACACAAAGTCTGTTTCCTCGACAGCAGGCACACAAATGAATGCTATGAAAAAGCCTCCCTTTGAACAACATTGAAAAGACCCCTGCTTTTCATTGAGACATTTTAATTGGCTGTGAACTAATTATGTCATCCCCTCACAGGTGGCCGCGGCAGATGGCCTCGTCCACCGGCCTGTGTCGATACGGGGCCAGGGTGGACTGCTGCTGGGGATGGACACGCCGGTCCTGGGGTCACTGCCAGCGTGAGTGCCACCATGCCTGCTGCTGCTGCTGGGGGGGAAAGAGGGCTAACAAGGTTGTGAGGTTTCAAGCTGGGGTCAAAGATGCTATTAGACACAAGAAATGCTGCAAGTCAACACAGTAACCAGGCGCTCGGGGCACCGCGTTCACACATGCACGCTGCCACAAGAGAAACACATACAGCTAACAGAGCATCACACCTGGGACAATCTTTGAGGAAAGATTGATGATCATCATTGCTGGTGGGCCGGAGGAAAAGGCTGACATTTATATTCACACCGCAGGTTGCCATAATGAGGGAGAGACTGTGTTGCTGCAGGTTGACACATTCAGTTGCAGATGGGAGATTGATTATAGATTACTACTGTGCAAAAAACAGGCAAGCTCACGCTGCCAAAACACGTAGGATGAGCACAATCCATAGTTTCGCCAGGTGTACTAATCCTCAGTCCATCTTCACTTGAGGATTCAGAGGATGTGTCCTTTCTTGACCTGTGTATGAAATATTAACACACATATCCGGCATATTTACATTGTATGAAGATCCTCTGCTCTCCTGTAATGCTACCCAGGGAGGTGTGACTGTGAATATACTTAACGGGTGTCAGATCTGGTCAGTTGCCTCATGAATGTCTGCATGGCTTGGTGCCTGTGCTGCTAGAGATGCTGCTTTGCTGTGGAGCTTTAACCATTCACAGGGAATCAGGCATACCGTGGATGGATATGCAAAACAAACAAAATGTCAGAAAGACGGCAAAAAGGAAACACGCATGATATGTTGCAATGGTGAAGAATTATTTGCGTTTACTCTTTTATGTAATTATTCTAGTAAAGCGTGAAGCTATAGAGTGCAGTTTTTTTGGTAACAATAAATTGCACACTTTAAATTCCGTCACGGAGGACGGCAATAAGTTTAAATATTTTTTACTTTGGACCGCAATGTCATCCATTACCGTTGACAGTGTTTACTGCCAACCGGACCCTCTAAAATGAGATGTGATTTGCCGTCTACCGTCTGTCTGATTCCATGTGAATGCATTCTTTTCCAGAGCAGGAACTTAGTAACAAGCAACATGTTCGACATTTTGGGAAATAAACTTAATGGTTTACTTCCCTGTAGCAATTGTGATTCGTCGAGCCAATGTGTCAACAACAAACACCGCAGTAAGCAGCATGTCACTGCTGTGACCACTTGGCAACATTGTTATTGTTGGTGCACTGGAGATAAACATTTCCCTTCCTCGGACATGTAGATGACAAGTTGATTCTTACAATTTATCTCGCTACTGATTTTCCTTCTTTTTCTTTTGTCTGTTCCTTGGCAAATTCACAAAGAGAGAAAATCCATGTCAGGATTAGTGCCACTTCTTCTGTCATTGTCTGCCCACAATTGCCCTCATCTGCCAAACGAAGCATATAGCTAAAATGTCAAGATTTGTGAAACACAAAGAAGAACCTAGCACCAAAGTCTTACAGGTTTTTATATATTGGAAGCTTTAAGCTTTGGGTTGTTAAGTTTCCTGCTATGGAAACCTTGCTTGTTGGTTCTGGCCACTTATTTATAGCTTGTCAAAATAATGTTTTTTAATCCACTTGTTTTGTGTTTGTGTTTTTCATTGCTGAAATAATCCTATTTTAATTATGTTCTCACGTATTGAAGCTCATCATGCCATGCTATAGCTATAGATGTGTTTATTTATTATATTTTGTATCCTTTTTTTGCTGGAAACATGTCACACACTGCTTGTTGGGCCCAAAGGTCTGTACTGCTGCAGCTAAAATAGTTCTGTATTTGCTGGGTTTACCGGCGTTTTCTTTTTCCTTTTTTTATTCCAAGTTCATGAAAAAGTGGCAGAGTGCCATTTTTTTTTCATTCATGTTGAATTAAAGCGCAATATTTCCTATTCTGTTCTGCTGAACACAAACAATATTACTTGAGTTCATGGCCTCAATGTTGTGTATTCCTTTTAGCTCAGCTCGATTAACCTAAGGTATTCGCAAGAAAACTCTGCTTTTTTTTCACCTACCTCTTACTTCATCTTTATTAGAAACAAAATATGATAATGTTATTCTTGCATAAACACTTGGTGTTAGAAAAGCAAGTTATGCTAATGGTGACAGACCTCGACTCGTAGCTGGAGAGGGGTTGATTTCACGGCTGGAAAGTAGAGTTTTCTTTTGCGATAGAGCCTCCTACCTTTTCCAAGGCTTTGACACTACACAGTCTGCGCTGGAATTATTTAGGAAAAAGCATCAGTTGTATCATTTGATTGGGTTTCTTTGAACATGGAGCCAGACTCAGCATTCATCCTCTTGGCAGGAGTCTCAATGCCCAATACCTCCCAGTGCATCTGTACTGGGCTCTCTGCATTTACAGAGAGGTGGGTTTTGAATGAGGACGAGAAACAAAACAATAACTTAATTAGGCTTCACATGAGCCATGTACACATGTTTTGCCCACTTAAATCCCAAATAGTAATTGTCACAAGACAAAACATTTGTTGGTTTGCCTCGATAGATGGAGGGAGATGATACATCATCATGTGTGACATTTATTTTATAATTGAGCGGAGTCACATTTAAAAAAAAAAAAAGTAATGTTTGCATAAATTACTCAACCAGCCAAACAACAGTGTGTGAACATGTTTTCTTTGTTGTTCTGGAGTCCCACATTTTCCATGTTGAGCCAAAAATATGAGTTTGAGCTTAACCACCATACAGAGCTGAGAGAGTACTTTCACTCCACAACTTTTATTTCAACAAATCTGTTCTGTGATTTAAATCACTCGGTGAGCGCTCGACTTAATGTATCCAAAAGCTGCTGCCGGGCTGCACGACTCGAACGCATTCACTTGAGACGACAATCAGTTCTCCATCCAGTCGGTAAGGTGCTGATTTAAACATTGGAGGAGGGAGGTTTAGGAAAGAAGGGAAGTATAATCATGGGTGTGTGCTTGTGTGTGAGGGGATGCCGTCAGTACAGATTTTAGGTCTAAGTATTTTTTTTTTGTGGTGATAGAAGAGATTAGATTGAAGCTATAGGATTGTGGCTTTCTTAGCCATGGAGCTCAGTGATCAGTTTGTGAGACGTCTCTCAAAGAATGAGTATCTTAATAGATCAACCCTGATTCTCTCTTCTTCTTTTTTTTTAAAGCTCTCAGAACTGAAAGAGTGAGGGAGAGAGAGGACTGAAAGGACTGAAAGTTGGATAAAGTTTAGAAATCCTGAGGTGTAAGGGAAATGGTTCAGAGGTAAGGAGTTAAGAATGATTGCTGCTGGAGTGGGGTGAGAGAGAGCGAGACAGAGTTAGAGAGAGAGAGAGAGGGAGAGAGAACCAGACAGATGGAGAAAGAGAGAGAGGGGCTTTAGATTTATAGTAGACTGAAGCTCCACTTATAATGCTCTGACAGGCCATCCGGCAGGCAGAGCCACATTTGAAGCTACTTATTCTAACCAGCTGCCATCCCGGACATTTTACTGCTACTGTGAGCATTTGAACATTTGCATTTCCAGTCAACGGTACAAAAAATACTTTTCACCTCTTCAACTCTCGCTCAAGTTGATCCGACCACTCAGTCGGTCGTAGCTGGAGCTTTGATCATTTAATTTAATTTGAGATCCATTAATACCTTCATCCATAGTAGATGTTCTGAAAAGCAGAATTGTCTCTGGTTTTGCTAAAAAAATCAAGAATGAACTGACTAAAGAACTAACAGCCCGCTTCATCTGAATGAGGTCACATTGGACTTTTGTTAGTTGTTTTTTCTTTGTTCCCGAACCATAAAGGTTCTCTGTGCGATATTCAGAGCATTAATATAGCATCAAACAACAAGTGCAGTAATGTCTACATGAGCAGAGAACAAAGCTTCTCTGAACGCTGTCAACATAACCGGGCCGGCCAAAGATGCATTTAAGTGACAGTGCAACCAACATGGTACCCGCCCTCCAGTGCTCCCCCACTGTTAGCCCCGTTAGCTGAGGCTCAGGTGTCGCCATGTTGTGGAGGAAATGGATATGCTCTGACTTTCTTATTGAGCAACTTCAACCAAGTGATTGAGTTGCTCAACCTTAACTATATCTTAACCATTGTCATCTTGTTGATAGTTGCCATGTGCAGATATTGATGAAAGAAATATTTTTAAAGGAGTAATTTAGTGATTTATCATTGATCTTCAAGTTGTTGGCTTGGTAGAAACAGATAAGAAAACATTGGTATAGGACATAACAAAATGTTATTGAATGTAATCTTGGGTTTTGCAGAATTGTCTGGTATCAACATTCTTGTTTGGACAGATACTGTCGTCACACAAATTGAGGACTGCAAAGTAAATGCAAGTAAATGCCAAGATGCAAGTTGGCCCCTCAAAGACTTCACTTGGCTTAAGATCAAAAACGTTCACGTTAACGTTCCAATCCGGTTTTGACCAACGAAAATACTGGAAGAGTTAAACATTAAGAAGACAGGAGCAGGCCTCGTATGGACACTCAGCTTTGAAGGACTTGACTGGTGTTTGATTAACTAGAGCCGTCCACAAGATAAAACACAGCTTCGGTAGAAAGACATACATTTATTTTCTCTGCATTGTAAATCGACTATAGGTTAAATATCACCTCGTTATTAAATAGATCACACATAATTTCCTCAGAGGTCCGATTGGATTTTACAAATCCACTAAAACTTGGATTTAGTTTGATCGAATGCAGTCTTTGTTTTGACAAATGGTGTGGACAGGATTAAAGCAGAGTTTATAAATGAGTAATTCAAGCTAACCAGTTTCAGTAATTCACTTTATCATGATTGTCTGTGCACTTTCCTTGTCTGCTCCACTTTCTTTTTTGATCACTGGGCTATAAAGGCCAGTTGAACAGTTTGTTTTATCATCTGCTTGAAGTAATAAGGTGAAAACTAAATGGAAGGGTTTGCTTGTACACATTAGAGGGAATATATGCGCAAATAAAAGGCACATGTTTAGAATTACTTGACTGAATTCTGCCTTTTGAAGGCACGTTGAAACAGTCTCTCTTCACAGTCGGTTAGCTGCAGCGTTTATTCTCATATTGAAGAAACCGGGACCGTGATCTCCTTAAATTATGTGGTGTTTTCATTATTCTGCACAGTGGTGTACATTTTAATTCAGAGTCTGAGAGAAAGCTGCTGCATTCACTTCCATTTACTGATAGTGAAAAGGTAGTCCAGAGAAAAAGAGAATGCTGACGGTGGTTTGATTCAGACATCATTTACATTTTAAGTTTTAAATGTAAAGGCATTCAAAATGTGCTTTCCTCGAGGCAAGTTGGAATATGTGTGACTCCAGAACTCCACTGTGTGTTTTGTCTTGTGTTTTTTTTTTTTTTTTAGGAACATTTGCTTGTCAAAATGACCAGGCTCTGCCCTCTAACATCATGTCTATTTTTTCCTCTCAAAGACTAAACAATGCCCGAAACCTGTTTGTTTGGCTGTTTGTTTTTCAGCTCTCTTCGCCTTAACTCACAGAGTAGCCGGGATAAGATGCCAGCCCCAAGGTTAGCTCCACATGTTTCTTGAAATAATCGTGCTAGACATGAATTGCTGGGGGCACATCCTCTGAATCCTGGACTCACTCACTTATTTATAGAGTCAAGCCGTCCCCCCGCTGACCCCTCACACCCCGTGGTAGTGGCCATCTTCTTCCCTCTGGCCTCAGAGCTATGCAAACAGCTCCCACTCTGAGGACCTGTTTTCACCTGAAGCTGTGTCTTAACATGAATTATGCTGAAATTCTTTAGTGTTTTTAAGATTCAACCACCCCTCTAGTCGACCCCATTGAATACTAATGAAACCATTAAAGCATAATAATGGTTTTTTTAATGAATATGTCCGCAATATATCCATCTACATGGTGCTGGGGAAAAACTGAGCATTTTACTGCAGTTGGAGATTCTCTGCATCTCTAACTGCATACAAATCTCTCAGTTGGAGAATGTCAATGTCCTCATACTTCATCCCTTGGGTAAATGAAATATTCACCATTCACCTGGTCAATCGATGTGATTTTCACTGCATACAAATTAGATAGAACAAATTCAGACCCCAGACACAAGAGTGGCTGTCCTCGTATAGTATGTCATAATGATTGATTTGGTAATCAACTGAACACATTTGATAATTTATTGTCTCATTCATCAATCAACAATGCAAATTGTTCTTTTAACATTTTTGAATGTTCCACTTTTTTTGGTTTGAAAAGCATATAATTGCACCTTGATTACTTTTGTTTTTTTTAGTGTTATTCTGACAAATAAGCAATTTTAAAAGACAAATAATTGATTCATAAACAAGCAATCAACAAATCAAACAATAACGAAATAATGATTACAAGCAGCTTTCGGTAATTACTTAGTTGATTGCAAGATGATGCAAACTTGTGATTGATTAAGTAATGATTTTCTCATCTTCCTTTTGAAGTCATGCATTAAACTAGTATAAACATTCATACACAAATTCAGCATTAATTAAAACATAATGATTTCCCCTGTGTTTGCCATCAGGCGTCCATGAACAGCCAATAAATCAAAAGAACCAAGAGCAGCAGAAAGCTGTCCTGAGGAATGGCTGATGTAAACCAGAGTGAAAGTGTGTCATCACTTGGCTTGTTTTGATGGTGTTCAAGGAACGAGGGTCATACATGCTATGTTTGGCCGTCCAGCTGCCTCAACCATTTTAGTCGTCCTCTGCTATGGTTAATGAACACTGGCCATTTCCCTGATCTCTCTAGCAGGCAAGAGGCTTAAAAATACCCTCAGAAGCAAAGCCTGTTGATGGTCGCCTCTGATCCTGCTAATCAAGTCTTCCCCCATGTAGGGAAATAACAAAAAGCCCTCCACTTGACTTCCCCTCCAACTATCGACATCACAAGCTTCATTAATTTCATCTGCTGGCCAGACCAAGGTCTAATAAACTCGTTTTCTTTTCCTCCAACAAATTGGGCCATTTTTAATTTGTACATTTTGAACATTGACTGCTCGCTGTGTTAACACCCTGGCTCTTGTCACAGGCTTCTCCAAGTGGGCTGACAATAGTTTATTTTTATTTGACTACAAAGCCAAATAAAGTGGAATGAGTCTGGAGATGTTATCGACTCCAGTTAAGGGATTCATCACATACCTTAGTGCTTTTGAATTCAGTTTGAACAATGTTACAGGCTGAAACCTGAGCAGCTAAAGATGTTCTTTCAGGAGAGAACTGCGGCCCCGCATGCTGAATGTGTACCAATGGACATTTCTGAGATTGTAACTTAATTCTGAAAGCATGCATTTCAAATATAGAGCGTATTATTCAGCCCTTTCTTTGTCAGTGCTGTAAGATCTCTCTAAATATGTGTTAAAGAAGCTTTAAGCTTATTTCTATTTTTTTCTAAAAAGCATTGAAAACAGGAAGCATTTAAAGACTCTCCACAAGGCTGCTTAAGAATATCCAACGCCTTCACAATAGCATCAAGTTATGCAGGATTCCTCCAAATCAATGTGCACAAGACTGTACATCATGTAAATGTGGTTCTGGCAAATTGTCCAGCAAAAAGGCTTAACTTACCTTGAAGACAAAGGACAGTTTCAACTGTCTTATCGGATTCTAAACTATAATGTTGACCCTCTGATATGATTACAAATAGGTTATAACCTAAACTGGAGTTTCTTTATCATTTTCTCACTGGTATCCCTTGCACTTTGTTTTGCTGAAAAGGTCTGAACGTTCACTAACCTGTTCATTAAATCTGTGAAGTGTTTGAGAGGATCGTAAAACCACAACTACTCTGTAGTCCGAAGACACTTTATTTCTACTTTCAATCTTGTCTAAGGCGGCACATACCAGATTCACCATTACTGTTTTTATACTGTATTTATACTGTATTTCACATAGCACCAGACATATGATATTTGCGGATAAGAGGTCGCCGGTGTTTAAGGCTTTAAAACTACACCAGCACACCTTTCAAGATACACAACAACTAGTTGGTGTGATAAGATTTCTCATCTAAAATCTCTCTACACACACACACACACACACACACACACACACACACACTCTCTCTCTGACTCGCTTCCTCTTCCACCACAGTGATGATTAAGTCCTCTGATTGCACTGTATTATGACAGAATTAATTAAGCTTTTAATGAAAATGAAGAACACTTGGCGGAAACCCCTTGTATCAGACATGCTTAGCAGCAAGCTGCAGTAAACACAGTCAGATAAGCAGAGTGAGCCTACAGCGCACAGAACACAGAGTCAGTGAAGCCGTGCATCTCCCCCAACAACCACATTTCCGTACACTCTCAAAATACCACTGCCTGCACACTACGTACGATCTGCAGGGCAGCTCTTTGGCATTAATTATAATCTACTATTTTGGTGCTCTAATTGTTTTAGCTTCAGTCTAAGGGGGAAATATTATTTGCCTAGGAAATCCTTGTTGGCTGGGTGCCAGTAAAAATATCAGTGCTGTATTTTTCAAACCAGGAAAATTACTTTTCAAACTTTGTTTGGTGTTAAAAGGTCAAATTTCTCATTTATCTCACATAGTGTGTGAAATAATATAATATCAGTAAGGACGATAACACTTTTCCAGCTCCGTTCAATGCGAACATTATGTGGGTAGCTGAGAATGGCCGCTCTATTACCATTAGTCAATGATAATAACATTGTCACACAAGGAGAAAGAAACAGCCACATTTCCTGCTATGAATGAAGCATCATTCTGTGTTATCGCTGTAATGTGAAGTAAACAAATAATTTACAGCCAAAGTCAACGAGCAGTCGAATTAAACGCTTTGTCATCCTGATCTGGAACAAGTCGTCTGCCAGGACGCTGCACTGATCTGTCTCTACCTCTTTGAATCCCCCCTGAACAGCTGTATGCCAGTCTGGCTGTAAGCACGGAGACTGCGTGGGACCCAATAAGTGCAAGTGCCACCCTGGCTTCACCGGCAAGACCTGCAATCAAGGTGAGATCTCGCTCGTAACTTGTAGACTCTACCAAAACTATCTCACTTTTCACTTGCATGTGACTTTTTACATCATATTGAGACGTACACCGAAATAAATGTGGCAGAGTTATAATATTAGGACACCTTGCTGACCACCCATGCTGACATGTTTCACATGAACACTAAGTGATGGAGAATTGCTGCCCTCAGCGATGGCAGGGTAATCATTGTTTAATGTTTACACATCTCCACCGCACAACACCAGCATATTAAAGTTGACACTCTTGGAGAGCGTGAGCTGGTTTGCCATCAGCCTATAGTAGTAAGATGCTTTAACCAAAAGGAGAGAGAGAGAGAGAGAGAGAGAGAGAGAGAGAGAGAGAGAGAGAGAGAGAGAGAGAGAGAGAGAGAGAGAGAGAGAGAGAGAGAGAGAGAGAGAGAGAGAGAGAGAGAGAGAGAGAGAGAGAGAGAGAGAGAGAGAGAGAGAACAAACAATGATTCAGCTCAAATGCAAAGGAATGGTCAGGCCATATTAAATAATCCTCTCTTGTGAAGATAACATCTCAATTACTGACCTGAGATAACTCGGCTCGGCGGAGTGGAACCGACGTTATCGAAAGATGTCAAATTTGTTTTTGTGTGTGTTTTTGTGCAATTTCACCATTGAGAGATTGGACATGTTGAAAAGTGTTAAAGCGTCCCGGCAGCTTGAAAATACGTGTGGAATTCACGCCCTAAGACAGGAATAGGATAGTGTGTAATTAAAAACAAGGGTTGAGGTAGTCGTGGGTGAGGAGGGAGGTGTGGAGGTGTTAAAATCCTTTCCGGAATGTTCCAAATGACTCATCCTGCTTTTAGGGGGCTATAGGTGGCTCCTGTCTGCCCGGCCAGGCGGCTGTACTTTGTCTTAATCTGCAACAAAGGGGAGAGGGAAAAAAAGGCGTCCTATATCCAACTACAATATACTTTGTTTCCAATCATCATCAGACTTATCTGACAAATGTGATTCCAAGGCCTTTCAAGATGAAACTGTACTTTCAAGTGTCCATCGAAGCCCCTTTTATCCAATAAGCTCTCGACGTTTTACAGAGCTTTCTGTTTTACTCAGCTTTGAGTGGCAGACATGCCCTTTCAGCCTATTTAGGTGGAGATAACCTTGGATTCTGTTTTGATCTGGCAGATGCTATGCAAACCGATTTAATTATTGTCAAACCATAGATTAGATTTTCTCATTTAAATGCAGCCTCCATTAAATATTGATTTGAGATTTACAATTGATGTCTCATTTGGCCAATGTTTTGAAGCATTCTAATATCCTACGTCAATTATCTTGAGTCAACTGGACGAGTGAAATAAGTTGCTGAGTGCTGCTTTCCTGACCTCAACGCTGCTAAAGGTCAAGTAGTCACAGTGATAGACTGTAAAATACCATACAGCAATTTAAGCCAAGCTCACATTACATGACTTTCAAAGTCATGTCTCCAAATTACACTTTTTAATGAAAACACAGAGGGGTGTGAGAGAGGAGTGATGTGAGGTGCGAGAGGTGGCAAGATAAATGATGTGATACCATGAGTCATGCTTGTTGTTGTCGGCAGCACGCGCGTTCACATAACAGCCTGATTCCACACGTTTGTTATTTTTATTATTTCCTCTCGGTGCAACTTTGGTCTGTGTTGCAAATACAACACATACAGGAACATTCCTATTGTTATAGGCGACCCCATCCCAAGGTTTCCTCTCAACATATGTCTTGCAATCTCATTGGCTCTAACTTCCCGTTTTAAATTATTAATTAAAACAATATGGACCATGTTGGTATCCAACTCAGTACCTCCCCCATGTTAAGCAAATAATGTAAGTTCAATTAAAAATGTTTAAAAACAACAAAGAGAAGAGAAGATGCTTAATGATTGATAAGTGGAATCACGCAATACAATCCTGTAAGGTCGACTTATGTGCAGAGAGATATTTTGGACCCTTTGCTCTAAGTGGGAGACGTGGACAGAGATGTGACCCCGGAAGCGATCTGATTAACAAAAGAGTTAAACACCCGAGGAGCACCGGCTGTATCGAGCAAAAACAAACCACAGAGGACGCAAAGCCAAGCAGATACTGTATTGATTTCTCCGCTCTCAGAATCAAAGCCATATTTTCCTGTCAACCTTTTATGAGCTGGTATTCTCATGAGAAATGTATTCTCCAAGGACTGTATGTCTGTTTTTAGTGCCAGCTCTTTTCACCTGCCAAAGGATTTCACCACAGTGGTTATTTCACTTTCATTGTTTTTCTTCTCAACACCTGAATGGGTGTCATTTGAAAGAATTTGATGACGTTCATCATTAACTTTAACAGGCACTCAACTGTCAAGAATAATAAGCAGTATTTAGTGAATCCCTATCTTTTAAGATAGAGCTTCACCTTTGGTGCTGATGAGAATTGGATCTGTCATACAGCATGGTGAGGACAGAGGAATGAGCTCTCGCTGCACAAATAAACTCATTATAGGGATAATCTGTTTAACTATTTGGCAGAACACACCAATGCTGATCCAATCATTTTAATAAGATGATTATTCCCGTGCAGGTGGATTTAATTAAGTGTAGTTGACCTGATGCTAAGACGCTATAAAAAGATTTTGCTGGAGGATTGGCTTCCGAAAGCAATACAGCTCTAGTGCCTCCAGATGCTGCTTTCTTCTTTTTCCCCTTTTTCTGTCAGCCAACTATATAATGAATCACATTTCAAGTTTGATAGTCTTGAGCTATGGTTGAAGTCAGTGTGCAATTTGTTCCTATACCTGTTTTTAGAATACTAGCTTGGCCTCTGGTGTTGCTGCCTGCAGCTTTCTGGATAACCGCTCATCCAAAATACTTCATATTCACTGCACTTCCTTGGGTCCTGAGCAATACACCTGTCATAGACCAAGTTGCATGCCCCAGCAATGCTAGAGTATACCCGTCATGTGGGTGCCAAAGCATTTCATGTCTTTAATTAAGCCCCATTCATTATGTACGGATAAGCCTCATAATTCTACATTCATCGAGCAGATGAACAGTTGTCGAGACAATTACTGATTAATATGTCCTGTAGCTTTCTGTCTCTCCGGTCTCTGTTTTTGAGTGTACTGTAGCGAGTGACAGAATGCTGTTCAGTAAGGTAACAGTTAATATTGTAGCGAGCCACGGAGAACGTGTCGATCAGTTGGACGGTTGTGGAGAAAATCAAAGGACAGACATATATTCATACGGGTAGAGACTTCTCCCATTTTAGGTAGATTACCTATATCTGGACTTTTCACTCCTGGATCTTGGTGAAGGCACATTGACGTCTCCAAGTCTAGGTGTAGAAACAGATGCCGCTCTGTCACTGCTTTTCTTTCTGGCTGTCTGCTGTTAACAATCAAACAGCTGCAAGTAATAAGTATTGCATGCACATCATTATCGTGTGTATTTTCCATCAATTATCAACTATAATAACCCCAAATTGTATTTATTTTATCTATGTTCTTTTTCATAACAAGGTAATTAAATGGGTATGAACTAATATTCTACTTTAACTAACCTCTACGAGCAGGAAGTAGGAACTGAAATGAAAAATGCATAGAAATGATCTCCTGCTAACCCCCCCGGTTGACTGGTGTTTGTAATGTTGCACAAAATGTCCCATTTTCACTGTAAAGATCGTTAAGCAAGTCAGTTATTACAAGGGTTGAAACAAATGTACATGGAGAGGCAATGTTTCCAGTATAACACACTGTATGTTCTGGCAGTATTTCCTCATACCAAGGGCTGTCTTGCAGTACTGGTATGATTATTATTACTGAACCAATGAAAAGGCATGCCGAAGGGCAGGAAGGTGTCGCGTGGATAAAGACAGGAAAGGCATATCTTAAAGCCGCATTAAGATCTCAGCACCTTGCTCGATTGTGTTGAGTGAACGTTGCCATCAGATCAATGATGTCATCACCTTCCCGCAGATTTTCTTTTCATCATGGAGCAAAATGTTCATTCAATGAACAGTGCTCAAGAGATGTTGAGCACTGATTATATTGTATTATATATATATACCTCGCGATGCACTTTTTTGGCATTTATTGAGTCTCACGGGTGTCGGTTTCAGATCGCATCAGATAACCATGCAGAGTTTGTCTCCGGGGCAGATTTGTGGCATTATGCCGTGGCCTCATGTTTCAATAAAGCTGCTCTGTTTTACAATTCATGGAATATTGTTCAAGTTTAGCCCTTGTCCAAACAATTTAAAGGTGTATTATCAAGCAAAAACATTTAAATGTGTGTTGGCGATATTCAAAACACCCTTCATTGTAATGTGGTCCAGCACAGTGCCAACTATGCAAGTTTATTGTATTTTATTTCCTTCGATTTTATAGGTTTACTTAATAAACTTGTAATTTCCTTTGAGGATGTTTCAGGCCCAAATGTGTTTTTTTTTCAATCAGATCTGGTCATTTAAAATGTAAATTAACTCATCAAGCTGACTTTTCACTCAGTTCCTTCTGATAAATGTGTCATGTTTCACCAAGCAGGACTCTGATTTAATGAAATCACATGTTTTAACAATTGCATGGTCACACCTATGTCCGATATATGTCACTTCAAACAGGAATGTGAACAGAAAGATTGGATCTGTGGTAAAAATAAATCTGAATTGAGCATTAAATCCTGTAATTTGAATAAAACCAAAAGACATTGAAGGGAATATGCCCCTCATTTTCTTTTGTATTCACCTGCCTGCCTACAAGAAGAAAGGCAAGCTCTTATTGGACAATGCTGCACTGGTTATTATTGTTCTTAGGGACTAAAAAGTCTGACACCAATAATCATCCATAGTGCCTATATGCAGCTAAGTTCTGCGGTAAGTGTTTCTTTCTTGGGAAGAGTTGGCAGGTATGCAGTAGGCTTGCATAACCTTGCAGCTTAAGTTACCGCATCCCTCAATAGGGCTTGAATGATTTGAAGCGCGCAAAACAGTCAGAGGTAGCTGTATTATCTTCCTGTCACTCCTCCACTGACTGCCGGAGGAAAGGTTACTGGATGGATTGATAGATAGGCCGAGAGGGGA
Source organism: Cyclopterus lumpus (assembly GCF_009769545.1). Lineage (NCBI taxonomy): Eukaryota > Metazoa > Chordata > Actinopteri > Perciformes > Cyclopteridae > Cyclopterus > Cyclopterus lumpus. The sequence continues at coordinate 17,108,904 of NC_046966.1, forward strand.
GGCTCTGAAATTCTCGAGGCTCAAGTGTTTTTAGTCAAGCAGTGATAACTGGTAAGTCTTGTCTACCTTTTGAACCTTCAAATTACAAATGGAGAAGGGATCCTCTGAGTCAGCGAGATACTGTAATTCTCTCAGATCCTATTTCACCCACTTTACAGAGAAGGAATGCGGAAGAGAAAAGAGTGCAGGAGGAGATTGGATTTTTTTTTAAAACACCGCCACTGTTTCTCCCATGTTCCCGACAATGTTTCTGACACTTCGGTCACATCCAGTTCCCACAAGTGTAATCCTCTTTGCTACATAATGTTCCTCTTTACTTTCCAGGAATGTGGTGTGGTCAGAGGTGTTCTAATCCATTGGGTGGTGCTTTTCGTTCTCACTACATCTCCTGTCTCTCTCTGTGTCTCTCTGCTGTCCTTCTTACTCTTTCTCCACCCTTTACGACTTTATCTTCAATCAAACCCCCGATCCCACCCACTCCCCCATCCCCTCTAACCCATTTCCTTTTGTCTAAAGAAGAAGAGCCGGACTATTTAACCCCACCAGTGTGGGCCAGTCACCTTCCTATCTTTCTTCCTGTGGACCATCAGCCAGCGAGAGTAGTAATGGAGGGTGAGATTTGTCGATCGACCTCTCCTCCCAGCACCGTCTCCTCTTCTTACCCATCTCAGCAACATGCATGGTGCTGCACTCTGCGAACTGCGGAGGAGTGAATGTCACTCTGAACAGCTTTCTGTCCTCCCCTGTCCTCCCCCTAGCAGAAGAGACACCACCCAAGAGCAGTTTTGCTGTAAAATGCCAGCATGAATGCCAAGCATGTCACAGTCTTCACGACTCGACTTCTGCCTCTCTTTCTTTCACTCTTTACCCGAAGAAATAGTTTCTCGAAGAAAAAAAAAAAGAAAAGAGCCATTATAATTTTACATTATTGCTTTTTCTCTTTCATTTTCTTTTCCTCTGTACCGGAAACAAAGAGCTCCTCCTTCCCTTTTTAAAACCATCATCGACATGGACACAGCACTCATGAGTCCTCGATCGCTGCAAGAAAAAGACATTGAATTCAAACCCTTGTTATCTTCTTTAGAGTCAAACATAACCCCAAGAAAAAGCATTTTGCTAATCTCTCTGTCAGTGATCGAGGCATGTCGGGAATGTAGCACAGCATATATCAGTGGAGCTGACTCAATAAATGCCTCCACTTTGCATCACTTCAGATATGTTTCAGCGGTTAATTTACTGTACAATGAACATCCGTTCATTGTACACTAAATGAGGGGCTCTCCACCTCGGATATCGTGGTCATGTCTGTTTGTTATCTCTCTGTTTCCCTTGTGTCCTCTCTTCGTCTTGTCTGTTTCTTCCCACACGGAGGAGGAGGCCCTGGCTATGTCTGGCATGTGCTGAATGCTCACGGAGATGCCTCTGTCTCAGAATGTGACTATTTCAATAATCCCTCATTAACATTTTCAAGCAATTTTTCAGTGCAACGTGCAAGTGGAGGCCTCTGTCTCTGCCACGCTGCCAATGGACAGTGTTGCTATGGTTCTCCATAATCATAGTAACGACAATTGTTTACTGTGAAAACCGGGGAGGAAAACTGGGTTGACACCACTAATTAAAAAAAAGTGAAGTGTATGTGTTTGTTTGTTGTGGACATTATCTCTGTCGGAGAAGGACTCACTTGTAGGGTTTGGATTTTGGCTGTGAAAACGCACTGAGCTACGGGTGCTGTCTGAGAAGGACAGGATAAATCATTTTGACTTACCGGTATTTTGTTTTGATAAAGAATTAAGAAGCATCAATATCAGTTAAGAGAGAAAGTCAATTTTTCATCAGGCTTTAAAAAACACAGTGGCTTCCATATTAATGGAGCAGTAGCACAAACACAGTGCCTGTGCATCAGACAACAAGAACTGTTTTGTGCTCGCAGTGTTAACTTTGAAATGACATTGCAACTGCATTTCTTGTACAATGTCAAGCACAAATGCAAACAGAAAATCTGGCCTGATATATTATTATCTACTATTTTTAGATCTATTGATACATTTAGACCATACTATTAAACGCTATCTTTAATTTAAAAAACACATTTAGCCTACTTGTCTCACATGTCCACATTTATTAGAATGAAACTAGTGTAACACTTATAAATGTATTCTCCTTCTTATATTCAATGAAAGTAGCCCTATAAATGTGTCACTATACCGGCCCTCATGTAACAACTGCATTCACAATCTGACCCCTATACCTCCAGAGGAATTCATAGTCATGGAAAATAACATAAAGCCGGGTGGCATTTGGTAGGATTCAGCAAGCAGACAGTCAGTCCAGATTCCAGCTGCGCCCATAGAATCAGCCAACATGGCTTTAGTAGACCAGAAGATTCCATTAATAGAAGGTGTGGTTTGATCTACAAACTGGGCATCTGCTACATCATTCATCCAAATTAATCTCTGGTATCTGATAAATGGAGAAGCTTTGCAGCATTCAAAGAATGCACCCTGCACATGTCCACGGGGCTAAACACGGCGCCATGTACAGTGCAGTTGGCCAAGATGAAAAGGACCCCTCATGTGCTGTGCAGCGGCACACAATCTATTTGTGTTGATTCTACCGTGTCCCAGAAACGGGATGATATTTATAGTTCAAGTTATTTATATATATTTTTTAAGCCTGTGTTATCATTCCAGTGTGATGGATTCTTGTGTAGGTACAAGCTGGATTCCCTTTTAGGCCTATTGCTCCCAATGGACCCCACATACACTGTTTTAGTAATATAAGGAAGACATATATACAATATTCACTTTAATCAATACTTGTTGTCTTTGTCAACATCCAAAGTATTTAAACCGTATTCACCTCATAAGAAATTACTCAGGGAAAAGCATTGGACCAAAGCCAAGAGTGGACTTAAAAGATTTCAGTTATTCATAATCTCAGCCTCATTTTATTTTCAAATAATATTTTAGACTTTTAAATGAAAGGAAGTAGAACTGACACAGCTACAGGATGATTTTGTCTGATATCTGAACAACATCAAAACAAGGCTTATTTGTTAATCCTTACAGGTTTTAAAAGTAAAGTTTTACCCTCAGAGCCACTTATTGTGATTCAACGACAAATACCAAACAATTACTAATATATCCTATCAAAGTAGAAGTACTTTTCCCAAATATTTGTAATACATTTTGGAACCTTGCCCCTTCTCTTCACAGTGATGTTCTTCAAGAGTACTGACAATATTTTCTTTATGAAAATACTTAATCTTGACTACTGCTTTAGGGGGAAAATAGGTTTGAAGAAAACTGAAATTAAAAATCTTCTTCTCCGTGTCAAAACAGTATAACTCCAGGCCATATTCTGCCTCTTAGAGTATGAGCGCAGAGAGAATCAAGAATGCACATAAATGCGTTACAGTATTTAATGTACTTAAATAGAACAAATATACAACAAATATTTTCAATTACAACTAATAAGTCGTGAACATGCAGGAAAGAGAACATGTGACTGTGAAACGACTTCTGTCCTTACCTGAATTACCTCAGTGCTCCATTAATAATGTGTCCCAGTATGTGCACATGGGAAACGTTTACCTTCAGGGCTTTCTGCCAGACAGAGTTTGTTTGAACCCAAACCACTTTTTATAAACCCAATCAAGTAGGTTTGTTGCCTAAACCTAAGGAGATTTCTGGCAGAAAGGAAACCTCTCCCATGTGCCCAGTACCCCACCGTGCACAACACCAGGTATCTGGATCCAGGACACTGAGGTGGGACATTAATTACAAGATTTAATTAATTGTGCCTGGGTGTAAAACTGTCTGCTGGGAGGGGAAATCAACAGAGCTATTCAACTATTTTTGGTAGTTTATTCTACAGTTGGAAGGCGTTGCTATAAAAGCAAGATTAAATCAAAGCACATTTTTTAATCCAGGCTCAATGGACTTCAGTTATTAACAGTAGTGATGGCTCGGTTCCATTCAGGTACGTCAGTGAGCCAGCATGCCCAATACCAAGGCCCTGTATATAATACCAAGGCCTTGTATATAATACCAAGGTCTTATGTATGGACTGGCGGCCTGTCCAGGGTGTCCCCTGCTTCGCCCTATGTCAGCTGGGATAGGCTCCAGCGACCCTAATGAGGATAAGCGGTATTGAAAATGGATGGATGGATGGATGTATATAATACCAAGGCCCTGTATCTAGCACAACTAAATGGAATGAGAACATCCTTAATGTTATTAGTTACCCCTGTGCGTTTAATACTATGACATGTCAACAATATCTGCCATAGAGAGCCATCGTCAGCCATATTGGTTGGTTTGCTACAATTTGGATGTTGTGAATCTTACTTAACTTATTTACATGCTTTAAAATGAGTGTTCAGCGGCGTCTACAGTATGAATTAAAAATGTTTACTTCTTTAACATTGCAGGAGGTAATCAGGTGTAACTAATAACATTAATGTTTTCTCTATTACATTTAGGAGCATCAGTAAGTCATCCAAGGCAACATGCACCACACCAGGGCCCTGGAACTGACGTACCAAAGTGGAATGAAGACATGATTAATGTTATTAGTTGTACCTGTGTGTTCCCTGCTATGGAGTGACAACATGTCTGCCATCATATAGGACTAAAGAGATATCGCGCTGTTGGTTGACTGGTCTGCTGCATTTGTAATGTTACGAATGTCACCTAGCTTTAGTTACAGTCCTAAAAATATGCTTCCAGTGGAATCTACAGTAGGTAGAAATTAATATATTTATTTAATTTATCCAGCATCAACCCTTCAGAATGAGGACACTTTGACTGGTCGTAGCAGAATGTACACAGGTGTATCTAATAACATTAATGGTGTCTCTGTTCCATTTAGGAGTATCAGTAAGTCATTCCTGTGAGGGAACATACACAACACCAGGGCCCTGCGACTGAAATATATAAATGTTGTGCTGTATAATTACTTGAATTTGCATAAGCATTTGACAGGTGTTGAGCTCAGGGCATATTATTTTCTCCCAGGAGCCCTCCCTGCTCCCCAGAAAGACAGCATCATTCTATAATACAATTTTCACAGGCTGTTGTGAGTGAGATTTCTCTACTTTTATGCCTGCATAAAAATACTGGAATAATGTTTGGATGTTGCAGCGATAACCACATGAAGTTGTGGTGAGTCAGATGGTATAATAGCATCTTTTATCACTTGAAGGTAATGGGCAGGTTGACAGTTGACACTGGCTTCCTGTTAAATCATCAAAGAGGAGAGTTACAGGCCTGTCAGAACATGGCACTTCCTCGAAGACACCCCCACCTCTAACAAAACACACACACACATAAATGGATAGGTGAGGTTTGACATTGCTGACCTCTTAACCTTTGCCCTCTGACTAATTTCCCTTCTGTGTAGGAGGGTCTCTCTATCTCTTTCTTTCTCTGGCCACTCCACTTATGCTGTCTCTCTCTGTCTGCAGACCTGAATGAGTGCGGACTGAAACCAAGGCCCTGTAAACACAGGTGCATGAACACGTACGGGAGTTACAAGTGCTACTGCCTCAACGGCTACATGCTGATGCCTGACGGGACCTGTGGAAGTGAGTCGGTCCCTCACACACACACACACACACACACACACACACACACACACACACACACACACACACACACACACACACACACAAACACAATCACACGTCTCTGTATTTTCATGTCTGATCTATTTTCTCCCTCTTTTTTTTATAAGCTGCCTTTTGCTTTGTAGCTTGGATATGCTACTGTGACGCCTTTCTTCACTTCACTACAACTACTGACAGCAGCCTCACAGTCCTATGATAGACTGTTTTGATTAAAGCCCCACATTGATCTGCTTCATTATAGTACCTCCAAAGCCTAAATAACCTCTCTAAAGAACCCTAAGTAGAAAAATATGAACCCTTTAGACCCTCGCGTGAACGTGCATTTCTTATTGGTTGCCTTGAGGTATTCCACAGAATGGGAGTTAATGCCTGTACACGTCTTATTCCATTTTGTTTCCCTATTATAAACTATTTTCTCCTCCCCTTTCCTTTGGAGCATAGCGTGACTCCCGGTTGCCCTATTTTAATTAGTTATTTTTTATCAGAAGGAAATAACCCCCCCCCCCCTCCCCATTTAAAGTCTGAATTGTTAACCACTTGAGGCAATCTCAAGCTATTCCAGGTGTTGTGTGACTAAAGCATGATAGCGTTAAACATTTTGCTGCTCTTCTTTTCTTGCCTGCTACTGCTTTGATCAATAGATCACTGTAGCATTTAATCAGCCTGGCCGGCCTTAGTCATCAAACTGTACTTCAGGGTGCTTGCGGCAGCTGAAGTGGCACCGGCAGCATAGGCCTCACTTTTAATTTCCTTTTTAGGGTCCAACATTATTGAGAGAAACTGAAGGAAATCTGTTCCATGATATTATTATTTTGGAGGGTCTTGATCTGCCCTGAAACGGCTCCACAACAGAGGTGCTGCACTCACTGCACACGCTTTGATAGGGTTTAGATGGATTATGATTCTTTAGGTGTAGGGAAGGATGAAAGTGGGTGTGGGAGGGTTGTGTGCACACAGAGCCACTGCACAGCACAGGAATCTAATAATGGCAGAGTGTGCGCTGCTCTGTTGTCTGCACCTCAGGGTCTACTCGGCTAATATCAGGCCGTGGACTGGCTCTCACCAGCTGGCTGCAGGATAACGATAAAGTGTGAGTGTGAATGTGAAAAGGGAAGGAAGTGAGCGTATGCTCACCCACTTGGCACCATCACGTGTTCACATGTGCTGTGTTTCCATTGTGTCCATCAGATGCTCGCACTTGTGGCATGTCCAACTGCCAGTACGGCTGCGAGGTGCTGAAAGGAGAGGTCAGATGCCAGTGTCCGTCGCCGGGGTTAAAACTGGCTCCGGATGGAAGAACCTGTGGGGGTACGTCCTAGTTATTATATTTCTCCACAGGCCTGAAAGCTGAGCCTTGTGTTACCACCCCCTCCCATGAGCCACTTGTGTCAAGCATCACAAACACAAATGTTTAATTTTTTTATTAGCTGAGTGATAATCAAATGCAACTGTTTTGGCAGAGCAAGAAAGAAACTTGGCAGTGAAAAGACAATTTTAGAACTCAAACAAAACCTGACATTCATCCAACAATATTTACCAATATGTCTGTTTTGCTTTGATTAAGGACCACGGCAATTTAACAAGCCTTGTCAACCAAATGGTGACTTTATTCCATTTATACCTCCAGCTTTTACAGCAGAAATGTGATTAGGGGAAGCCCACTCCCCATCCTCCTCTTCCTTCTTTCATTATGTGGGTAACTAACAGAGGAAGAGGCAGTTAACCTGTTTCAGGTTCAAATACAGGCTGTTCCAGAGTGGACTGTTCCTGGTTGGCCGCCTTAACTGTGGGCTGACCTATGGCGGTGGGGGGGAGGAGGGTTCTAAAACAGGACCGACATCAATCATGACAAATTATGGAGGAGGGGAAGGAAAGATTGCCTGCAACAGGTGTTCCAACAGTTTAATGGAATGTTTCTGAATCCCTCGAGAAGAAGCTGTTTTATCGAGAGTGTCTCATCATATCTATGGAGGGGATTACTTTTAGTAACTAGAGCCTTGCATGGGAGAGTATGCATAGATGCATTGTACTCATTTTAATGGTGTGAAATGTGTCAATCTGCCCCTTTGTTCTATTTTTTTTAATTTAATCCTTGCAAGTTACTTAGATACATGTTTTACTGCAAAAACATACGTGAATTTTCAACAAAGATAGTTCTATTTGTGTCAAATCCTCCAGTACCAATTTACATATGACATCAGCATCAATCTAATAAACATGTTGTTGTATTAGTGGGGATCTAATAAAAGGAAATTAGCAGGAAAATAAATTAAACAGGAAATACATTTTGCAGCTGGTAGAAGCTAAGTCAAAAGTTTGATAATTTGATAAAAAGCACCTATTCTTTGTAAGTAGCAAAGAAATTAAAACTTTTAGCAGTTTGACAAAAGCATGCCAAGATGTTTAACTGGTTGAATGGATTAAAAAAAAAAAAACAGTGCAGCTTCTTTTTATGCATTAAAATGGATTAGGCCAAAACTCTTTTAAGAAGTCTGATGATCCACTAGAAGGAAGTATTGACTTGTTTTGCACTGTGACAGAAAACCGTCTGATTAATGACGAGGTGTATTGATGTGTATTGAAGTTACGTAGGAGATGGCTTCATATTTCAACACTGCCTCTCATAGAAAATACTTAATTTATCAGACGAGTTGTCAAGGAAAACCCAATTAAAAAGCCTAATGCAGGCTGATGTGTAACAATTAATAAGGGTTTAAATCGGATGCTTTAAGATCTGAAGCTTTGAAAGAAAAGTCGAAGCTGTCTTCAAAGCCAGATGTAACATTTATCAAAACAGGCATTTGTCAGCAGTATTACTATACATTTTGAAACAGTGACTATCTTGGTATGTGCATGTGTGTTATGTAAAACATGATAAGTCACCACTGCTCTATCAGTAGCTAAATAATTCAACTGCCATTAAGTGTCGAGCTGAGGAGAACCTCAACAGTAGCTGTTAAGGGATCGGAAAGCTCTGCCCACTTACTTCACTTGCTTGATTTCCCAGCTGGTCCAGGTGTCTCTGCGTAAAGGTCCTTTTACACAACAGTCCCTGTGGCACCACAGCACCTCAGCTGCATTATGCTGAAAATATACTAATGATCTTAAGACAAATGTGTGAGCGTCTCTGTGTCTAAATATTAATGCCCACATGCCTGCAAAGGTGATCAACGGAGACACTTAGAATAGGTCTTTAAATAATGAAACAAGGCATTGTGCATTGTATTCTTCTCACTGAACAGAATACATAATGTGCTTTGTTCATACATTATTTCTAACCAGGGAAGGTGGAAAAAAGTCATGTGAAAAAAGATGTTTGTTTAGTTTTTCGATTACATTTTTTTCAAGTTTTTCATTGCATTGTGTATTTTCTAATGCATTATACAGTATACTGTATACTGTATATGGCCAACCCTAAAAAGATTTTTAGGGGTAAATGATGAATAGATTATGTTTTAATTTAACCGGCATCTCTTTTCTTCTTGCAGATGTGGATGAGTGTGCAACAGGGATAGCCGTGTGTCCCCGGTTCAGGAAATGCATGAACACCTTTGGTAGCTACATCTGCAAGTGCCATGAAGGCTTTGACCTGCAATACATCAATGGGAAATACCAGTGCAGAGGTACCGTCCCAAGGTCTCCGCAGTGAGGCTTTCACAGATCAAACTTACAAAGGTCATAAATGTGCTGAGATGTCTTGACTTATAACCAATAATATAATCATTTTTAGTGATGCAGGTGCTGGTTTTACTCCAGGCACTAAGGGAGCAAACTGAAAATATATCGCACACACGCATAGTACTTATATAAAAAAGGTGACGTATACATTTAATCTGTACTGTACTTAAGTACAATTTTGACAGACTTTACTTCATTTACATATTTAAATTGTATGCTATTTTATACTTCCACTACAGAGTAAAATATTCTTTGTTTTACTCCACTACATTAATTTGACAGCTGTAGTTACTGATTACCTTGCAGATTAAGATTTGACATACAAAACATATGATCATTTTATTAAATAAAATGCATTATTATACCGTACATTAATAAACCCGGCAGTATTTATAGCTGTTTATAGCTTAGGATCAAATGTAAAAAAAAAAAAAAAAAAAATGAACAGTTCTTCCTAAACTGCTTTAAATACCTTGCAGCTCAAACTCTGATGATCATTTTTTCTCTGGCATTCATAGAAGGATCCCTTTTATTCATGTAAATGCGTTTTTTAAAATACTTATGATATAGATTTTGAGCCCTCCTTGAAGTGGATGTGAAGCAATTATCCTTTGACATGTTTCTGGTATGTTACGTTTTTTTTTTGTTGCTTGTACCCAGTAGCTTAATTTGAAGTTTTTTTTTACTATCTTTCAGATGTGGATGAGTGTTCTTTAGGTCAGAGCCACTGCAGCAACTTTGCCTCCTGCTACAACACGCCGGGCTCATACAAGTGCAAATGCAAAGACGGCTACAGGGGGATGGGCCACGATTGCAAACGTAAGAATTGGAAAACAAACCCTTGGCCCAAATGCTCACTTTTGCAAAGAGGACCGGGGCCTCACATATTTGTATTCCTTGCCTGTGTTTTTTAAAAAGCTAGGGAAGCAGGAATAGCCTTCTCTATGAAAGAGCCGGGACTAAAATTCCTTTCTTTGTTATTGTTGTCAGTCAACACTTAACTCACCCTGCTCCCTTATCACATGTGCCCCGAGTTAGCTTTGACTCCTTTTTTAATCAGCCAAAAAGATGTCAAAAATGTATCTTCCTTGTCTCACTTTGCTTGCTTACAAACAGTTAATTTGGTCTGTGCATCTGTAGTTTTTACAGCAGCTCAGTGGACAAGAAGGCATTTACTCTCCACAGTTATTTAATCATCTAACAGACACAACTAGTGTAACAGTCCATAAAGCAGAGAAGAGGCCTCCTGGCGTTGTGCGCTGCAAATATTTCACCCCGTTGTCTGCCCAAGGGGGATGTGAGCCACTAGTGCTCTAGGAGTCGAGTTGCAATATCCTATTTGTGTATCACATATCAAAGTCGCCTGCAACTTTAGAAGGCAATAACTGAGTTCAAACCTCTTGCTTTTGTCCATTCTCATTCCTCACTCATGAAACCCTTATTAAGCCCCCACCAGCACCCCATCGCACCAACCCCCAAGTCTCTGTCTCTGCTCCTGCATGAAGAATGTGTGGTGGAACAAAGAAAAAGGAGGTGTTAGGTTTATGACATCAGCGGAGCGAGGGTGATCTCCAGAGCACAGAAGCCTGTTTGAGTGCAGAGATCATTCCACACACACAGAACAGCTTTAGCATGATGCTGCGAGGCCTCTGGCTATGTGAACACCCAAAGAATTACTAATCAGGAGCACATGAACGCATATAAAGCCACTGTCGGAGAGCAATATTGATTTCACGAAAGCAAAAATTCACTGAACGTGTGGTGTCTTTGTAGGTGAGTTTGTTTGCAACCAGTCATGTTGCATGCAAACATCCGTCTTTCTCTTTTTTAACAGTCTTATTGAGAAAAATATGGCGAGAATTGTCTTTCAAAAATGTGAACTTGCTACATGATGATTTTATGGGCCCCTCTTGTGTGAGCTAGTGCTTCAGTAAGATTTGAAACACACAATTTGTTTTAGGATTAACATTTAGTTGATAGATATCAGGAGAAGTCTCAGTAGATGAGGAAAGTCTTCCTCTGCACAAGTCAGACTAATCATTGCAGTTAGTTTACATTTGTACGCCTCATGAACATTTTACTGCTCATATTTCAGTCCTCCGTCTGCATTCTCTTATCATTTCAGCCATTCCTAAGGTGGTTATCGACCCTCCGAGACCAGGCAAATTGCCTCCAAATCATCACAACCACATCCCCGACATGGATCAGAAAAGAACCACCACTACCCTCCGCCCAGCAGTGACTCAAAAGAGAATCTTCACCATTATCCCCAAATCAACTGCTGCCACAACCACGACCGCGACCACAACGGCGGCCCAGACGACGACCACGACGGCTGCTACGACGGCGGCCACGACCACGACCACGACCACGACCAAAGCACCTCTGCCTCCAAGGAGGGTTACCCCGCCTCCACGCAAGCCAGCAGTTCCCACCCGAAAGCCCTTTATCCCAACCAGGAAGCCGCCAGCACCGACACGCAAGCCCTACGTCCCACCAAAGCCGGTGTCTCCCACACGACGCCCGCTGCCACCGCCACCGATTACACCTGTAGACAACACCATCCAGAAGGAGGTCACCAAACAGAGAGGGGATGTTCACAGTAAGAATTAGCTCTATCTTTTATAAAGATTACATTTATTTCTTTATTTTAATACAGACTTTGAGTTATAGATGAGAAATCCGCATTTTGTGTCTTTTTTTAAAACTGATTACACATATTAATCAGATTATTATTCCCCATAAAGTTGATGGTTAACCTGTTACCTGATACCAAGCGTTATTATACTTTATTTGGAGTTGTGTTTCTGGCAACCTGACAAAAACATTTGCTCTCCTTGTATCTCTGCAATTGGTTTCTATCAGGGGGAATTTATCTCGCTCTGCTCAATGCTCCATTAATTTGACCAGCTTGGTGCTAACTTTGTCTGACAGCTATTCCGTACTGAGGTAGTATACAGCGGCTGTTTCAAGTTATATCACCAAAAACAGCTGCGATGTCAGAAAATGACAAAAATGAGAGTGAACCAAAACAGTGAAGTTGTGAGTCGCAAAAGCAAAAGAAATGGCTGAAAGATGCTAAAACGCTCCTTCTTGCCTGAGCAGGTTTGCTAGTGAGTCACAGACTTTGACATTAAAAGCCACTTATTCAAGTTTCTTCTAACCAACCTGGAGTATATTTGAAGATTTCTTCATTTGACTCATGGAACTTTGCATTTATTATGACAGATATCACCATCTGGGGAATCCGAAAGGATGAAAATACTGTAGCAATGAGAGTTGGTTGAGATTGTTTCTATTTGAAGGTAGCCACTGCAATTATAAGCTGCTTTCTTCTCAAAGTCTCAAATGAATGCAACTATACATAACGTGAGTTTTTTTATTGAGATAAACTCTGTAACATGTGACGTGTTAAAACGGAAATAGTTAGTTCAGGGCCAAAGTCACAGTCTACTTTTTTCTCCTTTCTTTTTTTGATCGAGGTAAACAGGTAAACACTTTTTATAACAATATTTCAAAGGTGAGACTGGTGGAATTCTATATTTTTCTGATCCAATGAAAAGACAAAAAGAGCACCAAACGCATATTCATCCACAGCCTAAATTAGTTGCACTTTCCTGTAATTTTAGGACATTAACTTTAAAGCACTGAGGGCCAAAGACAGGATAGATGCGTTGGAGAGTATTAGGAGTTGGGCTAACACATTGTTGTTTATGGGATTTGTTGGCACAGAACAACTTGTGTAGTTTCAGCACATTTGCATATTATTATGATATACAGCCATACAGAAAAATCAACAGAAGGTGAGACTTATTAGAATGTTTTGTCCAGATGCACTAACAATATAAATTGCACTCAAAATTGTAATTGAACAGTTTGTTTGTGTCATGCTTGCTTGTAGGCACAGCAAAAGTCAGCGTTCACCCAAAACTCAAAACATTTAGCTCCTTTGACGTAGAAATATCAGGTGAGATGCAACAGAAAAGTTCAGGATATGAGGTGAGACACTGTGGTTCCGGCTCACCTTGCCAGATGGCGTCACATAATTAGAAAAAACCTGTCTGCACTGCTTGAGGGAGACATCAATCTAATAGTTCTAGAAATCGGAGCTTCCTGAAGATGGTTTGAATAATAAGAGAGAGGGAGGGAGGAGAGACAATGCTGAGTTATTATTCAGATAATTAGATGGAAATGGGAAACATTTGAATGAGAGCCTCGTGGCATTAAGAATACCTCAGCTGTGTCTCAGGGGCAGGTGTGTACTGAAGTCAGAGCATGTATGTGTGTCCAGTGAAAACCTGGTACCTTTTAAGAAATAGTTTATTTGGTAAATAGACAAATTCATTTTTCTGCTAGAATTAGATGTGAAGATTGATGGGGCCATCAATCTCCTTCTTTAATTCTCTCAGCCTTTTTTGAAATGCATTTACATTCAATTAACAAACAGCCTGTGAAAAGAGAACGCTGACGTGTACTGTGTTTGTCTTCAAACCGAAAACAAGTCAAGGATTGGTTACTGCTGAACATTTTGGCAGAACATCAGAAATCCACCAAAAGCTGCTTTTATTGACCTCTCAAATATCTGGAGGAAATGAACCACAAAAGGTTCAAAATGAAAAATAACAAGAGCAATGTTTAGTATGAATTGTTTCAACATAGTTATTTACAGGGTCATTTACAAATCTGTCTCTCGGGCACACACAGAGAGACATGGATGCCTGGGATTGCTGGAGAGCCTGGTGTGAGTGTGACCTCCCTGCTGTCAGATTCCCCCGACTGTCAGGCTACATTGCAGTCTGCCAGGTGGTTGTGACCCAATGTGGGGAGGGGGGGCGCCTTGCCAGGCCGACTGGAGGGGGCACGTGCTGGGGAGTCTATGGGACTGATGTTTCAATGCATTCATGGCATTGGAGCAAGAATCTGTTTGGGATGCTGGGAATGGTTTTACTGATTGTTTGTCTCATTAAATTCCACTAGCGTATCTACAAATGCAGTGAATACATACTTACTTTCCCTGTATTTTTTGATTTTCTGGACACTTTAAATTTAAAACCAGTAAACCTAGTTTGTATTTGTAACAGAGTAAAATAGCCAAAGCATCTTTTTTTCCAAAAAAGGCTGTAAAAGTATGAGAAAGAACTTTCTAGCCTTCTCTTGCCAGTCGACCTTTAATAAGACAGCTCGACTTAAAGTATTTTGGGCAGTGTGACCCCGTTGGAGAAGGGAAGAGGCTATTTCAAGACTGTCTGTGTACTGTGTGTGAGTATGTACTGTAGCTCCAGGTTGTGTAGCAGCAACATTTGCCCAGACGTTGCATCATGAACCATCGGCCTTTTTGTTGTAATCATTCACATTTGACTTATGGTGTTTCTGAAGGTTTTCTCAGGTATTCTCTTCAGGTGCTGTGTCATTGAATGTGCTTGGGCTCAGGATATGCGGGCACTAAACCAAGACATTGATTCATCTTCGCAGAGTCCTTGTAGAGTGATAATTCAAAGCCACAAGCAGGGAGACCAGTGAACAAATAAAAATACCTTTGTTAATCCTTTATCTCACCTCTCTCCTCAGTCCCTCGGAACCATGGCCACAACACCGTCCTCGGTGTCGACTTTGACATTGAGCTCGGCAACACAGCGGATGAAGCCAAGGACGACCCAGGTAAACACAAGACATTTATTTGACAGAGGCAATCAGCAACAGCCCTCAAATGATGACGAACGAGCCACATTCGCTTGAGGCAGAATTACACTCACCGTCAACTCCTGCAGTGGTTGCTGCCGAAGCGAAGACATTATAGTGACCAGCTGTGTTTTCATAGGCTTTTCACCGGGAGGTGACGCGGGACATCTGGCCATATCCGTTTAAACAATGTCTCACAGCTTGGAACGGCCAGACATTTCCACTTTTCACATTATGCTTGCTTGATTGCCCGACTGCTTGAATGATTGCTTGATCATTTTGAAGCTCATACGCTCCATAGTACTCAGTGTAGAGTTCCTACAGCAACGGTAGGAAAACAGATTTGGGGACGAGACAGCATTTTATGTGTCATATTTGTTCTAGGGTGATTTATTAATGTCAATAGTATGCCGATTATATTGCCTAATAGTTTAGTTCTGTGTTTGTTTTTGCTCACAGTGCATCATTTCCTATCCAGTGTTAAGCGAGAAGGCGTTTTTATTGGCTCAGGAACTGAACTGAGAAGTGTTTTGCAGAAACCTCACTTCATCCAAAATGATGGATGTTATTCTTGTCTTCGAACCAATTGGTACAGAAATGCATGGATGATGCCGGAACTGAAATGCCTGTATTTCGATAATTTTATTGTCTAAGCATTATCACTGGGAAAGGAATCATCCATCAGTCATGACATATGTTTTTTGTGACTATAGTGTATTTTCGGGAGACATAGAATATGTTATATGTGTAGAAATACACTCACACTCTCTCTCTCTCAAACACACACACGCACACACACACACACCACACACACACAGATATTCCAGCAACTCCCACATACTTGTATTTTTCTTTTTTCAATGAATCCATTTTCACTTGAGATGTATGCAGCTACTTTTACACTTGATATGTCCTCAATGATTTCTACATTACAAATACTTTTTACATATTTATTGTGTCATCACTCTCATCAGAAGGAGCTCTGAAGGTCCTCTTGCCCATGGTAATGTGAGAGTCACACAGCAGGGCTCATGTGAAGCATTGCAGAGAGCAGAATGGAGCCACTTTGCATTTATGTGCGTCCTCCATGTCTCTGAAAAGTGTGTTTTTATTATCTCCAGAGTCGGGGTATCTGAGCTGCTCCTTTGATGATGGTCTTTGTGGTTGGATAAGGGACAGAGATGGAGACCTGCATTGGGAGACAACACCTGATCCGTCAGGTAATTGAAGGGCCATTCTCACTCACACACTGTAACACGGAAAAGAGTCAGTAAATGGAAATGAGAATAGCTACGTTCCCTTTACTGACAATGCATACATATACATACACACAGAGTCAGACAATCTAAGCAGCGCCGTTTTGTTCTGCTCAATTGCAGGTCAAGATGCAAATGACTTGAGGGAAGTAGTTTGTCTTTTTTACGCGGATTAGTGCTTTGCTCCACAAAGCGATGCAAATGAGAGGCGGATTACGCAACACGTCAACGATACCTGTGGCTCAAATGATATGGGAACACAACACTGTTTTTCTTGGGGTTCAGACAAGGAGAAAACGTGATGAACTATGTTGAGAGGACTCATTAGACACGGTGTGAAGACTAAACAGTGCAGCGTACTGGCACTGTTCAACTACAACTGGCTTCTTCTGCCAACTGGCTTAATCTTGCATTTACTCGTGTGCTTCCAGACATTGAGGCTAAGGTCTCATTTCATCCAAGTTTGTGCTCCCTCATTAGAGAAAATAAAGATTTTTACCCAGACCTTTACGTTCCCTGGAAGATTATTCGCAGTAAATCATAATCTAGGCCCTGACAAAAAGAAATTCCATTTAAGAGGCAACATTTCAGTTTTCAGATGCATGCGGTGAATCTATTTAATCAGAACATTTGAATAGTATCTTATTTATAGGAATGTATGTGTCCACCTATATATGGCTTTTACTACATTTCCGGTGTGTTTTGAAGCAGATAACTATCTACTGTTCGTCACTTTAAGTTCTTTTGATAGACACTCATGGCTGTCAGAAGATTGGCACAAATGTGAAGGAGCTCATAACATTATGCAGAAAGGCTCTGTGGCCTACAGATACGTATCTCACCCCCTGTGGTTAACACCAGCCCTACACAGATCTGCTAGATAAGCAAAATGCATCAGCATTAATCAGCTATTACCCCGAAGCGCTTTGACTTTTAAATTTCTCAAACTAAATAGCTCTTTTATTACTAACTAATGCATGAATTAATAAATAATAAATTTGCCACCGGCAAATGGCTGTACTTTGAGGTGACAAACTAAAAGTGGGTCAAGTCTTTTTGTTCACACTTTCCCTTCTACATATTCTACACTTCTGTCAGACCTATAGTAGTAAAGGGCTATGCTGCTTGTTTGGTTGTGCTGACACCCAAATACAATAAGTTTAACGAAATTTTGTTGATGAATTAAAAAAAAAAAGACTTTTAATATGCCTTTTGAAAAACTGAACAGCAACTTGTTTTTCCAGACACAATGTCCCACTGACTCAGGACAATTCACAGACTTCCTTGTCAACAGTTTGCTTGAGGACTATTTTTGAAGTGGAAAGTGAATCCAACTATTCAATTATCCCACAATAAGTAAATCGGGATACTATTTCCAGAAAGCCAAGTTATTTTTTATTGCTGTAATTAATTGCCAAGTGACTGACTGCAACGTCCGTCATTTACCTCCCAAGGTGGAAGGTACCTCACCATTCCTGAGGTCGGCAACAAAAGGACCGGGCGAGGGGCACGGCTGGTCCTCCCACTCACCCCCCCGTGGAACGATGGCAATCTGTGCCTGTCCTTCCGGCACAAGCTGGCAGGCCACCACGTGGGTATGCTGCAGGTGTTTGTGAAGAAGGGGAAGCAGTACAGTCCAGCAGTCTGGGGCCGGACAGGAGGAAATGGCTGGAGGCACACCCAAATCACACTATGGGGCACAGGCCTGGAAAGCGTAAGTATACATATATCAAAATTCACTCATGCAATGACAATTTGAAATGATTATTTCTTCAGACATTTTGGAAGTATTTTAAATGTTTGTAATCCTGTTCACGAAAAACAAATCAGATCAGCAGTCTGCATTTCGAGAGTGCATCTGCAAAATGTTAAATTGGGTAGAAGTGCATGCCAGCAGCATTTAGTGGTCATTCCCCAGTGGTAGTGCTTCAGTGTGCACGTTGCTGCTTTCCATCAGGTGATCCTGAAGGGGGAGCGTGGGCGAGGCAGGAGTGGCGAGATGGCTGTGGACGACATAACCCTGAGGAAAGGCTCCTGCACAGAGGAGCACAATCTGAGGAGACTCTGACTGACAGAACAGAGAAAGGCAGCAAGAAAACAAGAGGGGAAATCATCACAAAGAGAACTGACTCTGTTGTGACATCCCCTCACTCTGCCTGGCGTCTCGCTGATCCCCCCCCGTCCCCCCTCCCAGCCATTCTGTGAACGATTTACAAAAAGCTGTGCGTCCACAGAACAGTGAGTTCCTCCTTTTTGACTGTCCATGAATAAAAAGACTGAATTGAAATGTCATGTGCTGATCACAGCAGCACACCCCCGTCTTCTCAGACACCCTCTCACTCCATAACCTTGTTACCATGAAGCCTGCATGACCCAACTTATCATGGAAGTGTCCTCCACCACACAGCCCTGGCAGCCTGCCAGCCACACAGCTGAGAGGCTCACTGTTCCTGGTGAGAGGATCGTTCCCTCACTTAGCAGTCTGCTTTTGCCTTGCTTTCATCCTTTAGCCACAAGCCATTGCTTATTATTTGCTGATATACATTTCGGTGAGGTTAAGAGGTTTAAAACAAATTTTAAAAAATAAAGAAATGATGTAAGACTAATTGTAAAATATCAACGAGATAGTCCTGCCATTGTTGGTCTTACAATTGTTTCACAGCACTGTTTGGACTGACATTTTTTTTTGTCACTGTATTTAAAAGATCCGTTTGGTAGAAGAGGGTTTCGATCTTTTGTTAAGCCTCCTAAAGTTGTTTGAGCACTCTATATGTTTTTTTCATATACTCAAAATGTGTCAAACAGAATCAGTGTATGATTTTTGACACTTTAAATCAACACTTAATTTTTATTAAACAGTATGTGCTTTGTTATATTAAGTGCAGTTTGTTATATCTACGATACCAACACATTTCTAGGCTTTCAAAAAATGTATTATTGTAAAAGTAGCTGTGTGTACATACTCTGAAATTCTACAATCCCATTTGTTGTGTGGTTTATACGTTATGTAAATTCATCCATTGATATTAATTGGATTTCAAAATGGTTGGTATTTCAACTTTTACTTACAGTACATGTATACAGATGGAAACCTTGTGTAGCTCAAGGCTGTGTATGTCAATGTCAATGTGTTATGGTAAAATGCTCTGTCTGTAACTTGCAAAGCACATAGTTGCATATTGTATGCTGTGATAATGAAGGGCATCGGCTGGAATTGTAAGGTTTTCTGTTTGCATGGGTGCATTCACCAAATTCAGATATATCCAGACCAGTATGTAAATAAAATTAATTTGACTGATATTGTATGAAACAAAGCATGATTTATTTTCTTGTATATATATATATATTGTTTTAAAGGTTTCCCTTTGAGCTTTTGACCACTATCGGCACTGTCGAGCTATGTATTGATGAGCAGGTCCCGATATTGTTTGTATGAGCACACATTGAGAGCACAGGGATATCAACAGCAGTTGTTGCTATAAAGGATGCAATCCTTCTAACTAAAGAGCTGAGGAAGAGGAGAGTCATTTGATCTTCTTGAAACAATGCTGGTTTCATAATGTTAAAAACAACCACAGCAGATGTATTATTCACTAAAACCTAGGGTTGCACTCTATGTATTTTGGTGATGATCAAACAAAAGTATGTGTGTGTAGTGAAAACTCAAAAGGATGCCTTTAATATAATGATGCCCCAGAACTTCTAACTACCTTTCTTATGCTGGGGCTGGCTATAATGATCAAAGTTTATCAAAGAATATTTCCCTAACTTACGTAAGTGGAATGATTTGTGCTTGATTTATACGACAATCTAATTAACGCTGTATCCCAACAAGTGAGTTCTCTAATCCGTTTCTTGCTTTATTTGGCACTATTTGAAAATAGAATAATAGTTAACCTCTATGATTCCTTTTATAAAGAAATATAATTTATTATTTCAACATTAGAGACTGTCAAATCCTTTAAAATATATCCAAGGTCCTTGGAAAATGATATATACATATTTGATATTTTCTGGGAAATTGTATGTGAAAAATGCAATGGAGAGCACGGTCGTTTTCACAGCACAACGTGTGTATATAAATAAAAGAAAGAAAGAAAGCCATTTGCACACCCAAATGAAGGAACACAAACCACGTCAAGTGTGAAGACAGGTACATAATAGGACAAATGGTTGGATTTGATATTTCATATTCCTCACAGATTTTTCAAAGATATGTTGTCTTTCTTTATATGATGGCCATGGGGCACACAAGTGTTCAAAAGGCTGCACGGTATCTAATAACATTTTATAAAAAGAAGCTTCAAACATAGTAACATTTGTCATTATAAATGAATGTGCAAAGTATATTGAGCCGAAAGCATCCACAATACACATGCCTTCCCATTGCATGAATTTGACCTAAAAATGGAATATAAAAGTCAAAACTTTTATATTCCATTTTGATTAAATATTTTAGGAAGACTTTAAAAAAAATAAAAAAAGATTTCGCCATAAAATGTTATCAAAGATCTCTTAGTGTAGTATGCCAGGGAAAATGTCATAATAATGAATATATCATAATCATAATTAACAGTCATTAACCAAAGATACCTTCTAAAACATAGAAACAAAATATACAAAATCCGAGGCTGAGAGGGAGCTTTCTTCTTCTCCGTCGGTCATGCCAAATAAAGTCAAAAGATTTCTTGAAATCAATAAAAAAAAAAATATCTCTCTCTCTCTCTCTCTCTCAAACACACGCACACGCACACACACACACACCACACACACACACAGCAAACACAGAAAAATGAATCACATTTTTGTTCAAATGAGGTGTGCACTTTCGATATTAGATCTGTATCAAAACAGATGATTCTCCAAAGTCCTGTCAATGACCTGTGATGAAATACCTTAAAAAATAGTTTTCCATCTGGCCAGTTTATTTGGGACCAAAAGGGCGAGCAAACAGTCTCCTTATTAAGACAAACCACCACAGCAAAACTAAATCCAGAGGGCTGAGCCAATAGCTTACACAATTGTGTGTATTTGCCTGTGCCCTCTGTTTGGGAATGTGTGTGTGTTTTCCTTTGTGTGGTTTCCAAATGATTTCTTGAAGGGTAGCAAAGTCAGGCATTTCTCAATTTTTTCTCACCCAGACACATATAAAGTGGCAGAGCACACAATAAGAGAAGGAAATATCAAACACCTTTTCAGCTCATGAAGAATAAAGTATGAAGCTGAATTAATGTTGATTTCACTTAACTGAGATGTTCAATATAACAGAAATATTTGTTAGTTATTGTAATCAAGGAGCTTATCAGTTATCTGTCATGCTGAGGAAGAGGTCTTCCATATTCGGCTGGCAATGACTCAACAGAGAAGCCTCGGAGCGTTGGATCTGCATGTCCTCAAAGAGGGCCGTAGCTGACATTAATTGGGGATACAGTTTGAAAGTTTCAAACACACACACACACAGCAAACACAGAAAATGAGGAAAGAAAGGGATAAAGAAGCGGTAAAGAAAGAAGGGAAGTTAGCAAAGGAATAAAAAATGAACAGGACTAATGAAGAAAACAATGAAGGAGGTACCAAGGGAGGAACTGTATGCTTCATTTTTTTTAGCATCATCTTTAAATATTTTAACTGTTACTGCAGTGTCACCATTAGATCAGTTGATGCAACCGGACAACTGAGAATTGTGTAAGATTATCAAATTTCTTAAATTAGAAAACAGCAAAAATCATGAACACATTGTGTCTCATTCATTTACATTTTTAATGAGATTCTGGGGTCCTAGGTGTTGAATTATTTGCTCCTTGAAATGTAGGTATAAAAGTATAGGCCTAAATCAAAAGCCTGTGCCACAAGCTATTATGATGGTATCAAGCTAACTTGATGGATCTGCTCACACAAGTGTTTAGTCATACTGTTATGCAAGTACAAACATGTGTGTAAAGAAAGCTAACATAATAATAATATAATAACAGAATTTAGCTTTGAGACACATGCCTCAGGTCCTGGTGATTCTTCATCATACAGTAGTAGTAATGATGAATGTGGTTCATTGGAGAATGCATAGGGGCACTGTGACGACAATTGTTGTCTTCACTTTACTCATTGATTTGATAACAATGAAGAAATTAATTGAACAAAAATTGCAATTACATACAATCATAAAGAGGTCCTAAAATCTAAACAAACAATGAGTGGTTATTAAATATTTCAATTTCTGTGTTTCAGCTTTTTATATATCTTCAAATAGGTAATCTGGAGCCATAGATGTAGTAATATAATGTACCAATCATTTTATTATGCTAGTATAGCTGGATAAAAGTATCAAACCACAAATGACTACTGTCACACCTACATTCTCTGGGAATCTCTGGGCACCGGTTGTTGACTCATTTACCTCTGAATGTTTGGGGGAGGTCCTTAAATGATTAAATTAATCAGTGCCAAGAATAATACAACCTCTGTAAAAAAACACACACAAAAAAAAAACACATTTAAAGTTATTTTCAACCAGGTAAAATCCAACACCACTCTTTGATGTCATGATTAGCCATTATTAGCTGTGGGTAGTAATCCGAAAAAATAACCTTAAACGGCGTAAAACTTTAGCAATCCAGGCTCTTGTATTGACAATCAGGTTGCTTGTAATCTAGTAACAATGCCTTCTATTTACTCTCCTTTAAATGTGTTCCTAAACTTCCTAAAGCTGATAACTAAATGGAGGGCAGCCTCCAGGTAAAATAAATACACAGGCGGTCTACATCACCCGGTAGCAGGATGACTTTGTTGAGGAATGATTACGTTGGCTATTCAACCCCAACTTGATGAGATAAAAGGAAGATGGATTGTTCTGAAAATAAGCAGGATTGAAAGATTCTTCATAAATTATCCAAACTTTTCACTGTGATTACATTATATTACATTTAGCTGACGCTTTTATCCAAAGTGATTAACAATCACACACCATAGACACAGCTACGGGGAGCAGTTCAGGGTTAAGTGCCTTGCTCAAGGACACGACGACTAGGGCTAGCCGAGGATCGAACCGCCGATCCACTGATTGAAAGATGTGTGGTCTTGGGAGAGGAATGTCGTGTGTGTACAGATTGTAAAGCCCTCTGAGGCACATTCGTAATTTGTGATATCGGGCTATATAAAATAAACTGAATTTAATTTAATTGAAAGACAGACCTGCTAACCACTGACCCACTGTGAGTAATCAACTGTTGCAAACATATCTAACTGTACTACTTATAATACTAATGGTATTTCGTTAATGCCTTGAAGCACACATGTATTTATGTTGCAGAGGGAGTGCCACACATTACACAATCCATACGGAAATGAGCAGCAGAAGGGCAGCTCCTCCAACACAGTCAATTTCAATCAATGTCCAATTGAATTATTCAACATCCAGTTAGCAAAGTTACTGTAGAATGAAGATGAACGCTATTTTGTGGGATTTACTTAATTTTATATATTATTATAGCTAAATATAAATAATCTGTTAGTAGCAGGTGTGTTAAGAGCTATAGTTAATATACCAAATTGCTGCTGACCATTTTCTAAATCATACGTATGCTTTAAATGTGTTGGTGAGTATTCTACCTTTCAGGAAGATCCTGTGTTCTTTTCACTATAACATTAAAGTCTCAAAGTTCCCGGAGAGAGATTATCGCTTTTAATCTAGTTTTATTATTGGCAAGGTACAATATACATTGCATGATAGTGCAGTCAGTGATGAGTCAACCAGTTCAGGCTAGTTTAAGCTTTGTATCTGGTAGCTGATGAATTTATATATTGTTTCTGAAAGAAAAAAACCACTAATAACTAAAACAGATCTCACAGAACTGTTACTAAAATGCTTGTATTGTTACATCTGCTTACAGCTTTACTTTATATATTTGAGTTGCATGGAGCAGATTTGTGTTTTGCACACATGTTTGAAATGTTGGCCCAAAGTTGCCATCAGAAAGTTTAAAATGAGCTTTAAACAATCACAGTATAGGGATAATATAAAAAGTCATCAGTAGAAAGTTCAAAGACTAATTAGGCTAATTAGGATTCCCTCAGGAGGATACCAACCCTGTGGGGGGTGAGGGGGAGAGATAGTTAATCAGCCAACTATCCATAATCAGAGTCAGAAAGGAAGTCACACTTTCATTCATTGTAATATACAAATGCCCACGATTAATCACCAATGCAAGGACCATGAATATGGGGCTTCCAGCCTCTTGTTCTGTATAACTCTAACTCTTTGCAATATAACACACTTTTGCCTTTATTTGACAGAGAACCTTGTAGAAATGTTGGACAGAAATGAGAAAAGGTTCCACAAAACATTTTAAAATTAAAACCTGAATAGTCGCACCTCGCTGTTAGCGATACAGCGATAGATGGGAAAGTTGTAGATGACTCCCTCTGGGAACAGTGGGAGAGACTTATCTCAATCGGCACCAGCTTTCCAGAAGAGGTGGGGCAGGACAAAAACAATTTTGACTCCAACACGTATATGTTTATATGCATATGTTTTATTTAATTTATGTAGCACATAAAGCTCACTAAAAGAAGCTTGATTGAAAGTTTTGTCTGACGACGAAACAGAGTCACACAAGATATATATTTATTGTTCTCTAGATCAATTGGCACAGGACAAACAGGCTAATAAAGAAAACAAACTGTAGATGAATTAGCAGTGAATGGCCACAACAAAACACAACGCATATACTGTAGAGTTGTCCCCGAAAAAAATAACAGATATATAAAAATCATTCTTGTGTTGAGAAAGCAAAAGCACAGCAAACGCATTTGCAACTTTATTTTGATTAGCACATTTAACATGTGGCTTATGTGGAGGTCACACCTTCTGATATTCAAATGGCCACGCTATTTTCTACCTCCGTTGGATCCAGGTATGTGTATGGGATCTCCAGTTTTTCATTTCTGGCTTTGATGGCCACACTTAACTCTTGAAGCTCTCCTTGGAAATCCTTAATCAGCTTGAAGGGAATCTTCTCACTAAAATGGTCGTCTGGGTACTGGCCGAGAAGGACCTGATGACATCAATGATACATTTAAAAAATAAATGTTTTGAATGTTTTAAAACAGACTTTTGGCAATATACAGTAATGTACAGTTTTAATTTGATTTATGTGTTTAAAGACTTGGGCACTTACAGAGTCAGTGGACTTCTTGCTGAGTAGCCACAATGTAGACAATCCCTGAATCGTTGTGTCGACATTAGGCAATGTCTGCAGCATCGTGGCCTCACTTGTTGTCCCCTTTGTGGTTGGTGGAGGACGTTGTAGGGAGATTGGAGTGTTGGGCATCCATCCACCATAATCAAACTGTGACGAATGAATGATTGACAGATGACTCGTAAATACAGTTTGAAGCTACGCCATATGTTAGTCTGTCTACTACTTGGGTCCACACTGAAACATTAGATTGGACCAAAGACATTCATGGTTCCAAGAGGATGAATACTGATGACTTTGGTGATCCACTGATTTTTCCTCTAGCGCCACCATGAGGATAACATTCTTGGTTTTCAGAGCAATGTCTTGACAACTTTCAGTTGGATCGTCATTCCATTTGGGTCAGACATTCATGTTAAACTTAGGACGAACTGTCATAACCTTGGTGGACTTTTCATCTACCATATCAACGTTTTAGTTTTTTCCAATACTAAACAAATACCTGCCAAATGAGTAACATTACTACCAGCCTAAGCTATACTTTGTGTGTGCCGATTAGAAACCGCTTGCTGATGCGCACGCATGTTAGCAAGGTAATCGAAGATGGTGATCTTATAAACAATATAACTGCTAACATTCACCATGTTAGCATTGCCATTGTATATATGTTAGCATTTGTTGTTTTTAGCTCAAAGCATCATCGTGCCAAAGTGCAGCCTCAGAGTCCTGCTAGCATGGCTGTAGACTTGTGTTTATGTTAAAGACTTCAGGCTAAGCGACAACCTTATGAACCCATTCCACAAAAATACCATTATTATAACTAATAATTAAAAGGCCCTTACCTGTCCAGTGTTCACAGCCGAGTGCTGTCCTGAGGAAGTGAAGATCGCCATGGTGACAAACTTGACCAACTCAGCCACGGTGGTAAAGCTCTGGGGAATTCCTGAGAATTAGCAGGAATAAAGTACTTAATATATAGATGACAAAAATATAGATGATGATAATGATTCGGTTTGCATTAAGATCATATATGTGCACATGTATCATCATTAAGATTGAGCCTGTCTTTAAAGCCCACCTGTGCTTTCTTTGGAAAGGAATCCATGTTCAAAAATGTCAAAAATCCACTTCTGCAGTTCAGAGTCTTTCTGGACCTCAGCGTCATTCTTGTAGTAGAAGCTCAGCACTCCCTGCACAAACCTTTGAGAAATGTTGATAAGTGCTGTTAAACACATTCCCAGTTGAATTATGCATTTTTTATATTCACTGCAGTATTAAGACATTATTTTGTAAGACAACATAAGACCATCTCTTTCCAATGATCAGTTCTGTTCCTTTTAGGAATTCGGTGCTTATTCAACAAAGTAGATCAAACAACTTTAAAGAAATAGTTTGACACTTTCTTGTTGAGAGTGAGATGAGAAGTGGTGTTGATCTTCTTATGTCTTGGCCAACATTTGGAGAGAAAGTAAAAACTTATATTTCTGTATATGTGCTGAATTAATGCTTTGAATTAAAACCTGAAAATAAACGGTAATTTCATATTCTGGAATTCTATGTGCCCTCTGTCATAATACAAATGATAACATTCAGACATCACCTGTCTTTATGTCAATCACACTAATGATTGTTTTTTTATTGAAACCTACAATGTTGAAGGGTAGGGATGCTCCTTCCATAATTGAACAGAGGTTCTCAATCAAAGTAGTTCAGGCTGATTCATTTTGAAAATGTCATAGCCAACTGCCAATCTACTCAATCAAGAGGCAGATCACTAATTTACTGTACTCTAATATTTTAAGGCATTGTTAATCTAACTTGCAGACATGCCTCTGGTGAGAGCATATCTGCTATAGAGCATACTGTATGTTTCAAGATAAACTGTTAAGTGGAAATTGCATCAAGATGCACTAACTGAAGACAGTATGCAAAGAAACTGTACGTAAACGGCGAAAGAAAGGGAAAACCCTACACACAAGTTGCAGCTTGACTGATTGATCCTGTGGTAGCTACTGTTGTAAGACATTGCAATATACAGTATATACCCCAAGATTACCAGTAGTAAGATGTGTTATTGAGGTTATTGAGGTGTCATTTCTGTATTTGTGATGGACTTGAGAGCAGCTTTTGCTTCATAGACAAAGGTCACTGGTTACCATGGTGATTGGGGCACCGGGTGAAGGGCAGATGAGATCTTAAGACTGGGAGTGCCTTGCCTTGTACTGAGAGGAAAGACTCTGAGCCAAACGCGTTGATATGCTTGTTATGTTTGTAGAGTTTAAAATGTGACCGTCAGGTTCTTAAAACTGTGGAGCTTTTGCTCCTCTCATCTCTGTATTTAAAGTGACATACACACACGCGTGCGCACACACATGCAAAGTAAGTCAAACGCACACTCGAATAAGCCATTATAAACTCTGAAACGATCCCAAAATGTTCCTGAAACTTGAACAACGATTACATGAAGACTGTGCTAGCTATCAAAATGCCCATTTGGCCAGATTTTGTTTTGTTAACGTTTCAAACTTTCAATAATTTTTCTACGTTAAAGTATGGCGTGTCACTATATGAACACGTGATGTATTTTGCTCTCTTCACGCCGAAACCCCATTCAAGTGAATGGGACAATTTCCCGCAGTCTTTCATTCAAGTGTGCAAAGCTGCAGGACGAGTTACTCTGCAAACTTTTGTACGGAATTATGATTATTATTAAGCCCGCAGAAGTACAGTGTGCTTGCTGCACAAGGCTTTAGAGCTTTGTCACGCATCACCACACCAAATAAAAGCTAGCTAGTAGGGCAGGATTTAGAACTCTTGTTTTCCAATATCAGGACACCTGTACTACCTGTGGATGATATCCCAAAGCTTGAGTCCATCATCCCTGAAGTAGAAGTTCGGAACGTCCTCCAGCCCACGCGCAACAATGTCGTCAGGTATGCAGAGTGAGCTGTAGGTCACTGAGGCCAGGGATCTCTTCAGAAGTGTCCTCATACCCTCTCCACCAGAACTGGCAAACTACGAGACAATCAAATATGTAAGGATCATAGTTCGAGATAAATAATGTACATGAAATTAAAACATATAAAAATATGTTTCGGTAATTAGGTGTTTGTCTTTTTGTACCTCTGTGAAAACAGCACCCTCAGATATTAGAAGAGCTCGAGCTAAGTAGTTGATCTGTAGAGTGTATCGAGTGTGAGGTACGAGGAGCTGAGGAAAAGAGGAAAACTCTGTTAACTTCAAAGCACACACCTTGATGCTTCTATACCATTTGGCAGTGTGAAATACTTGAATATATATACACTAAAACATTATGATTCATCAACTTTGGAAGAAAGTAAAAGTTAAGTACAGTCAAAGTTAAGTATTTCTCCCTTTCAGTTACCTTGTACAGCGGATGCACCATGGGCACGTTGCGCAGCAGTGACACTGCAAAGACTTCAGCCAGCAAATGAGTGCGCAGCAGGTGAACATTCAGTTGATGCTCGTTGAAATCTGCACTTCTCACAAAAATCTTGGCCATCAACCAGTCGTACTCAGAGTCAGTAGGAAAGAAGATGGGATTATCATCTGCTGGAGTCTGCTTCAGCTGCAGGATAGAAGGGGTGTGGTTCAATCTATTCAATCTATAATCAGTAGTGGCCAATAACATTTCAGGATTTCTAGAGATATCTGAAATTGTGTGTTTACTATAGATTTCATCTGCTTTCAGTTAGCTGTTCTGTTGATCTCTTAGTGCAAATTCATGATTTATTTGAATCCCAGGTCAGAGGGTCACAGGGTCAACTTGAGAACAGAAGCCCTACTGTATTGATCCAATGCTTACATTCTCAGAAAAAAGGGAGTCAATCTGGCAATTGCAATGAAAATACTTTTTCTCTGATCCACACAAGTCATATGTTTGCACTCTATTTGTGTAATTTAACTACAGGTAATTCTATCTTGTCTGTACATATGACATCCATAGTATTGCATGGCTGTCCGTCCTGGAAGAGCCATAACTACAATGGTCTAGATGAGTGTTATCTCACCTGAATAGCAATTGGCATCAGCTTATCATCAGGTGTTTTGTGAAGCAGGACCAGAGGAGCCATCAAGTACTGCGTCTTCCCGCTGACGATGTTTGGTTTCAGCCCATCCAAACGCTTGTAGTCACACAGGAATATGTTGCCGCTCTGTATTTGAGTGAGGATAAGAAATAATTTGACTCACATGCATGAATATTAACTATGTTAAGTGGACATGTAAATTCAACATGCATTTTCATTTTGAACACGTCATGGAGCAAAATCTGACTCTCAGATTAATCAAAGTGAAGACATTCACCTTCATTTCATCTGCCAAGCTACACTGACCACTGAGGGCGACCATGTCATCACTGACAGGAAAGGTATCAGGCAGGGTTGAGCAGCGTTGGATCAACATGGGGTTGACACCGTTTAGAAACTGGTAGCCAAAGAAAGCGTCCTCCTTCCAATGATCATGGACATAATCTGGGAAAAAAGCAGAATTGACCTTTATTGAGTTTTACACTTTGTGCTAGAAAATCTTGCTCTATCAGGTATCCGCTTAACTAAACACTGCAAGTGAAACAATGTGTTACATACATGGCTGGACACTGTTGTAGTTGTTTAAAAGTCAAAATCTTGATTGTATGCAATTAAATACTATAAATGATTTTCCTGTTTATTAAGCCGAGTAATAAAACAATTATAACATGTTTTAGGTATAATCATGGTTATCTGAATGGACATTTTTGAATGCACCATCACGCATACAGCATCAAGTGTTTCATTAAACTACCATAATAGTACCTGATATGTCAGTCCGTTTGAACCAGAACACCTGATTGATAGCTTCAATATTAGGCCAGTTCTCCTTGGAATCAGTAAGTCCTTTCAGTTGCAGCTCAGCCACCCTAGAAAATAAAAGCATAGATTAACTTTATTATTATGTCTTAAATCATTTTCATAGCCAAGTACAGCTACATAGATAGATATCTGACAGAAGTGAAGAGCTCACGCAGTGGCTAATGTGTAGAGAAACTCTGTGGCCTTGGTGAAGGAGAAGCGGACCTCATTAGGCAGAGAAAGAGGGCTTTCTGCCTTCATGCAGTGGGGTATTCCCTCGAGATACACATCCCAACTGGAAAAGATAGAGAGGAGCAGAGTAATGAGGAACTTTACACATATACCAGTGTATACGCAGTATGTAAGCATAATATGTACTTAACTTCAATATTGCAATTTTGCAAAATTCATTTCAATAAACCCTGGCAGGGCCTTCAATGTCATATGGTGGTTGATGTTCACCCAAAAGGGTGTAGATGTTAGTGACAAAGTGTACAAGCTCTGATTGCTCACCGATAGTCTTCCTCTCGTTGCTTCAGCTCCTGCTCCCGACTGTACCTGCCAAGAGGATGGTTGTCTTCAACGACTCTCAGAGCTTAAAGAAAGAAAGATTAACAAGGTTTTACATAATGTAGCGACCCTGTAAAGGGGGCTTTGTACGACAACCCCTCCTCTCTAGCAATCGCAGGCATGATGGTCGAGGTGCGTGCCTGTGATTGGTGGAACAAAGGGGAGGCGGGGTTTGACCTGTCTGGGGGACAGGAGGGAGTTAAGTGTGTGACGGGAACCGCGTTGTTGTAAAAGTGTCGGTGCTGGTAGCATGTGAGTGTCTCATGAACGGCTGTCAATAAAGCGTGCCTCCAAGGACAATAACCAGTCTCCGTGGCATAAACAAACGTAGCGAAACGTTACAATACATTGTTGATAAATACAGTGTGTTAGTTACTCAACCCTTCTTATAGAATAGGTTTTCCTTCTTTTATTTATTCCGTAGTCAGTAAAAAGCAGACAGGATGTCTGATGAAGACTAAGTCTAATTTATACAAACCTGTTGCCTCTCTGAAGCGGTGCACCTCACTGTCGGTGATCCAGCGGTAGATGGGAAAGTTGTAGGTGTCACCCTCTGGAGAATTCACTTCCACCTTGGCAGGGAACCAAGTGTCTTCAAAGAAGAGAAGTAAACGCGGTTTATCTATCTCTATTAGGACTAGCTTTCCAATGGAGACAGGGCAGGACACGGTGAAACTGGACACCTGGAATAATGACAGAAATGGGTTGAAAACATTCATACAGGAGATACAATGTATTTGATAACCACAAACTGAGCTGTATCATCCCAAAAGTTAGCATACAATACAGAATTTAGAAGGGT
This sequence comes from Cyclopterus lumpus, assembly GCF_009769545.1. NCBI lineage: Eukaryota > Metazoa > Chordata > Actinopteri > Perciformes > Cyclopteridae > Cyclopterus > Cyclopterus lumpus. The sequence continues at coordinate 17,140,562 of NC_046966.1, forward strand.
GGACAACATAAAATGTAAGGAAATGTAAGCTCATTACGGGGATTTTGTGTTGCTTTGGTCACCTTTGTGGCCGTAAGTTAAAGAGTTACAGCGCAGCACATATCCTGTTGCTGCACATACAAGTCTGAATTGAAGAGCTTTTCTAAATTGTTATTCAATTCAATAATCTTAAATTGAGGTAGAGTGTTATACATTTAAAGAAGGATATTTCAGACTTACTGCTCCTCTGAGGAAAGATAAAGCCCATTTGAGGCTAATGAGCCAGGTGTGTTCACTCTCCCCATCCGTGCCCACCAGCTTAATGGAGACATTGCTAAAAGTGCCGGCCGTGGCGAGATTGGCAGTGTATACGGTCACATTATAGTTCACCATTTTGCCCACCGGCAAGCAGAAGAATCCTGGTGGGAAGAGAACAAATAACTAGAAAATGCATTTCCTCCTGAAATTGCCTTGAAATGTTGAAAGCTGAAATATTAGAACAAATATTTAAAAAGATATTTGAAAATAGTTGAAAATACAGAAAAGGGAAACTGCCTTCTGAAAAGGGTTGAAGCCCAAAACCATTAAACTGAACTGATGAAAATGTTTAACTGATTGCGAGAGAGATCGAGAGAAAGAGGGAGGCAAAGATTGAGAGAGGGAGAAAGACATTTCGAGAGACAGAAGAGTAAGAGAGGGAGAAAGAGCGACTGAGAGAGATACAGAAGAGTAAGAGAGAGGGAGAAAGAGGAGAATAGAAAGAGAGAGAAAGAGATTGCGAGAGAGACAGAAATTTCGGAGGACACAGAAAGAAAGAGAAAGAGATACAGTCGCAATGCCTTTGACTGAATATCTCCAAGTCATTTGTGTATGTGTGTGCGTGCGTATGTCAAACTGTGGTAATTAGCACGCAATGAAAACAACATTAGAAAAAGATATAAGAACCAACATTAACTGATTTTATCACCAATCTATTACAGTCTTTGAAATCATTTCATGAAGTATTTATCTTACCTGTTTATGAAACCAAGAGGCTATTTTGATGAACTGCTCTCTTGATAAAAGTAATCAACACTTTCTCTTTTTATACAGTTGTGTGGGAGTGTCTAGTCAGCATCGATAGTATGAAGTCATTATTTTTGTTGGAATGTTGGACATGTATGAACACTTCCTGGAGGACATCACAGGATGATGCAATATTGTAATAAGGCAGCATTACTCATCATTCAACTAAATAAATTCAAGAGCAACTGCCTTGAACATTGTCAATTAAAAACACTACGAACTAACCGTTCACCGACACTGTTTATCCAGTTTATTCATCACATAGTTTTATTAAAAATAACTGTAACATGATAGAGACCAATTACTCCGGCATAAAAAATACAGTACAATAGTAGAGACAATTCAGTGACAGGTAAACAAGGTAAAGGCAAATTATTAATTCACCAAATGCACAAATGACTGACTTATTTGTATTGTTTCTAACACAAACATGCACTCAATGGCCACTTAATTGTGTAAACCTGAACAATCTAATGCAATTGAACACAACAGCGCTGCAATATATTGTAATTCTGCAAAGCTTGAGAGGTGTCTCCCTATTTTCACCTGATCAACTGGCTCAGAACAGACACACATCAAGATATTCAGGCAGCGCAAATTATCAGTGCAAAGCAACTACAACACATAGCAGTTGTTTCAGATTATAATTTTTTGATTCAATCAATGTTAAACATGGCCTGAAAGACCATTTGGTGATGAAATAAAATTGTGTTGAGAAGTGGATTACAATGGAGTTTTTCCTTTCACTCCTTTCACGCTCAAAATGCAATATACACTCGTCCCTTTAGTTAGTGTGAGATACAGGATCAAATCTGAGGGGAGGGGACAGTGAGGAGTCCAGTGGGCTTCAGCTTGTTGATCCCTCCATCCAGGATACAAACCCGCTGGAAATTGACCTTGACCAGGTGTACTGCAAACTGAGAGGACAAAAAAAAGAAAAAGGGGAAGGCAGTTATATATCCTTCCTTTCAGGAATTTCAAGTACTCATGACCCTTAAACATCATTGTGTGGTTTCCTTTAGTAAACTCTTGCTGTTGCCACACATGAGAAATAACATCTATACGCAATATCAGCCTTTCAACGATCGCTGTTCACCTTAATGGATGTGGAATGTTGTGTGTGTGTGCGTTTCAATGTTTCCTTTCACCTGGCCAGGGGACGACATGCGGAAATGTGCTAGGAGCTAAATCTGGTATAAAGCATCTTTTCCCTTTTTGGAGATTATGGTATTTTTGTACATGTGCCCTTATATATATTACATTACATTACATTTAGCTGACGCTTTTAACCAAAGCGACTTACAATAAGTGCATTAAACCATGAGTCCAAACTCAGAACAACAAGAATCAAGCAAGTACATAAATGAAATTAACTAAACTTAATATATTACATAATGTGTCGGAGCAGGAACAAAACAAAAAGTGAGTTTGTGGAAGTAAAGTGAACATTTAAGAGACAACAAGTGAGGAAAGTCAGGACTGAACCTGTCTGGGAAGATGTTTCTCTGTGACATTCTTTATGTACACACTGTTGATAAAACAATCCTCTATTTACTGTAGATACACCTTCCAATTAAATTCACGGAAATGCAATTACACAACACAGCCTCAAACGTTGGCATAAAGTCTCAATTAAGTCTCAATTACACATCAGACTGAAACATAACCTGTAAGCTAGAAAGATTTACAAATCAAGGTACCAAATATTGCAGGGATAGTGTGTTTGATTTAACAGATGTTACTTTTGTTTTGGCCTCTTCTTTGACTTGTGTTGGGTAAGCCCATGTCCGCAAATCTGACTTTGAAACCTCTGTTTGCAAATGTAAGATTGTATCAAAACACAACAGGTATTACAAAACAGAGACTGACACATTGCTAAATTAACTTGAGCTGTGTCACACATCAGCAGTTTAACCTAATTTGAATGCATAGCTTTAATTTAATGTTAAACAAAATCAGTCAAGCTTTTCAGATGGCCTCTGGTTAAAAGTGTGAGCTCCTTTATGTTAACAAATAAATAATAATAATAATAATGCATTTAATTTATATAGCGCTTTTCATAGTACTCAAAGACACTTCACATAATTAAAACATCCTAAAAGCTAAAAATAAATAAATAAGAATAGCTAAAATACAGGTAAAACAAATAAAACAAATAAATAGGGACTTTGAGTCGCTCGGACCCTGATAAGAAAACAAAAACAAAAACAAACAATCACACATTAAAAGCAGTTCTGAACAGGTGGGTTTTGATTTGCGATTTGAATAAGGAAAGATCAGTGCAGTCTCGGATGAGTTTGGGGAGAGAGTTCCAGAGGGAGGGGGCAGATATGGAGAAGGCTCTGCCACCCCACGTCCGGTGCTTGGTCCTATGTGGGATGGACAGGAGGTCGGCATCAGAGGAGCGGAGCTGACGGGATGGAGTGTGGTGGTGGAGCAGGTCGGTGAGGTAGGAGGGGGCCTGATTATGGAGGGCTTTGTGAGTGAGGAGAAGGATTTTGTATTGGATCCGTTGTGGGACGGGGAGCCAGTGAAGGCTCTGGAGAACAGGGGTCATGTGATCACGGGAACGGGAGTGGGTGAGCAGGCGAGCAGCAGAGTTCTGGATGTATTGGAGTTTGTTTAGGATTTTAGAAGATGTGCCATAAAGAATACTATTGCAATAGTCAATTCTGGAGGTGATGAAGGCGTGGATTAAAGTTTCAGCAGCAGATGAGGAAAGTGATGGGCGGAGATGGGCAATGTGTTTTAGGTGGAAGAAGGAGGTTCTGGTGATTTGTTTGATGTGATGTTCAAATGAGAGGTTGCTGTCAAACATGACTCCGAGGTTGCGGATGTGAGGGGAGGGAGACAGAGTGGAGTTGTCAATGGTGAGGCAGAAGTTGTGACTGAGTTGTGATAAAACATCCACAATGTGTACAATTGCCCTAAAAGTCCCCGACCAACCTCACAAGTGTCTTAAGTTATTTTGGCGCAGGTTGAAGGTGGCTGGAGTTATGCTAGGTTATGCTAGGTTATGCAAGGTCACAGGACTTATTTTGTCTAGCTCTGAGGTGAGGCAAAGCAAATAGGAAAGTCAGGGAAATGATGTCAGTCAAATACAGTCTAGTCTATACATGCACACACAGTCCAGAGAAGAAGTCTAAACAAGAAGGAAAATAACCTTAAAAATGTATTTAATGATTAATGAGTGAAAAGTACTTTGGGTTGTTGCTTAGATTCTCAAGAGTTTTAGGAGTACAATTAAAAAAGTAATTAGACTCAAATCAACTGAATACAATTAAAACAGAGCATGAAGACTCAGGCTTACTTCTGACTGCCAACAGGGTTTAAATGTTAAAAGTGCACAGTAAAAGCCTGAGCACCTGGGCATTCATTGCTTTGGCCCAGAATTAATGATAAGGCCACTGGTCTGGTGCACAGAGATATGGATGGCATTTAAGCACAATTGAGTCCTTTTATTGACCTTCACTTTTGTGACCTGCACGACTGAAAGGTCCGATGAATTACTGAGGTTGAACCTCAGATGTGCAATTTCAAGTGTGGGCTTGGCCGTAGTGGGTAGGGAGGCTGAGTAGTCGTCGTGCTCGTCGGCATGTGTGAGGAGGAAGAGGGTGATCGATCGCCATACTTAATACAATATGATGATCACGATGAAACATAATTACACTAATGCTGTGTGACAACACAGGTTTTCTAGTTGCGCTGCAAGACAGTAGCACTATGGCCACGTTCTCATGAGCCATAAACAGTTCACAAACAGCTATATTTACACTTCAATCTAACTGCAGAAGAATTCGTCCATTACTCTCTGTAACGGTTATTTTTAACCAGGTTCGAAACTGATATCTTTCCGCTGCTCCCTAAAAAAAAATAATCTAGGACTCATATCTCATCAATTAAGGAGAACTACTTATTTCCCTCTCTTACTTTCCAACATATGGAAGGAGGACATCTTTTCTAAATTGGGATGTTGCCTGAAGCCATAGCCCCTCATTTTGGCTAATTTATTCTAACGAGAGCACAAAAGAAGAATATATAATGATCAATATAGTTTTCTGTTCTGTTACACTGAAGTAATTTTTGTGCTCTGAAATGTCAAAGACAATGATTTATGTCAAATCCGGTTTCAGCCTTACTATACTGGAGGTACTATAGTACTAGTATAATACTACTGTATTCATACCCAACCAAAACTCAACCGGAGTAGCTGTTTCCTGAGGAAAGTCTTTTCAAATGCACAAAAACACCCGTCTAATTTACATCCGGCCTCAATGAGGACAGTCATTATATATAAAGCATCAGTGTCTGATTTAATATAGAATATATCAAATTCAGTTTCTAAACTTACACTTATATTTTATTGAATATGTATTAAATAACAATTTTTAAAGGATTTTTGAATGGATGCTAATTTTAAATATTTTTTAAATAACTCCCACTGGAGTGCCTTCACGTACCCCCAGGGGTACACATACCCCCATTGAAGAACCAGTAGATAGTGTGTGTGTGTGTGTGTGTGTGTGTCTGCTTTCTCACCATAGTAGCAACTTTAATGGTGTGGCTAATGATCACGATGACACGTCCTCTGTAGTTCTGGAGGATTCCTGTTGCAGGACACTGCACCAGCTCACCGTCAGGGCTGAATGCAGTGCTGAAGGGGATGTTGATGCTGCCAGAAATATGGCCTCTGCCGAAGCTGAAAGCAGTGGGGTCAAGGAGCAAAGCATTGAATAGGTAAGGCACCGTGTTCTTTTTCATATAGTTACAGGTAACAGTAATACCCTCGGCCAACACGGATAATAAAACGACAGTATTAAACAATATCAAGTCAGTTCAATGATAATTAGAGCGCTTGTTATACTGCTTATTGTGATGGCGACCAATGCAAAAAGCATGTAAGGCTAGCTTCAAGACAGCAAGATCGGAAAAAATAGCTCTCTGAAGGGCAGGAGGTAGCAGGGAGAATAGAGATACAGTACATGAGATGTAATGAGGGAGTCAGTAGGATATAAGAAAAGAAAAAAAGGAAAAAGACTGCTTCTTAGTGAGGGATTTGCTGGAAAGCGAGTGAGTATCAGCACAGGGACAGTGAACAACCCCACAGTGGTATGTAATAGAATAATTACTCTTGAGAAAAGGCACTTGTCCTATTTCTGAGAGCATCGCTATTGACATTATCGCTACACATCTTGAGACAAGTGGTGCTTCTTTCTCGGTCAAAGGATAATGTTCACTAAATCATACCAGCTGACACAACAACAAATAGAGTTAGTTTGTTACATAACGCAGCGTATATCCATTAACGGACAAATCCTATTGTGGTACATTTAGCCTTGGAAATACAAGAGGCCATTTGCTTTACAGCAGACAAGTTTTACCCCCTTAGACAATTTCCATTGCACTGATCTGAAGAGTAACGCTCACTTCTTCGGATCCTCTGCATTTAGTCCAGGCAGGGTTCTCTGGGTCAATACACTCCTTCTTATGAATAAAACTACCCATCTGCAAAAGCAAAATAAATGTCTTTCTAAAATATTGTAATTTTGTGGAGAGTTATGAAAAAGATTAATGAAGATGCTATTGATTGTAGCAAGCAGTTGACATTTATATTTTTAATCTAAGGGATTTATAGGGAATTTGTTTGTATGGGAGACCTACATTTATGTACAGTATGTGTATGCACATACACACTTTTTTTTCAATTATTTATTTGTCTTAAGAAGCAGGAAAATCCTCTCAAATCATAAAGGAAATAAAATGATCTAAATTACCACTCCTGGAGATACATGGTTTCCTTTAGACAGCAAACACACACACACACACATATATATCCACACATACTGAAAACCCAGTGAGCTGTCACAAATAAACTCTTCACTTGATATACTCAGGAATCGTACTATTTAGCTTAACAAAAGAGCTACTATTGTATGCAGCTTTTAAATAAGAATGTTGACTACATTCTACATAAAAATGTGCTCGTCGTGGCTGGCAGCTGATTGTTAAAACAATAACTAGACTAAAGAATTCTCTAAAGAAAAAGAAAAGAAAAATAGCATGTAAAATGAGGGAACTTTTGTTTAGCAAACTGGGTAGATGTCATGGGCCGAACTCAATGTTGCAGAATCTGGCAGCACCTGACGAAAGTAGATCATCCCACCAGAATGTAGTACTACCTGCCTGAGATGGGAATGTCACTGATTTACTCTCTGTGCCTGTGGTTCCATTTAAAAACTCTGCAAAGCACTGGCACCAGGTCAAGAGGTAAGCACGAGTTCAGAGGCACTGTGGGATGAAGAGAAAGGCTTCTTGCATGCACAGATGCAACTGAATGCAAATTGTGTGTGTTTGTCTTTAACCTGGAACAAAATAATAGGTACAGGTACAGGCATGATATAAATGACACTGTGAGATTTATGATCACAGTTTCCACAGGGACCTGTCTCACGAATTCTCAAAACAGGTGTAGGAGTAGTGTAGAAGGGCTGTGTACAAGATCACTGTCAGAGGGGCGTTGGCGTGTGTAGTGTACTATTAATCCACTAACTCTGTCCGTTTCATACTTGATAACATTAATAGTCGTAATTAGAAACCGGGGGTTCCAGTTTAGCCAGAACGTCTCTGATGCCTAAATTGTGTCCAAGACTTTTGCTGCATTTCTTTTAAAAAGGTGTTTGTAAAAAAAGTGAAGATATTGTCCAATAATGCTTCTACTAGCTAAAATGGTTTAGAATTACAACATTTCCCACACTATTTCCTGTCTAGCCTTTTAACACTTTGCCAATATACTTCTACAGAAGTGCTGTCACAATTGGTGGGACTTTGTCTGGCAACTTTCCGACATTCACACACAGTCCACAAGATGAAACCAGGGTTTGAAACTTCTCTCCAGCTCTCTTTTTTTCATTCCTTACACAACTATTTTTGTCCTTTTTCATGTGTACAAACTAGTGTACGATAAATGTTTTCCAAAAGAGACTGAAAGTACAGGTGGTTATTGCATCTCTCTCTCCTTTCACCTGACAGCCAGCTTTTCACTCGACCTTCAAGTTTGGCCATTCGGAGCAACTAAACACCCTTTTGATTCTTGACGTGGCCGTTGTACATGTTGTTGTAGGACACATTTCCTTTGTAGTATGACATGGCAAATAATGATTATAAGTTAATTTTCTGTTACCTTAAGTAACAGAAAACTTTAAGTTAGAGAAGTTTTGCTGAAGTAAATTCTACTCAAAACAACCTTATCTGAAATGGTCAATACTTTCTGAGCAGCACTTTTGTTGTTCTTGCTTTGTTGGACACAATCCAAGGTTGTTCAAACAGGCTCCAGTCTGAGTGCATCAATTCCTGTTGTGCCTCAGCAGAGAAAGATTGTACAATGTATTTGAATGTTAAGATGCCAGCATTTAACGGACTGGCCAGTAAAATTCATAAATGTTAAGGATACTCCTCGACACTACGGATGTCAACCGCAATGATTTTGGGCTTGCCGGCTTTGGTCCTTTTGGTGGGCCCGGCCATTGACAGCTCACAGAGGTCGATTAAGTCCTCGGCCGAGATCCTTGGGGATACTTCTGCTTTCAGGTCACACAGCGACAGAGGCTCCCGGGACTACAAGAAAGAAAGAAAAAAGTAACAGGAGATCATATGAAGGAGAAGAAAAGTGTAATGCGGTAATAAGTCATAATTGTAAAATGACTCAGACATGAAGAATAGTGTCAATGTAGATACTGTTGCTTCTTTAAAATAAATTTTAAAAAACAGTGATTAGACCTGAATGCCTTCCATGTTAACACAATTTTCTCTGTATTAATGAAATTTAACATTGTCCGTAAAACAGTTTGTCAAACTAACAAAATATTACAGCTCAAAGAGCACCACAGACGACGAGCAGCAGTGACCAGAACATGGCCAGAGGGATTCATTAAAGCACTGCGCCAGAGGCAAGGCTGAAGGGGACTGAACCCTGGTCTCTGCAATGGTGCGCGAGTGTAATACCACTATGATTCTGAGATGAAATACTTTGGAGGATTAAATGTGAAAAAAGGGAGTATGCTCCCTTAAAAGGTACCTTAAAAGTCCCTTAAAAAACAAACAAATGCATTGTGATAATGATCGGTCATTAAACAGTTTGGTTCTTCTATTCACTTCTATTCAAATCAAATAGAGAAATACTAACAGAATTATCAATGAATTTCAGCACACTGAAGGAAAGCAATTTACAGAACAAAGAAAGGCCAACTGCATGTTGAGGAGGTTTAGTGGCAAAACTCTGCCATCCATGAAATAAAATGTTTGAAAGCAGCAAACTCCATTGGCTAGCGTAACAATCCGTCCAAACAACAGTGTAGCAGTAAGTAACATCTGTGAGTCCAGAAAGGATTTTTAAGAATAATATTTTTTGGGAGAAGATTTTAATGGAACAATTATGTGCACTGTGCACCTTTAAATCCTGGCATTGTTAGTGTTTTTTAATTACCCTAAAAGAGATTTCTAAAACAATTGGGTTATTATTGTCTGCTTCAAATACATATTCATTGCCTGATCATTTCTTATAGATATCTTTCTTCGACTGTGACTATAGCAACATATTTGTCTCAATTTTCTATATTGATATGTGTGAAGGGTGCAGCTTCCCTCTGCCACATCAACACAGAGCCATAATTGCAAAAGGGAAGAGATTTGAGGAGTGGTGCATTGTTTTCAACAAATACCATTGTTCTGCTTTCCTGAAGTACAACAACAGCTATTCTAGGCAACATGAGAGAGCACAAGCAGAGCTATGATCTACATATTCATGGTGTCTCACTGCCATGACCAACAATTTGTTTTTTTATTAAAGAAAAACTAATTCACCTGATTTAACTTTCAATCTGATGTTTACCAATCATATAAATGAATAGGTTGAACAGATAGATACATAGAAATAATCTGCACTTCTTTGATGCAATACCAGACCTGCAATAAATAATGCCAAATGTTCAGTTCTATGTTGAGCCCATCAATTAAGTTGTTTGTGTATTAAACAAGTGTGATGCATTTTGATTCTTTGTTTTGGTGGAGTACTAAACAGCATTTTATTGAAAGGTGTTTGTATTTCTACTAAATCAGAAACACACTAGGACACCAGGACATTGTAACAGAGGTGAAGCCCCCGAGGTTCCTGACTTATCTTGCCTCGTGCCCCCAATTTAGTTTGTGGTTAAGGGCTAAAACAATAGCTACATTAACTATATTGTATTTGCTGTTGGAAATAATGCCCTTTCAATAATATCTTTTTTTGTGAAAGTGGGTTGATTTCAGGTGCAGGAGCTCACTTCCACTACAAAACACAGCAGGAAACCTTGCAAGTGACACACAACACTACTAAAAACTATAGACACAAAAGTACCACAAAGTTCAGTCAACACCTCTGTGTCACAAGGACAAAATGAAAAATCAAAGTGTTTAGCAAACCAGGGTGTGACTGAACCCACCTGCTCAGGAAAACCTTCCTGTGGAGACAAGCTTCCAAATTAAGACCAACCGTAAAGTGATTCATTACTGTGGTTTAGTCAGTCTTAACATTGTTCCCCAATCTTTCAATCAAAAAGTGTTTAAGTGCACAGAGGGGCTCTCTGTTTCTTTTATCATTATGTTGTATTCTTTATCATAGGACCAATCATAAAGAGCCAGATTAAGCCATTAGCCAATTTCCATCTGGAGTCCGTTGGCAGAGCAGTCACTAGACACTAAAAACATTCATTTAACGGCAGAAACACCATTATATAGTCTCTATCACAATAACAATTATAGAGATTTACAAGCACATGACATTATTACCATCACATTAATACAGCACAACTATACAACTGCAAATGAAATACTTAACACAGCACAGACATTTAAAATGATGTTAAAAATACAGAAAAGGGAATAATTTTTTGTTGCATCATTGAGATGTAAAAATCATGACTGCACTGCATCATAAACTCATTTAAGCTTTAAATCACTGTTTTTAGCATTTTTTTAAAAACATTTTTGCTGCACAAACCCAGAGATAAAGTTCAAAAAGAACAGCTGCACCAATCTCTCCATCCCATGTGAAACGTGCGTGTGTTCAGCCGGGTTTTAACCTACCGAGCTGGCAGGACTTTCGGCTGTGATGAGCAACGATTACAGCAAGTCCTGTTGACTATCACATACCATCTAATGAATGGAGACACGGAGTGCATGTGGATATTTGTATGTGTGTATGCAGATATCTGTTGTGTACACTTGATGTATGCTGGTCAACATAAAATACAACTAGCCTCTTGTTGCATACAGGGAGCTACGAAAGCAAATGAGTAAGCAGACGGGGAGAAAAAGGTACTCGAAGATTGGATATTTACTGATACATAAATGCTTATAAAAGACGTACAAGAGGTAAAAAATGGCACGTGGATCGATCAGCCTGTTTTTAAAAAGGACTGCTTTTAAAAGATTACTCACAAGAGTAAAAACTAAATGCCTTTCAAAAGGGTAAACACTTAACAGAACGCTGAAGAAAAGCAGTTGTTATGACAACCCACCCATGCAAAATGTTTCGATGCAAACTACTAAAAAATTGTTGTTCAGCCAACATCTTGAATGTTATGGCTGATTCATCATTTTTGAGCAGCAGTTCTTCTCAGACATCCAGAGTCCAAACCCGGTGCAAATGATCTGCTGACACAGCAGTCAATGCAGTTTTGGGTCTGACATAACGAACAGTGCTAAGCTGTCGACTGCTCTACCTTTGTGTTGTTTGTGAGCGTGAAGAAGGACTTTGGACACCTCCATAAAGTAAAACGGGCTCAGTTGCTCATACATATGCACATTTTCAGTGCAGCAAATGAGGAGTTGCAACACCTATAGGTCTTCTTTAGTAAAACAAATAATAATTGTGTCCCTCGCTTACTACACATTATTGTATCCACATCGTATGACAAAAACAGGCAAAACAGGCAGCTTCTCATTGCTTGTGGCTGACGGAGCACTTTGTGGCGACTTAAATTAAAGCAAGAGAAGTGTGTGCCAGCTGAAAGTGGCTTAATTACACTTTTGTCAATTAACTGGAGCGATTGATAAGCAGAAACAAATCCTCTGCAGTGGTTTGTGTGTGTGTGTTTGTGTTTGTGTTTGTGCGCGCGTCTACTCACAAATGTTCATGGTCCACAGTTGCCAAAAGAAACCAAATCACTTAATTGAAGTGGTAACCATGGTGTAGTTCAGCTGGGATGAAGCTTGATGACAAGGTCAATGACTCATTTAAAGAGCTGTCACACTGCGTGATTATTACTGCGCTGAGGTTTTCTCATATCAAACATATATAAGTCTGTAGTCCGACAAGAAGAGAAGAGAAGAAAAGCATAATTGAGGCCATGATCTGAGCAAAACGCTGACAACAAATAACCCTCACAGCAGCTTCATATGGTCATAAACACACACCAATTTCCTGTTTTAATTCTGGCCACACAGCAGTTGCCAATATTGCTCGAACATGAATGATTTCTTTTGAGAAAAAGCAGCCTCCTCTAATGAAAATGCATTTTTCTCTATGCTGACAAAAGACACAATTTAAGTCCAGACGCACACTTTGACCACAGAGGGGCAGTGGCTCGAAATATAATGCTGCTTTAATGTTGTAGCAGCAACTTGGTTTGCACATTTTTATTTTAGTCGGGTGTTTATTATTACTAACAGTAATTTAGCTGAAATATTGCCGATGACTTTTAACGTTGGAGAGACTCATGATTAAGAGTTTAATAACTAGAAATAAAACTGGGCAGACACAGTAACGTGTAACACAATCCAAACCGTTATGACACCCTGAAATAAATCCGAGTTTAGTGAAGCCTTTACAGTTCAGTGTCTGTTGACAATGTGTCAGAGAGGAATTCATTAAATTCTATGGCTGTTTCTATAATGTGGATAATATTGAGAAATCTTTCTAAAAATGTTGACACATGTCATACTGTCAACTAAACTTGATATAATAGGCTTCAAAATGCTACAAGTTATTGCACAGATGTTGTATAAGATTGCATCATTGTATCAGATTGTATATTATACAGGTGTTCATGTGATTATGTCTTAGTCAGTGAAGACTTACTAGGCCGGTTTTACCCATTCACAACACATCTCGTATAGATTATCCTACCCGATTGGTAATACTCCATTTGCTCAGAGTTTTTTAAAGTTCATGTGGCGCACATGTTCAGAATGATTTGAACCAGGAAGCATTATGGACATTGATTTGCTTAATTTTTAAAATAACAGCTCTGCCAGCTGTTACATGACAGTGAGCAATAACTTCTCAATCATAGCCTCCCTTGCACTTACCGCAATTATTTCTTTCCGTTAATTTTTTTAAAGTTACATTCGAGCCAATAATAATACCATCCTCTTTATGCACAGCGGTTAGCAAATACACACATTTATCATGTTGAGATGGACAACTTGTGCATTTTGAAACAGGTCAAGCTGTACAGCTATCGTTGCCCAGATGCTGTTGCTATGGCTGCCAGAGAGGAGCGACACCCATTTGAAAGCAGTCGTCCAAAAATCTGCACATGAACGCCATTATCAATAAGTAATTTAAGAATGAGGTAGACCACCTAACTCACTGGAGAGCAACGTCTGTCAATGATTGATGAGAGAGTACATCTAATGAATGGTTCAGGTGTTTATGTATTTGCTATGTTTAGAGAGTCTTATTAGTGGCTCAGAGAATGGAGGAGACGGTTTTGTACGATTCACTCACTCAGACCACGCTGAGTGGACAGCGGCTGTCCGGTGAGATGGATTTCTGTTCACCACGAGGGCTGAGAATCTGCTGACGGAGCCTCCTGCTCTCTTACCAGAGAGAAGCATGCAACACAAACACACCTTACAAGCATCTGTAAGCATCAGTTATGCGCCATAACAAGTTTTACAATATTCAGTTAGTGAGTCAAGACATCGTGGAGAAAAAGGTCTGAATGTGTTGCTCCACCGCTGAGTAAATTGTTGTAACTTTCCCATTCAATCTTAGCCTCCAGGATAGAGTCACATCGTTTCACGTCTCAAACCAATAGTTACTGTAAGTGCCCATTAGAACACTGAAACAGGTTGTGTGTGCTGTAATCATGCCTCTTGTCCAGACTGGCCCTAATAAAAGAGGATACCTTCTTTAAGCAATTTCAAATGTAATAGATGAGGGACATATAATCCAGTCATAACCAATTTTAACTGAAGCTAATATGCGGCTTCAGCCATTAATCAGATCGAGCAGATATCTTGCAAAATCGAAGGCTTTTTAGTCAGTAATTCCCTGTTCATCTTCGGATTGATTATATAGGGGAACTGAAGAGGGAGGGACTGCATGTTGATGTGACTTCCCATGAACCTTTAACCGAGAAAGTCAAATGCTTTAGAAGAATTTCGTAGAGGCAGCAGTATCTGCGTAATATGTATTGTGAAATAATAAGTAATGAGCAAATAATTTCTATATCAACATTCATAATCTTATAGTGTCATTTCAAAGTGCATGACAGCCCGAATGTTTCCTGAGAAAGAGGCGGGTGCAGATAGATGTTGCCATGGCTCAATGCCACCTCCCACCCATTTCTTTTTCAACTTTGGCAGAATCAGAAAGATTACAGCAATCACCTGGGCCCACGGCAGATAGGGGCTGACAAGAGTGTTCGTGAGCTTTCTGAACACTATGCATTCAGGTGTGAAAGGCAAACAGAGCTGCGCCACGGAAACCAAGCAAAACAATAGACGTGTGAAAGAAAGCATCAGATCAAGGAATACTCCTTAAAACTAAGTATGAAAATATGACTACTACTACTACAAGGAACTTCCATTTTGTGTTGATTTCAGCGGTCCCTGTGTACGAGAGTGGGAACGTTTCCTAGCACCACAGTCAGCAGGATCCGAGAGTCTGCTCTGCACGGTCCTGGTTCTGGTTCTCCCGTGCCTCCCTTCTCTCCAGCGGGCGCAGCAATACGTAGTTGCTGGTGAACCTGCATGATATTCATCTGATTTTGTGTGAAATCTGACTTGGTGGAATAGTATGTTATAAAAGAACACCAGCTCAGGGTGAACAAAGGAACACTCCCTCCTTGGTCACTGAGGCTTCGCCTCAACAGTCACTGACAGTGAAAGTATGTCAATAATGAGGAAAATGTGTTCACAACCCGTTAAGAAGAGGTTCTACTTCCTTCCTCCAACTCACCAGGTCGGTCTTGGGCATGTCCTGGTAGTCAGACGAGTAGTATGTTGCTGCTTTCCCAAAGCCAATGTCACCAGCGGCCTTTGGTGGCTGAGCGTGTTGTCGATACGTAGCGCTCTTTGGAGTCCAGCAGAAGAGGTTGATGGATTCACGAACACAGCGCTCAATGTCAATTTCTGTGCAGCAAAAAGAAAAGTAATGTGAAAATGTTACTTGCCAATGTTGATGTTAATGCCACCTATGAGTAAAGTCATAAACAACAGAGCAGCCATAACATTGCTTTTATTATCTACACCCAATCATTATGAAATCACTGAAAAACAACACATCTTTTATTGTTTACGCAACTAAGCCAGAAAACAGGGATCTTCATACAGCAAATAGACGAGTAATCATAGTTGGAGATTAGCAGCCTTGGGTGAAAACAGCATCTTTTTACTTCCCTTCTACAGTCTGCAGTCAGTGATGCTCGGGGCTCTGCAAGGCTGCACTTATAACCGCAGTGGTGCTTTGAGCTTAATGTTAACTATTAGCATGCTCACAACAACAATGCTAACATATTGATCAGAATCAGAACCATTTATTGCCAAGTATGTTGGACATACAAGGAATTTGTCATGGCGGGTGGTGCATAACATTGGACAATAAGACAAGTAAGACAAATAAGACAAATAAACACATTGCAAGAAAGATGTTCAGCAGTTGTAATGTTTTGATTACTCATGTGTAAGCATGCTTACATTTGCAAAGTAGCACGAAGTACAACAAAAGCTAATAAGAGGGCTGATGAACTCAAATATTAGACAAATAAACATTTTGACCTAAATGGTGGCACTAGATGGAAACTCAAGCAATTACAATTCACCTATTGAATAGTTACCAAGACACGTTTTACTTATTAAAATAAAGAGAGTATTCTGCCGATCTCTGCATTTTCAATTTTCCAATGATAACATTTTACTTCAACTATTTATTTAACCACTGTGTGTGATAGAATACAATTAATTAATACAAATGTGATTCCCTCCCATAAAGCATAAAAGATTATGCAAATGGTGCGTGGGAGGTTTAGTTGCAGAAGATAGCAGCTTGACCTTGGCATTTTGTTGCCATTAATAATCGTAATAGTCATCCAGCAGTGCCAGTGGCTCTTTAAAATAAAAACTGGTCATTGTTGAGCTGCTGTCCCTCCTCCGAGCACAGAGTAAAATATTCTTCTTTTCCCCCCTAATGCCTGTCTAGCAGCATCCATCTTTCTCCTGCCTCTTGTGTTTAGAATAGAGAGGATTAGGGAACAGGGACTCACTGGATTAGCCGAGGATTTGGGTAAATTAGGAATTCTTTCCTTCACACTGACAGCCTCTCTTTCACTCACATTTTTCATGGATAATAAGCAAGTCTGCCTAATAAGTGCTCCTTGGTATGACCTGCACCGGGCCCAGGATCAAGCTAAATGATATTAAATATGTATCTTTCCCCCACTCTATGTCCCACAGCGACGTCACGGTTAGGGTCTGTCCGCTCACCTGGGCTAGGACCTCAGACTCAGTTACCAGGCTCATTCCAGTGAAAAACACACCGGTGGTCTGAGATTCCTCACAGACGGGCACACAGGCAGTTCAGGGAAACACATTTTCCCTCCCTTAGGCAACGAATGCGGCATGCAATCACTCCTCCAGCTAAAAGAGGCAGGAATGGGGAAGAGGAGATTGATAGCGGTTTTATTAACAAGCCCTGGGCTCAACGGGGCATTCCAAGGCAGCCCATTTCAGAAAAGAGCCATTTTTCTTTAATTTTAGTAAGCAAAATTACATTTCAGTAATTGTGTAGAGGTGTTGATTGTGGGCTGTGACTTGTTGCCACAAATAGTAGAATAGCAGGATTTGTAACAAGCAACTCAGGTGGTGGTGGTGGTGGTGGTGGTGGTGGTGGTGGTGGTGGGGGGGGGGGGGGGGGGGTGATTGTGGTGCAAAGGACAGACCTGACAATAATGGAGATTAAGGGTTTAGTAAATTAAACATATAGTGAAAATCTGTTGCATTGTAATGCTCCAACCAACTCTGCATAGAATACCAGACGGACCATGAAAATGACTTTGTACATTATAATCAAATAAATGAAGCCAATTGAGAATTCCCTTCTCACATTTTGAATAGCTCCATATTTGTAAACCACGATGACATTGATCACATAAGGTGGGAGTGTGGAAATTGATTATCTATTGTCCAGAGGTTTGTTCATCCATCCACCTTTGATTTTCATAGTTATACTGTGTACCAATGACTACATTTGGGCAACACATGAGGGAATGATTTATGCTGTTGATTACATTTAAAATTTACACTTGAATGACATGAGAGGGTTTTCCAATTGTTGCTTGTTTGTTTTGATGACACTTAGATAGATGATGTGCATTGGATTTGCATGTCTTTAAGGGTCAAGATAAAACAAACAAAAACAAGGTTATGCAAATCTTGATCCTTGGTATTGTAGAGCGAGAGAGAGGATGAACGGCGGTGCCAAAGAAATGTTAAAAACTAATAATTACTATAGTCTCCAAGGCATGTTCACAAATCAAAAGGATTGTATATACTAAATTCATACAATGCATACAAAATGAACAGACTCACTGGATAAAATGTCAAATGCAGCATTAGATTAAAATCAGCTTATTTCTGTGGTTCAAAATGGTACCAATGTATTATTTCTATCAGTTTTTATGACGTATGAAAGTGTACACAGAGTAGCCTGTCAGTCTTCTGAATGGAGTCCTTTAGCTCTTTAAAAGAAACTACCTGAGGACATTATTAATTAAATGCTTCAGTTCTGAATGTCATAAAAACACTTAGTGTTAGTCATTTTCAAATGAGAACTTCCCCTTTTCTGCAAACAGTGAAAAATAGGGAGCTCGGAAATAACTTGGCTTCTCTGAGGTCTGAGTATTTGTAGACACAGTTCAACTTTGAGCTCAAAAGCTGGAGTGAATCTGGGATAATGAAGACATTCAGCCCCATGTAAATATTGTCAATATGGATATGATACCCAGGTCCTGCTTAATGCTGACTGCCTGCAATAGTATTATTGTATTCATACTCTAATGTTAAAATGCTCCAGACTACTCTCTCAGTCAAATTCCCAAATGCAAATGCAAATATGTCACGCCAAATTTGTCATCCAGTTCCAAAACTAAACCTCCAACATCAATATTCTGCGTCTCCTTCTGCTGATGTTTTCAAGGTGTGCCTGTGTGCAGTGTTGCCTCTGGCACTTTGAGCAGCTCGTGCTTGTTTTTCTCAGAACTAAACGTCTATAACTAGAGCTCATCGGTTCTGTGCCCAGCGCTGCTCATTGAGACAGATGCTAATGTCCCGTGAAGGCAAATGCGGCTGCATCATCAGTAAACACACGGTCCATGTCAGCCGGGGAGAGCCTTTCGGGTCTATTGTGAATCAATGAAGTCTCCAAACAAGAGAAAGTTATAGATTACCCAAGGCTACAAGACTTAGCAAATGGGAATCACAAAATGAGATTAATTGCAAACAAATGGCAGTTGAGATGAATTGCTGGCTTCAAGGCAAAATGTTGCAGCACGGGTCTTACCTGTTTCACAATTAATTCGATTTCAGACTCTGATATACTGAGTGGGATATCATTCATAACACTTAATAACAACACCTACGTTAGTCTTTCTTTATGGTCCAGAGAGCCAAAATGACTAAGGTAACACATTTGTGTGAAGGATGATGAGTAACAGTAAAGTTATTGACAGTATTGGGAACGAGTGGTTGGAGCACGACCTTATAGTCTGCATCGCTTCCCTTAAATCTGTATTCCTTCTCTTCGTTGGAATATTGGCAACTATAGACTTCACAGTGTTATGTGTAATAGGCTTGTCACTGAGAATTATTGTCACTGGCCCCATTTACTGCCTAGAAGAAGGGAGAGAGAAGAGTGTGTCTGAATCATTTAAGAGCCACTGTCCTGTAACATTATCTTGACCGTTAACTTTTATTCCGACAGTTGCCGAAGGGAATAGAAAGAGAGCAGACTTGTTTTTATTTCACAACTAAATGTCAAGCATACTTATGGACCTTGTAAAGTTCATCCACTTCACTGAACCTTAGATTAAGTCAAAATGCATATGCATGTTACTTTAGCGTTTCACCTGTCATCACCACTAAACACAGGCTCCCATCATGCACGGGCTGAAATGTACAGAAATGTCAATGATGGTGTGCACCAAACCAGAATGGTACACAGTGGGAGATGATGTGGTCCTACAAAAGCAGGTTTATCTGGTCACTTAATAGCTTAGCTTTTGATTAGTCTAAACATGTTTTTTTAAATTACATTGTTAATTTCTCTTTACAATCAGCTGTATCCTATTTGATTTCTCTTTCCAACTACTTAATTCCAGCATCAGGGCATGTTTTTATAGACACACACACACACACACACAGCAGTTTCTGTTGTTACACGCATGTGGAGCATGTGGACTCTGCTCTGAAACAAATGAATGTGAGCCTCAGTTGTATGAGGACATCAATTCTGCACGCCTGTTGTCAGCAAGGAGCAGGTGCGGGCCACAAATCACAAGATATCTACCATAACTCACAGTGTGTGTGTGTGTGTGTGTGTGTGTGTGTGTGTGTGTGTGTGTGTGTGTATACTCATAACCACATGAATGTGGTGACGCAGAGCAAATACAGACTGACCTCCAAAACCAACAAACATGGTCTATCTTTTGTAACTCAATTATCTAACATGGCCACACTATATGTTTACTTTCATTTATTATCCATTGAATTGCATGCACTACAAATGTACATTAAATCAAAAATATTTAGCAGTCTACAGCTCAGAGAAGCTACAACGTGGCCACCTTTTTATTGAAGCATGTTGCCGAGCTAACTATTTTTATTTAGCCCTAAAAATAAAGTACAGACAATGTGGCTGAGAATGTCAGTAGTTTTTGCAGAAATTCCGTCACAAGCTGAACTTGTGGTGGAACAGCCAGCAGACAGACAGTAACATTGTCATCATTAGAGCCATTCTGCTGGCATGTCGAAAATATAAAGCCTTCACATTCAAGGCTAATAAGCCCACAGTAGTGGGACCTCTTCTCTCATTTATTAGGGGTGATGCATATTGTGCTGAACTGGTTTGTACTTGGATTAAACCGTCTGTAACAAGTCATATTGTGCCATGTTGTGTACTAGAACATGGCTGGAAACTTAAATAAAAAGTTTGAGGTCAGTCTACAGGCGGGGATTCATTGCTAATATAGTTTGCCAGATACTACACTGTAACTACCCCAGGTATACACAAGCTGCGATAATACGGTTGGAAGTGATATACAGAAACGAGCTGGCAGCGGTAGCCACTCTCAGGAAATCTTGCCAAAGAAGCTGACTGCAGCTCTAGGCCAACATATTTTACCTTTATAAGGAGAACATGCTCCCTTTTTCCATCTGCCTCAATCACATGAATCTGTTGGACAGTAAAACAGAGTGAAGTACGGCAACAGTAAATTTTGGCTGATGGGGAGGCTGCTGGCCTTAGTTTACAGAGAGCTCCAGCATTCCTTTTAGACAAATCCTCCCTGTCTCTGTGGGTTTTAAAAAACAAATGTCGTTCTGCCTTTCAGCAAGAAAAAAATAGGACTGAGCAGCATTTGGAAATAGACTTTTAAAGGAAATCGTTTGAGCTGTCCCTCAGGCGAGAGGTACATTCTGAAGAGATACATTATGAATGCAGCTCTCTGATTTTATGTCACCGATATTTGATCTCTTTGTGCAACTGAAAAGGAGCCGTAAAGAGGGCATGTATTAAGAGAGACTACTCTGTGAGGCATACATCGTCGACAAAAACATCAAAGGCCACTGGGCAATGCGTCACATTAAAAGCCATGTTAAAAGTCCCCTTGGACAAGCATAAAGCTTGTACGATCAGAATCAACCCACCTCGTTAATTTCGTCGACCCTCCTGAGAAAAGAGGCAGGAATACTGAAACCGGGATTAACAACCATAGAGCGGAATTAAAACACTGTATTTTGGATATTTTTACATCATTACTTGTAAAGAGAGTGGGAAAAAAATACCAAAAAACAGATGCAGGTGTATCGCATTTTATGTTCATTATGCTGGATTGCACCCATTTCCTACCAGTGTGATTTAGCACCACCCAACCGTCTCCCTGTGTTAAGTGCAATGTTTAATACATGTCTCTGTATGTTTGTATTGGCAAAGCAAATAGTTGCTTCAGGCAGCCTGCTGGCCTCACATCCCCATGCTAACGCTAGGCTTTATTTATGTGTGTCTTATCTACTTCTCTTGCTGGAGTATTTCTGCGTTTGTAGTCCAGAGCTGAAAAGGTGCATCTTAACCTTTCTGGTTAGATGTCTCATGACTGATAATAGCACCGAAGAACCCAATGGCAACAACTAATTTTAGTGGATAAGCGGTCTACACAGACCAACGCGGGATTTGAAGCTCTGGAGAGCCATACTGTGGAGGTTGTGATTATTGTGGCAGGCAATTTCCAGGGTGCAGGGATTGACTGTGCGACAGATGTAGAGCGTGGCACGCCTCGAGCACATCAAGGAAGGAGTGCATGTGTTGGAGAGCAGCGCTGCCTGCTTTGAGGATATCATTAACACATTGTCACTTTGTCAACGAAAAAAAAAAATCTGCCTCCTGCAGTTGCCCACACAGATGGACAACCTTTTAGAAATGTTTAAGGAAGGCAGAAAAAAGTATTTGTGCGATTTGGACTTGTTCATATAGCAAGTGCAGAGATACAACTAATTGCATGTAGAAAGTAGATACATATGCTGTTAGGTTGTTCTTTA
Source organism: Cyclopterus lumpus (assembly GCF_009769545.1). Classification (NCBI taxonomy): domain Eukaryota; kingdom Metazoa; phylum Chordata; class Actinopteri; order Perciformes; family Cyclopteridae; genus Cyclopterus; species Cyclopterus lumpus. The sequence continues at coordinate 17,162,681 of NC_046966.1, forward strand.
TTGCCTAAGAAAATTTGGCCCATAGCCTAAGTATAAGGAGGGACACAAGGAAGACATAGTATTTACAAAGATGCATATGCCAGCTCATATTCTCACCTGGCAGGTCAGAGAAGAGTAGGATGCACTCATTGAAGCCATTCTCCAAGAGGCGGTCCCTCAGCTGCTGCAATATGGCCACGCCGATGCAGAAGGGGAAAGAGGAGTTACCCAGCAGCAGCGTATCCCACAGGTGGAAGATCTTGTGCAGTGGAAACACATCTGGATGGAGCGTACAGAAATACACACAACAGGGGAGATTTTACTAAATGACTGAATACCAAAGTGCCTGAAAAGACAAATCCTACGAGGGATGCACAAGAGGCTCCGGCAAGCGGGATATAATAGCATGCCGAGAAATGGGGAATCAGTTTGTACATAATGAGTGTGATTTGCATGTGCATAGTGCATTTACTTAAGATGGCTCTATGGTTTTAAAATGGTAAGCTCACTAAGCAATAGTATGCGCGTGTGTGTGCGTGTGTGTGGAATGCAGTTTTGGTCAGGGCGAGAGAGCAGGAGTGGCGAGAAAATGTCTTGGAGGGTCCGCACCACATTAGCAGTCAGCGCGTGCAGACTAGAGCATGTGACTGACAGGCAGTGTATCTGTGTGTGTGTGCGTGTGTGTGTGTGTGTGTGAGAATTGAGGATGACCCTCCAACCTTGTCTCATATTGAATTGAGAACATTAGCAGTCAGAGGGGCACACCTCCTGAATACTGGACTCACACACTGCCTCAGGGGGAGGATAAGGGGTAGGCGGTAAAAGGGTCACACCTTACACTCTCTGCCCCAGGAGTGGTCTCTGCGTGTGTGTGTGTGTAATTGACTGAAGACCTCACCACAAGAGGGCTGAACAAGATCAATTTGCTACAATTAATGTAAAGGTATGTCCTGTCTATATGAGTCTGCAGACTAGCTAAGTTCAAATGCAACTATCTAAAATAATATTGAGAAGGCAAAAAGTTATTCAAATAAATGTACCGTATGATGGGTCTGTACCTAGAAGGCACAGAGGCTAATTGCACATTATTGAATTTGTAGCAATGATCTGTGACCCTTGCTAATACGCTCGTATTTCAGAGCTCCAACTCTGCCCTGCTGAAGATAAAAACTCAATGCTGCCATCAACTGACAAACTGCATGCTGAGAACCAGCAAAGAAATAATACACAATAATAATAATAATAATAATAATAATAATAATAATAATAATAATAATATTAATGTACCTTAGCTGCAGCACAGAAGGTGAAAGGACTCTTACTTTGCATTGTGCTTACTGGAATCAACACATTTCCACAACTAAGCGAGGAAACCTACAATTATTGCTGGAATCTGTAATATTGTTATTGCTTGCAAGTCTCAACCAAAAGTTGCTTTTTTGTACAACCCCAGTGTGGCATGTATGGACATACAGTATCTTCTCATCGTTAATAGAGCGACCAAAAGTTCCTTATGAGCTTTATTTTTATTTTTTTTATCTTGAGGAAACACTTGCAGCAAGAGTGTTCATCTTCACCCTTAAATCTAGAAGTTATATTAAAGAGCGAAAACATTCATTAGTATGTGGAACAAACAATCCAATTTAGGGCATTCAATGTCGTACATTTTTTAAGTCGTTAATAAATCGGGGCACAAAAAGGTATAAAATTACATCACACCCTCCTAAAGGTTCTCCTGAGGAAGGAAAGTTCAGCGATGAGTTATTTTTATAATGTATCAAATCAATATTTATTAAAGGCCTTATATTGTTACCATTCCGGAGTAGAGCGCCTGGAATTGATTTTGTCCGCCACATTCTACCTATGGACCTTGACAAACTGTATTTTTTCTCCTTCTTATTGTTACCTCAAAAGTCGTCTCGCCGGCTGAAGGTTAGAATACATTATCTGCGTGTTTTCAGCCGACTGTAAAATCATGAGAATGGAATCAATACACACAATGGCTAATACAGTACACTGTATTTCATATCTAATGCACAATTGGTTGTTATTTTTCTAACTGAGCATTATTGGTATATGAGTCACTACTTAGACGTCTTTGTGTGTTTTGAAAAGCACTATATAAATTCGATGTATTATTATTATTATTATTATTATTATTATAAAATGGTGCAGACGGGCCAACAGGAACTCTGTAAAGTCTCCAGCTGAGTGCTGCCACTCGGCTCAGTCACAGAGACGTGACACTCGCTCAGATTTGGTTCCTGCATACAAGTGACTGTTGCCTTTTAAAAACTACCGTATAGTGCACCATCCAATTCTGCCTGGCCTTTTGGGAAAAATATTCATTTACAGTGATACGCACCACAGTCAGCATGTCAACAACAAAAAACGACGAATTACAAGACAAGAGAAACACTTTAAAAAGAGACCATTGGAAGAATAATTCAAATAATTGACTTAAACCAAAAGGTACAACGCGATAAAATACAAGCCCTGCCTTTAACGGTGTACAGTATATAAGTATCGGCAACAAGATTGGCCCATGTCAGTGTTTTATTATATATTATTGGATCATTATTACTGATGAACATGTAAGAAAGACTTAAATGTTGAGTTTGTTTAAAATGAGCAAATTTTATCTATAATTTTTATTTTAACAGTTCATCATATGTTTTGAATGTTATCAAATTGAGAAAAGTAACAACAGTACTTGGCTTAATGTATTCAGTTACTTTTCACCACTGGTTTTTGGAACCTGAATTTGTTTTTTTATGTATTCTGTTAAAGATAAACAAAGATAACTGAGCAAACTATATCCACTGCTGTAGACTGCAAGATGTAGTTGAAAGCCTTTTAGGATGTATTTAAATAAAAAAACTAAATGAGGATAAAGTAGTGTGTCGAGTCCTTTCCTTTCAGATCTGGAATTAATTAGCAGCTAGAATAAAGGTCACCGAGACAAAAACCTACAGATCTGGTCCATACTGGACCCACTGACCTTTTCAGTCTCTTTTATTCATACTTTAATTGAAGCAGACTCAAATTACCTTCTGAAAGTTTTTGATTATGCTCAGTGACACATCATATCCACATTGTGAGTAAAACAAAAAGCTACTTACGTGTAAACATAGTCAGGAACCACGGAATAGCATAAAGCTGAGAAAAAGAAATAAGATATACAGTAAGAACACGTAGGAAATAATGTAGCATTCATCGGTCTGCAATATTCAGTATGTCCAATCAAATTGCTGAGAGCTCACATGAAATAAGTGAACAGCTCTCCCACTAAAGAGATGTCTTTCAAACATGCAGCAGACATCTTTATGCCTTCTGAGAAACAGAAACGGCCATAAAAAGCAAACTGCTGAGTTTGGTTATTAGTCAATGGGGAGAAAAATAACACTGAATCTCATTATACAAATCATCTCGTCATCCATCCTCCGTTCTCTCCATTCTACACTTTCCCTGGAGGAAATCTATCAAATTAAAATTAAAGACCGCACACACACTCCACCATTAACCACCTGTTATAACACCTGCCACTGGCCACTGTCGCTGAGGCTCTGTAATGTTCAGTACTAAAGGGTCTGCAGCAGAGTGTGCAAGAATACTGCTCATATAATTAATAGCTAATTGTGTGGGAGCTGGTGACTGTTTAGCAGACTTCCTCTGAGCCCAGGAGGGATGACCAGGAGAGAAAGCCACCGCACTGAGTCTCAACTCAACCGCTCACTAGCAGAACTGCAAGTCCAGCCAGATTGGATTAGTGGAGGTGTAAAAGGCAGACCCAGGGGAGCAGATGTGGCCAAATTGAGAATGGACTGAATTAAACCGCTGGCCACATGCAATCTGACTCTCTGGCGATGGCTTCGGGCATTACTGGAGCGTAGTCCTTGAACTCCAACACATTTCCAAAGATTACTTCTGGTTTCTGCGTGCTTGCACAAGACAAACTGTATTAATGTAGCCTTGTTTTGGGAAGTAAATCCATTTCATAGTGCAGTGACATTCGGTCTTTTAGGGCCAATGGATTTGTTTCCTCAGTAAAACAACAGTTCAGAGGAAAAGGCGTTTCGTGGTCTGTAAAGTCTAATTACTGGGGTTGACATCAAGCATGAAAGCTGTCTCCACAAAGCCTGTTCCAATATCACCCTGGCCTACCAACAAAAACAGGTATACAAAGTCTCCTTTGAAAGGCAAGTCAATACTGGCAGCTCTGTGCATACGGTACTTGTCAAGTCAGCATCATAACAGCATGCTATTCTTTGAACTGTCAAGTTTGAAGATTGGATGAGCAAGAAATTGCAAGAATCACGATGGGACATCTGTTCAAGGTGTGGCTCATATACATGTGACATTAACAACTACAGGTAACATTTGTTCAACAAGCCAAAGTATCTTTCCTAATTCCATGTTCTCCTACAAACTTTAAATTAAGGCAGACAATCTACATTTCACCAACATCAATTGCACCACTTTAGAAAAGGAGCTGCCGCATCAGAAACTGCAAGGAGGAGGAAGAGGACGCCTTGATCCCTGACTGCAGGATGATAAAGACCCCACTTTTCATCGGGTAATATCCCAGAGTCTGGTCCACATTTGACACCCACTTATCAGCACACTAAGCGAAACCCCAAAGAGACTGTAGACACTTTAACCTTGTTACTGTCTGAGCCGACCTGAAGGGAAGGGCAGGAAGAGGTGGCATATAGTAAGAGAAATAAGGTAAGCCTGGCAGAGAACCATCATTAAGTGTGCATGGCAGACATTAATAGCTGTATAAATCACCAGTGGACTACAGGGAGAACCTGACCCTCGCCGCAAATACTGGAAAGGAGTATGTGGAAGAAAAAAGAAAAGACATACACTGTGATCTATGGATGGTCATATCCTTTGGCCTTCATAGGGAGAAAACAACTAGAATAATTTCTAACTGTCTTTGACTTGCAATAGAAGACACTGTTGTTATCCTGCATGCCCTCCACTGCTGCCTATTGTCATCAGTGTGTCAGGGCACTTGCACTCTTGGAAACCTACATCTGGGATGAAGCCAATCTCATTTAGATGGTTGCTGAGCTCTGGGTCATGGAAGGCAATCATTTGGGAGAAGACGGTCAGGTACTCTGAAACACAGGCAAAAGGGAAAGATATATATATATATATATATATATATATATATATATATATATATATATATATATATATACACATACATACATACATATATACATATATATATACACATACATACATACATACATATATATATATATATATATATATATATATATTGTACAGCTTGAGTGCTAACAATCTGAAAGGAAGTGTACTCGACCAAAGACTTTACAGCAGGAGTAGGCAACCTCAGACACATGTGCCACCATTGGCAAACTGTAACTTAACCAATGGCACACTAGCAGTAACAAGATGTATTACATAAACATAAACATACATGATTGGATTTAGTAAATCAGTTATGAGGCAATGAGATCTCAATGTTTAGATACTTTTTTTTAACCATTTGTTGCAAAGAGGAAAAAGACAAAATGTTGCAGCTCGACTGCTGATCAAATGTGCAATCAATAGAAATTAACTTGTGCACATGTCAACATTGTAAATGCTGTACTGGCACCACAGTGTAAATGAACAAAGATCCTCTAACCAGACAGATGAACACTAGCTCGCTATCCAGGGCATCTAGCAGCGGAAAGAAAGGATAAGAGCCACATTCCCCACAGAGTTCAAGAGGTGTGTGGTGGAGCTGTTGTCGCATACGACTTGATTGTGACGTTTCTCTGCAGGCTTTTGCAGTTTCATTTGTTTCCCTATCTCTAAATGATGTGGCTCAGCTGCTAACTCCATTAAGACAAACTGAAATTAGTTTTTACAGCTTCGGAACAACATGGAGCCAAAATGTAATCAACATTGAGCTGAGGGCCTGATGCTCTGTGCCAGCCAGGGATAATTTGTTTTTTAACTTAGCTGAATGCGCTGACCATGTTTAATACGTATTACTTAACTTGCAGTGGCAGTTGATTACATTATCTCAAAATCACTGGATGGCTTAAGAGGAAACAAGTAAGCTTGAACTTGTGTGTAATTTATATCAAGAGAAACAAAAAAGATAAGCTTTAAAATCACAAGACTGCATTGCTGTGCAAAACACAGCAGAATAAGTGCGTAGTCGAGTTGTACACCTCACCTTGAATGACATGAGAGTTGTCCTTCAGGAAAAAGTTGTACAAGTACTTGGGGATGAAGGCAGACATGCAGGCATATGCCAGGGCTGTAAAAAGAACAAGAAAAATATGAAAGGAAGTCAAAAGTTAAAAAAGCACTAAGCCGTGGTAAGTGGTAAGCAGTGGTAAGCTAGTAGCTATTAGAATGTAAATAATTACCTTCATTATTAAAGTTTAAGTAGAGGAATGGGGCACACAGTGAATCCAAACCTGAAATGATGGAGAAAAAAAACACTTTCTAATATAAATTTGCTGTCACATGGTTGGAAAGGGCAGAAAAAGGGAATTTACAAGATGTGACATGACCACCATCTAGTGTCCGAGAATGTGTGGTACAATAAGGAATAACGCAAACAAAAGGAGGAGGGGGTTGAGGGGTTAGTGGTTGCAATGGAGGGTAAAACAAAAAGAATAATGGAGAAACATCCAGTGAGACAGCAAAATAAATTGACGGAGCCGTGTCTAACCCTGCCAGTAGACCAGGTCAGGGTGGGAGACCACCCAGGCTTTCAACACACGCCTGAACTTGATGTGGCCCTGAGGAGACGACAGCAGCTCATCGTACTGGTGACAGCGCGGGATGTCCACCTCGATCTGGATAAACAAAAGAATGAAGTCAAAAACATTGTGAACGTGTTACTGCTTTGTCTTCTTTTAAAAGGAGTTACCTGTCTGTCAGTTGGTATGGGAGTATCCTTGTCAGTGCTCTCGTATTTGGCTTGAATGTCTCCCTGTGTAAATAAATAACTGATAAAAGTCCGCTCAAAACAACGTTAAAACTGCAGCTTTTCCCAACACATGACAACAAGTCTCCCGTACGTCAATGCCAAGCAGTGCTGCCCACGCCAGACCTCGAACAAGCGGGGGAATATCCACTCTGGCCTCTTTCCACACTGAGTTCTTCTTGTAAGGATAAGCCTGAAGACAAAAAAGGAAACGAAGTAGAAATGACCACACTTTGATTCAACAGTAACCTGTTTAAATGATAATACAGATAATAATTGACATAGGCACTCACATATTTAGGCGCTGTCTAATTGTGGAAGACATGCTTGTGTGTGCGAGTGCAAATGTGCTGTTAAAGTTTGTGCGTATGTGTGACTTTGTGTGGAGCAGACCTTGAGCAGCCTGTCAAAGAGGATGATGCGGATGAGCTGGTACTCGGTGTCTCTCTCTCGGATGATGAGTGGGAGCGTGACGGTGGCCGACAGCTCATTGCTGCTGTTGGACTGGGGCAGACTTGACTGTCTGAAGGAGGGAGAAGTAAAGGGAATATGATATTACCCGAGCCAAAATAAATGACGGGGGGGGGGGGAATAGTGACGCTGTGGAGAGGCCAAAGCGGAAAGTTAAGGATGGAGATTGCTTACTCGTCTTCCAGTAGAGGGTAATAGGCTTCTCCTGGAACATCCTTCAGTCTCTGAAAAACGAAAAACATAATACGGATTTACAATTAAGGTTAAATTCTGTCAAAGGGTGCATTTTGAAACCGCTTACAACATACATGTAGTGATTGTTTATGGAACAGTTAGCTAGTGAGATGAAGAAGCACCTATCAATGTATCAATCAATCTATTGTAAAGCTCTGTTTCATATGTTTTCTTCCCTTTGTTTGGAACTAAATAATGGTCAAATATTGTGTCTATTCTTCTTTTTAAAGGCTGCATTACAATAATGTGATGTACTTTTCAGAAATTACCAGACTATTTTAGCTGTGCTACAATTTGCCCTTTCTCACTTAGCCATCATATCCAGATTACTGATGATCATATTAAAAAAAATCTCATTATGTAAATATTTGTTGAAACCGCCAATTGTAAACCCTACGATATTGTTACAACGTCGATATCAAGATATTTGGTCAACATTTGGAGATATTATATTTTCTCCATATCTCCAAACCCGACGTCAAAACCCAACCCTTTGCCCAAACATGAAAAACAATACTGAACATGTCTGCTGACAAGTTTGTCGCCTTACGTTTCGGAGTTGGCACAGAGACAACGTCACTGTGGTGTCGTCAAGCAAGAAGCTCCGGTCTCTTCCCTGGCCAAATGATTCCCCGTCTTCCAGGACAAAACTGAAGAGAGAGCGAGGTGTTTTATCAAGTTTGAATATCAGCTGAAGTTTGCATATGCCTTCATCATCAGTGTATATTTGGGCGTGTGATGTACTTGGGCAGTGTGCAGATCGGAGGTTTGGACTGTATGATCTCCTTGTTGGTCAGCTCCTTCTCCAGGTCTCCCCCCGCCAGACACCACAGATGGTGCACCTCATTTATGGCCCGCTCCGACAGGTAGTCTTCATCATCTAATAACCACACACACACACAAACAAACACACACAAACACACAAAACACAAATTATCACTTCATTAGCAAGTTTAATATCATCTCCTGACATCAAGACATGTCAAATCATATAGCAGGGTAATCTTGTTTTGGAAATAAAACTTAAATATATATTTAAAATATGTGATTTGATTTGGCCTACAAATCTCTGATAATCTCTTCCCAGAGTAAACAGTCTATATTGTGCTGGACCGTATGTGAAACTGAGGTGTGACAATCCTGTTGAACTGAAACATGTATCCCCATCCACAAAAACGTCACCAGTGTGTCTGCCATGTGTTACACAGATTTAGGATTTAGTCCTGTTTATTTTCAGAAAGCTTTACATATAGTATGTTTCATTGAATTGAATTTGGAACAAATTAAAATAAGTGCAATTTGGGGAGATAAAAAGGTAAAAGCAAGAATACAAATTAACTATGATTTCAAGTAGCTACAAGTATCAAAAGAAAAACCTCACAGGACACCAATTAGATCTTTTTTGACAATAAATGCTGCTACTATTATTAATATTGATGTCGGCATGCTTCACAAACCTACTTCAAGGTAATCAATTCTTTGATAAATAAAAGTGCTTTAGTCAAGTGGAAGAAGGGCTGAGAGGTGAGCATGTAGCATGAAGAGTGGTGTCAGGCTGCATGTACAGTTGTGTGAAGTTGAGGACGACCTTTGCAAAGTTCCCTGATGTCCTCTGGGAGTTCCAGATGTGCACAGCGCAGAGAGGAAGAGAACAGACCAACAGGCTTCTTGAAGGGTGTGTAGAGGCGCGAGACGCCACTAAACACAGGGTCTCCCAGCAGGTTTGCAGGGGTCGGCCTGGAAGACACAGACAAAGACAACATGGCCATGACAGAAAAATGTCCACAAACACGGAGTCTGCCTTTAATTTGTAATTTAAGAACTTATAATTTACTATATTAAACATTTAATAATATAAAGTCATAAAAGTTGTACGGCAATAAATTGCATCTGTTTATTTTTGGTATCATTTCAGTTTTTAGTATTATGGAATCCTACAACAACTAAATAAATCCATCACACTGCATTTACCTTTTGGAAGGAAGGAATGTCAAGCATTTCCTTAATAACTCAAGGACATTTCCAGGCAGCTCCTGTAAAAAACAACCGTATTAGCTACAGTTCACACCAGGCTTGTGTTTTTATTAGATATTTCTTGACCTAAAATCAGGAACATATTCTCACTTTTGACAACATTTTAAAGAATTCAATTCAATCCTGATGCATTGGGAAGTTTGGTATTATTGCGGAGTGAAAACATAAACTATGATAATATATAATATATTGTATAATATTGTGATGCCAATAATGCAACCTACTTTCAGAGTAATGTCTAAAAGTCTGTTCCTTAAAAAAATACCATTCAAATATCTCTATGTATTATTGTCAACATTATTAACTTAGATCAAGGCAGCCAATGATTTTGACTTTACCTTGATGGCATCCAGGCAACCATGTTCCTCAGCGAGGACAGTGACAATGTCGTCTATGCAACCTGAGTGACAAACAATATCACTGTGTCAGCCTAATTGAATTATGGAACATATTGCTCAGTACTTAGATTAATTATGTCCTTTTTACTTACCCAAGGTTAGGATGAATTTCAATCTCTCACTAATATCAATGTTCTGCAGCAGCCGTCGACCCTGTAATTGATTCACAGCATTAGACTTAATGGGGCAAATGATCCATGCAGCTTAAGTTCAGGCTAGCCCAAACAGCATCAACCTATATTGTATGAGCGCCTTATTCTTGTCTGAAGAGGTTCTTAAAGGATTCTTACAGCACATAATTCAAACAACAAAACCCCGAGCGACCAGACATCAGTTTTGGGTCCTGAAGGCAGAGGAGTTTTGTCGTGGGAAGAGTCACTGGGGTGGAAGGAGCCCTGAGCGATGACCTCTGGAGCAAGGTATGATGGGTACCTGAGGTCATGTTCACATGACAGATAAGCACAGTACTTTGTCAGTCTCCAAATAATATAGATATCCAGCATTCCCTATAAAATCAAACACTATGACGAATTACTGGTTCAAAAGCTCAGTGTAGAAATCTCCCGTCATAGTTTTTCATTTATTTGTCAGCTTTGTTGAATTATTAGGTTTTAACAATGTCAACTCCATATTATAAATGAATACATAATATTATCTTACACAATTATTTCCATGAAAAGTGATGTAATTGCACACATTTCTGTCATTAAGTCACACATATTCAGCTGCGCATAGATGTTTAACAGTTACATTTATTACATTTTTTTCATCCAGATGTCATTGAGAGCCATGGATATGTGCCATCATTCCTCTTTTCAATCTGCAAAAGGATATTACAGAGATACTTGATAGAGCCCAAGGGCCTTTGGATTAGGACAAAAGTCCAACGATCTGTTACAGTTTCTATAACAGGAAGCTATTTTGATGCCCCAAAAGCTGGTTTCCCTGAACAAGCAATGGGCCATTATGCATCAATGTTATGGTCAATTGCCTTTTTTATGATTTGACTAACAGCAAACAGACACAAGTGAAACGTTGACCTTAACAGACATTGCAGATCGCTCAGTGCCAACAGTTAAAGAGTTCCAGAGCGCTAATGGACCTTTCCATGTGATGAATGAGGAGAAAAAGACGTACCCAATGGGAAAATCTACATCGGCCCCATGATCAGTCATGTGATAAAGGCCAAACTTTGCCAGCTTGACATTTCCCTTTGAAGAACAAAAAAATATATACATATTTTACAGTGACAGTATTACATTAAGCAATCATTTCATCGTCTTTTAAATTATCAGACTTTCAGTCACTTAAAGATAGACATACATAAATCAATACAATTTTACCTTGCAGTCCATGAGCACATTGTGTGCGCTGAGGGCTCTGTGCACCATACCATGTTTGTTCATGAACTCCAGACCTTCAAGGACCTCATAGGCTATCTGCAGCACATTCTCTGGGCTAAAATAACAAATACCCGACAGTGTGTGTTAAACCAAGTGGTTACCGAGTCAGAGAAAAGACAGTGAAGATACATACATACACTGTAATTACTTCAGAATATGAGGATTTTTTATTTTTTAAATCTCACCTCGGTGTTTTCCCCTGTTTTTGGAAGTCACGTAAACTGCTTTCAAAGTGTTCAGCAACAACAATCAGCCGTTCTGTAGAGCAAGGTGAAGACACACTTTGAAGATTAGAAGATTCATGGAATGCATTTATGTTTTTTCACAACTCTATGATATACATTATTGCAGTACAAAACAATACCATCTTAGAAGGTGTTTTTTTTCCACTACATGAACTTTCCCAAGGGACCAAGAACCTTTTGAGGAACTAAACTTGCATTTTAATTAAAATGTTGGTTCCTGTGCAACTGTTCCAGGTGGCAGAAAAATACCTACTGCTGGGGCTAAAATATTGAAATGGTAACATGCGGTATTGTGTTTTTGGACTACAATAAAATGCAGTCCTACGCGATATCATTATGTTCACCACTTGTTAATACAAAGCTTTATGTAACCAATTAACAACAGACGTGTTGCTTGTTAATCACAGCAAACATGCATTCCACACAGAACAACAGGATGAAACAAGACTACCTTAATAAATGGTAGTTAATAAATACTACTTTGTTTGCCCAAATAAAATGAAATGCAATCAAATAGGAAGAGAGGATATACAGTATGATTACACCCTGACATAAAGTTATACCGTGTTTCCCTCTGGACATGTCCACATATTGGCAGAGTCTGGGGTGAGTGATGGTTTTGAGGACCTGGAAACGTCCCAGGATTTTGATGGAGTTGGGGGTGAGAGGGAGGCCATTGCTCCCACAGACATCATGAGGGAGAGCTGAGGCAAAAAAGGTGAAGGCCCCCAGCTGGGCGTCTTTGAGGGGCCTCATTTTGCCACTGGCTTGAAGCTCTGATGATGGGAGAGAGACTTCAACATGAGTTGTGAATAATAGACATGTATTAATGAGCAGAACATTCGGATCATATCCATGATATAGTAACTCATATTGTTCTTTATGTCATACCATCCGGTGGACTAACAAATATGAATGAAATGTGAACTGGTTAACGTTACATGTGTAGTTAAACCTGGCTGAGGACCACCATTAGAGCAAGTGACAGCTAGGTTAACACTGGCATTGCAAGTACTAGAGATCATACATGTAAGTAGTATACCGGGATTCACATTATATAGTTTTACATTAACTTTGGAAACAAAAAGGCACAATGCCCATAGTGGTGTTGCAGATAAACCCACTGTGCGAGATTAGCTATATTAAAAAAAATAATGTTCCTTATTGGACCGGATAGAAAAACAATAACGTAAATCGAGTCTACTCACACTTAATGGTAAAGCTGTACGGTCATGTCGACGGAATTAACTTGAAAACAGTATTAAAATACTTGAAATAAATTCGTTTCCTGCCTCTGCGAGTGAACAGCTGAGTGAACGTGATCAATGACGTAATTTGTGTGCGACAAAGTAGTGCGCGGAACAAACGAAAAAAACACAACAATTGACCAAACAGAGTTATTTCAAAAACCTCAACAAGGTTGTTCGTGATTTTATTTTTTTTTCCCGTATTTTTTTGAAGAGTTGGTTTCTCATTGTCGTGAAAACACACAGGCGTCATCCGCCAGCTCCTAACATCTTGCGACGGTATTCGATCTATAGAAGATATGTGCTGTCGCCCTCCGATGAAAAGCCTACAGAGAGGCGTCACATCCGGATGCTGCAGAGCTCTAACAGCGGGGCCTACGAGCCTGCGTCGGTCAGCTAGCTAGCTAGCTGTAGCAGTCCACTGGCAGCTGTCGAGCCCCCACCTCTCCCCGAAACGTGTTGGGCTGGCAATTCAGAGTCAATGTAAGTTACAACAACCTTTTTAATTCAATTGTGTTAACTAACCGATACGCTGTAACCAACCGCCTAGCGAGGGGTTTGTCAGTGCATGAGCGTTAGCCCAAAGGCGAGCTGGTTGTTCTGGTCGCAGCGTTGCTGAAGACACAAGTTCGATGTGAGCTGAACCGACTCAGCTCACGGATTTCACTGACAACTAATGTCTCAATTCAGTGTTGTGATTACCATCGACTTCCCCAATATGAAATGATTGTAGTTTGATTGCTGTATTTGCAATTCATTCCGTGCTTTAGGCTTTGTGTTGTTTTCTAGGTATAAGCAATAGACGGTATAACCAAGTAACTAGTTAGTAGCTACCTAGTTAGTGGGGCTGCAGCCAACTATCAGTTTTCATTATCGATTAATTAATATTGTTCACTAATTTAGGTTAAAACCTCACATATTAGCATCCAGTATACAACACACTGTAAGCTGCATGATTGGAAAGTGTGTATAAAGTATTTTAAGTCGTTTTTTTAATTCTCATAAATTATTTTGCTTTCTGTGATCCAATCCTTTTAGCACTCCTCTAAATGCAATACGTGTGTGCACTGACTACTCTTCTCAACAATTAAATACATATGTAAATACAAACAAATTGATGGGCACTTGACAGTATAATACTTACGTTTTATAGATTTGATCTTCAATGTCTGCTGTGTTACTGTTCCCAACTGTTTTGCTGTTTTCTATGCAGACAGCCACTTTTTTGGGGGGGTTATATTGTTGCCAGTTAGGAACCTCATGTTATTTATTAACCAATGTCATGAAATGTCATATGCATGTGACCGACATTTTACATTTGTTATCAAATTGAATTCTGCATTGTCAAACTCTGACATGGTGTCTGAATTATTATTATTATAGTGTTTCTCTCCCTCTGTCTCTCGGTGTTGTGTGTACTGTTATTTTTGCATGTGCATTCTGAAAAACAATTAAAGGGCAAATATGAGAGAATACTCCTGAACATCACTGACTAGGCTGCATCTGCTCCTGAAGACTGCCGGTCATCTTTTAAGTTAAAAAGTGTAGGTCCCTCTAATGCCTTCAGGTGGTGCTGGCATGCTGTTCTGCTTTCACTCACAATAGTCTGGTTGGCAGACAGGTAGTGAAGCGTCCTCATAGTTTATTTACTGTGGAAAAGAGCAAACACTTGTATCTTGGTGGAGTCTGCTCACCATACCAAATAAAATTGGTGGTTAAATGTAACAGATTTGCTGATTCAAACCACCTGTTTAGTCTGTGAATAGCTATGCAGTATTATCTTTGATATTTTAATTTAATAATAGATGTAGACATAAAATGTTGGCATGGAGAACTGTTGACTACAAACCAGCCATGCCTATTTTTAGGCAAAAACCTCTCCATTTGAGCACCGGCTTCCCCTGTTAGGCACAGTGAATCTGCTGGAGTTGTCCAGTTGCAAAACAGAAGAAAAGTAAAGACGCCATGGAGGCTGCTGAAAGCCCACATCACTTGAATGTTCTTTGGCTATTTCCATTTGCTGAATTGACCCCTTTATGTCTTTATGCTGCAGTACAGACCTCTACACCAGGACTCATTTTCAGGGTTTATCCAAATGAGATCAGCCTTTTTGTGGCTCTTGTCATTACTCCACCACTGGTCCTGTTTAAATCAATTTGGTGTCTCAAAAAGCAATGCTTTGATCCTTGATTTTATCAACTCCAGCTCTTTTGTGTTTCTAATTTCCTCATCCCCCAACATTTTGTTTTTATCTCGGGCCAGCTGTTGTTTTCCAGCGCCTCCCTGTAATAAGTGGAAGAAGTTTTCATCTGCATGCCTCAGCCTTGTAAAAATCCTTTTTTATTATTATTTTTTATTTTTTTTTAAAGTAATTTGCCAAGCTCAACATGATAAAGGAACATTACTCCAAAACCCAAACTAGTGTCCAGTAGTGTTTTAGTTGAGTGGCTGAACCTTTTTGAACTTCATGTCCAAAACTGAATGCAAATTATGTTGATACTCCATATGTAAAATAATTTGCCCCTGCACGTTTTATTGTGAATATTATCACTTCAATATATTCTGCAGATCTAATATCTAGCTTTTTGTAGTACTGAGATTGCTGAATGTATTTTTGTCTGTTAGGTTTTTAGCTCGCTCCTTGTCCAAGATGTCAAGTCCCAATCCTTTGTTGAGGCTGGAGCAGCGGGCGTCTGAGGCCGACCAGATCATCGAGTACCTGAAACAACAAGTCCAGCTGCTGAAGGAGAAAGCCAGTAGGAGACGCACTTAAACCCACACAACGAGAACCTAAATGGCTTATACTTAGAACATTTTGTCAGCTGATTATGGGCCAATACAGCTGATTTTATATAGACACATCTGGGACTTTATCATTCATTTTCAAGTGTACTATATAGTACACTTGAATAGGAATTATAAAGTTGTGTTTCCAGATGTGTCTATATTTCTCTGCAGAAAGTCCTGTGTTCAGTTGTATTACATAATTCATTTATGTATTGGCTGTAGGAGTGACATACTTTTGGGCTGAAGAACTGCTTACGTGCATGATTCACAGTCTCATGATTTAAAGAGTGAAATCCCTGTTGGACTAGAAGCAGTTTTATGATACCTGAGGCCCCAGTTATATGGGAAAGTACACTTAGATTTAGAAGAATTATCAATCTGAAGTTAATTTCCCATGGTATGTGTACGCTTGATGTCCAAATGAGCCAAATATATACCATACATAAAGTTATTGATTTTATAAATGAATAAATGTTTCAAACATGTTATTAGATTAGAGTTCCATTTTAATTTTTTTACAAAATATAATGAGAGCAAATGTTGCAGTTGTGTAAATGATAAAGCTCCACCTAGAATAATCTCTATGATCTTGTCCAATGATAATTGTATCACTTGCACAATGGGTCACATATGAATTATTCTAAAGGAGTAAAGACAGTAAAGTAAATTAGTGTTATACTGTAATTTAAGACTCTTTAGAGATTCAAAAACTGAATTCAAGGACAATTAATGTGGATTCTTTAACTTCAAAAGAAATTCTATATAGACTGTAATGGTCACACTATGTTTTAGTCGATCTTGTATTTGTACTAGTTCAGCAGTTCTGACAATGTCCTGTGGGATACTGCACTTTTATTCCAGTGCTAAGAGCTAACAATAATTTGCTCCGCTGCAGTCGTCCAGGCCAGTGTCAGAGAAGAGAAGAAGCTGATGGTGGAGAATGCCAAACTGAAGAATGATATTGAGCAACTAAAAAACCAGCTGCTGGAAAAAGAGAAGAAGAGGGGAGGTATGTTGGGTTTGGTTCCCAGCAAAATCTTCTTTTAAAAGACCTTGATGTTGTTCGCCTTCATATCTAGTTATAGAAGCGGTTGTGTGACATTGGGAACAGTTTGTCAGTTGTTGCTCATTACAGCATTGTTTGGTTTACTATCAATGATAGCATCTTTTACATTGTTGCCTCAGACCATTACAACCGGATATTTTCATTTCTTAAAAAAAAAAAAAGCAGCCAGAGTGCATCAAGAATCCCCATTATAGTGATGGGGACAACGTGTCTGACATACATTGGCACACAGCAAAGGCAAACAGCTCAGATCATTAACACACTTAATGTTTTCCAGAATGACGCTGCAGGAATAAAAGAGGGCTGGAAGAAATAAGCAATTTAACCGTATTCAAAAAGACCGACTATGTTAGTGTTGGAACGTAAACGGAATGCTTTCCAATATACCCAAGACTGTTTCTAATTGTGATGTTTATTTTTGGGGGTTTCTTTTCAATGGCTTTAAGATGGCATTAAATGGTCAAATCAAAACATGGATAAATAATAACTTTTTTAATGCGCTTTCAGTCGGCTTTGCTGATTTGTTATTGAGATGGCAACAACTATTGAATAATAATGTAATGGGGCCTTGAGGAAAAACAACTTCTGAAGCAAAGAAATAAAAACTGAAGTTGAGTGTCAAAATAACTAAAACAGCATTTGAGTTGAAGTGGAGCATTGTTCAAAGTTATGCCGGCAATACTTTTTTGGGTCCACTTTTGTTGTCATGGCAAACATGATTGAAAATAGTACACATCCAGCATACATGGAGTATTTTAGGCGTTCATTTGGTAATGAGATTCTGGCCATGTGACACATTTAAAACTAATATTCGCTCCTTTTTTTTTTTTTTAAGCTCTTCAGTTTTGGTCTCCACCAACTCCTGATTTACAAATATGTCTCTTTGCCTGCTAAATGCTTCATTGTGTTCACCAACCAGATGCTAGATCAGGGTCAGAAAACCCAAACTGATCTGTATGAGGCTAAAAGAACCCTGTAGACCAGAGGTAGGCAGGTAATCCTCCACTAGTAAGCTGTTTTTAAATTACACACATTAATTTGGGTCATTTTGAATATAACAATATGGATAAATAGAGCTTTAATTTAAAATGTTAGTCGGGATCCTAATATTTCCAATGATGCATGAATATAATAGTGCACAGGACATCTACAATAACGTCATTTGTTATAAGGGTGCAACCATATAACCTCGCAGCAAAGTGAGGGAGAATGTCAAGAGTTTAAGAGGTGGTTGCCCGTAATTCCAAGGTAAACCGGAAAGGTCCTGAGCTCAGGTCCTAACATAGAATTACGGTAATTAAAAGCATTATGGCGACGGCGGTGTGCCTGCAGACCGATGTTTGTCAGACAGGCACTGGATTTTTGTAGGAATTCAAACATCAGGCGCCTTAAATGAGGGGTTATTTTTTCTCTGGAGAGTTATTGTAGGACATTGTTCCCTGCTTCATGGCTCCATTTCCTTGTTGCCATCAACTTGGACAGTGTGTCATTTTCCCCATCTAAACTGTTTGCATCAGGAGTGCAGTCCTCCCACTGGGTGTGTAAATAAATCGCCCTCTGTATCATCATTTCGTTGTACCATGTTGACGCAACCAGCTCTGTGCGTACGAAGTAGTGTACCATGTGTATTTGTAATGTAAATGATCTTTTTCACCTCAGAACTTCTATGCTCATGTCTTTTCATACTTTCACACAACATTTTGGACACTACGAGCCGAGAATATCAGTTGTCAGACAAAATGTCGGAAAAAGTCTTTCAGGCAGCAACTATGATCCACTATTTAATCGTGTGCTTGACTGACCTTTTGCCTACTTTCCCTCCTGTAGTGCGGGCAGTGGCCATGCCTTCAAGTGACAACAGTGTTGAGTGCATTTCGAAGCCCAGCCCTCCTAAACCCTCTGGACCAGCAGCCTCTGCTTTCCCTGCTGCGGCCAACCAGAGCCCCTCTCCCAGAGATGAGGGTAAAAAGAAGAAGCCAGAGAAAAAAGGTAACAGCTGGAGAACAAAATGAAGGCCCTTTTCAATATTTTATATTGACTCCTTTGAAGTTTTCACATCCAATAAAATATTATTAAATATCTGTAGTTTCATTTTCAGCAGGAATGACTATATTAAAACCATAAAAGAGACCTCTCATCACTACATATATTGCATCAGATTTTTCTGTATTGACTCATGCTATATCGTCCTTGTCAATTATTACTTATGACCCCTAGAAGTGTGTAGTGGTGTCTGTATCTGCCTGGATGTGCTGTGTTCGCGACGACCACATTGTAATCACGCGTGCAAGAGCAAGCGGAGAAAATGCCGGACACAGTGCCGAAAAACGCAAACATAGTGAAGCGGACAAAGCTTGTTCCCAAACGAGAGTTGATCTGGGGTTGGCGTTCACCCACTGGCGAGCAGGAGGGGGCTTACTTTGACTTCTGACTTTACGGTTTTGGTTAGCATCCTTTTTGGATCAAGCAACTGTTGATCCAACATCATAGATGCACTCTGTTCTTCAAAAGTCAATAGACCTTCTCCAAACAGGTGTTTCCACTTGAATTCCAGGTGATAATAAATGTGCGGCAGCAACATCGTCCTTGTAATGGATCCATGACCTCTGGGCCTCAGTAGAAAGACTTTTTAGTCAAGCTTCATTTGGACTTTTCACATTTCTAAGCTTCGTTTGTGAGTCCTTGTCTAATGTCACCAGTGTTTTTATCCAATTTGAGAATGATTTAATGTTTAGTGGCTGGGTACTTCTACCCATCATCATCAATGGCGTTAAACAGTTAAGTTTAGAATACAAAACCAGCCACAGACTTTCAATTATTTGCAGTAAATCACTTTCAGCAATAAAATGTTTGGAATCATCATCATCAGAAGGACTGTCAGGCAGAGACAGGGACATGTAGCACTGGGTGTGTTTACGAGGTTACAATGTAGAAAGGGAAAGAAACAAGTTTTAAGACTTTGACAAATTGATGTCCCTGTCTGGCATTTCTTACGTCCAGATGTTGGGGAGCTGTTAATGAGAGTTGCTTCTTCCTCTTTATAAACATTGTTGTACATGTTCAAATCTTTGTTCCCTCAGACATCAATGTAACTGTGTTCTCACCCAATTCAAACAGCCATTACTTGTTAGTCTACAAACCCATGTGTAACCTTAGTGTGGTCGGTAATGTCTTACGTCAGTGTGCTGTCGTCGCTGCAGAGCATTGATTAAACGGAGGAGAAAAGTAGAATATCAAAGGCAGGGGTTGGAATTCATATTCATCAGAGCTGGTGTCGGTTCAGAGGAATGATTAAAGACCGTGTGGTCATTTGATCAGTGCAACCCACTGGAATGAATGTGTAAGCAGACCAGGCGAGTGAAAGGTACTCTGTCTCTCGGGAGGAAGCATCTGCTATTCTGCTATGTCATTGGATCATGAAGCACTCGCCCAAAAGTGCGTATTGGTACACTCATTTAGTCAAGGTTTGTGACCCGCATTTCTGGGAAGAGGCGAAAAAAGTGCAACCCTGAGGCCTGTCATTGGTGGTTTGTTGTCATTTATGGGAGGAAATTAAATCAGATTCTAGACAGATGCCCTGTATTGCTTCAACTATGATTAGTTTTTTTTTAAATAATTTCCCTTGGAACAATACCAGTTGGCTAAAATGTTGTCAGTGCTTTTAAACAAACATGATAATATCTTGCACATTTAGAGATAATAGCATGCAAACACTCACAGATGCCTCTCGTCATGTCGCAAACCTTCCCTCAACACATGATGGCTGGCTACTGTCTGCCTGTCTGTGCTAAAAGTGCACCCTACCGCGCATTCATTGAAATGACAAAGAGTAATTGCAAATAAATACTTATTAAATTATGTAAGATGTGTGTTCAGTATTCACCTTTTTAATTTATGCCAGGAGGGGAGAAAGCAGAGAAGAAGCAGGCGGCCCCAAGCCAAGAAGAGGCCACGGTGGATGTGTCTCGTCTGGACCTGCGTGTTGGACGTATAATCACAGCCGAGAAGCACCCAGATGCCGACAGTCTGTATGTGGAGCAGGTGGATGTGGGAGAGGCTTCTCCCAGGACGGTGGTCAGTGGGCTGGTCAAGCACATACCTCTGGATCAGGTACAGTACAACTCATATAATCAGTTGATGGGTTATTGTACACAACAAGCTAAAACAGTACAAAAGCCCATGTGCAATTTGCAGAGTGGATTAAAGACATATCTGCAATATCATGTGATGTTACAATGAAGTGTAAGAGGGGAACATTGTCATATGATGAATTGGCCACCTCCAGAATAATCCAGATTGTGTGCAGAGATTCACAAACATTCACTGATTTAGCTTCTTTTTGACCGTCACATCTGGCCTGTAGGTGTCAAAATCCACATCTGCCGACCTTCAATTTAGACTGAGGAAAATGTAGACTTCAATAGAACTTTTATTTTCGTAATAACTTTATGCAGAGACTCTATTTGAGAGTTGTTTCCGCTCACAACACAAGCAGTGCTGTATACGTTTGTATGCATTGATGGCTCTCGAGGGTCATAGTAACGAAGTCACATTAACTGGACCAATAAATCCTAATTTAACGCCATGCTGACGGATCTCTGTTGAATATTGGTATGTTTTTTTGCTTCACATTTATGGAGCAAACTAATGGTTGTCAGTATTTCTGACTTTCTCTCTATTTTTAGACCAAAGAGCCTTATGCATGTGCACATTGTATCTCTCCTAAATAGAACCACATGCTTGCTGAAATCATGTGTGTCAAATCCTGTCCGACTTATACCTAAGGACAAGGCTGTTATACCTAAAATTGAAAGTGGAAAAGTTTGTTCCATGCACACAGACGGATATTAGACATTAACTACTTAAAAACAGTTGACACTGTTGCAGCAATGGTGGCACAGTCTGAAGTGAGAAAGGACACCTTGCTGCTGCTGTTTGTGTGTCTGCAACAGTCTCAATACTTTTCTTGTTAACTGTTTCTTGTTACTCATGAAATAATAAATGTTATAAAAGTTTGATACAAGTATGAGACAGGCTAATCATAAAATAGTTAAGTGGCTATGGGACACATAAAATATAGCTCAAATAAGCCTACATTCAGAGATTAGCACTATTGTTTATATTGGATTATGGAATTCTCAGTCAGACCACATCAGTTAAAGGTATTAAAAAAAAAAAGGTATAACTTTGTTTTTTTAAAGTAAATTGGGTATTATTTGTTTTTCTTCTCTATTGTCAAGGATATATTGGCTGTAAAAATAAATGTATTCTTGTGTCCCCCATGCAGATGCAGAACCGCATGGCAGTCCTGATGTGTAACTTGAAGCCAGCCAAGATGAGAGGCGTGGTGTCCCAGGCGATGGTCATGTGTGCCAGCTCACCAGACAAGGTCGAAATTCTCGATCCTCCAAGTGGAGCAGCACCAGGGGACAGAGTTACTTTCCAGGGCTTCCCAGGTACCAGCACCCGATTACTTTCCAAACAAAACCAGATTTTGATTCCCCCACAGCTGAGAATTAAGAACACTGAAAGAATTTCCAAGCCTAGTTTCCACAAAATGGCTCTTAAAGGGTCCCTTCTGGGAATTATTCAAATACAAGCTTTCCTGAATGTGGCCAAAAATCAAACACCGTTAACAACAGGCCAGTGTGGTTTTGATTTGAAGTCTCTCTAGTTTTGAAAACTCGCATTTATTATGGGAGTTAGTGATGAGAAGAGGATCAGTCTTGTTGTTCTCGTATTCTTTTGAGAATCCTGTGGGAAAAAAAGGGAGGATATGAGGTCCAAGTGCCCACAGTTCAGATGCATCAGTTGAGGCTTTCATCCCTGCAGTACACATGTCCCAACCACTTTTAAAAGAGGTTTTTATTCACAAGGCATCTCTATGGATACTGAATTAAAGTGCAACGATGGGATTGGTTCATTCGTCGTGATTTTGCGTTTTTGTTTAAAACAATACAGCTGAGGCAGTTTCCTAAAGTACATATAATAATAATAATAATAATAGTTAAAAGTCTCTTATTTTCCCTCTTTTCTCCAACCAAAGAGCCATGGTACAGATTCAATTACAGCCACTCCACTGCTGCTGTGCATGGTTGTAATTTCCCACATTTCCCCAACTAATGGGGCCCAGTACTTCTGCTTGAACTTAAGAATGTGCTCAAGTTGCTCATCAAAACCTCTTTCACGCTTCTGATCAAAACGGATTGTTGCCACTCTCGGGTCGTAAATGGCAGCGCTGGGAAATGGAACTCATTTGTGTCCTCGCACCCTGAAATGGTTTTGTAGAGAGGACAAGACCAGACAGAAGTCAGCCAGTACTGGTTATGAGAGACCTCATTTATTTATTTTCTCCGGATGCATGCTTTGCAAGTTCGGTTTAGATGTTTTAAATTATGGCTAAGAACAAACTGTGGTTTTAAATAGTGGACAATCTAAAGAAACATGATAGAATGTCAAACTATTCACACTTGACACATGGGATGGATAAAATCTGAGTTTCTCACAATGTGTATTTGCTTCAGCTTATGAAGCCAGGTTAATCAATGGATATATCAAAACAGTGTTTTGAGATATTTCACATTCAGGACTGTTTCTAGTGCATGTGCGATGGATGAGGAGGAAAAAAGAGTTTCTAATGCATTAAACTGACTTCTTGATTGCAGGTGAACCAGACAAAGAGCTGAACCCCAAAAAGAAGGTGTGGGAGCAGGTTCAGCCAGATCTGCGCACGGACGACCAGTGTGTCGCAACCTACAAGGGAGCTGCCTTTGAAGTGGCCGGCAAGGGAGTCTGCAAAGCCCAAACCATGAGCAACAGTGGAATCAAATGACATAACAGAACTGCTTGAAGTAGATCAGTGTTTACTTGCTCTGCAGTGATGGAGTTGAGAAACAGAAGGGCGAGGAATGGAAGTTAATGCTTTTGAAGATGTTCAATAAAGGGATTTGAAAAGTATACATACTTTCAATGTCTGTCATAAGAATCTGTCCCATAACAATCAGGAGTTGTTTTTTTACCGCTAATATATATCCAAAGTGAAATTATTTAATACAACTGTTTCTGCTTGAATTCATCAATGTTGTCCTCTCGCCGGAGCCACATCAGCTCAATTGTGCTTTGATTTTGAGGTTATAGCTCTAAAGACATCAGTTGTGGACTTGAGCGAGCATCATTGGTTTAAACGTCGTCCAGTCCCGGGCTTTTTAATGAGCAGGAGATGAAAAAGAAATGTTATACTACGAAAACAGATCGGGTTCTCAAGCTCTTTTCAGGGTTTTTTAGATGGTGCGAAGTCCCCAGCTCTCCAATCTTCTGGCCCACGGTCAGTGTCTCAATCTGGACTCTGAAGCCAGTGGCATGTGCTTTATTTTATTGTCCTCTTGAAAGAAAAAGTCTCCCCACCTCCGGAAGTATCAGACTACACAGAAGACATAGACAGAAAGCTGTGCACCAGAGGCTCTAATGTTACATCCACAGTAATTAAGGCCATCCACTCGACAAAAACAACTCTCATGGGTCAAATCTGACCATCGCACAGAACCTCTGCTTACTGTTTGAGTCCTCTTCTTCAGCACATTTAGTTTATTCTCTTTCTTAATCTACTCCACCAATAGACCACAGATAGAGGAAATGTAACCGTTATGAATAACAGTTTCCATCTCTAATATTTTGAACCAAATGCATAAATGAGTCAATCCATATTGCTAGTGTTGCTTTGGTATCTGCCTCCTACCACAATAACTAGACAGGAAGACATTTCTTAAAACCTTTCTCAGTCTTTAACTTTAAAAGGGCTCCAGTTATAACAAATATATATATATATATATATATATATATATATATATATATATATATATATATATATATTAAAGTTTCAGAAGACAACTGTTGCTGTGCAAGCAATGTATGGGCTGAGCCCTGTTTTGGAGTGCATCACATCAGTGAGTCAGTGTTATACTACTGGTGTGGATCGAGGGATTATACACACTTCTATCGCAGCACGGATAGTCACGTGCGTTAACATCCTCCTGATTGCCAATTAAGCAGTTTGTATGGTTTTCAATGACTTAATCTGTCCTTTGGCAGGACACCCATACACCAAGTAAAAATAACTAGACATCGTCAATGAGGCGATTCTCTCGTTTTGGTTTAGATGGCAGAGGCGGCTCTAGCAAGTGACCTCCGCTAAAGCCTATTCTCACCTAAACCACAGACTTCTTCCTGAGTTTTCTGTGACCACGAGTGTTGCAACCTGAGAGAAAACTCACTCCAGGCTATTTTGAGTCAGACGGTTGGAGACCATTCGTTTCCTAATGGAATTTTCAGCTGCATCTGGTGTACACTGTGAAGCAATTACCTATTCATCCAAACGTATCTGTCTCTAAGATTATCCAATTTTTCCTGATCAGTACGTCTGTTTTTCTTTATTAGGATTTAGCTCGAGACACTTTCGTCTAGTAATGTGAGACAGTTCCTGAGTTCAAAGGTTGCCCCACTTCAACACGTTGTTGCTGCTTTATTACACATATGACACCTTCAGTCAGATATGATTGTATATGGAGAAAAGGATTGTGTATTAGTAATTATGACTGACACATTTAATAGTCTGGTTCTCAAAATGTTGAGTTTAAAGTTCTACAAAGAGGGTCCCAACAACCAGAACGTCATGAAACAGCAGGGGCCATGAGGAATATATTCTTCATTTCTTAAGCCAAGAAGTGAGTTTGTGACGGGGCATGAAAGTCAAACGATGACAGGTTGTTATGAAGGAATGCATATCTCTGGGATAAAAGCTGTGATTAATATTGGACAACAAGATTTAAATGTTGATATTGCAAGATCTGATT
The DNA here is from genome assembly GCF_009769545.1 of Cyclopterus lumpus. NCBI lineage: Eukaryota > Metazoa > Chordata > Actinopteri > Perciformes > Cyclopteridae > Cyclopterus > Cyclopterus lumpus. The sequence continues at coordinate 17,188,361 of NC_046966.1, forward strand.
TAATGTGAATCAAGACATTGTGTGCTTCTTGATTGCTTCAAGACCCTTCCTTTGGATGTGTGCAGTGTTCTGTCAAATTGATAAATGTGTTATTGCTTTGTTAAATTCTCCCCAACCTTGTTTTCAAAAAAGATCTATTAGCTGTGTTTATTTAGCAATAAAATCCCCCATGTTGCCTTGTGTTTTCATTATATATAACACGATTACAAAGACACAGTTTTAGTTTGAATATATTTTATTGTTGTACGGTAGCGCTTTACTGTAGACAGATATTTTCGCAAGTATTTTTTCTTTGAATGCATTGTATGGCATTTAGGACAAGTTATATTTTGAAATACTTAGTAACATACATTTCAAACTCAAATAAGTAATGGAAAACTTGTCATGACATAGTATGATTTATCCCTATTAACTGAGTAAATAGTCTTTTTATTTTTTTAAGTCTGTACTCTTGTGCCCAACCTAACAACCATTTATGTATCATCATTACATGATGATAAACTGTGTGGTGTTTAGTGGCCAAGCCAAGCTTTTCAGTTTTTAACTTTTACCTTGACAGGACTTTGTATTTACTTGACATCTACATCTGATAATGATGTTTTTTCCAAATACCCATGAATATCTTCTAAGGTTGTGATTGTAATATTGTTTTCTATCCTGGAATACCCTTTCTAAGTTTGCTTTGTACATTTTAGTGATTAAATGTATTTCATTATTTTGGCCACTTTGTGGGAGAGTAACTTCCCAACAATGCTGACAGACACACAGCCGTGACATATTATGGTGTTTCAAGCTGTTACAGATAATGTGTAAGCAATTGCCCACATTGCAACATTTATTTGGAGCTGTGTTTCTGGACACCATATTAAGTCCAATATTCTCTCTCCTCATTACTCGATTCTAACTTTCTGGGTATTTTTGTGGGTTCATCAATGCGTGAAACTTTCTTTCACATCAGATAGTCATTTCATTTTTGTGATGATCAAAAGCTTTAAAGCTTATTTTCAAAGAATCAAGTGATTACACTCTGTGCTTTCTATTAAGAATGCAGCTGGTGAGTGTAAATGCCAGAGATGGAGTCCTCTGGGCTGCTTGACCTGCTGGTGAGCTTTCAGCATCAAGTGAATGTGGATGAACGTTCTGCCTCCACCACAAATCATAGGACTGATTTATCACTTTAATTACCTTATTTAATCATTTAATTTGATTAATTGTGACCCCCACACTGTTTAATTAACACCAAGACTAAAGTGTTAATTCAGAATTCAGTTTGAAAGTGAAAACATTTGCATATAAATATTTAGCTCAGCCATCAGATAATCAAAATCCTTCCACATGATGCAGGTGGTTATTACATAATGGTTAATTGGTTAAATGACTAACTGAATTTAGATCAGATCAATAAGAAACAATCAACCTACAAATCTACAAAAATAAAACGATCAACAGCTTTGTTTCAATAATAGCAGCAGGTGGGCAGAAACATGATTTGGGTGGAACATACCGTAAAGTTTAATGGGAAAGACAAAACTCTGGACATATGTTGGCTGAAGTTGAAAGTGCAGCTCTTGCGAGCTCCTCCGTGTGGTGTCACGCTTCGGCAGAGTTCACAATGAAGAAAATGATCCAAGCTTCCCTTTCAACTGCAGGAAATCTTTTATCCATATTATGGGCCCTTTTTTACAATCTTAAATCACCACGCCAACATTTCTGTTACTCGTCGGAGTGAAGTGAATATTTTTATAGAAATTCGAAGAGCCAATGGAGTTTCAGCTTAGTGAGCAACTCCTGCACATCGTCTCCACTTGTTACGTAATTGCTGTGACTTTTCTGTCATCGGACCTTTATTCCTCAGGCAGCAATAAGACAACTAAGATAATTACAGCATAAATAAATTCCTGGGGAGCAGCTCAGACTAATATGATACTTAACTCCAAAGGAAACAGCTGTATGTTCTCCAAATCCATTTATTCGGTCTCAAGTTCCACACCTAGGCCGCATGATGGCACACTGCTGAATGAAATACAATAAGGGAAAGTTTAGATTGTTTTATTACACAGTACTCCAAAGAATAAACCTCCATGCTCTATTTATACAGTTGAAAACATTATGTGTAAATTATTAATATTTTGTAACATTGAATTTGCCTAGAAGCAGCTTTCTAGTTTCATTGTAGAATCAAGCAAAGAGCCACGGTGTCGTGCCTAACAACGCCCCTCAGCTGTTCACTTATTGCTTTCATAAAACCATTGCTACACATGCCTGGCATGGTTTCAGGAAATAGACATGCTGCAACACAAAGTGAAATAATTTATTGATTACAAATAATCATTCTTCCTCCGAGCAATGTAGTTCTTCAGAACCATTTAGCCCAATGGTTGCCAAGCAACACAGAAGGAGTGGAAAGCACGCTTAAAGATTGGGGTGGTTGTAACATTTATCTGGATAATTGTTGAAGTATTGTTCAATTATGTGAGCACTCCTCCTTGCTGGTGCAGCGGTGTTTGACTCTGGACCGGTGCATTTTATTTGCAGTGCCATAAGCAGGGATATTGCTCCAGCATCTTCTCTCGCCATTCAATCTCAGCTTGTAGTCCAACATAACTGTAACCCCATAGGGTCCACATTGTTTAGCAACACTTTGGTGATTGTGTTAAAACAAGATCCAGATCTTTCTTGGCAAACCATGTTTGAAAATAGCAATCAGACAACATTTTTCTTCGTATCTGGTCCGATGCCTGGTTTGATCCCTGGTCTCCCCATAGTTCACATGTCCAAGTGTCCTTGAGCATTGCGCTTCACAGCAGCCCACTGCTCCTAAAATGCTATGGATGCAGAGGCCAAATTTAATGTATGTATGTATGTATGTATGTACTGTATGTATGAATGAGTGTGTGTATGTGTGTGTATATTATGTATGAATGTCTGTATGATGAATATATTAAAGTTTAAGTTTAAAAAAAAGAGAGAAAGGGAAACACACATCCAAAAGCCCATTGAAACCGATTAACAATTTCACTGTAAAAAAAATAATTACGGGTTAGGATCATATTTCGTATCCTGTCCCGTCCGAAAGAGACGACGGACTCGGGTCTTTTTAACTGATCAAAGCGGACAGCTGCTTCACAAGCTTGCACGAGGCATCGCAGCCAGGAGGTGGAGCAGCTATTGTGCTTTCCTTCATGATTTAATTTTCCATTCAACTCTCCCTCACATTGATTGGCTTTATGAATCCCAGCAACTTTATTTATTTATTGAAAAACAAAAGGATTAGCAGATTCACAATGCTGGGGCCTTGAAACTGAAGCAGCTAAATGGAATTCAGCCATCATGTATTGTATCATTTATAGTGCTTTTCTTACTCTGACATGTGCTGACGATCTGAATAACGCACAAAGAAAGGGAACATTTTAAACTCAATGCAACCAAAGGGTCTCTGTCTCCAGAGATAATTGTCAAGACAATTCATTGTACCTCCGAGACACCTTGAGAGTTGCTGTGCTGACCACAGGAGGGCAGAACCCAACCACTAAATTACCATCCCCAGTACACAAAGAATAGGCTTTGTGTGTTTCATCGAAGAGTTAAACGTGCTTGATTGAGCTGACCTTTAGTATGTTGAATTGTCTTTTTTTCCGCCTGTTGACATTCAAGCCAATTTGAAGTGGCACAAGGAAAGTCCTGCTCATGAGGAATCATTCATTGCTTCAGCAATGTGTAAGATGATGCAGAGGAGGAGGAAGTATTATATGACTGTATAATTATCCTTCTGAGGAAAATGCTTTGTTTGTGCTTATCTGATCCATTTGTGATACTGATCTATACCGGCCTGGTACATCTAGCCATCCATATCTTATCAATGCGCAAAGTGATGAAAGGCTATATTGGAAACAGAAATTTGAGTTTTAAAAAATCTATCAGAACAGAGTAAATAAGGATGTGGTTAGCTTCCCTAATTACTGGACCTGCTGCCAAAGAAAGAACAAAAAAAAAAGACATGTGTTTCGAGTTGCACCGTTCGCTCTTATAACCTCATTTGTCTTAGGAGATGGCTGATATATATATATAACTCTAAACACTTTAAAAGGGGCTATATGTATCAGCACATATCATGGATCAGCTTGGTGACCCATTCTAAGCTTAAAATAAAAGAGCTCACACAAAAGGGACCCTAGACTGATATCTGGGGCAGCAACACTAACACTTTGCTCAGGGTCTAGCATCTTGATGAGCTCATTCATCTTTCAGCAGTCAACAGGCCTGCGGAGACATGCCAAAGAAGATAAGACAATTGACAGCGAGTGTCTCCAGTGAGACTCCAGCGTCCTCTCAGACAGCTCTGGATTGTCTTAATTTTCCTCGACACTTAATGAGTCAGTCTGAGTGTCTTTAGACCCCTTGGAGGGGGAGGAGGGAAGTTCCCAGGGGGGAACTTTTGAGGTGAGGACCATAATTAGAATCAAACAAGGACACCACTGTCCCCTGCATCCACAGGTGAAACCTAAGATAACAAGGAAGGGAGATGTGAATAGGAGCTTTCTGGACAAATTAAGGCTCGGGACCCTTTACCTGTTTTGGTTTATGGCTTCTTGCCTATTAAAGGGGCCTACTTATAACATCATGACTGATTTGTATGCCACCAGTTAGAAAGATGGGTTCCTGGGTATGATGGAGGATGACAGTCAGAAGTGTAGGGTAAGGGTAATTTGATACCCAGTGAATTGGTGAACACCATTATTTGATTCACAGAGTGAGAGTTGGTCTGGGAGCTCATATTTCGCTGTGGTTGCTGTCTTATAATGTATTATTATTCAGGGAATGAGATCATGTTACCTTTCTAAGCTCCACCAGGGATTTGGTTTGAGGGCAAAGTCCAACTTACATAAGCAGATGGTGTGTACATGCAGTCAATTACCATATGAGGACAAGTGATATTGTGATATTAGTGAAAAGCACTATGTAATCCAGCTTTGTCTTGAATAACATGCGGTGCACTCAGCGGCGCAGTAGTTTTAGGTATAAACAACGAAGACAGGCATCAGTGGTGCCCACAGTCCTTACTGTAGTTGCCACATTGGATATAATGTTCCTGTTTTAATGCGTGTTGATTTTGTTTATTTGCCATTGCATTTCTTATGGGAAAACCCCATATTCATGGACATGAGGGGAAGTGCTGATGCAGGGTTTTGACATCCTGGCTCTGAATCACTATTTTACCACATATGCACACAATCAAACTGTAAACTCGACCGAGACCAGCAGGCTAACCTTTTTGTATCCTGACATGTTGGAAAAAAGAAGGTCCGTCAAGAAGAGCACACAGTTTTCAGACCATCATGTGCAAATTAGAGATTTAATTGTTGATATGGTATTTAATTATACTGTTCAGATGTGGAGCAGGTGATTCCAATAATAAGTATTGCTACCTTTCAACTGCGTACAGATCAGCAGCCGTGACTAATGCAAACAAGCTCTGCCAGAGTATTTCAGGGGCCACTCACACAAGCTGTGCATCACTCCAGTAACACAACATCAGACAATGGAAATACTGAGTGTTATGACTTCAGTGTCTCCCAATAGTGAGACGAAAGGGCTGAACTCCAGACCCCCAAATAAAACACACCTGAACCGTGCTGCTGACTCACCACTCTCTCTCTCTCTGTGTGTGCGTGTGTCTGTGTGTGTGTGTGTGTGTGTGTGTGTGTGTGTGTGGGTGTGTGTGTGTGTGTGTGTGTGCGTGTGCGTGTGTGTGTGTGTGTGTGTGTCAGCATCCAAGAGAGGCATGGTGGGCTCTGATGTCACCCCTTAGTGGAAAAACGCATACATAGCTATGACTGTTGGACCTGATCTCTCGCACACTGGTAAAGCAACGCTCACTTTTAAGGAACAATCTCATCACTTCCTGCCTGCAGTCTTTTTTATCCCGAACAGTTACACCTGCTGAATGTTCAGTGTCGTGAGTGCCGTGAGTTTGCTTGTGGTCAGGTCAGCTGTTGGTACACCACTTTCATACTTAACCGTTGTTTAATGGATTGCTATGAAATTGTGTGAACACATTCATGTTCCCAAGAGGATGAGTCCTACGAACTATGGTGATCCTTTGAGCTTCTTTTTTAGCGCCACCGTGAGCTCAAAGTGTTCACTTATCAAGTGAAACATCTCAACAGCTACAACAAGAATTCGTACAAAATGTTGTGCTGATGTTAATAATGGTTATTAGATGATGAATTGTAATGACTTTGATGTCCCCTGACTTTCCCTGTAGCACCACCATGAGGTTGACATTTATGGTTTTGAGAGAAATCTCTATGCAACTTTTGAATGTATTGTGATGCAATTTGAAACACGCATCCATGCCCTCGGTTTATGTATTTGGTGATCGCCTAACTTTTCACCTTCATCATTTGTCACAAGTATTTGATGTCCAATATTTCTGTTTATTCACACATCCCTCACAACTAATTACATACCAGTCCGCCCTGTACTTTGTGATCTAATCACAAATGTTAGCATGCTTAGCATGAACTAAGTTGGTAACATTATAACATAATGTGTATGTGTAACATTATAACATTATACCTACTAAACATCAGCGTGTTAGCATTGTCCTGGTGATTTGCATGCTGACATTAGCATTCAGCTGAGTACAGCCTCCCAGAGACAACATATGGCTGTTGACTCTTAATCTTGTTTCTCCACTAAGAGGCCCACAAGTGGCACCACAGTGCCTCAGTCAACCTCACAGTCTAAAGCCATTCAATTTAGGGTTTACATGATAAATCGCAGGCCCTGAATCCAGTACAGCGACCCTCTGTCAGTTAGGTCTTATCATCCAGCAGTTGATTGGGGGATACGCTCAGTGTCACGTAGGAGTATAAAGCCGTCCGTCCCCTTCACTGATTTGATCTCACGCTAGGCCTCAGATTATATTACAGGGGTAAAAAAAAAAGTCTGTGATAAATGGAGCTCCATACAGGCTCATTCCTCCACATAATGACAACGATATGCAAACCATTTCCTCTGATAAACAGACTATTACTACTATCAGATGTAGATTCAAAATGCGTATAAAGCAATTCTGAGCCAATCACACTGGTTTGCCTCGCTAGAGTTTTCATGGTTGTTATCCTTAAGAACTTTAAAAGAGGATCTTTCAAGACAAGCTTTTTTTTACCACTTTGAGGGAAATGTGATGAAAAAGCCTATGCATGGGTGAACAAACGTTTAAGATTATGTCACTGAGTCAAATCAAGGCACTTAAAACCTGAGCTGTCCAATGTGCTGAATCCCAAGAGAAAGATGATACATACACTAAGCGAAAATAGAGTGCCATCACGCAACTTTTAAAAAGACAAAGAAAAGGTTTCATTTAGCTCTTCAGTATTTAAATCTAAAATATTCGATTAATTAATGTGTTAGCCTGTTTCTTTTGATCACATGTTCACCTTTTCTTCCTTAAATACTTCATGGTGGGACATAGGTAGTATCCATGTACATGTTGTGTGTGTTTTTACTATGTCTGTATAGGCCAGTTGTTGGTTGTGTGAGAAGAATAGGTTGCATGGGAATCCTGCTCCTTTCTCATAGTGGAACACTGAAAGGATGTCCACTAAAGAATCACATCAGCCTGTCCCGTGGAGACGCTTAGATAAACACACAGTTAAAATAGGAGGGGAGTCAGGTTGCACCATGAGGTATTGGTAAGAGAAAGGAGAAGCAAAAAGCATTGTGAAAGCATTGTGAAAGCATTGTGGTCGCTCTATTTTCTATCCCAGGTAATTTTTACCCCCCCTCTTTGCAGACCGGACACCCATAATTTCTCAAACAAACACAAAAAAAACATCCTTCAAAGCCTCAAAACAAAGGCCTGGAGACCTGATATAATAATTGGAGTTTGGGTGAACGTAGTGGTTTTGTCTCAGGAGCCAGTCATGGCCTGAGGAGACAGCAGGACCGAAAAGGCTTTGGGATGGACTTTGGCCATCCCAAAGTTGATGGTCAATGGGGTCGTGACATGAAACGGAAACTATGAAAAGTTAAGGGTCGCTTACAACAACTGTCATCACTTGGCGTTACCCATTTCACCTGAGGACTCATTGGATGGTGGGACTGCCACTGACAGATGGTTGAATCACTGAGCAGCTCTGCAACATGTTTATATCTGGGCTTCGTTGCTTTTTTTTTTAGATGACTATATATTAATTAAAGAACCTTGTAAAAACATCCAGGCCCAAAGAAATTCCCCCTCTGAATCACTCGCTCGTATTAGGAAACCGGAGTCAAAATACCACTAACTTTAGTCAAAGCGTTTGGTGGGGCTGACATGTACATGTTAGTCTTTTGAACTTTAAAACAATTCAGGCTGTTGTAAAATATTTATTTCCAATAAATCCTCTACCAGAGTTTTTGGAGAGTGAGTGATATCATTTGGGATGCTCAAATGTTATTAAAGCAGGGACTATTAATGCAAATATAAAAGTGTGTGATGTCAGAGTCTTTTATGCTTATGTTTTATTACCCAATCAAGTAATATGTGACAACGAAACAATGAATCAACTGAAGGTCAACACTTTGGCAGAACAGACTGTTTTGATATTCATGCTACGTGATGATTATTGTGTAAAAACAATAAGTACAGTTATGTATTACATCAGGCTTTTTAGAAGGGCACAATGTTTGCCTCAATAGCACATTGTCAATACCAATTGTGCATTCTGAAATCTAGAACAGCAAGTGTATTCTGTGTGTTGTGCTCAAAATCATATAAGTGACATTATTAGTAGGTAGAAAGTGTTGCATTTAAATGTGTTAATCATAAGATCTTTAAAACAATATTATAAATGTGATCCTGTTTAAAACATACCACAATGAACAGAAAGATAACCCCAACAATAAAGAGACCCCAAATATGCAGATGTTCTGACCGTCACAGAGGGATTTGTCAGGGTTGATTTTCTCTTTAGGCCACAAAGGCTGTAATAAAAGCCAAGACTGGAATACTATTAACTGAACCAATCATGATATCATTTAACATGAAGGCGGACTTTTAATCCCCATCGGGCCTTTATCAGGACGCTGTGAAACAGATATCACACACATACAGTATACTTTTGCAACATCTGACTCAACCGTAATCACGTCTGTCAGGTATGCTGTGCCAAAGGAAAGGAAAGCAATCACTCCTCATGGTTATGCATGGCTAGAGTTACTAGAAGAAAACACCAACGCTCATTAATTATGTGCAGAGATCCGTGCGTATGAAAAAACACCTCATTGAACCTTTTTTTCCCCAAACAAAACACAGAAGGGCTCCATCATATGAATGGTTGAGGTCTCGTTACACACACAAGCCCAATGCGTGGCAGAGTGTTACGTGTCTGTGTTTGTCTTTAATGTCACATATGAGGAGGATTCCTGAAGACCGGGCAGATGCACAGCTCTGTTTCTGCATCCATTTGTTCCAGAAAGTCTTACTTCGGTCTCCATGGACACGAAACATGATTTACTGTTCACATTTATAGATAGTGCTTAAAATGGGAAAAAGAGTTAACTGGAGGGTAAAGTTTATGATAAAACATCAGGACGACATTTGAGCAACAGGACACGGACCTCTTGCCTGACTGGATAAACACATCATTTCTGGTTCTGTATGACAGGGTGTGAATAATACCTCTAAGTGGTCTTTTATTTAGTGTGAAACCCAAAAGGTGGATTTCACAAAGAGAGTAAATGACCCATATGAGCCATATTAAGCCCACTTACCATTTCTCAGTATTTCCAAAAATGAAAACAGAGGCAAGAGTATCCTTGAATGAGAGAAAATGTGCTAAGTCTGAAAAGTGCCTATTTCAGCAACTGAATTAAGAGTAACATTTTTATCAAGCACCCCGCAGCTGATAGAAGCAATATGTCACACCAAAAATGAAGCCTAAATACTTCAAACTTCTTTTATGCAACCATGCAGGCTTATCAGGCAACTAACTGCTTGCAGAGTTCAAACACATGGGACCCAAACAGGGAGAAGCATTTCCGATACATATAAATCACTCCCCCAGTGCCATGACCTCTGCTGCTACATGACAGCACTTGATGGGACTCTAAACAGATGTACTATGGGTAATGAAGTATACAGTATGGTGCCTTTGGTGCAGTTATATCTATAGTGCATGTCCTGCTATTATTCTCAGCTCCATATTACCTTTGATTGTTGAATTAAAAATATTTAAAACATCTTGGCTGTAGAAACTATTGTGGCAAACAAGAGTTATGTCATTTAACATGAAAATAGTAATCTGAACATATTAGGTGAAGTTTTCCACAAGTGAAGTGGCCCACACAGGACCTCACTGCCTATCAGTTATGGTAAATGAATCTGGGTGGTAGCAGTTCATCAAGAGGCAAGTGAGACGTCACCTCCAGTGTCTGTGAGAAAACCTCCCAGTGAGGTGTTGATGAACGATGGGTTGGCAGACAGTTTTTCCGATTGTGTGTGTGTCTGTATTTTTTTACTTAATTGTGTGTATGAGAGAGGAGGACCTGAATCATGGCAGGCCGCTTCACGGTGTGCACATGAGCATTGCTGTAAAAAGAAATTAGAGGCCAATGTAAATCTGTTGGCTTAGCCAAAGGTCCTGTGTGTGTGTGTGTGCGTGTGTGTGTGTGTGTGTGTGTGTGTGTGTGTGTGTGTTGTCTATTCAAGTGGAGGAATGGGTGGGAGGGGGAGCTCTCTTTTTAAATGGACAGAGAGAGGAAGGATGTCTCCAGCCTTGACTATGGCGTCCCTTTGTTGTTCGTGAAAACAAAACAAAAAGAGAACAGGACAAGGGGAGAGAGGGAGAAAAAAAGAAAAAAGGAACATGAGGGAGCGGACGAGAGGAGGGAGGGAGAGGGAAAGCAGAACTTTAGAGCCAGTCACTGACAACAATGCAGTCTGCTCTGTGACAGAGACATGATGTCACGTTAGTGGAGTCCCTGGTGGGGGGAGGCCGAGCAGGCTGGGTGGGGCCATACCTCTGTCCTCCCTCTCCTAATGTGTGTGTCTCTCTCTCTGTTTTTTTGGCCAGCTCCACTTCCGCACACCCGTCATTTGAAACAGTGAGATTTCCAGGTCGTTCATTCATGCCGTGGTCCCCACTGAGCACGCTGCTCAGGGAGAGTGAGGGAAGCCTCGTAAAGGATCGCCCTCAAGGGACAGAGAGAGAGAGAGAGAGAGAGAGAGAGACACACATGTGATTAGTGACAGCACTATCATATGTGCTTCAGGTTCGTAATCTTGATCTTTTTCCCACGAACGCACAACTTGAGTTTGGATCACACATGTGGTCATCTGCTGCAGTTTTTATCAGTTTTAAGGAAGACAGATTACGGAGTGTGCATTTGGTTATCTTGCTCACTTAATTTTAAAACAGTTCGACAATTATGGATTTCCAATATTTTGACTAAACTTTATATTCAACCCAATTCATTACAACTGTATTGGTAGGAAAAGATAATAAAGTTGCCAAAGCATATAAAAAGTACACAATAATAATATTAATAATAATAATATTAACACAACGTTAAAACTGTTTTATAAATATATGTATACAGTATTACAATTTAATTTCAACAAACACATCTTCTCAGGTTTCTACAAACAGTAATAAAAACTACCATCAATTTTCTGATCCGTGATCCAAGTGCCACTTTCTTATAACTCCAGAATTCGCAATTCAGTAATTTGGATCCAAATTTCTGACTGTCTTACAATAATTCCTTTCACAAGGTACAATTGTGTGGTGGTGTCCTTTTCACGCTCCCTACTCATGGCATTTATTCTCTTATCCTGTAAAGACCCCCAGCTTGCCGTTATTTCACCTGAAAAAAAAGCTTAATTAGTGAGGCTGCACACATTTAAATTGAATCCAAACAAAATCCCTGCTTGTGCTGAAAGCCCCGAGTGGCCCCTCAAGTAAAAGAAAGATAGATTAGCTGGCAGGAGTTTAGCTCTACCATTACTCTCATTAACTTGTAATACATGATCACGCACAAGTGTGGATTTGAATCTCCCCATGGTAAATTAATGTAGAGAGAGAGAGAGAGAGAGAGAGAGAAAGAGAGAGAGAGAGAGAAGCATCCCATTAACTAACCTTCAGTAAAAAGCAGCACAGCCTTGGACAAGCTCTCCAGGAGGAGAAATAGACTCAGAAACAATTTCAATGACATTCAGCAACGTTCGAGTCTGCCCGGCTTGATTTGTGCAACACAGATGACCTCAAGGAAGCTTCCATTAATGCTTCCATCAACAGTCTGTTCAAATAGGGGTACATGGCGTGAAGCAGACGTTTAGCAAAGGCCAGGGCATTTCATGGTATAAATAAATAACAAGAATGAGCTTGCAGGATTTTGGGACTCTGCATGTGTTTGTCTCATTGTCTAGATTGCTTACAGGGTCAGTTGGTTCTCGCCTGCTGCAGAGATGTAAAGCTAAATCATACCTGGCAGGTCTGCTTGGAATATTCCACTATCTGCTCCACGGAGCAGTGGGAGGGAACCAAAGATGGATTGCTATCAAGGGCGTAGATTTGGTTTCCACATTAAAAGGGGGGTGAGCGTCAAACACTTCATTGCCGAGTCAAAACACCTTCAGGGATCCCCCCCCACACCCTTCTTTTGTGTCTTTAACCTCTTTAAAAGTGCATGTGACACATCTACATTTATTTTGTATAGCCCAAAATCACAAATTACAAATTGGCCCCAGAGGTACACATACGACATACTCTGTCCCGATATCCTCACATCGGTTCAGGAAAAACTCCCCCGCCCAAAACAACTTTTAACAGGGAGAAAAAAAGGGAGAAACCTTTGGGAGAGCAACAGAGGCGGATCCCTCTCCCCGGATGGACAGAAGTACAATAGTATCATGTGTACAGAATGAACAACATAAAAGAGTTATAACACATTCAATGCATGTGATATAAATTAAAATAGTTTAAAACATTGTAATATTACGATAAATAAACTTGTGACTTGTAACTACAATTGAGATGTAGGGTTTTTTAGAAAATAAGGACCACAGCTCGGTGACCTCATAGCTGGCTACAACCAATGCTCGCACCAGAAGTGCATTTCTCCGCGCCAGTCAACAATAGATTCTGCTCCCAAGTCTCTGTGCATGTGCGATAGAAGATTAAGCAAACGTTACATGAGAAGTTTGTGCAAATACTGGTTGCGACAGTTCTATCCTCACACAAAATATTGGTAGGGACAGTACTACCCTCCCAGAATATATTTTGTCCATACCGTCCACATGCAAACCTCCGCCCTTGATTGCGATGGGTTTTGAATAATAGAACGATACATGGACGGACAACCAAGATATCAAGGACAGAAGGCAAATAGTGAAAGGATATATGTGGATCCACCACAGGAAGGTTCCTGTCATTGTTGAAGTTTATTATCTGGCAGAGAGGAAATTGTACCCTTTGCCACCCACAAGCACTCAATGGTAACTATCAAGTTAAACTGCCAAAGTGAGACGCTGTGACAAAGCCTCCTTTTCGAGATGAGGGATGACAGTGAGATGGGGACGGGGTGGGGGTTAAAGCTTGTCCCCCGGGAGTAGGAGGGGCAGTGTCACCGTTTGGAGCTGTTGAAAGGAGCACAATGACGCCCTGTATCGAGTTTGCCTGTTTGACAAATGGATCTCCTGCTGTGATGACGGCAAATGCAAGAGCCCCATCTGTTAACGACAACACAGGATGGAGATAAATACGCAGCATCTCATTAAATGTTTACGAGCAAGTGTGTAAAAAAGTATGCTTTTGAAGATATGGAGACTTTCTATTGGTAGAAGTTGTTAAAAGATAGAGTTAAACCAATCACTTCTCTCCGTCACCCAACAACATTATCATTACTTGTGACATCCAAGGGGCTGTGGCAAAATAAATACAGGCTGTGTTGGTTTGTAGTTAGTCACAATAAATCTCCCAAAAAAGTGGAGATGTCAAACGGGAAGCTGTTGTAATCCACCGCAAATTAGCATATCTAGCTGGAATAATCTCTGCATTATTCAGATGTACAATCCTAGTAAGCATAGTTCTGATGAATTCATGGTAAAGAAAACATTTATAGGCATCTAAAACTGGGCCAAATTGGCTTAAGGATTAAAATGTGTTTAGCTTGTCAGTAAATAAATAAAAATATGTATTCAATATGTGTAAACATATTCAACACATTTAGTCCAGTTTCAAACACAGATGACTTTTCATCTGCAACCCACTAAAACATTGCTTACTAGGATGTGACGAACACAGCAGCACATTAGACCTCACATTGTGTTTGCTTCAGTTTTTATTCTGGAGAAGTGATAAGAAACACACGCAGGCACTAAAGAGGGATTTAAAGAGGTCACTATCAACAAACTATTTCTGAGTATGACTACAAGACAGCCCCTCGCCACACACAGGCACACATTTTCATACATAATACCTAACCTGTTTTGTCATATCTGGCTATGAAGTCAGCATACCCCTAACGTATGTACAAAAAAAGACAGCCTTTGAACTGAGAGAGCGCTATCCTCGACTTACTCTCGCCAATAAAACCACACACAAATCTTCGATCCAGGCCCTGTAAATCAGGGTGAGCGCTGATCAAAGCGAGGCTGTGAATCTTACATGGCATATCCTGCATTCCACGCTAAACACATTCACATGCTGCACTCAAAAGCGTAGCACTTGTTTGTTGACCCCGTCTCCATTTCGAGCACTGAACGTTCACTCCATTTGAAGCTGAATTCATCTGACCATGGTGGGATCTCCTCGCAGCATGACTCTTGTTCTTGGTGCAAACATGGAGATTGGTCACACTCAGTCAGAATTTGTGATGCCGCCTGCCTATGTGTTTGTATTTTTAAGGGATTTAGTTTTTACCCATCGCTTACTGAGAACAGAACCGTTTGAGGTGTGTTGGACAGAGCTGACCATCTTCAATAGCGTTTTTTCAGCCACGATACGAGCATTTTGTGACTTTGCGATCCTTTATTGTTCTTTATTTTTATCTGTCCTTGATGAGAATAAATTAGACAACTGCAGATTTTTTGGAGGTGTGGCATCATCCATCAGGTAAGCAGGAAGCACTGTTGGGCCTTTATCATTTCAATTGATATTCTGCTTTGTAACACCAAACAAAATTACAATTAATCAAATTAAATCCAAACGAATGAGGAGTTCTCCATGTGTTCTGCTGGATAGGAACCATAACTAAGGGACGTGTGAACGGTTCACTGCCACACATCTAACAGATGACCACCTTGTCATCACAGTAACCTCCAGTTTTGTAAGATACTTTGCTACAAGTCAGCTCATATTTCAAACAGGACTTTGTTAAGAAAAAGTGTTATATTTTCCACAAACACTTTTTTTACACAGTAGGTTTGTGTGGTTTACACTAAAGATGTAGTGAAGCTGACCTTGGAGAGAGAATAACATCAAGTTTTTTGTTGTGAGCTTATAAAAGCCTGCTTTATTGTGAAATGTAAGAGAACCCCAATTGGTCACTCATAAACATATGTTTGGCATGAACATAGCCGTGATTACTTACTAACAACAGGCAGGGAGAACCTAAATCAAATTGACCTGATGTTTCTTTTTTACTTCCATTGTTCAGATCCTGCACTTGCCAGGGTGGTCTTGATCTTGTAATTACCCACTCTTTGAATTGGCTGTACTCCCCATGCTTTTTCCTGAAAAGAAAATCAATGGGTGTACCAACCAACAACTAGTTCCCTCTGGGGTTCTCATAATTCTTTACACCCTGTAGTCTGGCAGACGCAACACTTGAGGAAGCCAAAACAGATGTTCCAAGATTGAGAAAGTGAGAAAAGAGTCACGACCCCCATAGTGTTCGAGATCAGACTCAGGCAGGTGCAAATGGATTTCTTTTAATGATAGAAGTGCTGCCATGAACAAAAAACTGTGCTTAGGTGCTGCTGGATATATAGAGGCAAGATATCACCTGATTTAAACTATTAAGGGATACGACAAATAAAAGCTTCAGCTATGGCGAGGCCTTGATACATACATATAATGTAAACATTTAAATACTTGAGGTTATGCACATATTTGGCTTTTTACATATTCAGACATCACCCACCAGATGTCATGTATGTAGGCTGTTATGCAGATGTGAAGCCTTGGAAAACCAAAATCGTCTGAGCACATGTTGTCTGATTCATAACTTGTGCATGAAGTAATTGGATCTATTACTTGAATGTCCTGACTAATGTCCAGATGAACGGTCCATCTGAAATTTCTAAAGAAAAGTATTCGGACAAAACCTCGTTGGCGGTCTGCCATGTGTTTTTCTCCACTTGTTTTGGAATGTCTTCCAATGTTTCAAGAGAGATTACAAAATCTAAACTTCACGAGTATTAACACAGAAATCAATAAATATAAATACATACAATATGGACAAAAAGGAAATGCTTGAGGTTTGGCACATCAACCCGCATTCCTTTATTGTTGCATCTTAATAACCTGCCAATGATGGAAACTCTTTTTTTCTTTTTTTACTCCCTTGATGTTGGCTTATACTCAACATGTCCTTCCAGAAACACACAGGTGGCAGATAAACATAACTTTGTAGTTGTTTAATAGAAATAGAACAACATGAGACAAATAGCACAGATGGGTGGATCAGGCTGGAGTTGTATGAGAACATACACAACAATCAAACAAACACACAGACAAATTGCATCCACACAATAACTTATAGAGCGGACAAACATAAGGAGTCGGGACAATTCAATCAACTGGCATCTGAGCTAAAATGACACCCCTTTGTGGAATTGTTGGAAATGCCAGTTTATTTTCTTAGATTTTAACTAAAAAAAAGCTTTCTCTAATTGTCCCTTCACTGGGATGTTTGCCCTCAACAGCAGAATGATGTTTGTGCAGAGTTTGACACGAGAAGGCTGTTTTCATATTCATCTGCTGAAGGAGGAACGTTTATCTGTGCTCATCTTAAATCTGAGTTTAACATGTGTATATACCAGCATGAATTGTGAGGTCACATTTGGAAGCCAATCATAGTCCAATATACACCGTACACGAGTGTGATGTGGAAACTTGATCCTCTAGTTCACATATGCAGCAGACATCCGGCATCCCTGGCAGTTCAACTTTTCAAAACAAAACACAATTTCTTCAAATGTCCTTTTTAATTGAATGTTTACATCATTCTTTCAACACCACACAATGTAATTGTTCTACATATGAGACAAAAAGCAATAAGAGGAAAGCGGTTGCCCAGAAATGTATGTCACTGTCCCGCTTCTGTAATCAAGCTCCAGCACATTGCATATTTAGTTGCTGTTGAAATACAATGAAGAAGTGATTGCAGATGACCTCTTTGTAGACAGATTTAGGTGCATATGACGTAAACACAGTGAGGGCAGCTTCAGTTGTATTTACTGCAATGACCACTGTGGTAATGTTTGATTGAATTAGGACAAACCAATATTACCCCCCACTTGATGTCTTACGCTGCTCTGTTAGGATTCAGCAGTAAGAATGACAATATAAAATAGTCAATAAAATGTTTTAAAAAACTGTAAATCATTTCAACCACAAGAGGACCTTCAGCATTCAGTCAAATATGAGCAAAACATATTAGGATGATGAGTCCAGCAGTATGAGAGATTAGCAGACAGACACAGAGAAGCACAGAGACAAACAACATAATACATAATCTATTGGCAGAAAGTACCACGATCCAACTGCCAGTGGGGCTATGGGGCACATGGGAGACGAGGGCCCCTCACATTATAGTTTGGCAGAAATAAGCTTACTATTAAGGCAGAGCTACACATTTTCACAAAATAAAAAAGTTATACTGCATGTTAATTACTGTAGGTTTATGCTCAAGTACTTAAGTTGACCTTATTGTGACTGAATAATTGCAGATCTTTGTTTGTTTATTAATCGGACAGCAACTAATGACCATTGGTGGGATGTAACTAAGTACATTTACTTTGTACTGTACTTGCTAATCTTGTACTTGGAAATAAATATTCAGTGAAACCCAAGAATCTCCAAAGGTGTTCATTTTAAAATTTGACTTATTCGCTAATAAATGTTACATATATATACATTTTAAGTGTTGTATAAGGCTTAAAACATGATCCTACTACTTAAGCAGAATACACCATTTAAAAGCCCTCTTGGATCAACTGGAAAATTCATCATTACAAATTGCTGTTTTTTTTAGAGCTCATGAAAAGTTGACTTTTTAGAGATACTTGGTTCCAACAACACATATGATGGATCTTATAGAATATGATACATTGCTGTAGATCCAATTATATGACATTATAAAAAAAAGATGCAATTAAAACATCTACAGCAGCAACATGCACTATACCCAGTTATGCGGCAAAAGAAAAAACAAACAAAAACATCAGGGACCATCTTCCTGCAGCACGAGTACCTTTAATACTTTTACTTTTTGATACTTTGTTGATGATACTTATTAAGAAAAGAAAGATTTTGAATACTTTATTGTATTTACAATGGAGTATTTTCACAGTGTGATATTGGTACTTTAACTTAAAGAGTACTTCTTCGACCATTGCTAATGACATAGCAACTGATTGTCTATTGTACTTGGTCCAGCAGTGACTTGATAGAAATAGTCATATAAATAGTTGCATTTTGTTACCCACCCTCACAAAAAAAAGAAGAATGCTTGCTCCAAATGTTGCTTTTGCTAGTGACTCACAGATCGTACAACGTGTGATGGTTGAGGATAAACAAAAGGTCTGCTGAGTATTGAAATTATATGTTGGTTTGCAGAGAAAGATGAAGAGCCACAGTGGGAATTGGGAGAATTTAAAGTGCTGTATTAGTTGATGGAAGGAATATCATGATATTCAGAGAATAATAACTGATATGTCATGACATGACAAGCTTTCTCTAAATGACACTATTACACACGCAGTGATATTTCCATTATGGACGAATGCAACTGTTTAATGTCAGTGGAGCGTGACAAAGAGCAGTGGTTGACCAGGCAGAGGTCCAGGGATTGAGAGTTGGCAGAGACTTAATCTTTTTGGATAACCTCTGATCAAAAAAAGGAAAAAAATATTTTTTTTCTTGGACCATGCAAAGAGAGGTCATGGAAAATAATAACTGTGAACGGTGCTGCAAAGATATAATCAAAACGTTGCCAGTTGTAATGATTACTTTAATGTTAGCAGACTGCAGATTTACAATAGATATAGAAGATTTAAAAAAAGAAGCCTTCAGGCTGAGATATTATTTTATATCTGATATAGCTCTGGCTGATTCTATTAATTTATAATAGCCCTTAGTACATTAATGTACTCTCTGGATGATGACAATAGGCTATGACCCAAAAGGGCTTCAAGGGAAGTTTCTTACTCACAAATTGAGTAACATATTTTCATTTTCAGGGAGCATATTCTTTGACATGTAATATAAGCCTCAGACTTACATGTTACTCCTTTGAGTATACTTTGATTATTTACAAATCATGCTACTTCACACTCCACTACATTTCAGAGGGGAAACGTATGGAAAGATAACATTTCAGATTAAGATTTTACATTAAAAACATTTGATATGCTTCTATAAAAAGAAGAAAATGTTTAAGAATAAATCAATGGTTCCCAATCATTTTTAGTTTGTGACCATTTACAAAAATGTCATTGTCCCTTTTCACATTTCAGAAGTTGTTAATATTTCCACCAAAGAGTGATTTCCCCTCTAGACTTCTCAGATGGTTTTGTTTAAAGACGTTAAAGTATCTATTATTTGGCCAACAAGCAAATATTAGAGAACATTTAATTTATTCTTCTTCCCTACCCCATTAATCCCCTCATGACCCCCAGGTCAGCGATCAACAGACTAAGCTACAAAACAATAATAAAACCGTCATGATAATAAAGTTTATAAAAAAATAACTGCACATCAACCAGCTATAACAGTAAAATACTATTACACATTTATGCATTATTATTAATAATATAATGGATAATAACATAACACAGTCAGAGGCATTCTGGGCATTTACTTAAGTAATATATTGACTAATTGAGTATTTTTACATTGTTGCACGGGTACTTTAAACAATCTGTGTACCACTGTAAAATACAGATATCATTTTTAAAATGCCATTGTGGTTTTGGATGGAGTAGTGTCTACATTATTCTTTTATTCCACTTATTCCTGTAGAACAATATTACTGCTGTAATCAGGTCATAATCGCACGGCAAATCCCTGAACTTTGGGTCGCATGCAGACTGAAGAAAAGATTGAGAACGACAGACCCCGTGTCAGAACGGAGAAATATCGGCAAACATCCAACCACAGGTTTCCTCTGGTCAACCCAACTTTCTTCATTATATTTAATAATTTCCCCCTAACTTGGCTCAGGATGATAATTAGTTTTTAAAGAAAGAGAGATTGAAAAAGCCATATTTTTGCCATAAACATCATAACACCGCTGATATCATTTTCATCAGCTTGCAATAGGTTTGACAGATGCAGATGTGCATGTGATAAAGTCATGACGCCTGCTTGCTCGAGAGGACTTTCCCTCTCTGCCACAGTGAATGATATGAGCCATAAATACCCAAATTACATTTATGATCCGCACTGTGCCAACACAGGCACAAAATCAAAGCCTGAATCATTCAGCATATTTATTTAGCTGGCAACTTCATGGGCAGTCAGACCTGTCTGTGTGAACTCCTTCGTTTGTATTTACTGCTGACGCACGCTGGAAAGTGAGCCAGTGACAGTGACTCTCTCATTAGCAGGTTTCTGGTGGAGACTCCAGAGCCCGTGGGTGGCCTCGAGCTGGAGGAAAGTGCTTTCTTTCTGTATCTACCTCTTCTTTCCATCGATACCCTGAATGTACCTTTTCCAGTGTGTGAGGAGATAAAAAAAAAGTCCTCATGTTTCAGCGGTCGTCATTACTTTCAATCAAAAACACATGTGAAAAAAGACTGGACACTTGCTGGCTTGAGTTCGCTGCTGAATAATTATTGCTGCAATTACTGCATTTTGCTGACAAAGAATGTGAGGAAATTATGTATTGTGTCTCTCACCATTTTAAACCAAAAAGAGGTACTAAAATATGTATCAAAACTGAGTGTAGTAGAAAAGTGATATTGCTTCTATTTATATAATAAGGTGAAGACAAATGAGGAAAACAGACAAAGATGATGGTGTAAGGTAAACCTAGAGGAATCACACCTTTTTTTTTAAAAATACAAATATTAAACATCTGGTGAACACATTTACAAAAGAGGTCACTCCCAGATTTTCCACATAGTCTGTAAAATAAGCTTAAGACTGGAGGGAAAATGCTGTATGTATTATTAAATACTTTACAGAGGACTTGGAGAGAGAACGCACATCATATCCAGCAAGACTGCAACAAGACAGAAAATATTCTGCTGTACTGCTGTGCTCTGTTCGTAGTAGTGCCAGATGTTTATGCTAAAGAATTTGTACTTACTGATCCCAATGAGTAGGGCTTATCTAGGAATGCTGGCTACACCGTCTGTTGTGTAAGCGTATACTGACAGAAGGTCCTGGAAAATGTACCGCAAAATGCTTGTAAATCACAAACAATATTGTAGAGGACATATTGTAGCACTGTAGCAGTTTCTCTGGCCACCTAATAACATCTGGTTCGAACTGCTTTGACAACAACCTGAAAAAAGCTTGAAAGTAGCTGCATGGCACTGCTGCTAAGATTTAAGCTTTAATTGTATTCAACATGTGTGTAACCTGGAGGAAGGGGCATGAAAAGATAAACTGATAAGTGAAAGAACAAGTCCGCTGGCTGATAAATAAAACCTTATTTTGAACATAATGAGATATACTGTGGAAAACAATAGCACCACAGCAATGCTGCTGCATTTGATGTTTTTTTTGCCAATTGTAGGTTTCCTGTTGATGATGGAAAAAAGATGTCTCACTCTTGAACAAAATTAAAAACCGGGAAAGTGAAGTTGAATAATAATAATAATAATGTTCTAAAAATTGTTTTGAGTTTTGAAAGTGGCCTATCTGAGAGCTTTTCAGTTCCATGTTGCCACATTGTCTGAAGTGATCGAGGATGGTGATCACATTAAAATATGCCATTGAATAATTTCTATTCAATCATATTCCATGTGTAAGATTTAAAGGGCTATATTTTCCCTCTTCCAGGTGAGCTACGCAATACTTTTTTCCCAAAAACTTTGTTTGTTGATTTAGTCATGTATATTTACTTTATTTGAGAAAAAGTAGTAGAGTGTTTGACCAGTCAAAAGTGCAATGAACTACTGCGTTGTGGGTCCTATAAATACATATTCCTGCCAATGGTTTTGCATTATTCCACTAATCTGCGAGTGGCGGCAACATCCGAGGAAACGTAGCAATGCGCAAACAAAACACTGGGGAAGAAGATCGCTCGAAAGTAAACTTGGATGTAAACAATGCAGGTTTCCAACTTTTAAAAAATCTGCTTTTCAAATGTTTTCTGTGGATGGAAATTTATTCAGCACTTTTTTCAGACCTCAGGGATACACACAATGCATTTTGGTGAGTACACTGAATGTAAACATAACTTTGTTTGCTTACAAGAAAACTTCACAGGGCACCTTTTACAATCTGAAACCAAGTTTTCAGGGCCTTTTACAGTCATGCACATGTCATATGCAAAAGCAACAGGTGAATCAGCCCATACTTTTATGATTTGCAGCTTGTTAAATTAAGTTGTGTATGTCTTAAACAAGTCTTTTCTATTGATTAAGTGTATCATTCTAAAATAATGCATAATGTAAGCATATCTCATCTTCCTTTGGTTTTACCTCCATGTTGTACGCTATAAAAACTCAACAAAACATAACAAGCAACACAAGTACTAACCAGTCAAGTATAACAAATGATACAAAATACATTCTTTTTATTCAGTCATCATTGTAAATACACGAAACAAATCAAAAGTATTAACACAGACAATATTTAGGGAGATATAAATCTTGACACCATTTACGCAAACAATTTTGAAAATTAATGTGCTTGTTTCTCTTCTTTGAAATATCATTTTGATACATCCAGTCTGTAATAACCGTCAAAGCTATCTATGTTTTCGCCTCTGGTTTATACACGCAGCTTTTTATCATTTCAACTACATTATTTTGAATCTATCCAACTTTGTTCGTCCCATTTCATCCCTCATTACTCTTCTCACCTAGATAACTTTGCTGCAATGTTTAAGATTCATATTTTTATTATATGTACATGATATACATTGATTCTTAAATACATTTCATTGTTTCCAATCTATTTACAATATAAGAGCTTATTGATATTTTAAATGGTTACAAAATATGTGTAGTTGATGCTCTAAGAACATTAAAGCAAAAAGAGCCAAATGTGATATCATATTGAATATGTAGGTAACAAGTGAATGTTTAAAGAAGTTGTACTGAGGTGGAAAAGCATTGGTTCACCTTCAGTACCACAAAACTGCACAGTATTTCATGAGTAGAAAGTATCCAGTCATATTTGAAAAACCAAAAAATAAACAGGTCTGAGTGCCATCAACATAAAAAAATCTCCTTGAAAACATCAGGATCATGGAGCCTTTTTGTTACTTGAAATCAATCTTCTCACATCTCCATTCCTACTGGCTTTGTAAACGGAAAACATTGCCCTTCAATGGTATCCTTGAATCCTATTCATGTGATTGGAAAAGCAGAACCATTCTCTGGTCTGGTATCGAGACCACTAAGTCTAAAGCAGAGCGCTACCTCAGTGCAAACTGTTTTAACATACACAGTTGTATCACAATAGATTGCAGCTGTATCTGACAGATCAAACAAGGTTTCCACAACGGACACAATACTTCATCTCTTTTCTTGTGGCTAAAAATCAGAGCAAGAAGCTAATGTCCCAGATGAAACTCATCACTCTGATGTAAATATTGTTTCATTCTTTGGTTTAAGAGTATTATTGAAGTCCCAGGATGCTGTTACACAAGTCAAGCTCTGGAGTGAACAGTGTATGAAATAAGTTCCTCATATTATATAACTGGTATTTTGTGGGTCTGGACATTGTTACTGGTTGTAAATGTCTTGCATCGCAATAACTAAATTCCTCAATAGTTAAAACAAACACCAAGTAGAGTGAAATATAGAAATCTGACAAAACAGATAACAAGTCACGGCAGAGCCAGTAATGAAACACAGCATTACACACATCAGATCTTTGACTTTGGGGTTGGTAAAAGAATGTACTGTGCAGTAAACATATGGCTTGTCTATAAATAGTCTATCTGTCTTATTATTATAAGTTGAGGCTTGATAAAAGACTGCTATGTCTGTTGCCTCATTCTCGAAAAGGTTTACACCTATCACAGCATATACTGGCTAACTTTGTGGCTCCCTGAATGTAACATGAATGTCTAAAATGATGATCGTAGCTGTGAGCTCATTAATCCCACAAACCCATGGTGTGTGTGTGTGTGTGTGTGTGTGTGTGTGTGTGTGTGTGTGTGAGTGTGTGCGCGCGTGTGCATGTGTGTGTGCGTGCGTGTGTGTGCAGGGATGGACCACTCACAGCAAACTCCTTAAAGCAAGCCCACTCACTCTCCAAATAGCGAGCTTAAACCGACACAGTCTGTTCTTTCTCTTGTTAGTCTGTGTCTTTTACTCCTTTTAAATACAGCCACAACCCATCCTTTAAAAATCTTTCCCTGGCAGATGAAGACAGAGGCCTCGACGCCGAAAGCAGCTGCCCCTGCTTCAGATCTTCTGGCACATGTGGAGCCTGGACTTGGACGAGGAGGTGGCGTCTTTCCACACCTTGCAGGAAAGGCCCTTGGCACAGTCACAGCGCTGAAAGATTTCCAGGCCGCGAGAGCCTTTCTTCCTCTGCTTGGTGCACACCTCTCCCTGCCTCAGCACCGGCTTGCAGATTTTGGTCCAGAAATGGCGGGCGCAGCAGTAGCCCTCCGAGCAATCAGACGAGCGCAGGCAAGGGTCACCCTCGTGCCCTAACAGAGGAGGACACGAAACATAAGTGGGGAACCAGCGAAAAACACCTCTACAGACGGTACATGGATTTGACATATTGTCTGCTCAGAAAGAAATCAGAACCAAATGCTTCATGAGAGACATGAAAGACCTGGACGCAATTATAAATCATCCAGCATCTTGGGGTTTTGCTGTATAGTGCTTCGGTTAAATAAAGCACAGGAAATGTACAATTATTGTTCATTAAGCTGTTATGTTTTCCATACGGATAAGTTTATTCAACCCTTTCTTCACGTTTCAATTCAGATTGCATTATATGAGGCCACGTCCAGAGACCAAAGAAAAGCATGAAGCGTTCAACATAAAACAAGAACATTTTGCTTTTACTGTATATTAACCATACTGTCCCATCTGGTCTTGGCAGGATGTTAGCATTGCTCTCATGAATGCATAATTAGTATAATTTAGTCTTACAGTTTTTAAATGTGTATAATCTCCAGCCAAAGACTTCATCCTTTAAACCAGTTGCCCTGTATTAGTGACAAAAACACACTTTGCTTCAAGTTATTTCAAGTCCCCGGCATCAGCGTGATGGACTGCTAAGCCTGCTGCTTGTTCATTGCTTCAACACCACGGATGCTTGGTGGATTGTTTCTTAAGCAGCGACTTACATAAGGCCATTATATTACGATAATGTTTAAGGAGAGGGAGTGAGTCAAGCACAAATAAAAGTAAATGGTCTTATTTAAAGCAACTTTATTTTTTAGCATTGCAGCCTGCTGTTTGAGGGTGCACTTAGAGTGGAGTAATTTAAGTGTCTCATTAAACAAATTGCTTTATGGATAGGCCCTTACATTGACTTAAATCAGGTGACATGAACACTAAGCAGGGGGCTCAGAGAGTTATTAGCTATAATCATGCCAAACCTGCATTCTGTGGTTTTCACTTGTGTATCACACAAGTGTGTGTGCTGTCAATGACAGGGTTTGTATGTCTTTATAGGTGCAGAAACAGCAGGGCATTGTGGTTTCTTCTAGGCTCCCCATGCTCAACTTTAGGCTCACAGACACTGACACATGAGCAGAGGGGTAATTATCAACATAGTTTGTGGATTGGCGTCGCCCATGAACTTTGTAGGACATGCAGACAGTGAACAACAGAGAGATTCTGCCAGCGACAGCAGGAAAGCTGAGAAACAAAACAACAGTGACAGTGTTTACAGAGAGCAGGGTTACCAGTGGACATGTTTTAAACATAAGCTAACCTTTGAGAGAATGCTTTGCATGTGCCTTCCCACTCTTCCTCCAGCTGTGGTCTTTGGTGGAGAGTTTATTATGTTCGTCTAAAGCGGAGATGTGAGGCGAGAGCACACTCTCAGAGATAGGGACACACATATCTGCAGGCAGAATAAAGAGGTCAAACATGGCAGAAAACAATGGAAACTTTACTTTGTCAAGAAACAAGCCAACGTAAGACATTGTTCAACCTGGTGGGCAACAAGTTAAAAGATCAGATCAATATGGCAGTATAGCTTATTGATTGATAAATTAGGCTTTACAGTAGAACTAACTGCAAAAATGTTGGTAAACTATGTCAATGAAAATGTAGACAAAGCCTCTGCTCAAACTGTGACCACTGATTTCTAAACGATTGGCATTAATTGAAAACAGTTCAAAAATAGGATTCTGTCTGAAAGCATGTGTTGACCATTATTTAAATGTCCTGGCTCCTTCACTAACTCTCTGGGCTAAATACTGTACACGTCATTGTTTCCAGAATGTCTGCATTAGGCAAGGAATCTCATTTCTGAATTGTATCCTGCAGCCACAACATGACTGAAACTAGCATGTGCTGGAAGCGTGTTTGTGTCAGACACGTACAGTTACTGCATCGGTTCCCAGGGCAGCACATGGCATCTCGATGGCAGCGCTTCTTCCGCTTGCGGCAGGTGAGGCAGCGAGAGGGAGCTTGTTGAGGGCTGTGGCAGTAGCTTCCCACGCTGCACTCCTTATCATTGCTGCATGGAGACACCTGCTGAGGGAATACATGCGTTTACTCAATCAATTTTACTCGATATATAAAAAGATCCCGCAAAAAACAAGCACACTTTTATCATTTTACTTGAAAAAAGACTTAATTAACAGCTCTCATCAAAGCTAAACACCTGAATCTAGAAAACACTTTGTGTGATGGTGTGGTGCCTGTGGAGGGCAGTTTCAACAGGCTGTACAGCGCTCTAACCCAGTGAGACACTTGACTACGTGTACAATGTGGTGCAAGATTGTCGGTTAGAATCAAACACTGCAGTGCAATGTCGGAGCCAATATGGTTGCAGTTCCTCCGCCCACCTGCTCATATTACCTCAAAGGTGCATGTCAGAAGGTGCAGTCATGTTTTATGTAATTTATGTGGCTTTACAGTGCCAAGCACAAGCAAGTCTGATTCAAACGCTCAAATACCCTTTTTGTGAATTATACAGAAAATGCTGCCTCTTATATTTGCCTTTGATGTACATTACATATTACATTACATAGCATTTAGCTGACGCTTTTATCCAAACCGACTTACAATAAGTGCATTCAAACATGAGTACAAACTCAGAACAACAAGAATGTACTTGCCTGAGGGGGATAAAACAATATGAAACACACACGCACACGTCTGTCTGTGCCATCAGTAACAAATTCCCTTAATTGCATCATTCAGACTGGCCCCAATGGCCCGTTACCACCTTGATCCTGTCAAATCTGTTCAACATCTAACGTCTTGAAACAGTCCCTTTTTATTGGGGAGTGGATATTCTTGTAAAGGCAAACCAACGTGTTATCTCCATCCAAGGGAATTTAATTAGATGGGGCATACAGTTGTTGGTGGTGTGTTCTCTCCCACACAAGGACATTGGCTATGTTCACAACATTTCTCCCAGATAATCAGAGTGCTGAGTTGCACAGGACACCATGGTTAAAGAGAAGGAACGCGGTGGATTTTGTTTGGTCACAACCCTGCAAACCTCAACGTACGCAGACATAACACAGTAACTGCATTCCTTCTAATTCCATTCTATACACGGCGCACCACAGCACCCTGCACGTCAGGTTAAAATTGTAGCAGTTAACAAGCCAAATAAAACCCATGTTATGCTCAGGTTAGAGGTATTTGGAGAGACTCTATCTCCAGAAAAGAAAACATAGTTCGACCAAGAACAAGAGCTGATGAAAACCCAACTAAAGCCTAACTTAAATGAGGACATATGTTGTTCTCTGTGGTTGAACTCACTACAATTGTATAGGACAACATATTTAATGGATTAACATCTCTCCCACGTGTGTGGTCATTTGTTTCAGGTCCCAGACAATAGAGTTGTTCCAAACCAAGAGAGACCACTTCAGTTTCTCTCAATTTCTTCAAAAGTGTTCAGAGGCTTAATGAGTCTACAGACATAATTGTGGGGCAATTACTGTAGCTAATCATACTCCTTCATAGTCAATCTGTCATTGCTTGTGCTTTAGTGTTTTTGTGTTTACACTGAAAGGTTGAGACATATTCTGTGGTTCAGCAAAGCACACACAATAACTTTAAGTCTTTTCCACGAGTGCAGTAAAATGACCACCTTAAAACACAACACGGCAGCGAGAAGTACAATTAAAGCCACACTTACTTTTTCCATAACAATTGTACACACCAATGGGAAAATGTACTGGTACTTGATTTAATTCCCTACACATGCAAGTCCTGTCCCCATCAGACTTGGAGCAGGAGCAAAGGACGTTGTCGTAAATTGTTTTCACAAATCTAATTAACTCCCCAGTCCAAATGAAATGATGTTACACATTTGCACCACATTCATCAAGAGAGAGGGACATTTTTAAGAGCTGCAGGGAAGCATCATTTCTCTGGCTCAAGCCCATATCCGTTGGGCAAGACATAATAAAGTTTAAGTCACTGTTTCTTAAATTGCTCCACATCGTTATATTATTTTATGCTACTCTCCTTTGATTCACTATGGTTATTAAGATGAATGGACACATTCAAATATGCAGGTCAGTCAAAATTAGCAGAATATGTACGGATTGTAAATGTTGTCCAGTGTAGACCGACATTAGAACAACATGTTTGGCTGGCACACCACCACCAGCACCACAACCACATTTAGCTGGCATTGCTCTGACAGATCTGATTTAGTGTGGCTTACCACTGACAAACATGGAACAATAAACATGGGAATAAACAAGAGAGGTTTGAATCAGAGTAAAGTCATTTTAGCCAAAATAAATAGCAAACTCCTTTTGGGGTATTAAGGTCAGCAGAAATGGACTGCCATGCCCAAAAGAACAGGCACATATGAATGTACTCCACATGCTAAAATCAACTCAACAATCAATATTTCAGCACATTAGAAGTTGTTACCCGACAACGTGCTTTTGTTCTAGAAAGTGAATGAGATTAGACTTGCTGGACAGATGCCATACTGACTTTCTCAGCCTGGAAACACATGGAGGCAATGATAGACGTAGAAAAATGAGCAGGAATATTAAACTGAATCCTCATCCATCATTATGACCGAATCCCACAATGCAGATGCTTAATGTGTTGATGAAAGTAACAAAGTTTGATGGATTCCAAATATTTCTTAATTACTACTGTCTCCAAAACTGTTCTCAGAATATTCGAAGGCTTTGCTTCAAAAGGTACGCTCCACTAATTGTACACATGAAGACCAGTTTGCTTGTCGGAGGGAGAACTATTCAGTTGTAGAGACTACTGGAGAAATTAAAATCTGAGAAAATAATGGTGATTAAGAGTTGTTTTGGCTTCGGCATTAGGGAAATTCTTATAACGGAGTATGAAGGTAGAGTACAGAAGCATTAGCCTAGCTTAGCATAAAGACTGGAAGCAGAGGAAACAGCTAACCTAGCTAAGCTTGTGTGTTAATTAGTTAGCTTTGGGGGGGGCTGTAGTGTATTTTTGATTTTTGGAAAAGCCGGGGCTAACTCTGTATGCCAAGCTAAACTCATCTTGAATCTTAAAGTCCACTTTGTCCTCATCTCACAGTCTGCCTCAAGTGAACGAGTTTGCTAAACAAAGAAAGAACATCAAGATATTATTTCCAAAGTCAATAATTCACCTTTATCCTCATCAGTTTGTGTCAACTGCTTGCTCAGGGAAGTATTTACATCGCCACTGACTATAGTATAATAACCACAGTTGAGGAGGGAAATATGTTCTGAAGAGAAGTTAAAGAAAGTTTTTTTCCCCTGACATGAAAAATGTGCTGTTATCTAAATATGAAAATAAATGGGCAGGGCCACGGGTAGCAGTACTTCATACTACCTGCTCTGTCTTTCTGGCCAGAGGCTTGGATCGATTACAGTGCATAGTGCATGTGCAGGGGGAGCGAGGTGGAAGAAGAAGAAGAAGCAAAGGGCTCACCTCCTCCATCTAGACTCAAACCGCAAGACAGCCCTTTGAAACCCAATGATACAAGGCATACCCCCAAATCACGGCTGATAATCTCGCCTTATCTAGTCATGTTTTAAATCACCTCATACGCAACTTCTGAGGGATGGGGTTTCATTTGGATGCATCTCATTTATCTCACATCTTTCTGTTGCTCCCTTATTTTTCCCTCGACAGCCTTCACACATAAAAGCGCAGCCTTGGGTCCTGCGGAGGAAGCGGGTTGAAAACTGTGTACTCTGCAGCCTCTCTTGGTATGCTGGTGAGATGATAAAGAAAGAGACAGACAGAAAGCCATAAGGGAAGCCCCCGGCCCTGTCTCGTGCAGCTCTCGTGCTGGTTAAGCATTGTGGCTTTGAAGAAGAACCTTAAATGTGCAGGAGCAACAATCTACAAGGGATTTACTGCCGGATATACAGGGCTTTGAACCATCCACCCTGGTCTTTGGGTCCCTTATTTACCTTAGTAGAGTCATTTCAAAGTGCTGATATAATTTCATACAAGTGCACTGTAATGTATTAAAAAAAAAAACACGCACACAATATTTTCTCTAGTGTTTAGTTTGAGTCTGAAGGTTGCATATTTAGGGACGTTATAAAAAGTGCTGGGATCAGTGGGGTTGAACTTTATGTTTCATATTGTGAAGAAAAACAACGCCCTTTTACAACGTGTTTTTTTCAGAAACGTCCTATTGACTTACTGAAAAACAGCAACATCTCCCCACAATAAGTAAAAAGTAATATAACAGTTATATTGGTTCATTGTTTAATAGTGTACCCCCTGTAACCATGACGATCACGTACCCTTCACCTCAATAAAAGTACTTATTTTAGCCCAAATCTTGATCTTTCCCAACCATCAAAAACAGAATTATGTTTTGGAACAGTTTCTGCATTTGCCAAAGTGCACCTTTTTTAACTATGGAGCAAGATGTCTTTCGATGCAAATGTTAAATAAATTGTAAAAGTAAATACATTTCAGGGCACCCCCTAATAATTGTCATATAGTCCCTTACTGTTTGTATGAAGGGACACTGCTGAGAATTAGGAGCAGTTCGCACATGCTGTACTTCCATTGTAGGATTCTTCACACTCTTGGAACACATCCACACTTTTTGAGCTCCATGTCGTGATTGCACTTGACCTTCAGAAATCAGGCATATAACATGAAACTGTGAATGGTGTTAATGAGTGGCAGGGGGCCTTATAGAGCCAAATAAACGATGTCACTGAATAAACAAACTTCATATGCCCTGAAAGCACAGACAGCCGGTATCGGATAACATAGGGATGGCTGCACACAAGTCACTCGTACAAACCATGTCTTCAAACACAGCTTGGCGTCTTTCATCACTCAAAACACATGTGTTTATGGGCACGTCTCTTTGAGTGCTGGAATCCAAAGTCTCCAAAAACTAGACCTTTCTTAAGTTAAGTATACATTCTGGGTTGATCTTATTCATCGGACACGAGGAGAGCCACAGACAGCGTACATGACTGCTCTCTTCAAAGACTATCAAAGGAAAGCGGCAAAAGTCTTGATGGTAATCTAGGAGGTGCTGCTCGACGATGTGTAATCCTGTGGAATGAGAGGTGCACGGTTCTCTTCTCTCATTGACAGTTCCAATTCAGTAAAGAAGGTTTCCACAGGAGACCCCTAATGGCTCCAGTGCAGTGCCCTCACAGCACCCAAGGGACCCACAGACCGGAAAAGCCACAGGACAAGAGACTGAAGCACAAACTGAGCCGAGCGCTAACAAGCACTCGCACCTCTTTTCTCAGCTCATTAGGATCACTAAACGCTCATTTTAGGTTAGAGAAAGAAAGAGAAAGGACGTGGCTCCACTTTTACGGGCAGAGCCCTCAGAGATCGCTTGTTAAAGTAATCTCTGTGTTGAATTAATTAAAGCAACTAGTTAAGGCTGACTGACAGGCTGCTGATGTTTTACAGACACGTACCACATGAATGCCGCCACGCTGTCGGTTCCCTTGTGGGTTCAGAGGTTACAGTGGTGAGCAGCGCCTTCCCGTGCTATTCATTTCTGTTGGTTCTCTTCCAAGGAGCCAACAGTGCCACCCAAGAGTGCTGGCTGTCAAGGTCTACATTTTGGTTTTCTCAGATTTACTGATGTGAAAAAGGTCAGACGACGATAAAAACACTAAAGCGCCGAGGTAGAGCCAAAACCCGACCCTGGTTTGTGTGCGGATTATGTGAGTTTCATCGCCACACGATGTGAGCAGCTACAGGAAATAAAAGCACATTAAGCTGTCATATAAGGCTCCGAGCAGCGTTTCTAATCTGATGGATAAAACCCAAAATGACACCCTTGTTTCCTGCTGCAGCGGCTTGTCTCCACAGGGCGGGAGGACTCTCTCCCTCGATCATTTGCTATTTGAAAGTCAACAACTGAAGGTGATTTTTTGGGGGGGATATTTCATCAAAATCTAATCTTTAACTGTAAGAGAACGATCTGCCTTACATCATGTAAAAGGTGGTAAAAAAAATTGGTGATATTATCACTCACATAGCTAGCAATCTCACACACACTGACATCCTGAACGAATCCTACAGAGGTGTGATAATCTGCCAACTATTCCTCACCAATTGTAACAAACTCAGCACCTTCACCATAAATCAACTTGCAGGATATCGTCTCGGAGGTTTCCCATAATGCAGATGCGGGAGGAAGAATTTGAGTTCATGCATGCCCACTTTCCAAATGTACACCCAAGCTTTAAATCAGCAGTAATTCACTTCACAATTGCAGACTACGATGAAAATATGTTGGGGTGCCTGCTGGGAACCACTTCAGAAAGAAAATGACTCAGTAATGGGCTGTTTTGTGCAATGCAACCTGTTTCAGGGCATTTATCATCATTTTTAAAATCTAAGGTAGAGTAATTGCAGTTATATACTCCCTGTGATCACTCCTAGACTAAATAGACACAACACTTTTTCATTACAGCCTTGTGAAGATGGCTGACTTGCTATCTGTGATTTATTTATTTGATTTAAGTCCCTATTTATTTGTTTTATTTGTCTTTGAGTATTATGAAAAGTGCTATATAAATTAAATGCATTATTATCCATCCATCCATCCATTTTCAATACCGCTTATCCTCATTAGGGTCGCGGGGGCGCTGGAGCCTATCCCAGCTGACATAGGGCGAAGGCAGGGGACACCCTGGACAGGCCGCCAGTCCATCGAGGATGCATTATTATTATTATTATTATTATTATTATTCTGCTTATAAATTGCCACTGTATGATGAGATGCATGAAGATCAATGCTGTTTGCATGCCAGCGTCAAGCAATATATCTGGCTAATGCTGAGCTGTGGCTGTTACTTTACACATAATGTGTGACGCTGGCATGCAATATATATATATATTCCCTACTGCTATAAAGGCCATTAGCCATCTTCATTTGGACACCCAGCACCGTGACATTTTACTTTTGCAACCGTATGGTGGTCTCTGCGCACACATATTGTTTCCCCTCAGTCGACTCTTCCAAACCGCTCCAGATTATTGGAATGGCACAGATGTAAGCAGGCGTTCAAATTGAGGTCTGGCAGAGTATAGCTTGAGGTTGGAGAAAGTGGCTTTTTCATAATGTTGCTGCCTGAGCTGGATGTCAAGGAGCTGCTCTCAGCACTACGCAGCTCACAGATATCCAACACTATCACTATACTGCAAGTGATATTACAGACAGCTGAGCAGGCCAAATGTAAACAAGAGTTAAGGGTGAGACGTCAGGCAAAAAAAGAGTGATTAGCTGTTTCAGTGAGCTGCTGGAGATGTGGCAGTGCCATCTGCTGCTCAAAAAGATACTCCGATCTCAACACAATAAGACTCAATTAAAAAGTACTTAGTGGTAATGGGAAATGAAGTATTGCTGGCATTTGTCAGTGTCTGTTTTCCTCTTCAACCCACCCAAAAATATCCACTTCAAACGTTGCTTTCTTGGCCAAGCATTACACATCTACAACTCTAATTTCGCACTTGATAAAACCTGTAATGTTCACAACTTTTAACGTTTGCCAAAATGAAACTTGCCAAATGTTCAACATTTTTGATCCCGTGTTTGTTCTCAAACTATATGTGGCACTTTGTTGAAACAGCAGGAATTGATAACTTTTTGAGTGGGTATTAAGTGGTTGGTAAGAGTATCCCTCAGGGGCCCACCAGTAAGAATCTCATAATCCCGGCAAGCGTCTGGGCCACTTTAATGACACTAAGACCCAGACAGAAAATTACCCCAAGTGTTAACTTTTTCTCACATTTCTGCTGGCATTAATGATTTATCGTCGAAGTGCGCTGCACCCGACTGTGGCGTCAGGTCTGAAAGGCAATTAGGGTTTATGAGTGGTCCAATCCCTGCAATTTCCAATAACGATTCCCACGTGAGAGAGCTCTTTTAAGGCATTGGGCTATTTTATCATCGCACCTCAAGATACTTCGTCGACACAGGTTTTGAGACGTACCGCACAATTGCGCACGCTTATCTTGATCAAAGGCACCCTTATTATGTAAAAGACGGTTATTTGTCCTTGTTACGCTTATTAGAGTGACTTTACACTACGTTTGGAATCGTACAATTATTATTACCACGAATAATACGTGGCTATAATCTTTCAACCCAATGTCAGGCTTTGCGCAAATGTAGGTCTGGCATATTCATTTATGTCCGCATGATAATGAAATGAATGAAATTACCTGAGCACGGATGTTGTATTTCTTGGTGATGCCGATGTGGACCGTTTCGGAGCGGTTTGGAGCGGGTGTAGGTGTCCCTCCCAACAGAGCTGGCTTGATTAAATTCGCCTTTGGGCGCGCCTCTGATACCAGAGTTTTCCCCGTCTTCAGTGTAGCGACGAGAAACAGCACTGCACAGCATCTATTCCAAGTGAAGACGAGCATCCTTGAACTAAAAAAAAAAAAAATCTGATATACGAAAAAGAAAAAGATCACTTGAATAACTTTAACTTTGTGGCGCAAAAAAAATGAAGCTTCTCATCGAAAAGTGTGCGCACTGTCAGTGTCCATGCGTCACGCTTACGATACAGAGAGTAATGATGGGGCCACTATTTTTGCTCCTGAAAATCATATATTCAGAAGAATGACTGCCATCGACACAGATATCTGGGGGGAAAAACCACACAGAGCCCAGTGTGGAAGCGAAACAATGAAGAAGTGAATCTGTGAAAATGCGGATGCTCTGAAGGTCAGAGAGAAACTTGACAAGAGGTTTCCTCTCCGTCTCTGTCTGGCTGTGAGTGAGCACTTAGTCCTGCAGCCCGGTGTTTTATGATCTCGGATACTTTCTTTTTATAGGATTCTAATGACTTTGCTTCCTCCGCCCCTATTCACAAGTGACAAAGAATGAAACTGATCTGTGTGCGGCACTGCTGCTTGCACATTGTCGTCTCGACACCGGCACCAGTAACCCCTTTGGGAAAGGACTATAAAATTATACACTGTGTATTTTAACTGGGCGCTTGACCCTTTTTACTGCGAGGAGGTTGGGCGCGTAGAAAACGGGGGAAAAAAGAGTCATGCTTAGGCTGCTGAGAGGGAGTGTAGGTAACGTGGAACATTTTCCGGGATCACATGTCAGAAATTCGTGTTTCTAGGAAACTGTTACCTGTATGCGTAAACATGTTTAAATACAACACAAATTACCCGCAGGCCATCTTAAAAGAAATTCACAATTTCCATTTAGACTTGGATTAGGCTTGTCATTGATATGATGCCTTAACCAATGTGAAATATAGAGGCTGTTCAGGATCCATTTAACCAGCATTCCGGAATAATTTAGAATAAAAAAAAACTGATAACCATTGTTTTCCTTCTGTGGGAGAGGCATCTCTCGTGATAAAGTTAGTGATACAAGTATTATAGAGACTCCTTTGTTTGATTTTTAGAGGTTTTTTTTATCAAGATAAGTTATATTCATGTTGGTTAGATAATACGTGGAGGTACAATGAAGTCTTTGAGGCATGTAAACCCTATGATTTTGGAGGAATGAGGCATTAAGGACGGCGATAAGTTCCAACTGGAGGTAATTGCTTTTGTTGAAGTTAACGGTTTTGAAACTCAAAATGATTGCAGATGTATTTCTTCTATTGCCTTTTTCATTCATGTAAAGTTCTGAAATTTGCCATTTAAAATGTTGCTCCAATTATTAAACCGAAACCATCCATCAAATCATCTCCTCCGTGCATCATCCTCATGCCTATTATACTCCTGAACATGGAACATGTGATGCTCAAATAGAAACCACAGTGCATGTACGTACATCTAACACAAACGGCAGTCCCCAAAACCCTTCTTTCCCACAATGGCTCTATGACTCTACGCCTAATAATGCTCTAGTCTTCACAAAAGTTGGAACCATCTATTCAAGGCTGGAAGCTCGGCTGGGCTGGGATGAAACCAGTATACCGTTAAAGGCTTCTGACCTCAAAACGATCCATCACAGGCTCCAATTCAAAGTGTCAAGTTCTTTTGTTGGGGACAAAAGACAACCAACTGAACTGGGGAGTGGGAGGAAGTATTGAACGTGTTTGATGTAACTGTAGATGCTTAGAGGCGATACTTTTTTAGCCACCTTTGTCACCCGAGTGCACATAGATTTACCTTGAAAGACTTTTTTTTTTTTAAGAAGTCATCCATTTTCTAAGGAAAAGTTATCTACAGGATATAATGTTTGATATGTCAGAAAAGAGTGAGGGTGCTCAACTGATTAAGTACCACAGCCAATATGAATATTTAATGTATGTATTCTGTGGGTTAAAAAAAGAAAAGAGTATGTTCAAATTACCAAGTAAAACAAAAACAATGCCTCACAGGAAACTCTTTGATTTGGATAAACAGC
Organism: Cyclopterus lumpus; assembly: GCF_009769545.1. Classification (NCBI taxonomy): domain Eukaryota; kingdom Metazoa; phylum Chordata; class Actinopteri; order Perciformes; family Cyclopteridae; genus Cyclopterus; species Cyclopterus lumpus. The sequence goes on from NC_046966.1 coordinate 17,225,737, forward strand.
AGGTAATGTCCATCTGGATGTTGTATGCCATCAATGCCTCGGATTGAACAGCTGAAATAGTCCCCAAAGAGAGAGAGAGAGAGAGAGAGAGAGAGGGTGAAAGTGGCTGAAAGGGAACCAGAGGACCACAGCAAAGAGGATCCGGTATGGAGTGTCTGGCATTTCTAACGCATTCATCACTTTAATACAAGCAAGCAGAAACGAGGAGACACTTAAAATGACATACTGCTGGAACGCCGGAGTAGCACGAGCAGCATGTTGATGCTCTGGTGCTAATAAGTGTGGAGATGTCCAGAGGAACCATATGATGAGATGTGACAGGAATCTGAGCAACAGATGATAAAACTATCCCAATGGACGGAAGGTGATTTGAATGTTTTGGACAGCGAAAGCTTCTGGTGTCTCAAAAAAGCTTCGGCATGTAGCGACTGTGTGAGGAGGGTGGTGTGAGCACGCCCAATGGTGCTTTGTCAATACCACAAAATTAACGAAGAGCTTTGAGGATGGCACCAATTTGTGTCAAAAGAAAGAAAGAGACGAAGCGGGCTCAGTTTCTTCACAGCCTGACTTCTCTGACATGAGCAGACATGAGCACCCGGGCTGATTGTTTTCTTGGCTCACTCATTTGGAAAGAGTTTACCGATTATCTTGTGTCCTGACATGCCATCGGCACCTTGGTCTCCACACGGTAATCACATTTTGACCATTATTTGTGCCAGCGCTAACCATTGCAGAGTCTCAGATGTTGAAATTCCAAGCCGTCTGTCAAATAATATCTGAGACCGTATCAATATCAGTTCACCTGACAGCGAGGAAAGCTGAGCACTGCTGATTTGAAATCTGTTTGGATGGAAGATTAAAGTCGTATCATTGCACATAGACTATCTTGAGGCCACACTGGATAACTCTGGCATTACTTTCATTGAGTCATAACTGGTCGTCTCTGGCTGAATACAGTAACGTTAATACTAACAGAGACAGTGGTGGGAAGCAGGTGGTCATCTGCCAGGAGCCACAGTCTCAATTTTTGATTTACTTATCCTAATGTTTTGGGCTAGTAGCATAAATATATACGTTTAGACTGTCCCTCTGTTGAGTTAGAGGGACAGTTTATAACTATTAAAACAAATGTACTTCTAGTTACGTCCCTCCTTTCTATGTTGCAATGTTATATTAACAATGGATGAAATGGCTATGTACATGTAAGAATTGTTTCTTTGTGACAAACACACAGACAATAACCATAATAATCACTCTGCAGTTCCTCTTGGCTCCACAAAGTATTTTGGCACATTTTGTCGCATTGTTTTGGTTTGACGGTCTTGATGTTCTGATTCAGTCTCAGCGTTCTCGTCATCATCGTCTCCCGATGCAGCAGACCGTGGTTGTCTGCAAAAATAGCTCCGATACCCACTGTATGCTACCTGCCCAGCACTAAGCAACAGTTAGACAAAGATTGCTACTAGCTGGTGAACATCGTGGAGCATTTAGCAGCTAAAGAGACATGTGGACAGAGTGTGTGGAGACCAAACAGAACTAAAAGGTTGAGAGAAGACTTGGCTCAGATGTACACAAAATATACTCTTACTACTACTTAATGTTCATAAAACATCTTTACAAAAAGTGATAATGTGTCAGATGTGTGTGCACAGCTTCTTGTGCTGCCCCCTAGTTGACAAAGCAAAAATATGAAGAAAACTAATGCTGGATTAAACACTGCACAAAAGTGGAACTTGCAAGGTCATATTTTTATATGGTGCACCATTCAGCCCACCCTGAGTCTGACTTTGATTCAGGGGTTATTCAGAAATGTGTGTTTATGCTCTGTTCAGAATATGGGGTTCCCCACAGTTGTGATCCGGCAACATGTCGGTAAATCCTGCTTTGTTCGTGCAGTGCGGCTCAGTGAAAGGCTGTCTCACTGACTTTGATGTGAGTCACACACAACATGCATATGGACTACACCCACACTAGATGATAAACAAATGATCCAAGAGACTGTCCCTCCCTTATTTAGCAGATCACTACATCTGTGGCCTGCAGATGCGAGCTGGCGGCCTGATGACGCTGGCCATACAGCAGGTGGCTCATCATTAGTGCGACGTGCCAAGAGGAAACATTTGTGACACCCCAAAAATCACATTTGTTGGGAGTTGTTTTGATTTTAAAATGCAAATTAGTGTTCTTATTTTTATTACCAGAACTCTTCAGGATGACATTGATGATATATTATCTGGAAATTATTAAGAATGGCTTTTGAACAGGATTTTGGTTTGCTTATTCACTGGTCAACCACCTTTTTTCCCCACAGCAAAATCCTAGACAAGAACTATCAATTGCAGAGATGAGTTCATATCTGGACAGTACTCTTTCGGCACTTGTAATATCCTCTCAACTCTTTCCAAAGAAATAAAGAAAAATGATCCTCTGCATATGTTTACAATAAAGGGTGAGCTTTGTGACAGATACAAGAACAAGCACAACATTTCGAAATTTGGGATCAAAAGGTTCAAACAGAAATAACTCAACTTCTCTCTGGAAGCAGTTTGTCAAGTATTGGACTAGAAACCAGCCTGCATCACTATAAAGCATGTAGTGAACACATTCTCACACCAATGCCTCAAATAACGCTCTACGTACCCCTCTTGTGTCTTCTTGCACACCAATCGTAAAAGTGTTCCTCATGTCTATCTTAAAATAGTACTTGTAAGCCCATTGGAGCATTGAATAATAGTACAAATGTTAATTTGCATACAGGCATGTGTGCTTAAGATATAACTTATCCTTTAACAGCAGGATAGAGTGCTTTTAATCAAGACACCTTTGTTTTATATACTACATTTTATTATGTAAACGTTCAAACAAACAGCATCAAATAGCATGTACAGAAGAACATAATGAATAAAATGTTTTTTTCTAAAGCCGGAGAAACCTGAGAGGTATGGCTTGATTAAAGTCAGCAACATGTCAGAAATGTACTGGGAAACTAAATATTGTTGGTAGAAAATCAAACTAAGTATTAATGCCCTTACATTTGTAATCCCAATGACACAAAACACATTCAAAGTGCTTAATCACATTAAGTGGTTCTTAGGCAAAGAAGAAAAATAATTATTTTGCCTGTAGTAGAGATTCTGATGAGGGAATCTCTGTCATATGTGTATGTCCATTAGTCAATGACTGAAAGACATTTGTAAGCCTTCACCCAGCATACAGGAGCGTAGAATAGCTGTGACGATAGTAGTTAAGAGCCAGTGGAAGAAAATCCACTGAATAACTTCCTCCCTAATCAAATGATTCATTGTTCCAGCGAGGCCCATCAGTCTACATACAGTAAACGCCCCGCAGCTCTGATCTGGACCGTTAACAACATCATTTTAATCAAAAGTTCAACACTGCTTTCATAACCTTTTTCAACCGCACATTCCAGCAACATGAACTGGAGGCTGCAGTGAATGATGGGCGAAGCTCTGTTGCTTGGCAGATAATTGTTCCTATCCCCTCATTTCCCAAGAAGATGGATTAGGCCATTTCCGAAGAGTCAGGCCTTCAGTTTGAAACATGAATGCTCCCCGTTTCTGCCTTTTAACTGACTACTGATAACAGTGACCCTTCTCTGGCAGAATGCTGACCACATGAAAGCACGCAAAGTTCTGGTAATCAAGGGTCCAGAAGGCCATGCCTGCCTCTAAATCAAACGATGATATCTTTGCCTTGGGCTGTGGGAAGTGGCGACACACAGAGGCGCACTGTCACTGCTGCCTCTGCTATTTGAAGTCTTCTTTAAAGATGCAGCTGCCCCTCCTCATGAAGTTTCACTACAGATAATTGATATCAGAGGAAAGGCAGCTTTGGCTTTCCTCCATCATGTCTCATTGGCACAATCCCAGTATTATAAAGATGTATACTAAAAGACAAGAGAAAATGTATCACACAGAACAATAGTGTGCGTGTGACAGGTTGGAAAACATGCACTCTTGAGCAGGTTAGAGAGTAGGGAGATGTCATGCTCTGTTGTGCTCGATTGTGATTGTTCATAAATCCCATGATAAGTGTTTAGAAGATTAAGGTGTTGACTATGGTGTTGTTCTTACATTATTTATTTTGTTTATTATTGTGCAAGTTAAAATAATAGAGTAAAGAGATGAGTGATCTACTAAGCAGTCTGGCTCTTGAGTCTGAGATCGAATGCTTTAGTCTCCGCCCACATACCTCTGGGAAAATCGCGATCTTTTCCTCACAAAAGTAAAGCCTTGTTGAGGAAAAGACACCAAATCACTCTTGTGATTATTTAAGGCTTTGTAGGTGAGGAGAAGAATTTTAAATGTGATTCTTGATTTTACAGGGAGCCAGTGCAGAGCAGCTAATACAGGAGTAATGTGATCTCTTTTCTTAGTTCTTGTGAGTACACAAGCTGCAGCATTCTGGATCAACTGGAGGGACTTAAGAGACTTATTAGAGCAGCCTGATAATAAGGAGTTGCAGTAATCTAGTCTGGAAGTAACAAACGCGTGAAATAACAGACACCAGGTACATATTCAGCAAAGCAGACACACATGAGGCCAGAGTATGGCATCCTGTGGTAGACTCTCCAAATGAGATTTATAATGTGTCTGACCAATGTGGGCTATAAATACCATGTTCCATGATAAACTGTGATTTTCCAAATATTCCCCTGAATTAATATGGTAAACCAGAAAATTAGATAATACCTTCTGTGGGATTTTAATAGCATACTTAGAGCCCAACAGTGCATGGACAGCACAGATAAATGTTTGCTTAATTATTCCTACTGAGATCCCCATGAAGAGTGTTGATTAGCTTTGACAGTAATTGTTTTTTAATTGAAGCCAGTCCCGGCCAAACGCATGAGAGCCCGGTGGTATATGTGTCTGGCTCACGTATGCACTCAGCAGTTTAACCTAAAGTGCTGCTTTAAAATGTCTGCAGTAATTACTATAGCGTATAATTTTTGGTTTGTATCTCGCAAAAGTTGTCTGTGTACAGTGTTCTCAGGTTTTGTAGGAACTGTACTAAAGCCAAGAGCTGTATCAGCACGTTGACTAACTTTATTATAAAAGTTATATAATGTGCTGTATAGCTGGAAGAGCTGTACACATGCTGTAGCCATGGTTATAAAGAAACTAAACGGTTTCAATGATTGTAGTTAAGGTGACTTTACTGTCTCAAAGCTATTTTTCTTCTCAGAGGGTTAAAAGGACAACAAAGCCTAGTTCTTATTCTCATAAATGTTTAGAACGTATATAGGAACAACTAGAAGAGTGTATTTTTGTATTTACAATGGGCAATATCCAAAACATACAGGTAATACACATACATGAATCAATCTAGGTAGCTAAACTAAATGCTGCAAAAAAATATGTTTTTATTAATTTGAACATTGGATTAAATGACTACATTAAATGTGAACGTGGTCTTTTGTAGTGATGAACCCAGGAGCTCCACATTGCATCTTTAGTGTATTTCCAGTCCTTTTTTTCCATTGTCTTGTTTTAAAACAATAGAGATTTTGAAGGAATCAAATCTAAAAAGCAGATTACATTTTAAAAATACTTTTGACCCAAGTCACAGTTCACATCAACTGAGAAACTCACCCAACAGTGCATGTAATAAATGTCTCTCTGTGTGTTATTTTGGGCTCTTCTAAATCCGACTTCCCTTCTGGCTTTAATCTGACTTCAGATTTGCCCGTCCTAAAAAGGTACTTCTTTGTTGTTCCTGCAAGCAGCTGTGGTGACATCATTTTTCTGTGATCACTTGCTATCAGTGTTCCTGGATTGAATGACTTCCACACAATGCTCCATTGTCCCCAAACGTGTGATGTCAGTGCACAGCAAAGTCGCAGAGGTGGACCTCTTTGTACATTTCAAGCGTAGGTTCCATCAGAGTGATTCCCTCTCAGATCTTTTTATCCCTGCACATTTGTGAACACTTAGCACTGTGTTCCTATGAGAATCCATGGCTTTCCCGGCCTAGTTTGTTTTTAAAGTGGACTATTTGATTCATGTAATACGGACCATTCTTATCGAAGGTGCTATATTGGCTCTTATTTAAAATATGTCTTTAGATGCTCACTGTTGAAGGAGATAATCGCTTTACAAGGAAGAGGTGTTGCATATTAAAAGATCCATGTTTGCAATTAGCTTCTCAACCACAAATCATATCTACTTTATATTTGCTGACCCTTTAACATGCGTGCATACTTTAGATTTGTTTGGATGTGCTTGTCATATTTTGGATGACAAGCATGCCAAAATCACAGAGAAATAGGTCAGCTCTGCCGAGGTAAGAATGTAAGGTTTAACTTCTCTCTCAAGTTTTCTTTGGGTCTGTGTGTTTGTGTGTTCAACTGACTTCAACACTGAATGCCCTCAAACATTTTTTCTGAAATGTGAAGCGAGTGAGTTTCATAATTAGCGACTCCGTTAATAGTAATAGTAATTGTGACTGAACGCTATTTATGTACATTTTGTTCAGTCACAATTACTATTACACATCAAAAGTACCACAGATGGCCCACTTGACACTGCCCCTCTGGGCTCTCTGGAGTAGTTTTATGGGAGTTCAGATTCCTGATAGTCAGGTGGGAACCGATGGATTCACCCATCAGCGGCTAATGGCTTCATTATGTTGAAGACCACCAGACCTTGAAGGATCTGTTGGACTGGGAAACTTGTTTTTCTGGGAAGATTTTCTGAAAGTTCTTGCCATTTACTATTATGGAAGTGCCTGAAAACCAAACAAATATGGATACCTCACGTCAGCTGAGGTTTACAGTTTGAAGCCACATTTAAGGGATATTGCGTTGTCAATGCACATAATCTTAATACTCACACCATCAACCTTGTAATCATGCAACTGCCTTGGTGACTCCTTACCCTGGGACGTGACTGCAACATTATCCACATATTCATGTCCATGTTGTTTTCCAAGCATACATACCCACTTAATAATTCTTAAATCTGTTTATGGCTGTCCTCGGAGCCCTTCTGGATTAGGTATCCATTTTTTAAAAATACAATTATAATGATGTGGGTCCGAGGAGCTTTTGTCATCATCCATTTAAAATCGAAATGAGATCAATGGTCATCTACAAACACAGTCCTATCTTTTGGACGAGGAGTGGAATCAGTTAGAAGTTGAGGGCCTTGCCCAATGGCTCCATAGCAACACTAGTCAGGGAGGGGCAAGTGCTCTTTCAGGAGAAAAAAAAAAAAATATTTCAAATGAATATTCCCAATACCACCATTGACCTCATGTCCACAAACATCTGTGACTTCTCCTTTTCATTTTGGATATTTTACAGTTCAGTCATAGGACACACAGATGTGTTGGTCAGTGATGGAATAATTCTGGTTGGGACAAATGTGAGGATATTGTTAAGTTACAGCCCAAACTCTCTGACCCTCTGGACATCCAGGCTTCTTGGTCAGAGATGGACAAACCATCTGTCACTCATCCACAGAAGGAAATGGTTTAATCTCTCTCTCACACACACACACGCATGTGATTTGGTTTTCTTTTTCTTTCAAATAATTGTGCCTAACCTGGAGATTTGTTTGAATTCCGTTTGATTGCCTGACTGCTCATGTTTCTTGCCCTGTATAACTTATTTTTTGTGATCCAAGATCTTAGCAATTCACTTGTGAGTAAGAAGTTACGGCACAAACTATGAAAATAAGAAGCCGTAATGAATCTGAATTGAAAGTGAAATGTTGAGAGCAGTCTACGGTTGAGTGTGAGAATGGTGTTCTAATCTAGGATTTGTCAAATCTAAAAAATTCAAAAGAGCAAAGTAAAAGTAAAAACTTACTGATTTACTATTTCATGTGACAAAAAGTGAAACAGAAGGAGACAAATCTGTGATTTCTGGTTTTGGTTGTTGAGTGGAGCAGCATATGTGGAGTGGTGCCCCGTAGCTATAAATAATGGACCCCCTGAAGGACTATTATCTCCTTGGACACCCACTTCTCTTAATAAAATAATCCTACTGGAATTTTTCTCCAGCAGTGGGCCTCAAATTGTCACAATCTCTCACCCTTATAGCATCAGCAATATCCCAGAGGCAAGGGACTTAACCCCCTGGACAAACTCAGAACATCTAAACTGCATCAGTGTGTCAAACATCCATACATCACAGCTGCAGGAAAAAAAATATATTGGTGTTTTTATTACTGTCATCCTTGGCGTTTCTATTGGTTTGATGGTATGGGACCAGATGTGTCTTGGTTAACTTTGACCTCGTAAAACTGGTTTTCTCCCACAGAGAGAAAAAAAAAAAGGGAGAGCAAAGATGAAACATATTCACGTGGGATGTTTTCAATTTCCCTACAGCAAAGTTAAAATGAAGCAATTTGTATGCTAACAGTGATAAGTCAAACCTGGCAACTTTTGAAAGAGCATATTTCAGGCAAATATTCCTTTCATGTGTCCTCTGGAAATTACTGTACACTAAGAACTCCAAGTTATTTCCAGGACAACAAGAAAAGGAGGGACAGCAGTCTTGTTTCTGAGCCACCCATTCAATTAGCTGAGAGCTTATCTTGGCAGAGCATGTTCTCACCATTCAGAAAAGATGCTTTATTACCATGTGGTAAAGTGCACCCTCTGCAATGTATAATCAGTGGCTCCTTTGTGCTGGACTGACCAAAGCTGCTGTTTACAGTACATCTCAAGCATGTTGCATCCTCTTCCTGCTCATCCTGTTACAACCAGCACTTAGCTGTTCCCGAAGGAACACCACCAACAATATTTCTTGTGCATCAACCACACGTTTCAGATCAGCCATCACTGATCAAACAGCATTCATAGACATTAACATATGTTCAGCAGCTGGCATAAATAATAATTACAGTCATTAATTATAAAAGCTGCTTTTATGGAATGGTACACTTGTTCTTGAGGGTTTACACTCAATTTATTTAGGATTACCTCAAATAGAAATTCTAAATCAACCAGGACTGAAATTTTGGATTACCACTTTTGGTAAATTGCTGTGTCCCACCCCACATATGGGACCAGTCTAACCCCCCCATATGGGGTCGGTCTAACCCACCCATATAGGGTTGGTCTAACCCGCCCCATAGCGCAGGAATGAGTCCTCAAACCCAGATACGAGTTGGCATTGTTGCATTTCCCATGAATTAAGGTTTGTGTTGAGATTTTAACATTTTGTTCTATGATATAAAATACATCAGTAAATATGCCATTCGTTGATTTTTTTATGCTTTTACACACCACATGCCTTAAAGACAAGCAGTCAAGTTGTGAAAGATAACTAAACGTCATCACGCTGACTAGTCAGCCTTTAGGTTAGTGGCAGTTACGTGAAGTCATGTAACCATGGTGAATTTTGTTTATATTCTACCATTAGCTTTTTTCTTCTGCAGATTGCAGTGGTGTTCATTTGTAAAGAGCATATAACACAACGTGTACATATCAAAAGCTTGTGTTTCCCTCAGAGCTTTGTTTCCGCAATAATCCAAAATCCAAAATCAAGGGGAAAATCCTATTGGCGTTTTGTCAAATCTATACTAACTTCCAGGGTTGACTGATACAAATGTTTGATCACGGCAACTCTATTGAAACAGGAAGTCTGTGCTGAGACCAATGATGTACAACAATCCACGAGAAACGGTTCACGATTTCAGCCATGTGAATCCGTTTAGACGTTATGAGCCAATCTCACTGCCACGTCCCCCTTTTGCCTTTTGGCCTGAACACACACACAAAAGTGTGGGCACCGACCGACTGAGTGAGCAGTAGAGCTACTGGTCACAGCTATAAAAAAAATAAGAAATTACAAATAATGGTGGGTGCAGATAAATATGCAGTTAGTGTGGCAAGCAACTTTCCCCAGAGGTAAAATCCCTCTGCGGTTAGCTACATATCTCCCAGGCAAATGTCGCTGTCCACTGAAGGTCAGATTCTGAGACAAATGTTTTTAATTATTTATATAAAATGCATGTTTATTTTGAAAGCTTTAGGAGGCCCCTACTGCTTCCCCTGATGATATAGTCTGTTGTTCTGACACACTCCTTTTTTTGAAAAATATATTTTACAGTTTTTTGAATCTCTACAACAGAAGTAGACCTGTCAAAGTCCATCCAAAGCTCTCGTTGCTTCCTGCAGCGCCACTGGTTTCAAACAATGTGTCACTGAAAAAAAAGGCCTAATGAAAAAATTAAACCCAAGATAAAAGATGAAAAGGTCTGTGGACTCTGGCTTTATAAATACAATCCATGTGCAGGCAGGGAATCTATGACAACTATGATAAGAAAGACTTAGTGATTCGACATGTTTACCTCTGTGTCTGTCCGTGTGTGAATCCAATATGCGTTGTAATAGATGCCAGGTGTTCAGCCATAGGGGACAATAACTGGAAAATGACCTTGACAAACGCAAAAAAATATGTGTTGCTCATGATGCAAGGTTGGTTAAACCTATACAAGACAGCTTCTGTGACTGCATGAGATGACACCACAACATGAGTGATGTGAAGCGGAGCGTATTGGGCAAGCCTATTTACATAGCAGATGTTAAGCCTTCATGGAGGTCTGCTACTTGAAAAGACCTTTGATTTACAATGACTGTCTTTGGTCAAATCAAGTTAAACAACAATGGTTGGGTTGGTGACAGAAACCAAGGGCGTAGGTTTGGTCTCAGCATTGGTAGGGACACTGCCAGCCCCCCGCCATTCATAAAAAAAACCTAGTGTGTAACTTGGAACTGATTTAAATATAATACAGTAATAAAACCTTAGTTGTATTACTGTATTATGTTTTATTGGATTGGAGTTCCATTTATACATTGTTATATTCATGTAATGTGTTTATGTAACTCTGTAGGCTAACACTGTTCATTCTGTACACATGACATCTATTGCATCTGTCCATCCGGGGAGATGGATCCTCCTCTGTTGCTCTCCTGAAGGTTTCTTCCCTTTTTTCCCTGTGAAAGGTTATTTTTGGGGAGTTTTTCCTGATCCGATGTGAGGTCAAAGGTCAGGGATGTCGTATGTGTACAGATTGTAAAGCCCTCTGAGGCAAATTTGTAATTTGTGATATTGGGCTATACAAAATAAACTGAATTGAATTGAATTAGTTTAAATACAAAACGGTATTCTGCACCAAAATTAAGAAGAAGAAGAAATTAAGAAAAGTTCTGCTCAAATGCCAATATACAGTAACAGTATATTCTATATGCAAAATATATATAAACAACTGTTACCAGTTGTGTAGTGAAAAAAGACAAAAGAAATTAGAACATTCTAAATAAATCTATCATGCTGTGTTTTAGCCATTGCACGTAGTTGGGTGTGAACTGGCGTTTTCTCCAATGCATTTGTTGTTACAGCATGATGGGGTGCTTTACTCGCTTGATGGCGATTAAAGCTTTCAAAGACATTTTTCCAATTACTAAAACCATTTAAGCAGAAGGCTGGGTCATTCTTTTTTCCAGAGTGGTCTTTTTGATGGTGTATGCTTTGACACTAAGTACCTTTTTCAATGTAGGGCTATAATGCAGCCACAGATACTGACTCTACCACTTTGCCTGAAACCGTAACTTCTTGTGCTGAAGTTGCTGGACTCTGATGAATTTAAGGTCAGGCTGGTATGGTTCACTCCTCATGTCCAGGACACTGCTACACTCACTTCATGACGGTCACTGTCACTGTTCCCTAAAGAGCAAAGAAAACTTAACCTAGTCTGCACATGCATGTTTTAACATAATAATAATTCACATAAAACAGGTAGACAATGTTTACACTGTCAGTCATGATAATACACCTCAACGCAGAATCAATGTAAGACCTCACCTGAAGCCCTGATGGTCCAGCTGCTGCTTCCTGAATGCATTTCAAAATAATGCCTTATGTGAGTAGTATATGTATTTATTTTGAAAGCAATTTAGAATATTTAGGTAATAGGTTAATGTTTTATGGAACAGCCTTGTTTTTTTTAATTCAACATCACATAATTCACAATCCAAAAGTGCTGACATGAAGTCAGATTCCCCAAACGTCCTTCAGTTTCATTGCTAATGCATGGTCAAATGGTCATTCTTAACAAAATGCCATGAGTAAGACCTCACCTGGAGCCCTGATGGTCCAGCTGCTGCTTCCTCAGCCTGATTTTGAGTTTCCTGAATGCATTTCAAGGTTTGCACTGTGTTAGCCTGCTACTAGCTAACTAACAACGACCCTCTGGGTGGTGAACAAACTTCGGATATCTCTTTTCGTTTTTGGTGGTATTTTCCTATCTACAAAGCACAACAGGGTCAACAATATCAATGCTGAGACCAAACGAAATACCAATATGCGGCTTTCTTAACTCCTGTCGTATTTAGTAGCTTTTGACTACTGACCGCTCTCTTTCTGCAAGTTACGATTCACGGAGTGTTTCTCACTCTGACACTTCAGCCAATTAAATGACAGCAATCCTGTCTCGCAGGCTCAAGCGTGCATTGGAAAACGTGAAAATAATAATACGAATGAGTTTGCAAATATATTGTGCACAATTATTTCTTCAAATTAACAAAATATTGGTGGGGACAATTGTGTCTTTCCCAAAACTTTGGTCGTGACTAATGGACCATATGCAAACCTACGCCCTTGACAGAAACACAGCCCATGTTTAGCAAGCATGTCATGAATGCACTTTTGTCTTTCCATTGATCCTAAACTGTGGTGAGAACCATATTTGTCCTGGTGATTTGACAACACTCTAATGCCAAAGGGGTCTTGGGAGTTGTTTGGGCAGATGTGAAGCATGTTGGACATGTTTTAGTTCTCAGTCACCGCACTGATGCTGCAGACGTTGCTTGGAAGTCTGCTTTGAGAAAGTGAACAAAGTGTCTGTGGTCAGTGGGGGAAACTGAGGCTCAAAGAGAAGACCCATTCCTCAGGCAGCAGTGAAGAATAAAATGTCCCTTTTCTTGCATGTAAATTACATTGAAATCATTTCGCAGCATTTCTTTGTGTATGTATATATATAATAGCGCCACGACATGAGAAATTGGAGCCCTTTACCTCTTATATTAAACACTGCAGCAAAAATCGTCTTGGATTGTGAACAGAAAAATTACGAAAATTACAAAAAATAAGGTTGAATAAGAAATTACTTAGAAACTATTTGAAAAACGCTCAGTGTCATATCTCACAGCTGAATTGAATTAAAGCATTTTCATTGAGCGTCATCAAGTCATGTGTTATAGAGATCGATTTTCATGTGAACTAAACCCACAAAGTGTGCCAGTAGAAACAGATTACAGGGCTCATATATAATAAAATATAATATAACTACGTCAGGGTTGTGCTGAGGATGTTACGGACGGTTCAGCTCATGAGCCGTTGACAGCACCAGGAGTTTGATGGCTGAACGCATCTAAAATACCTTTTACATAGGAACGTTTATGTTTCGTGTAACCGAGAGAAATCTCACATTGCCACCGGCGAGACTAGTTTTTAATTCAGACTAACCATCAAACAAGCTATTTATTAAACTGAGACAACCTCTGGGTCTGTAAAAACCATCGGAGGGCAAAAAGAAGTCTGAACGTATGGAAGTCTTTGAGAAAATGACCACCCTACTTCTTACATGATTTATTACCTCAGTAAACATTTGTTTATGGTCTCAATCACTCAATTAAACTCTTCTTCAAACAGCATGATGTTGAGTACATTATGGTCCTACTTGGAGTAGAATAGATGATAAAGCAGGGTGTGCTTTAGGGCATGGCTACTTTGTAATTAAATACCACAGCGTTGTCTGGTCTGGGACTTGTCTGTATTTTCGTCTTACAACCCTTTAACCCTTTCACAGTGCGTTTTCAGGTCATGAAAGTTTACTGTAACCATTTTAGTTGCCTAAAAAGTCTTATTCAGGGTTCTGTTTTACTTCCCCCTCTCATGTCACTTCTGATTGTAAAAAGCCAAGATCCAAGATGGTGGCAGCCAAAATACTGGACTTGAGTCTTCCAAACGGCAGGCCACCAACCAATGGGTGACGTCACGGTGACTACATCCACCTTTCATTTACAGTCTATGCTCAAATCTTACAAGCAATGCCATTTATGCTCATGAAATTCCAATATTAATTTTGTTCAATCCGGTTTTAAAAAAACTTAGCTTCCCTCCCCATATCTGTAGTGCAAATAGGTTCCCTCTGCTGAATTTGTTTATGGCAGATCTGCTGTCATTTCAACATGAATTTTGAATTAGCTATAATAAATGGTTTGTTTAGGTTTGAAGTGACTGCAACCAATGAAGAAAGATGAATCTACCATGTTTAATCCTGATGGGATCAGAATGCTGTAAATCATTTTCCTCATAAACGAATGTTGAGCCATCATGAATCAGTAAGCGTAAGTGCATTTCCTCCACAGTGGGATGCTGATTGAATGCAGGCAATGTAAAATAATTGCAGAAACGGCTTGCCACACACTCACAACTTGTCTCACGACGTACATAATAGAGCTGAGCTTTGGTTTCTTCATGTTTGACATTGCATGTTGCGGTTTCCTGCTACAACCTCATAACTCATGTTTTCACATACATTTTGAGGTTTATGAAAGTTCTGAAGCCCACTGGTTAAACGTTAAGATGTATTGTCATTAAGTTAAATCGAAAGCTATTATTTTGGAAAACCATTATTGGAATCGTTATCATTTCATTAGTCGAGCATGCTGAACTGTGCCCATGATTTATTTGCGTTACTATAACTATTTACTATACTAAAATACAAATGAAACTGTGGGTTACGTACTTTTATTTGATGGTTTATCTGTCGTTTAACCTCTAATACAAAAATATAATTTGTGTTAAGAGTGTTGGAAGGACCCAAGCGCACTACAACAGAATGATGGGTTGAAAGCCATGGTTTATTCAGGTAAAACACACACAGACACAAACAGACAAGGAAAAAGGCAGGAATCTCTGGGTCGGAGACAGAATACAAGGGTGGTTACCAGGACAGAGGCAAGATGGAGAAGTCCAAACCGCCAGGTCGTATCGTAGGAGAAGAGCAGGATGGTCTGGCAGAACACGGAGAACTATCTGTCAGAGAGTGGGAGTAAAGCTTGGGCGTATATACTGAGTAGGTGCAGCAGAGTGGCCAGGTGAGTGTGATGGAGCTGATGAGGTAATACAGAAAGGAGTCAGTGTAGTAGGGTGGGCCGGTGAGAGTGATGGAGCTGATGAGGTGTGACCAACGGGTGTACAGAATAAGCTGATGAGGCGTGACAGTGGCAGCAGAATGAAAGCTGAACTGTGACAATCTTTTTATCATGGTCCACTTATTATCTTTCCTACCAACATAAAATTATGTTCACATACAACTGAACTGCATTTTTTATTAAGTTTCAGGGGAAACATTTTCCCCAGAATACGGTTACAGTTTTAAATTGTGAATACAGTTGAGAATTGAACCAAAACAACAACAAAGCAATACAACTACTTGTTAGGTAAAGTAAACCTCATGGTTTAACAACTACTAGGGCTATGGTTTATTGGATGTGGAAAATACTGACAGCATCGCAGAATTTGATGATAAAAATGTAATCAACTGTCAACTTTTACAAAATTTGACAAAATGTGCCTGTAATTTATGAAAAATTCACAGCACTTGAGGCTATTAACAGATTAAAAAAACTAGGCCGCTATGTTTGGGGTTTTTATTTGGGTTTTTATTCACGGCATGTTGCTTCTCTCCTCTGTTCTGTCGAGGCTCAGCTCTTCCACACAAACAGGCATGACGAAGAGGCCTTTCTGAGACGACTAGCATAGTTCACACGAGTAGTCCCATACAAACCTGTTAGTACGATTAATACGATTCCCTAAAAAACCTAATTAAAAATGTAGTTTCGTTGTATGGAAACGCAAGTTTTAGGAGACCAAGCTGTTCCACCACATCCCAATGAGTAGCACAGTTTAGGTATTACATAATATTAACCACCAACAAACCATTTACTTCTACATTTAAGAAGATCTTTTTTCTTTCTTAATTAATATAAAACACATAATACCATGATGTGCCGTCTGACCTACTGTACTGTATGATCATCGTGTTTCTCTCATGCATGATTGTTTAGAATGTTATTAACATTATCTATTACAGTCAAACCCCCTTATTACCCAGAAACAATATCATGAGGCCTCCACTGAATTTCTAAGGTTCAATCTGAGGCGAGACTGAACACTGCCTCGGTCAGAAAGGTGCCAGATAATGGGGCCAAGTGGTAGTGACAACAGTGGAGGCAAAACAAGAAGTTTTTTGAATGGTTACTGTAGTTAACACACAGAGTTCCTGGGGGGAAACAAAGTCACAAACTTTTATCTGTTTATACTCTGTATGATATTACTGCTTATGTGTAATTACAGTCCATGCATACCAGCAGACAGGGCGTTCATGCACTGGAGGTCCTTATCCTCAGGCTAATGTAGGATAATATTATAATGTTGAGGTTCAGGCTGTATCACAACTGATGACTAATAGAGCAAACTGAGCCTCAGGCAAAAAACTCCAACCCCACAGAGCTGGATATGCTTGACTATATGGGGTGTAAACACAATTGGGTTGGGCAATAACTTCACCTTGATGTATGGCTTAATTCATTTGAATTATCAGCTGACTCTGCAGTCTCCCTCATTGGGTCTTATTTCAAGATTGTTGTTTTGGTTTTCCTGCCAACAACTGTTTTGATTCTTTTTACTGCTAAACAGCATTATATGTGGCTGTAGCAGACAAATGTTTACAGCGAAAAGCTCTAATAAACCCACTGCACACTACCTGCCACACACTAAATGGTAAACAAACAATGTCAGTGAGTAGATGGTGAAGACAGTGTGGCTTTTCAGCAGCTCTAGAGCTGTATATTTCCCTCAGGAGTTGGTGGAGATCAAAACAGAGCTAAAAAGGAGAGTGAATATTACATTCATTTTCATGAGAAAGCGGGAAAACCTGACTCTAAATGTATGGTATATTTGCACCTCACCATATCAATTAAATAAGGTGTAAATGTGCTACTGTTTTGTTTATTTTACTTAAAAGCACCACATTGAGGCTAATTGGATTTCTATCCAGGGTGTGAAGATATTTATCTTTATTTCATTAGTTTGTAAGGGACCTTGTACACCATTAAACATAGCCTATATGTTGCTGTTGATGTATTTCACCAGTTATACTGAAGCTTATTTTCATCAGCAGGTGATATAATCATTTTAGTGAGTTAAATAGAGACCGAAATCAAATATAATTGCAGTTATAAATAGGTTGTGATCTGCAGGCAGAGACACAATGCATTTCTGGTAACACAATTTGGAGTTTTAAAACTGCTGCAGTGAAATCCCAACATGATGTTCCTCTTCGGTACTCATGTGGTAACGGGCAAAAAAAAGTTGAATGGAAATGCTCATGTTGAACAGCAGTGTTCAGTTGCAGAAGACAGTGAACAAAACGTCTTGAGGTGGATCATTGCACGTTGGCATCTGAACATACCACATCATAAAGTAATGACCTCCCCCAGGATACACACTTGATACTGTTGGTGGGTGCATATTTCCCTCACTGTTTTCCAATACGAAATGTTGAGGAAATCAGAAGAACCCAAGTGTTGCACAACGCACTGCAAATCTGGGGCAGATTCTGAAAGTACATTCAAAACATGGTCAAAATAAGCTCTTTTAGACACATTGGCAAATATTTACTCCATCAGCAACCTTTTTATTTTGAAGCGCTGCTTTTCATTTGGGTTTAAAGTTCCTTCATACTTCATTAGATACTGAAATAAAAAAATTAATAATTTAATCTCAAAGTAATGCACATGGGATTTGGTTTTAAATTCCTTGAAGTAAACATTGTTTATATCATCATTCTATTATTTTGACTTAAATCCCGGGAACAATGGTTAAATCCAAGGCATATTTTTGTCAAAAGATCAGTGTCGGCTTGTGGCTTTGTAACTGAAGGAGACATTTGTGGGAAAGTATGTTCAGCATAAAGCGGCCACCATTCTGCTCTGGGTCATGTACATCTAATTTTTTATCAGTGTAGCGCTGCCACCCCATATAAAAGGATGATAATGATGATTAAAAAGGGATATTTAAGGTCAATAGGCAGTGGTAAGTGGAAATTGGATCCTTTCTTAACAGAAATAATTAGATGACAGAAATGTAACCAAGGAAATTCAACAAAGCTTAATGAAGGAAAAAAGAACAATAAAACAACATAATAATCGGGCAGCAGAATCACTGAATGGCATTTTATCTTCTCAGCCGCTTCTGACTGGAACCTACCACCTGCTCAGGTAATTAAAGGACAAGCAAGAGAGCAAGCACCAAAATCTAAATTAAACATTAATATAAGATGACTGAGTTACTGCTGACACCCCCATGTATCATCTATATACACCAATAAGCACGCAAAATGTAATAGAATATAATTTACTGCAGAACTCTCACCTATCCTCCTGCAGCTTAACAGTGCCCACCAACCGCCCTGCTTGAAGGACATAATGATGCAAACCTGTTTTCACTTGACCTGATTGAGCCGCAGCTCTATCCCTAACAGACATTTCTAACTTTTTGTGAACGATGATTGAAAACGTATTTGTGAGACATCAAAAATGAATATAATCCAGGAGAAAAAAAGGTTTCCTTTAACTCGTTGTATGGAGACATACATTTGAGGAGAACATGCTGCCTCCCAACACAGACTTTTGAATCAATATGTCCTAAAAGTTGTTCGGCATGAATTAATTGCTGAATCCAGAGTTCTTTTCCTTCATCTATGTGAATGACCCCAGTGCGGAAGAACCAGAATAATTTTATACTCGGAAGTAAAACGTTTCTGGCTTTATGTGCCACTTTTGTAGAAATGAAAGCGGCTCCGCCTCCAACGCTGTATCCACTTATCTTTATAAGTGAGAGGGCGATGTCACTTGGACGTAAACAGACGTAGTTTTGGGGGAACTAGCTGGAACATGATTTTAAAGATGACAGTATACGATATAACCCTGATAAAGTTCAATGTTCAGAATCAGCTTTATTGGCCATGTATGTGTGCACATACATGGAATTTGACTCCGGTTTCACGTATGCTCTCATCGTACATACATATTTAAATTACAAATGACAGGATAAATATGAAGACATTAAAGACAACAATGTTACATGTTCAGCTCCAGCATATCCGATTTTTAAACTGAAAACTGGGTCACTTTGATGATCAGCTTTTTCACAAACTCTTAGCCTGAAGAAAAAAATGTGTCCTAACGCCACAGGAAGTTAGATCTCACATCATTAAAAGGTTTTAAATACAGAATTTGGGTAATTTCTGTTGCCATATTTTTGGATAACCACACTGAGGTTCCACCGCATTCTGGTGTTTAATTCCCAGAGACAGAGAATCATGATATTCCAGTAAGTTACAGTGTAGTATAACAGGAATTGTAATTACAAAATGTTATCTTGGTATGCACGCAATGCATGTTTGTTTCCTGTTGAGGGGAGGCTACGAAAGACACAATTTGTGTGTGTGAAGAAGATGAAAGGGCCTGTGGCAAGTGGAGGGTTAAATGTGTGGCCCCTGTACTATTCAGGGACCAAAATGAGTCACTGAGCCTGTTGTTAGTTCTGATTGCTGCTGTTTTCCAGAGTCCATAATGAACAGAACCCTGTAGTCACATCTCAGGTTCTGCTCATTTATTTATTTGTACTTGGAGATATGAGGATAAAAGCAAAGGGAAGGCTGAGGAGGCAGAAAAAGATCTGGTTCAATGACAGAACACCCTGTTTCGTTAGCACATCCGGACTCAAGTGATCTTCTGCTAAGTGGCTGCACACTGGAAGCTGTGAAGTGCATTGTGGATGAAAAACAGAAAGGCTGCATTTAAATCAGGCTATTTATCCTCTCACCGGTGCTCCCACGTGCTGTAGGCCTCTGTGTCGGTACGCACTGGCTTCTCCTGTTCCACGCATTGTTTCCAGAGGGAACGATAAGACCTGGAGTAATTACTGCAATTTATGATCTGAGCTAGAACAATGTCCAAGACAAATACAATTGTGGCATCGGATAGCAGTACATCTGATGATATGGGGGAACTTGAGAGTGCATGAGTGAGCCGTGCCAGCTAGAGGCTGAAACCACACCACGCTTGTTTTGCAGGAAAAAAAAGTGTCCTGGAAGTCAATCACAGGAACTTGTTATGTATTCACGTATGAGTCGATCTCATGAACTCAGAGTGAACTTCAGCTTGTGATTAATGGTTCACAGAATGTGATCAGGGTCAACATCATATGCTCATATTTGGCTCCCATAAGGAGTTAAAGTCAAACATGTCTCCTATTGAGCACTAGCAGTTTGTGGTCCTACTGATCCTCCTGAGCAATCAGCTAGCACAGCTGGTATCAATTACTGATTAGCACATATTCACACCTGCTCTACTTAGTGATGATTGTAAAGTGTCCTTGTCCAAAGTAACTTTATACCTTTTGCTTTTAAATTATTGTTCAATGCATTTATAATTCAAAAATTGGGGTGTAATTAGGCCTTTTGCAAGTTTAAAAAGATTTTTGTCTACGTAAAATATAACGTGTATGTGGTTAGGTGAGCGGATGTCTTTGTGTCATATTTACTCTGATCCCAAAACGATATGAAGTGTTCGAGGTCAAGATATCAAAACGAGTAATTTGTAGTGACCTAATAAATAGATGGATCAGCTATAGGGTTTGATGGGGAATGAATAGATGCAAATTCAAATTTTCATGTAAAAGAGGCAAATAATATAATCACGAATTGGTGGCAGTGACGAATACATGCTGCCAGAATGGCATAAACACAGACTGGGGTTTATGGAACTGAGGAAAACAAAAGCCGGTGGAAGCTGTGGTGAGGAAGGCTCACGCCAAACGCAACACGCAAACATCCGTAGACACTAATGAGTGGCAGTGGGAGGGCCTTCGACTGTGAGATGTGTTGTGTGAGGTCAGCTCACTGTGCAGTGCGATGCATTAAATGATGTCCTGATTCACACTGTACTTTATTTATTGTTTTTATTTAAGTTTTAGTTACTTGGCAGATGTAGATTATTATTTATTTTTTTACACTTAATTTTTGTCTTTTCACCAGAGATAGAATACATATATATAGAGAGAAATGCAAAACAAGTAAAAATAACAAAAAAAATAAAGGAGGTCTGGTTTGCTCTGTCCTCTCAAAAACTTGATAAATCCTGATAACCATTCAAGCATTCTTTTCTTGTGTTATCGTTGACGTGTAAACACTGTGCCCACTTCTCACGACATTGCTCCTCTTGAGCTCTTATTCTGTGAGTTAACACCTCCATATCATGTATATCAGTCACGATTTTCAACCATCCATCTTGTGATGGTGGTTCAATCGTGTGCCATCTCTTCGTGATGGCCTTTTTACTAGCTGCTAGCAGAATTTTCAGCAGATACCTGTCTTCCCCTAACACGGTATCTGTTGTCATATTACCAAAGTAAAGAAACATACAGGACTTAGGTGTGTCATAGCCTAGAATGTTGACAGTAACCTTATGGACAGATGTAGATTATTAATACAAAATGTAGGATTTCCTAAGAAATTATAATATATTCTGTTAAAGGGCCAGTGTGAAAGATTGTGTGGTATCCCGCAGTGCGGTTGCCGATTTTAACTAAATGAATACCCTTTCAGAGACTGAGGTATCGGAGCCGCTGAGTACAAATTGGGTAATGTCATGCTATTTTCCAGGGACCTTCGCCTCACCTACTTTAGGAGCTCACCACGGGTTTGCACTCGCCAACTTACTTTACGACATGAAGGGCCTCTTCAGAGCTCGTGCTTGGCTTGTCGGTTTCTGGAATAAAATGCCGGTGCAACACGGTGGACTTTGTGAAGAGGACTCCGCTCCTTGTGGAGATATGAAGCGCTCATTCTAAGGCTCTCGGAGGTAAATTCTATTTAAGTAAAAGATCTGCGTACACCTCTGATTAAGGGCACCACAGGTACAGTTTAACCAGTGGTCTGACCTCCTCATGCCCCTCTGCCTTAACCTATACGTTCTGGCCATGTATTCCATTTACTCCAACATCTTTTGGATCCATTTGTTTGTTTCTCCTTTAACAATGAAGATGCTCTTTTACGAGCTCATTATATTCAACTACAAGCTTGATTATTTAATTTGTTTGGGAACCTTTTTGGTTCATGTTGCAGCAGAAGTTAAAGTAGTCATATCTCCCTGCAGCCTTTGGGAAAACGTGCTCTGATTTCCATAACCAGATGCTGCCATTCTTTAGTCAAGTGAACAACATTGTGCATTGTGACGCATCTGCTCCGCAGATCATTCTCATCTCACTTGTTTTCAACAGGACAAACAACTGCACTCCAAATTGTATCTGTTGCCTCCATAAATAGGGTGGTTGTTTTAAGTTTGACTTCACCCACATGAATCAGACAAAATAATTCACTCAACATTCTAATTAAACTTTCTTTATTGTGCGGACACTATTTGCCCATGTGCTATGTGATGAGACTGTTTTGATGCACAAGAGGAAACCGTAAAAGTTCACCCAAATGCTAGCACAACTTCACTGAAACTTAAATATTGTTTTATTTTATAGCAGGATGGCCTTCAGAGTCACAGCTGTGTCCTGTTTTAATATGTGGTGTGAAGAGTTTTAAAGGGACATAAAATGTCCACTAGATTTGTTTCAGCTGCATGAGCTTCAAACACCGAAACATCCTAAATGTATGTTTTCTTGGCCAAAAACAAAAAAAACTAACATCTAAAAGGACTTGTACATGTATAGCACCTTCTAGTCTTCCAACGGCAGAGCCAAGGTGGACTGGAGGAGCCTGGGAACGTACCACCGATCCACTGAATAGACAACCCGCTCTTCCTCGGCGCCACAGCCACCCCTTTATGGTGGTGCAGTCATATGTAGCAAGCAGCAAGACTTCAGGGAGATCTCTTACTGTAAACATCCTGTGTTATCTATGTGATAATCATGAGAATAAACTCTTCACCTGTGTCTTAAAAAAGTTTCCCCAAAAAGATCACGACACTAGGTTGAATATGCTTTTTATTTGATTATCAGAGAACTATAAACGCCTGATAAAACGCATCTTTTGAGATAATACCTCTTAAAATGATTGTAATGTTAAATGTGCTTTCCACCTCCACTTGGTGTTGCTTCCAGTGTAATTAGTTGGTATTGAAATATCTTCTCCACATACACATTGATTTATATACATACACTTTCTTGTTCATATCAATGCATATACATTTGTTATGCTGTAATGGTCACTAACAAATAATTATGTTGATCCACAGCAACCTTTTTCCCTCCTTTGGTGGTTTCCCAAATGTCATTAACATTGAGACATTACAGGCTCACCACATTTCTCACGTAACACAACTCTTTCCTTCTTGCACTGGTTTCACAGCTCTGATACCTCCGAACCCTGCCGGTGGTCAGGGTTACACTCTGGCAGCACGTGAGGACATTGCAGTCTCAAATACAGAAATGCTCTGCATATAGTGTGATCAGCTGAGTGGGGTTTTGTATGTCAGCTTTGCTCTCCTCCTTCCATTTAATTGCACCTGTTAACACACACTCGAAGTGTCCTTGAGCAAGACACTGAACCCCCAGTTGCTCCCTGGGTGCTTCACTGCAGCCCACTGCTCCTTAATAACTAAGGATGGGTCCAATGCAGAGAAGAATTTCCCCACTGTGGGATCAATAAAGGATACATTATTATTATTATTATTATTATTATTATTTGTAGAACATCAGGTGAGATATTGAGAGATTGGTAGCAGCCATAGGCGGAAACTGTCTGGGTTCAATAAGCCATTGAATTCCAAACAGGATTTGGCATGAACAACTAAAAAAGAAGGGCCTTGTTGAATATATCCAAAAGTCCACGTAAAACGGAAAGTTACTCCAATATTCAATCCAATGTTTGTTAAATGTTAAACAATCTATCTCAAAGACAGAAACCAGAGAAGCTGAGATGACAGTCTGTGACACAGTCAAGAAAAAAAACCCTGGGCTGCTTCATAATATTGAATTGTGGGAACGGATTGAAATGTCTGCAAGAAATATGGCCCCATCACAGTGACTCGATGCAAGGATTATTGATCTCTGTGTCATAACAAAGTATTGTGCATACGCAGTTGTATCTGCTTTTTATCAACCTAAGCTCCACCTGGAACAGACGTAAAGTAAATTTTAAGTTGCTACATTAATGTAATGCCTCTCTTTCACTCTTCATATCTCACAGGTACAACAAATGTCATCATTATCAGCTTTATGCATGTCCTGCCAAGCTCTTTGTAACTTATATCTGTGCTCTCTGCTGGTGAAAGGTACTGTTGGGACCCTCCATTGAGGATGCTACAGCATGAGTTTACAACCCACCTTCTGGTCCCGACAGCGTATCTGTTGTATAAGGAGCCTGGAATTGTTCTTTTCCAGAGTCCTCCAAGGTTATGAAACAGATGTCCTCCTTTGATGTGCTCACAGCTTAACATTTGATGCAGGATCTCTCTCTGTCTGTATGATCTCTTTATGTTGAGCCTCCGGCTCCTGAGGCAACGTTCCCGAGGCTGTCTCGCTCCAGCCTTATTCTGACATGATGCGTTGACAAGAAAATCATAAAGCAGGAGGATTTATCCGGTTTTGGTAATCTGGTAGTAATGAGTGTTTCTGAATTCTATATCAAAGGCAAATGTGATTAAGAAGTACAATATGGTTGCATGACTTTTAAAAAAAATGTTGTGGCTATTATCTGGCTACGTACTGTGTAGACACATCAAATAACGTTTACTTCAGTGCCATCTGGGCTGTCTGACAATTAAGACATGATATTATTATATCATGAGATTATACTCTAACCTCTTGAACCCAACCAAAAACAGAGATTGGCATAGACACATAACAGGAAGAAACTCGGCTAAAATCTCACGATAAACATTTTTACCAAAACAAAACCTTATTCCAACACCGAGCAACTAAATGAGCCCAATAAGGAGCGCGTATTGCTGCTAGCAATGTTGCTACTTCATGTTACCCACAAAAACGATAGTGCGAAATGAAAACAGAGACTCCACAGATTCCAAAAGTATAAGTCATATCACTCCAGAACCAAAACTCACTGAACCAGCAACCGGAAGAAAGAACAAATAAACTTCACTTCATACAGCCTCAACTATAAATCATGTCTGACCTTTTCTGTTTTGAAGTTGTGTTCAGAGCACATCGACGCTGCTAATTATATTGTTTCTGGATCATTTCTGACTTGATTCCAGCCGTCTGTATTCTTTTGAAAGAAGGAGCATTTGCACTCTACCTTCCTCCAGCATGGAGCTGCCTGTCCTCAGCCTTGCATGCGAAAACCCGGTCTTTGTTTCCTCCTGGTGGAAGAGTTGTGGTACTGCACTCATTCTCCACTTTGAAAGGGAACATGAATAGAGGTCGAATCGATTGTTTAAAAAGGTTTTGAAGAGTTACACACACAAAAATAGAGACAAAAACAGATAGAATTAATATATGTAGTGGCATAAACTAAATTAGTTTTACAGTTCCCATAGAACATTTCAAATAGCACAGATGGAACCCAAATGAAACCTTTACAAGCATCGACTAAAACTTCTACAACTTTGCTCTACTTCCCCTAATTAGCATGAGTCTGTGCATAGGGAGTGTCCAGATGTTGTGAAATGTTTTGCTCGAGGTTTTGGGCTGAAACTACATCATTCCAATGGGGATAATCACTCCAAAGTGTCCAGCTTTATTTGGCGGAAATGAAAACTTTTATATATTCTGTTTCATCTTCATTTTCTCTGATCCAGTAACAAATATATGTGTACACCTCTGTACAAATATCAAAAGTCTTATCTTTAGTACGACACCAACATTATTCAAAGTCCTTATTGTTGCAGAGACACTCATTATTCTAGGCATGTCATTTTCGAGGAAGGGCCTGAGCTCGAGGCCTATTATTGATTATATATCAATTTGACCGCCTTTTCTAGCAATTTAGTAAATAAAAAACATCTTGTGATTAAATGATCATTGTCAATAAATTTATATTTCCGTGCAGGTAAGACAATATATTTCATAATTTGGGAGCAGACATAAAGGAGAATGTGCATGTTTATGATGAATTAAACCTCAAGTGAAATGTGCTCACATGTTGGTGTAGGATTCATTCGCCAGATGAAAACAAAAAGAATGTAATATTTTTGGTTGATGTATTTTTACATTTTAATCTATCCAATCTAACATAAAGTGGCTGAATTTCTTCTTTATAGGAGTAGTGCGTTTCAAGATCTAACTAACAGTGCAGTATGTTAACATGTCAAAAACCAGGAGATCACTTACCACTACTATCATAAAGGTCCAGATCATCACACAAAATCATTCCTGATGATGAGCGCTGCCCCGCACACACACACCTCAGCGCACACACACACCTCAGAGACATTTATGGGGGATGCAACTTTCCTTGAATTTTAACCATGTCCAGTATCACTGTATTGCGTTTTGCAAAGTAAAGCCTGTTTTTATCATGACTGGCTTTGAGTGAAACTCAAACCAGATGGAAGGAAATTGGAGATAAATGCAGCTGGAGTCCATGTAAGAGCTGAACCTTCTGGTGATATGGGATGAGACGGCCATCATTGCATGTACAACATTGCATGCATTTAGTATGTATGTGTGTGTATATTTATAACACAAGGGCGAGGTATATGGGGGTATATGTATATATATATATATATATATATATATATATATATATATATAATATATATATATATATATATTCAATTCAATTCAGTTTATTTTGTATAGCCCAATATCACAAATTACAAATTTGCCTCAGAGGGCTTTACAATCTGTACACATACGACATCCCTGACCTTTGACCTCACATCGAATCAGGAAAAACTCCCCAAAAATAACCTTTCACAGGGAAAAAAGGGAAGAAACCTTCAGGAGAGCAACAGAGGAGGATCCCTCTCCCCGGATGGACAGATGCAATAGATGTCATGTGTACAGAATGAACAGCATTACAAAGTTACATACACACATTACATGAATATAACAATGTATGAATGGAACTCCAATCCATGAAACAGAAGGAGGTAGAGAGGAGGGGGGGCGTGGCGCATCAGCAGGGCCAACGCGGGAGGCCGGCTCACCAGGCATCAGACACCTCCAGGTCCAATGGACCCTATGAGACGGGAAGTCACAAAGACTCCGGGGAGGAAGCTGAGTTAATAAGGTGCAATGGAGAGATGTAAATTCATCCATAAGGAGAGAGAGAAGAGGAGATAGGTGCTCAGTGTATCCTAAAACATCCCCCAGCAGCCTATAAGCCTATAGCAGCATATCAAGGGGCTCGACCAGGGCAAACCTGATTCAGCCCTAACTATAAGCACTATTAAAGAGGAAAGTCTTAAGTCTATTCTTGAATGAGGTGACTGTGTCTGCCTCCCGGACTGAAAGTGGAAGCTGGTTCCATAAAAGAGGAGCTTGATAACTGAAGGCTTCAGTATAACTTGTGCCATATACATACATATATATATGTATACATATATATATATATATACACATATATATGTATACATATATATATATATATATGTGTATATATATGTATACATACATATATATACACATATATATGTATACATATATATGTGTATATATATATATATACGTATATATACGTATATATATGTATACATATATATATGTATATATATACACATATATATGTATATATATACACATATATGTATACATATATATATATACATATACACATACATATATATATATAAAATAAGTAAGTAGATATATATATATACATATATATGTGTGTGTATATATATACATATATATATATACACGTGTATATATATACATATATATGTGTATATATATACATATATATACATATACATATATACACACATATATATATATATATATATATATATACATACACATATATATGTGTATATATATATACACATATATATGTATACATACACATATATATGTGTATATATATATGTGTGTATATATACGTATATATATATATGTATACATATATATATATGTATATATACATATATGTATATATATACACATATATATGTATATATATACACATATATATGTGTGTATATATACATATATATGTATACGTATATATATATATATATATATATATATACATATACACATACATATATATATAAAATAAGTAAGTATATATATATATACATATATGTGTGTATATATATATACACATATATATACACGTGTATATATATACATATATATATATACACACATTTATATACACACATATATTTATATATACATATATATACATACACATATATATATGTATACACATACATATATATATATATATATATATAAAATAAGTAAGTATGTATATATATATATATATATATATATATATATATAACATATTTTAGTAAGAAACATATTGGTACCCCAGCAAACTGTCGGCTCATCCTATTAAAATACTCAACAGAAACTTTCTTCGGTTTCATTGCCTGGATGAATGTTGTTTATTACCGTCTTTGTAAATTTAGCTCCAGCTAAAAGGTGCAGGTGAGTGAAGACATACGTGGTGTGAACAGCACCTTCAACCTTTCTCCTCTGGCAGGGTGGCACACTGTAACACCCTGAGACGGATGAAAATGTTCAAAGCAAAAAACTAATCTGATTATGAGGCGAACAAGCTGAAAAAGGATCCAGAAGTAGAAATACACGGTGCATGCAACAAGTAAGATAACATCAAGAAATTAAGGGTACACATGTATTACACAGAGAGCATCTGATCTCCGACAGATCATTTCAAGAACAAAAAAAATCAAAATAACTTTGTGTGAAAAAAACCCAGCTAATCTTTAGAATTCATACCGAGGACGCAGCTTGATTACCATTTGTGATTGAAAGAGATCTGCTGAACGGTAGAAAGAGCAGAAAGCTGCGCGCATGTCTATTTATTACATCTCAGAGTTGTATTAGATGAAGTATCCAGAGCTGTTCTGACAGAGACACTCCACTTTCTCTGCATCTGGGAGCCAGCTGCCGCTCTTTGTGTACAGTGGGCGAGCGCGTCGGAGTCTGATTGGCGTCACCAGGAGGTCTGTCACATTTAATATGCAGCTGATTGACCGACTGGGAGGTCACAAAAGTTCCAACTGGCAGGGTCTATGAAATTGTAGGAATTAAAAGTATGGAGAGCGCGCGCTGTTCACGTAGATGACAAAAAAAAGTTAGTCATAAAGACACAAAGAGATTTGGAGCAGCTGAAAGCTGATGACATCTCATCAATGTAAGTTGGTTTCCAAAGTACATGAACTCCAGTGCTGACATGTAAAATCAAGTTAAACTGTTTGGGAACTTGTGTATTTAAAACTCTTTGGTGTGATGCAAAAGAAGAAAAAAATAAACATGCACCGTGTTGACAAACCAAAAGATTACAGAAAGGAAAAGTAAACAAATTGTTCTTGTTTGATAGAAAATGGTTTATTGGACAAGGACGATTACAAATCTGATTCCTTGATGTAGCCATCAACCATCTGACTATACAGGCCGGCACTTAAAAATTAATTACCACGTGGAAAATATTAGTAACCCATGAGAGAGGGGAAAAAAAGATGAAAATGTAACAAAATATCAAGACTGTTGAGAGACAAATTAAAAGTACCAAAACTACATGCACAGCACCGTTAAAAATGTTTTTGTAATGTTTCAAAGAAATTTCTGAAGGTTCTGGTTGCAAATCCAAATAAAAACCTCTCGTCTTGCAGCCTATTTCTTATGACACTGGACCGCATCAGACAGTGTAACAATGACAAGTGAGACGAGAAGCAGGTTTGTGTGTGTGTGTGTGTGTGTGCTAATTCAAACAAGACATCATGTGAATTAACTCTCCGAGGACCAAGGCACTCAACTTTTACATCAAATACTTGTGTTCACCAAATTTTGAACAATTACCACTGCCACTTGCAAACATAAAGTACAAAGTAACTTTTGAGGATTTCAATAGTGAGTTAAGTGAAGTGCAGTAACTTTACAAATTTGGACATCACGGATACTCAACATTCATCCACGCCTTTTGAA
The DNA here is from genome assembly GCF_009769545.1 of Cyclopterus lumpus. Classification (NCBI taxonomy): domain Eukaryota; kingdom Metazoa; phylum Chordata; class Actinopteri; order Perciformes; family Cyclopteridae; genus Cyclopterus; species Cyclopterus lumpus. The sequence continues at coordinate 17,255,942 of NC_046966.1, forward strand.
AATACTGGTCAACAGTACTTTCCATACAGATCCTTACAAGCCTCGATCTTTAAATCTCTACAGTTAACAGAATGTACAGTTAGAAAGTTAGTGAGAAACACACATCTATTTTAAAGAAATGCTTCCATTTGTCCTTTTTAAAAAAAAATACCAATTCAACATTATGCTGACCGCTTCTACTATAATTCATTATCAAAGTGAGTTTAGTGGAATAAAAGTACATCAAGTTAAAACAGCATTGTCATAAGACTAAAAATAACAGACTGGTTTCATGTTCAGTTGAGCGTGAAAGTGACAGACAGAAGCCAGAGCGTGATGTTTCCGACAGCCGACGAGAGGTCCCCACATTAATCCTGTTGATCACTGTCTTTCCATGTTTGTTTCATCTGGGACTCGACCTTTAAGCCTTCTCCAGTGACTTATAGTATTCCTTCAGCACAGACCAAGCCCTCGGCGCCATGAAGCCGTCAGGAGGATTCTCTCCCTCGCGAGCCATCTTACGCATACGTGTGCCTGAGATGAAATCATAATCTGGATGGCTGCAAGAAAACAGAAAAAGAGAAACATATTTAAAATCAATGAAAAGATGTTTATAGCAGCACAGGAAATGTCAGCCGACAATAACTGCTTGCAACTTTGTAAGCCAAGTGCAACGAGGAGAAGGAGCAGGCCAGTTCACATTTATGCAAACAAAAGAGAAGCTCTTGTAACATTAAACATCCCGATTGAGATGTTTTGGCTCCAGTTCAAGAGCCAATGCTCAGATACAAAAATGTCACATTGGGTATCTTAGGATCATCCTACCCAGTGAAATAAGACACGAGGACTGTGTGTGTGTGTGTGTGTGTGTGTGTGTGTGTGTGTGTGTGTGTGTGTGTAACAATATTTCGATCACTGAGCTCTACATTTCATATGCTGATATTCTGGCAGCTGCTTCTTTAGTAACTGCTCATGAATCCCTCTGTGACGCTCCATTAAGCACCAGCACACCACAGCAGCAGTGGTTGTTAAGTGAAGCTGTGGCGCTGACCCTCAACATTTATGAGTTCTTTAAGTTCAGTGTGTTGGAGGAGATGTATCATTTATATATATATATATATATATATATATATATATATATATATATATATATATATATATATATACACATGCATATGTTCAATGGGTCTTTACAACTCATTGCTGAATCATTTTTGTGACTCTACAAGCTGCCAAAGTCGCCACAAACTTTGTGCAACAACTATCAATTAACTTTAAAGAAACGGATGAGAACAGGAGAGCTTTTGGTGTCACCGACAGTCATTTTGGAGGCCATATCAATTTAAAGTTTTGTTTTTTTCATTTTCTCAACGATCCACGTGAGTGACAGGAATATACATACTTGTGCCACAAATATTTTTGTCTTTTTAAAAAAATGAATCTATTTCCTAATTCTCTGTGAAAGAAAACACCCCGAGCGGAGTCACCCCTTCACTAAGCTCATCAAACAATTACTGTCGGGGATAATCGAGACCGTTTGAGACATCTTGTTACCAGACATTTACATTCCTGTTGTTAGGAAGTCACGTTTCTGATTGCCGTCACATGACCGAGCACATCATGTTGCTCTTAAACAACGAGAAGCTGCAGAGAAGACTCACACTTCACATGCCGTGAGGTAAAAGAGCTGCAGGGAAATTCTTCAGAGTGCATTTTTATACAGCGTCAAATTAGAAACAGCTTGCTTTAATCTGAGCCATTGCACTTTGGAGGAAGACTGCAGGGTTTCGCTGGTGATTAGGATAAGCATTCATATTCCTCCTGAAACTTGGCACAGCACTATATATATGCAGATATATATAGTGCATATATATGTATACACACACATATACATATATATATATATATATACACACACACCTATATATATATATATATATATATATATATATATATATATATAAATACACATACATACATACATACATATATATATATACACACACATACATACATATATATATATATATATATATATATATATATATACACATACATACATACATACATATATATATATATATATACATACATACATACATACATACATATATATATATATATATATATTTCCCCTCGAGTCTAAACTAAATGTTTTTGTATAGTTTGCATATATTTAGATTTTTATATATACATCTTCTGGATTTCTTTAATGTTATATGTCACACTACTCATGATGAGTATACCATATTGCATTGAATTACAAATGCACTTGGGTATGTGACAAATAAATACTTTAACCCCATACTTTAATACCTTAAATTAAAAACCGCTGACAATGAATCATTTCATTTCACTGCTTCCTCTATATGTTAGTGAATCATTTTAAGACAGTTTAAATTTAAGATACATGATGAACAAGTAAAAAAATACTATTCAAGTAAAAAAATACTATTTTTGGCAGCACTAAAAGTACTAGATGTTTCTGATCAAAATTTCAGTACCGACTCAACTTTGTAAATATGCATCATGGAAAACAAAGACAATCTTTTTAGTCTGGCCACACTTAGTTGTAACATTCCTGGCCAAACTCAGCTAAAGTTGCGTAACCCGACGGTGGCGGCTGCATCAAACCCGGATAAAAGGCAATAAGATTGCATGATTCATCTGAGTCATCATGTGCAATGTTTGTATACAGACTTTAATTAATGGCAGATCTCTGTAATTTTTGAGTAACATCAAAGCTCAGACTAACCCACAAAACATTTTAACTGAATAAGAAAGAAAAACAATTCCTGTTATTCTTGGCTTTGTGTTGTACTTTAGATAGAAGAGAAGGAGGAAAAGAAAATGGATGAAAGGGTTTTAAAAAAAAAAAACACACAAAGAAAACCAGAAAAGCCTAATGAGTAATTGATTTATAGAATGTGATTTCTGTTTAGGCTGCTCGTTCTAATTGGACTTAATTTGAGGTATTAATCTGGAGTAAATCTACAAATAAACTATATAATTTAGTGTGAGCACTGCCGCTTTCGGGCCTGTGTCCACATCAAGTCTTTTTTCATTTGCTCCCAACGAGGAGAGAGCGCATGCTCCGCCGTTTTTGTGTGGCCACTCCGAGCGCTTCTAATTTACATTATTTTAAATTACTGTCGAAAATAGACTAGACACTTGTTTTGTTTTGGTCGTGTCCATCTATCCTGAACTTTTGTGTCAGACAGAAAAGCCCCCTAAAAAAAAGCAATGTCAAACAAATAGAAAGTAGACCAAATAGATAATAATAAGCAATGTGGTGATGCTACTCAATCATACAACGGTGGTGATATGTTGTCAAAGGAACATACAAAAATGTGGCACCACTGGGATGAAGCGCTCTACAGGAGCTTTTCTGCCATAAAAAGGCTGCATGTGGATACAGGCCTCAAAGTATTTCTGTATTCCATCAACCATTAACCTAAAACACATGGGAAACAAGATGGCAAAAATTCGTTCAAATTAGGGCAAAAGCAAGTACTCACTTTTTGGGGTCATAAAAATCCATTGCTCTTTTGACCTTGTTGTAAGCGGCGACCTTAAAGGGTACAATCTCCAGGGTGATGAGGCCTGGTGCCATGGTGAGGACCTTGGCGCCATGAGTGGGCTCGTACAGGTCCTTTCCCGTGTCAGGGTGGGGCATGCCTGCAGGGTCCCGGCCCACGATGTAGAAGTTGGCTCCAGCCACCATTCGAGCTCTGCAATGCCACTGAACCTGTGGACAAGGATAAAAGAAAGAAAAACAATTAGAAATTACAAGTACAATATATTTTACAAGAAAGATTTTTTTAGATGATGGTTTGTCCCAATTGTCTCTACATGGCTGTGGGTGATACAATGTCATTGTCTCATTGTATTATATATACGTAAGAGTATAACATTAGCTGAAAACCGTAGATATAATTTAAATTAAATAAAAAAACTCCATGTTAATTTTTTTAGCAGACCTAAGCTACCTCCACTCAACTAGTCTCCAACCGCATATTTTAAATCATAATTCATGTATTCATGATTTCTGTTTCTCATGATCAATAACTGCTAAATCTCCACATTACTTCTGGACAGTTACTAATACTACCGCCATTACGTTCTTGCCCATGTAGTCTATATATTTTAGGACCTACACTTTCAGATTAGGCTTAAAAAGAAAATTAACGGTCTGGAGAGTCTGGCAGTTAGTTATTTGCAGACCGAGAATATATGTTGTTTTAATGGGTAAAAAAAGAAGGAAAAAACAATGACACTAAGGCTGAGCCTGGCTCTCTAAACCTCCCATTCAGAATTACAAACTGAATAAATTCACTGCCTGACATTCAGTAGCCTCCAATCTGCTCTTAATTATTTCGCTGTAGCTTTCCAATTATTGTAAGGGAATGATTCAAAGATTCCCAGCTACGCTCTGTCACACAAAGGTCTGTGTATGGCAAAGAAACACTCAACAGTCAAAACCCCTTTCTTGACATTTTTCACTCCCAAAAAAAGTAAATGACCTCCTCCCTGTTTCAATTCACATTACTCAGTGCTGCAGTCACATCGTTTGTTCCCGTCAGTTTTCTTTTTAAAAGAAACCTCAAGCATGTCACTATGCAACATTCTTAATAATCGTTACCTCAGTTGGCCCGGCATACATCATGGGTGAAGGAAAGATGGCCACGATAGTAGCGTCTGGATTCAGGACGCCCTCCTCCAGCACAGCGGCGTGCTGCTTCATTCGCCAGTGCAGCGGCACGTCATCGTCCTTGGTCCAACCTCCCAGCGGGTGGAGTAGCAGAACAGGCCGGCGGTAGCCCCGCTCGAGGAGACGCTTGTGGGTGTCCTGCATCAGAAGAGCATGGCCGTTGTGGACGGGGTTGCGGAGCTGGAATGCAAATACAGCATCTAAAAAGACAGAAAGAAGATGGGTGAGAAGGGTTTGTTTGACTGTGACCAAACACAACTGAACACATCTGTACTACACAAACAAAAGGCCACAGTGTACCCAGAGATAATCAAGCAGCTCAGTGTCCAACTACCGAAACCACACACACAGTCAAGTCAAAACATGTTTGGGTATGAGAGCTTCCTGGACTTAATCTGAGGCACTCTTTGAATAAGGATCACTGTAGAAAGAAAAATCATGGCACTCAATGAAATGCCTTTATTGTCACAGAGTCAAAGGCTTGATGCTGACACGTGTCAGAGGTTGATTTCTGTGTCTCACGCGACGATGCCACAACAAGAAGGGCATTTTCTCTGGATTTTTCCACAGAGATTTCTCTCCGATGACTTTCCTCCTGTGTGTCCCGTACTTCTTCCCCAAAGACTAAACAAAGAATAACAGCATTGAAGTGAGTAGACTGCCACTTGTGTCTTCTGCTTTTTAAGAAAAGAAAAAAAACTAGACGTTTATAAACATTGTTACACTACTGTATCTATAAAAGTCCTTGGTTGAAGATCTCTTGTCCCATACCAGCATTCATTTCTTTAAACTTCTGTTTGAGCTCGGTAGGTGTCAGTCGGTACTGATCGAGTTCGTCGTTCCAGTAGATCTTGTCCAGAACCTGCAGATCTCCCCCGACCAGCCAGTCGCCACTTTCCATCACCATCTGAAATGGGAGTCACAATGACCATGACAAGGAACATAACTCAAACATAATCCAGATTTAAGATACCGAGGCCCACAAAAGCTTCACCGTGCTGGAACCAGGCCAGAATTCTAATAAAACTCAAAAGTTATTAGCCAGTTGCAACGATGGCACACCAGCATAAATCAAAGTGTCTGGTGTCGTTAAACAGTCAGATAAACGTTGGCATGTCCACTCCTTTGCATTTGGCCACATCTACTACCTGAATTTCAAAACTGAGCAGAGTCATCACAAGATTGTATTCCACAATAAAACCTGGTGATGGGCCTCATGACCACATTGGAGAGACATTTTCCCATCCAAGAGATTTATCCAACGATGTCACAGCAGTGCTCGGGATCCAGGCAAAGGCTGCTATTGTTTTAGGGAGTATATTTTGCCTGCCTTGTGTGGCATTTATGAGACTGTAGAGTTACTGAAAGGACTAGCCTGTGCGATGTTAATGCGATACAAAGTGACATTTCTCCACAGGCGCTGTAATACAACAAGCACAGCTCCAGCCCTGAGACAGAGCGCACTAAACAAAGGCCCCGAATGAAACATGAAGTGTGAAGCATTGCGAAGTTTTGGAATATGAAGGGAAAAAGATATGTTGTTTATTTCATTCAACATGTAATTTATCATCATGCGAGTAAAATACCCAATAAAAACCCTTTCATATCCATAATTTACAGGCCGATTTCAGATTGATCTGGCAAGCTGTACATCAAAAATCTGAGTTGTCAGCAGTAGAGGTGTCTACGTGATGTGATCAAAACCCACTTGGCTCTTTCGTGAGAAGTATTCAGGATCATGTCGGGATTTGTTTTCCACACTTTATTATTTATTATTCCAACCTGTCCACCGTTGGCCTGAGAAGAGTCTTAACATATGCCTAACAGTCTTACTCTTTAGAGAGATCAACAGCATAGACATGTCGCAATTTATTTTCCTGACATAATTGAATGGAAAATATAATGTCCGCGTGGATACATCAAAGGAGCAGGTCCACCCTCTACACATGTGCTCTGTTTAACTGTTAGAAGTGCCCCAGGACTTCACATGTGAAAATAAACACACTACACCATGGCTTCCGATGAAGCGGGCTCCTGTCCGACTGACGCACAGGTAAACAGGAAAAAGTGGATTAACTACATGTAATGCAGAGCAGGTCGTTTCTGGTCGGAAAGAGACCGGATAATAAAGTTGTAGCTACCAGCCGACACACCGACACACACTGACACACACACCGACACACACCAACACACACCCACACTAATGAGTGACGCCTTAATCACGGCAAGCTGACCACACATGCTCATCTGTGACAGGTTAGAGTGGATAAAGAATCACAGTTGTGAAAGGTGTTGACACTGGAGAGTTATGGTACCAATTAATGAAAATAGCAGCCTCCTGCAACTTAAAACACATTGCCAGGCCAGATTTAATCACGAACAAGGCGAGACAAGGATATCTGCTCAGGAGAAAGATGACAACCAAGTTTGCTGATATATTGGGACAGCCGCGGTCGAGTTAATCTCCTTCCAGGATTATTAGCACCACAGGGCTTTAGAATGAGACTGAGGTTCACAGCAAGTCTGACCCCAGGGGCTGAAATCACTAAATACCATATAGGTTACTTCCCATTTCGTCTTGCACCTTTGCCAAAATACAAGTGGCCAGCCAACTGCAATAATCCTGAAAACAATGGGATTTAAAATTAGCCAGTCCACGCGATGCTGTGATGGATTTATAAAAAGCCGATGTGACAACTATTTCTGTCTGTAACACCAGACGGTTCCATTCTTTCCCAGCTACAAACCAGTGCCCCTTTCCACTGGCTGCGCAGGATCATTTCAGGACGTTATCATGTGTCTAACTGAGTCCCACAGCAGTCGATCGGAGACAGATGGAAACAATTCCTGAATATATTAGGAGAAGAGTTGGATGAGCGGAAAGGTGAAAGCTGACATGGATTCCACGGCATATTGAGTTCAGCAGTACCATTTCAACGCATTGTGTGGACTCAGCATCCAAATATAACACCTGCAAAATGAGGGTGGACCAAAGAGATCAAGTGATTGAACTGGGCATCCTGAGAGAAAAGCTCCTATTCAGTCTTTCCATAAGCAATGTGAAGAGGCCAGCTCGGATCTGTGTTCGATCAGAGCTGAAGCCAAGGAGGCTGTTTGCATGCAGTGTTTATCACATAGCACACTGAGACAGGCCGTCTGCAGCTCGGCAATGCAGCTCGGTACTTTTACCACGGTTGATTTTTTAAAATTGCATTTCTAACATATTAGCCTGTATTCAGTTACAATTTTTAAATAAGATTCAAATGTACCTTGATTAAACGATGGAAGAGGAGAAAATGGAAAATTGCACGAGCAATGTATGATTGTGTACTCTGCTTTTGAGAATAAAAAAAAAGAAAGTGTTTTACCTTGATGTAAGGGTGGTCTTTGCAGGTGGTGCCCCACTGACGAGCACATCGCTCTTCTTTGCGGTGTGCATAAAACTCCGGATTGCGGAGGATGGCCACTCGTCTGCCCTCGTAGACCAAAGCCATCGCTGTCACACTATCTAAACGCTCTTTATCTGTCGATGATATAGGCAGCACCACAGGCACCGACAGGTTGATGACGCCACCTAGGACAATGGAAAACCAAGAACAGATTTACAAGAGATAAAGACATATTTTTGGGAAGAGAAAATACATTAGAGCTGCAAATAACTTGTGTTTCATTATCACGTAATCTGCTGGTTACTAAACTGTATAATCAATTGTCTTATGCAAAAAATGTCAAATACTAATTATTACTTCCCAAAACCAAGTGATACACAGCATTTGCAGCTACTCCACTGATCAGTAGTTAGTGGCAATAACCCACTAAGAAGCAAAGAAGACGACTGTAAGCGAGCAAACATTGATATAAACATTGCTTTTCAAAAATCAGCTTTGCAATTGTTTAATGAGGAATGAAATTCGCTCAACGACGCACTCCTTATACCTGAAGGACAGACACAACAAGTATTAATGGAAAATGTTGTATGTAAACAAAACTTTTGCTTGCTTATAAGAAAACTACCCAGGGCACTTTTAATATCAAATAACGATGCAAGAAAAACAATGACCCCGATGCAGAGCTCTGGGAGACGGAGATCAGACATCTTACAAAAAGCAGGTTAAAACTTTCAAAGTTTAGTATACTCAACAAAACAGCTCAACTATTCTAATCAAGTTTCCATGCTGTACTCCTTTGGGCTAAATGGGGGATATATAGCTAAACCACAGGCTACAGTGAGACTTCAAGGCTGCAATTTAAGAAGCCAGAGGAGAAAAATCCCCTCTTAAGCTAAGCTGGAGCTTGACCCTTTCCAATTCTACAATTTGAGCTGTGCAGTGACAGCAGTCTGTTAGCGGGTTCATTGTGCCGTCTACGTTGATGAAAAGGTTTGGACCGGCACGCTTCTCACATCACATCAGATCAAATGCAGTGGAAACGAGAGGGGACGCCGACTGTTGCTCGCCCCGGCTCCCCCTGGACCCTCTTCTTGTCCCTTCTGTCACAGTGTAGAGCAAACAGCTGGTTCCAATCAAACACACACAAGGCTGCCAAATGTCCGAGTATGAGAGACGCAAGCTTGGATTTGGGTCTTTGTTTATTTTTACAGACTATTTGATTAGTAAAACATGCAGTTTTCTGATTCCCCACCAGTTTGTGTGTTATAGTGTGGGCGATCAATCCTTTCACTGTGATATCACTGTCAAACCTCTGGAAGCACGTGAAAATGAACAAATGGTGGTGTGTGGTGTCAATCAATATAGAAGCCTCTTCCTCCGTTATCGTCTACCTCCGGACAAACAGGAAAAGTGGAATCACGACATTTCACATCAATAAATATGTTTGCCTCCGTCTGTCCAGACAGCTCTATTTCTCAGGCTAGTTATCTTTCTGTAAGAACTTGATGGTTTTATCTTTCAGTGAGGCCAGCAAAATATATACCCGTCAAAATTTGAAGATGAAATGCTGGCTATGTTAACTTCAAATTAATTGTATGCATTTTTCCTTTTACTGTGCATGTAGCAAAATGTTTGGCATCACAACACACAACTGAGGTTCGAGCGGTCATATGGGCAATAAAAGTAAAAATAAAAGTAAATTGCTGTAAATACGCCAAAAGACTACACCAAATGTAATATTCATATTCTGAAAAGTGCCAAAAAACAAAAGGCATTTCTGAGACTTGGCTGCAACTGGAATTCACTAACATTCTTAAAATTCAGAATATATAAATCATTCCTGAGTATATCAATGTGTGATTCTGCAACCTAGCTAGGTTGTAAATCACTGCTGTGTAGCACTTCTTCAGAAAAAATTATAATTTAGGCTGCTCAGCACATCCAGCGGTACAAAATATAATTAGCAGTTTGCAGGGACACATGCAGAGAGTATTTGTTAAACCTAATTTAATCAGCTTAATTGTTATAGTTAAGTAAAGAAATGCGAGTGAAGAGCAAATAGAGCTACAGCTGAAAGAATGGGGTTGAACTGATGGAAACAATACAAAACCCCCTGGAGCTCAAGTTCTAGTGTGTGTGTTTGTGTGTGTGTGTACGGTAATCCATTTCATGACCACTCATCTCCATCTAGTGCTTTTCTCAAGTATAGCAGTACTGCCTTTTACAATGAAATATGAAGCTGTTATTTTCCTTAAAAACATAAATGACATCTTACCATCCAGCAGACAGTCAAAATGAAGACACTGCAAATATTCTCTCTCCCTCATAAAGCCATTGAGAGGAGTTGCCCAGCCTTCAGCCAGCACCTGCACCCACTGCATGTCCACCTGAGGATCGCATACACAGTCACATAGAGCAGGTTGCATATTGACGATCAACTTATAATATGCTGTGCAAATGAAAAGGATAAAGGTCAATGTTTACATAAATAATGAATAACTGCTCAATTAATATACAAAGGCCATCAAGAATTCAGAGGTACCTTCCCAATCTGTACAGCAGGCAGAGTCTCTGCATCCGCCTTAGCAAGGTCCAATTTATTCTCCTGAACGTACAGCTCTTTCACTTCATTAGAGGCATCAATGGGAACTATATCCTGCAGAAAATGATGTGAAATTATCAACTACAAGTATAAGCAAATATTTTGTGAGTTTACTGTTCACAAAAGAAATATTGATTTGCATGATACAGTTTAGATGCAGTAACAGTTACATTCATTGAAATATGAGGCTTTACTGCCACCCCGTGGCCATCAGGAATGATAGCACAGCTGTATGTGAAGGCTGAACTTTGAGCCTCAAGCTCTGTCTATGACGATTGCGCAAATATTCTTTAAATGGGCCATTGCCAATAAAAGCCAACAGTGGCTGACTCTAAACATAATCCACATATTTTAAACATGTGAAAGCAGGATATTTCTTCCTCTCACCCTCTCTTGAAGCAGGTCAACAAGCTGTTGTATGCTCTCATTCACACTGCAGGAGGCGGTCTTCAGCACCAGATCCGGGGCCTCTGGCTTCTCGTACTCTGAGTCAATCCCAGTGAAACCTGATGAAATACGAGAATTACATGCACAGTGTGAGCCTTATCCGCTATGCAACAAATGTCTTTTTTAAGATCAAAGCTTCTATTGAGGGTTTCTAATGAAGCTTTGATGTCTGCTGTTATATTTTATGACATCATCACTCTATTTAAATCCTCAAACAAAATCCTAAATTTAAATAAAAGGTTTTTTATAGTTTTTGTGTTTGTTTAATAAATCAACTTTCTTGGATCACTATCAGGCGTCAGTTCTTTGTGTACGGCTTTGAAAACAAATAGGATTGCGGGAGAATATATGTTGAGAGGTAAAACATGTTGAAAATGTTGGATAGAAATGACTATAATTGTTGACTCTTTGACTTTACAATAACGTGGAGTTATTGGAACTGTACGGATCATATTAGTCGGACAATCCTAGCAGCCACCACTGGCATCTAATTCTATAAATAGTATAATACTAATATTAGTGTACCCTAATGTTTATCTGCAACTGTGCAGAAATACCAGGCTTAAACAGAATGAATAAACATCATTTTAAAAAAGAAATAGCTGCACAGCATTCAAATGTTGATTTACAATTTGACTGCCAACAAAACATTCGACATGAAAAGCTTGTTTTGTTCTATTGACATTATCGTATGGATTGTAAATCAACACTATATTGAATAGGTATCCTATCACTATGCTTTAACAGCATTTACAAAAACCTTTCTATTAAAATACACTTTAATCAATCACACAATCATGATTATTAACCATTAAAAAAATTATCTTGTAACAAGAAGTACGACATGAGCAGGTTTAGTAGAGTTTGCAGCCAGGAAATAGCCATTGATCAGAAAACAATAAATCTGAATTCTTCATGTTTGTTCAGGGTTAAAGTTGAGCTTAAGAGAACAGGTTAATACTGATTTCCGTCTCGATAACAATGTTGCAACTATACAAAAGACAGAAGAGAGACTAGAGATGGTCATTCTTATCGACAAAACTGGAAATTGGGTAAAGATCTCTCCACTGCAAAAAAAAACAACATTTGCTGCACCACAATGTGACAATGTGAAAAGAAACACTTCCTCTAACAGTGATGCCTCACTTTAAAGAAAACAGAAGTCTAGGAAATGATGGTGTTTCCATGTGTCACACAACAGCAGAAGTCCCACTGATGAAAATGTAAATGTATTGTAGATGTGTCTCCTGAGCAACATGGTACGATTGTTGATTTGCCCTCTGTTTCGCATTTATCAACAACGTATCATATGGAAGGCCAAACTGACGCTGTCTCTTAAAGGTGAAAGTATTATGGATGTCACAGTATGAACCCTGAATTGATCACATGATCGATACAATAATCCAGGCCTTGGATCTACTGATGCATTGCACATAAACAGTAATAAACCATACTCCACCTTGTATCTCTCCCGCTCTGGCTCTCTTGTACAGCCCCTTCACGTCCCTCTGCTCACAGACATCCAGTGGAGCGTCGACAAACACCTCAAAGAAAGGCAGCCCTGCTGCCTCATGGATCTTCCTAGCATTAAGGCGATCCTGATAGACAATAATTAAATGCATAGTGAGGCACACACATGATTGAGTCAAGGAGCTAGTAAAAGAGAGCATGTCACTATTAAGGCTCATCGTGTTTGGTTTTCACCAAACAACAACGTTTTCTGCTGCAAAAGGACACCTTTCAATGCAGTGCACAGGAAAGTAGGTCCTCTTGAAGCAAGCACAGCTCAGAATGGTGAATAAAGGAGACAGTAAATGGAAAACAAATATGCTGCCAATCATGCACCAGTCCTGTAAATAGAGCAAAAAGTGTTTCACTACTGATGTATTTTTTTTTTAAATAAACATTGACAAATTGCATTGTTTGTTTACGGATCAGGGCAGGAACAAAAAACAACAACATACCTTCAAAATCTCTACTTTATCATTTCAAATCTATTATTGGCACTGGCATCATCCATTTTAGCAGGATAATGATGATAGTAATATCATGATCATCTGAAGATCTATAAGTAATCCCAAAAATAGCACAAAGATGTTCATAAAGGGCCATAGTTCATTCAACTATGGTTCAATAAAGATTGTAGAACAGAATATGAGTCATCTGTTTATCTCATTCAATATTCAAAAGTTGATACTTTCTTTGGAGAGTCACTCACCCTGCTGTAGGGCGAGATGAAGCTGGCGATGCAGACCAGCCCAGCATCAGCAAAAAGACGAGCCACCTCAGCAATGCGCCTAATGTTCTCTTCACGGTCCTCTGGGCTAAAGCCTAGGTTTCTGTTCAGCCCCTGACGGATGTTGTCCCCATCCAGTGAGTAGCAGGGGATACCGTGACACACCAGGTACTCCTCCAGAGCCATGCTCACCGTGGTCTTCCCTGCGCCAGACAAACCTTGACACCGAAGAAAACAGCAGAATTACGAAACAGCTATGACATGTCATGTCATGACATGACAGGTTTAGAAAAAAAACTCACTAATAATAAAATAACCTACCACTCAGCCAAACTGTGCATCCTCTGAACCCTCCTCTTGTGCCCACAACTTGTCCACGCTTGTTTCGGCTGACATGATGAGCTTGATAGGTGACATTAGTTGCACGTTGCATTCCCTGGAATTATACAGACTTACTGTCATTGCAACCCACGTGTGGCTCAATTATACAAGTCTATAAAACATTGTTTTAAAGTTCCAGCCATACGAAATATTTTTGATTAAATAAAAGTATCTTCCAAGTAGCTTTAAAATGTGGCTTCTCGGACATTTTAAACTGTTTGCTTCGAGCATGCATGTCGAGCATTGAACATTATGATTGACCATAGCCAAAGCTGATGCGTTCAAAGTATTTGTTGTATCCGACCATCAGTCCAAATCACAGTCAAGTATGATGATACACGTCCACTTTACCGTCACTGTGATTAGGTTAATCAACTCATTGTTTGCCTCTGCTCGCTTGTGAGTTTGTCTGGTGTTGTTGTTTGTGTATGCATGTTACATGTTTATCCTTGACGTCTGTAAATACTGCAGTTCAGTTAACGTTAGCGGTGTATTTTTAATCAGAGAGCAGCAAGTTAGTTAGCTCTCAAAAGCAAGCGGTATTTAACTTAGTTAGTTCGACACTTTTTGGTGGCAGCAACCACCAAGGTTATTGTTATCACGACTTTAAATTAAATTCACAAATAGTCTACGGCCTTCCCTTAGCTAACGCTAATGGTATTCAGCAGGTATTAACTATCAACTGATTTGCAACATGTCAGCCTCGCCGCAGCTAGCAAACAAGGCTTTAAACGTCCCGTTAGATTACGCAATATGCAGCGAGCTTAGGAGCTCGTTAACTCATTAGTCAGTAGCTAACGCTAGCTAGTTAGTGGAGGACGTGAGACACGTTGAATCCACACAACTTGCCAAAAAGAAAAACTCACCCAGTTTTCGGCAGCGTTGCCTAGCTTCTGTTTCTTGTTCGAGTACGTGTCCATGTCTGTCGCAGTCAGCGGCTGATTCAACCAGCTAGCACTTAATTATAATAACAAACATAAAACGACAAAATGCTCGTCTCTTTTTGTTCGCTCGCCCAAATATTAATATTTGTTATGGCACATGTAACTTATCTCCAATAAATGGAGGTACCCGGAGGTGCTTGGCGCGACAACCAAGGACAACACAAACAGGAAGAGCTTCCCAGCAGCCACGTCCCTGGCGATGGAGTGACGCGTTTCCTCAGTGGGCGGTTCAAAGAGGGAAACTGATCTGATGTCAGTTTGGTTTCGTTGTCTTCTTTAAGCTCCACAGCAACTGACTGACTGACTCAACTGATCTGCAATCAGCACTTACAACGCAACGGGGTTTGTCATTAGAGCATGAGCAGTTCTTGTATGGATAAAATTAGATGTAATGAATTAATATGAATATTTAGGTTTTTGAAAGTAAGAACTGTTGTATCACTGATATGGCGAGAAATAATGTGATGTGAAATGACTTGAAAATGGGAATGCCTCATAACCAAATAAGCAAGGAATACATTTGTAATGAATAATTGCATTTGATCTTAGAATTGAAATCGTACAAATATAATACTATTCTATTAATAAAACACCGTGCTACTACACCTAACTGCTTCAAGATGCTGGTCTTGCAGTCCTTTCTTCTTCTTTTTTACATGGCCTGAGTTATAGTGCGATGCTTGTGCTGATTACAGGACAGTTACTCTGGATTAAAGGGGATGCGAGGCAGGAGGCTGGGTACGGAGGATGGATGGATCTGAGAACATGTGGGGCTTTCGGGGAGGAGCACTCCCTCAAAAGCGAGCGGCACCGTCATGTAATGTAGCAGTCCAGCCTGATGCAGAGACCAAGCAGGGCGCAGCATTAGAGATTCAAGCAACTGCAACTACAGGAAGAGGCGCTAGGAGGCCCGAGCAAAGCAGGTAGGATGCTATTTCCATGCAACATGTGTATCGAAACACAGGTCTTCATGTTCTCGTCGCTATGTTTTGGGTTTCATGTCTTTAATTGCGACATTAATGTGTGATCTGCAATAGGATGGTAGCCTATAGCCGGATTGCTTTAAATGCTCCTGACATTCAACTTTTGTTTTTTCTTAGAGAGAGATGAATACACTGTGGATATGAATTATCTCGGAATTGTCATTTGCAGTATAAGGCTCAAGTGGTGGCAGACATTCATACAAAAAGTTTTATTCGGTGGATCTATAGACATGAGCTGGGAGACTACGTGTTTATGGTATGTTAATGTCAGTTACACATTTGTCAGGGTAATAATCAGTAGCATCATGTGACATACAGGGACAAATAGATAAGTTGTAACACAAACCTAATATTATTTCTGAATTATACTGTGTATACAAAGCAGACTGTGTTTGCTTTTCAAGCTTTAATACGCTCCCAATTTAATAATTCAGTTGTTTTTGCTTTGACTGAAAACGAGAGGGCTTAATTATAGGATTTGCAGTGACCTGTTGCCCCACCCAGTAGCCTCATATGGAACATGGTGTTTAACACTGTCTGTGGGGCCACTGTGCTACACCCAAAAAGTAAACTTCAAAACGGTCTGTGCTGCACACACCACATGTGGCAGACTGCTGTCCTGTAATAACTGGGATGCATGGGAGACACCCAGTCCTGACCCTGACATTACAGTCACTGCCTTGCATGTGGTTATGGCACCCAGAGAAATAGGGGTGGCTCCATGCTCAGGCTAACCATGTTGGCTTGTACTCTATAAAAGTGGATATCTTTTGAGAAACTAAAATGTATTATTTCTGTCAGCACAGAATGTGTATTTGTGTGTTTTGATGAAAAGCTTTGCACAGTCACTAGTGTTATACAAGAAGTTATAGTCATGCATCCAATAGGAAGTGAATATCATTGTGGTAATACCACAGGTTTCAAACTGTTGCTTTCTGTAGTTCACTTTATGCATAATATTCAGTATTTGTAGTTGCTGCTGCTGTGATGTCAACATCTACTAAGCATACTTCTGCTAATACTACATTGACTATAACCATCTACTATTACTATTACTACTTCTCAGTCGTAAAATGAATTTAAGAGCATTTACTCAGCTTTGACATACTCATACTTTACTTATTTTTATTCCATGCTACTTCATAATAATACCACACAATATATTTGAGGGAAACATTGTACTACTTACTGCAATACATTGAGTCGGCAGCTATAAATATTGTGGCGATTAAGAGTTTAGGTAAATAACATATGATGAGTTTATATAATATAATGTCAAACTAATTTACTGTATAAAGTAGCTAGAATTAGCTTCACCTGAACCAGCTGCAACAGTGAAAGACATTAGTACATCAGTATCAACAATCCAATAATATAATACAAAACAGTATGATGTTAATGCATAAAGAGTCTTACGAGCCTAAAGAGTATTTTCCCTTTTGTTATGTGGGAAACAAAACTAAAACACAAACATGATTCTTTTGCTGAACATGCTGTTTCCATGTTTGATTTACAGCCATGGATATTATAACATATGGAGCCAACTTCTCTCTGTAGTGTCAACATTCCCAAAGGGGCGGGGCCACCTCTGATGTATTTTAAACCTCCCTTTGATGAAGACAATCCACATGATATAAAGAACAAAATGAGTGGACAGCAATAGTACCATGTTATTATGATGATCCCGAAATGGAGCAACGCCTTGGTTCTCCTGGAGTAAAATACAGTCTTCAAGGCAACTGGGTGGCTTTTCTTGAAATAGCTTGAGCGAGTGGAAGCAGCCAAGTTATCCATTACGGCCTGTGACCATGCGGAATAGGTCTTTCTGCCAGTTTTCCATCACAACCCATCCCTTTAGAGTGCTGGGTGCTTCAGCCGGTGGGAAAACAGGGGAAGTAAGAACTGGTGGTGAACACTGGAAAATAAATATCTCTCATCTTGTATGATACATGACAATATATGACAAACTATTGCAGGTTGTTCAACAGAACAAACACATAAAGTATTATGCCTCCAACAATTTTGGGCATTAAAGTCAATAATTACAAAAAAAACGATGCCCTACATAAGATACAACTAGGAGCATAATGACTTTGAGACTGTCCTCACCAGTCAAAACAACAGCATTGGTCATTTACTAAAATACTAAAGAACAACCGGAATATCCTTTTGATTTCCTCATGCAGCTGTGTGATATGTGCACATTGTCTGATTTTGACACCAGAGACTGCTTTACATCTCCACTTCTATTTTTAACTATGACCCAAATCTTTTAGTAACCTTAATGAAGTAGAACATAAAAGTTCCTTCTTGACCTTTTGAAAGACTTTGAAAAGAATAGTTTGAGAAAAGCGTGCCAACTCAAAAGTCTGCTGACTAGCTTTTTCTGGAGCTTTAAACCGAATGCAATCTTGAGTTGGGACTGATTTTTCATGTTTAATCACATAGTTGTTTTTCTTAACCCTGACCATAATATTTCCCGAACCATAAACCGAGTAGTTTGACTTGCCTAAAATTTCCCTTCATGTCAGGCTGAACAGCGGTGTTTCCCCGCCCTCTCTAGATGAAGGTGTCTGTTTATAAAGTAAATCAAGTGTTATCATCCCACAGCACATAGTTAAACTTAGCCCCTGCATTTCACCCATCCTAGTATTGGCAGTGAGCAGGTACTGTACAAGGCCCAGGAAGCAGTTTGCGGGTTTAGTGCCTTGCTCAAGGCGACACTCACAGTGAGGAGGCAAACTGGTCTCAGCAGGGTCCTGGTCACCCCCCCGGCTTCCAATCCCCCACAGGCTGAGCTACTGCTGCCCAGACCAGTACCGCTCACGACACCCAGCATCAACACAGCATCATCATCGCTGATGTCATGTGCTGTCATAGTGTTTCATTAATCACAGTCTATGAAGCAGCAGCAGGATTTGTTACTAGATGACATTGTCGCCACAGTCTGTGTCTCTGGTGTTTATCTTCTATCGACAGACATCTTGAAGTGTAAACTGAGCCGGTTAATTAGACACTTTGGTACATCAGAAACAAAGTGACTACATGAATACATAAATGTCCTTTAAGTATAGGTGCACAACGTACAGCATAATCAACCGCAGAGCTGCAACATAATCTCACTAATAACAGAAGGGGTATGGCATTGTAATTGGCTCAAATTGTTTGTTCGCTCCTGTTGATCTTATTTGCCATCCTATTCTCTATTTATATACTTTATGACCCCTTTGACTCCCTCGAAGTCTGTCAGACCTTGTGTTCTCTAGTCATCCATCAGTTGCATAACAGGTTGAATCTGCCGTGGTCTAGCATTCTACAATAATCCTTTCTCCGCTGTAATAATATTTTCACAAACATTGATTCTTAGGAAACTGATACTTTCAGCAGCTCTCTTGTGTCCATCCATTCACCGCATTTATCCCCTCTTTTCCCCCAGTGCCAGGTGGGCCTCCAAGTAAACATACCATTCTGCATGTATCCCGGATGACATTTATTGTGATGCATTTCAGGGCTGATAGCATAATCCTAAAATCCATTAATTAAGCTGTTAAAGGGACTAGAAAGCTTTTAGACACGAAAGAAGGAAAATGGTCATTGCTGTAGAGCTCTCTCAAGTCTTTAACTGGAAAGAGCTCAACAACAAACATTGCAGTAACTTAATCTTGTGAGTGTCTTTACAAACCATTCATCTCTGGCTTCCAACAAGCCACCTTTTATTTTGTTCTATCTTATTTTAGTTTAGTTTTAATTTTGCTTTAGTCTCTTGTTTAGTTACTTTTTGGGTGGGTGGGGGGAGTGGGCGGTTATGGACATAACAGTCTTTCCACATGATCCATTTAGAAGATTTCAATCGAACATGGTGGTGGTGATATTACGGTCAATAATTGATTTAGTTTGAGTTAGTTTAGCATTCATATAGCTTGGAACTTTTAAATGAGCATGCAAACTATGTTGTGGCAACTGACGATGTTTGACCATGAAAACCGCTGAAGTGACTATAGCAGCTGCTTGTTGAGGACAAAGTCTAACAATTAAAGCAGTGAGGCAGACAGACTTTGAAAGGCCCAAAATAAAAGTCTGACTGAACCTCCAAACAGATTCGCAGTGGTTCTAGTGAATGTCAAGGAAAAGGAAAATGTAACTCACAACGTTAACTCATACAGCCACATTAGTTGGCTGCTATAAACTATAAAGTCTAAAATGTCAGATGGTGGGATCCAGAACTGTGCATCAATAAAAGCTCCATCTCTTGCTTTGATAATCCCTCAGATAAGAAAGAGGGAAACAAAATTAAACCAGATTTCATCTCCTCCCTGTTTCTCATCCTCTTGATTTGACTTCATTACAACTAAGGAGTACCTGTGTACCATCTATCTTGTGCAAATGACAAGAATGTGCTTGTGCTTTCCAAACCTGAGAGTGTGTCTGTTTTTAAACCTTTTGTTTTCTCTCATGGCAGCTAAAAAGCCTCAACCCAGTGGAGCGGTGCCTGTGGATGGACAGTGCAGGCACCCATGGCGTCACAGGAGCTTGTGGATGCGAGAGCTAATGATAATCCGATCCCGGGAATGGAGGGTGATGCTGCGCCCGGCAACGGTAAAATCTGTCCGGTCCACACGCCTGGTGGAGAGGATACAAAGAGGGGCTTTCGGAAAGGCATAGGGAGGCATAATGACTATGTCAAGATTTCCGTGCCAGAGTCCAAGGTCAATCGTCTGCCCATGGAGTGGTTGAAGACAGCGCTGGCCATCTTTTATGCCGGCTTCAACTTGGTCCTGACGACAGTCGTCATCACTATTGTCCACGAGAGGGTCCCACCGAAAGAAAGCAGCCCGCCTCTTCCTGATAAGTTTTTTGACTATATTGACAGGGTCAAATGGGCATTTACAGTCACAGAGATCAACGGCATGGTGCTGCTGGCCATTTGGATGATCCAGTTGTTCTTCTTCAAATACAGGTAAGAACCTTTGGTACTTTATTTTGTACAAGTTGTTTTCTTTTAGCTTTAGGGATAGGTCTGGTGTTATAGCCAACAAATCCTGTAATTCCAGAGACCAAAACAATGAACTGATCCTAATAATAAGTATTCTGTGGTCAGCAAAAGTCTGATATAGCTTATTTTTCTATGTGCCTATGGTCTCCATTGTTGTCAACAACTATAAAAACAATAAATACAGAATAACACCAAGCTATATTGTCTCTCAAAACTGGTCAAGTGTAATTTTATTGCAGGTTATATACAGTAGGTTACTCAAAAAAATAGCAAACTATTTAGTTTTTTCTACATTGGCGGTTTGTTCAACGTGAATAGTTTAGAAAGCAGTCTTGGTCTTTAGCCGGCACCAAAACCAGACCACTGAAGTGTAACTGTTGCTGAAAATGTTTAATTTGACAAGTCATTAGCCTCTAAAGATATAGAAACACAAATCTGACAATAAAATGGACTTGGCAATGGAAGCAAAATGACCAATAACATATTTAACACTGTAACAGCTGGATGATTTCCATTATCTGGATAATAAAACTCAATTTGACTTGCTGAGCAGGAGTCATCATCACACTACACAAGACAGTCTCCAGAATTTGGTAGATTTAAGTAGATGTTTGACAAAAAACGACACAATATATCTGCACTCACTCTATTGTGGCGCTTATAATCTCTATTTGCAGATCAATAGCATGCAGGCGGTTCTTCTTCCTCATTGGCACCCTGTACTTGTACCGCTGTGTCACCATGTACATCACCACCCTGCCTGTGCCTGGCATGCATATGACTTGTGCTCCTAAGGTGAGAAGCATGCAAACATCAGAGCGGGCATCAGCTGTCGTTGCTCAAGCGTGTGCTCTCGTGCACCCTCTGGGACTCATTTTGCACAACAACACAAGTGAGGCAGCAAAAAAAAAGCCATTTTGGAGTTCTTTTGTTCTCGAGAATTTGAAATGTATTGGACAGTGTAGGAAAGCCTTCAGCTACTTGTAAGGAGTGAGTTATTCAAAGTAATTAGAGTAGCATAAGCACAAGATTTGATCATGTGTTGGTGATACTATGACAATAAACTATGTATGTTCTACTTTCTTTTATAATAATAATAATTACTCGTCATTTTGACTACATGGTTCTCATCCCTGTCAATTCAAGTTATGTTACATTACATTACATTACATTACATGTCATTTAGCTGACGCTTTTATCCAAAGCGACTTACAATAAGTGCATTAAACCGTGAGTCCAAACTCAGAACAACAAGAATCAAGCAAGTACAATTTCTTCAATAAAGTCAAACTACAAAGTACTATCCATAAGTGCCATTTAAGTGCTACTAAAGTGCTATCGGTAAGGGACATTTAAGTGCTACTACGGCATTCAAGTGCTACCTATTCAAGGTATAGTCGATGTTGATTAGATTTGAATAAATTGACAGAGAATTTGGGAAATACACAGATTTTCTTTCTTGCCAAGAGTTAGTTGGGTAGATTGATAGCACTGTCACGTCTATACAGTTATTAGAGAGCTACAGCTAGCTGCTGGATAGCTTAGCATAGCGTAAAGTTTGAAAACAGAGGAAAACAGCTTGTCAGTGCAGTCCTTGTTCAGGTGCATTATTAAGAATTTTATCAAGCAAAAGTGAGAACTGTTTCTTTTTACTTTTAAGGTGTTTGTGACGTAAAAGACATGCAATTTGAATTTATTGGGCTCTGGGAATTTGTGATGGATTATTTTCTCTTTTTTCTGACATTTGTTTACTATTTAATTATTGATAACTTCAAAAAAAGTTTAGTGGCTGAATAATCGATAATAAATTAATTATTAGTTGCAGTCGTAATGTTGCTGCTGATCCAGTGTTGTTCTGCTTCTCTTCCTGTTCTCTGTCAGCTTCACGGAGACTCACAGGCAAAAATCCAACGAATTCTGCGACTGATTTCAGGTGGAGGTCTGTCCATGACAAACTCCCACCTCTTGTGTGGAGACTTCCTCTACAGTGGACACACTGTGATGCTCACCCTCACCTACCTATTCATCAAGGAATGTGAGTACTCAAAGCATCACTGGTTTGTTTGCTTTGTTTTAAATAATTTATGTGAATTTCCATGAATAATATATAAATTACATTGTCTGTTTCCACTCTCATCCCACAGTATTTTATCGTTCAGCCACACGTTGAACTTGTACGAACAATTAGGATTAAATAACTGACATGTGTTGCCACTGTTATTGCTTCTCTGTCCCACATTGTAGAAAGTGAGATTTTCATGTCTTTTCATTATAAAACAGAGGGCTATATTATTACTGTAAATGTATCAAAATGCTTATTGTTATAGATACAGCCTGTATTCAGAAACTGAGCCTTTAATCGAAAAAAGGTGAAACAGTAATTCAAGTCAGACATAAACACACCCGACGTCAAATGGCATGGAAGTCCACACAGTGAATTACATACTTTTAGACTTTATGTAGTGATTGTGTTCAGAAACGTACTGCAACAACGTTGTAGCTGCTATTTTCATTTCCATTGTTGATTCCATCTCTTGTAACAGGGTTCCCGCAGATCCTTGAAATGTCTTAAATTCAATATTCAGAAGAGGATGCTCAAAGAGTTAATTTTAACTTTGTATAGCAGATGCACTGGGATGCATTTAGATCGGAAGTCGGGAAAATTGACTCTAAATTATTGACTCCTGAGTGAGCACTATTTGTAGTTGCATTGTACGTGAATGATATCAACTGACAGGAAGTAAACATGGACCTAATCTGTTACAGGTATATTCTGTTTTTTAATAGAAACCCAAAACACAAGTATGGACCTGTAAATGAGAAAATGTCTCCTTTAAAAACTAAAATATCCTAAGTTATAAGGATAATGTGCATGGAAAAAGTTTGTGAGGATGAGATATGACAAGCAGAGGTTACGTTGTTTTTTATTCTCCTTATAATCATGTTCCGTCCTGTAGCCCTGCTTATCTGTGTGTTGCCACTGGGATGCTATAGTCTGCCCTTTTTTAACAGTTAAAATGTCCAACACTCTTGTCTCTCCTTCCCTCTCTCTAAAGACTCGCCACGATCGTTTTGGTGGTACCATCTGATATGCTGGCTGCTGAGCGCCGTGGGTGTGGTGTGCATCTTGGTGGCACATGAGCACTACAGTGTGGATGTGGTCGTGGCCTATTTTATCACCTCCCGCCTGTTCTGGTGGTACCACACCATGGCCAACTTACAGGTCCGAACACAGAGCTTTAGACTGGGTGGCTGCTCGTGTGTGTGTTGGAGTGTAAGAGGGTTCCCCTCTCATTGAACCGTGTTACATATTAATCATTATGAATGGAAGGCTTTACTCTCAACCTGGTGACAAATGATGTATTCACAGCATTTACTTCAAGTGTACCAGCTAAGAGGTACATGTCAGCACAGTAATGTATTACAGTTTCGGTTTCGACGAAATCATCTATTTATTACATGTAATTATATATTTTGAGTACATACATTTGAATACATTTTTAACCTGTGTCACAATGTGTCAGAACTGGATATAATTTCAGTCAGTCATTATGTGACTTCTAAACATGGTGATTTACCCCCTCCACTGGCCAAAGAATAGACTGTTGATAGTGTGATACCAAGCAAAATAGTTTGTCAAGGGATATTTAAATCATACGGTTTACCACACATAAATCACAACCCTGGCTTCTGACTTCAATGAAAATTCCATTTGCATTATTTTTATTTGCAGTTGCACCATATAAATAAACTAGTTTATACATTAGTAGTACTTTAGAAAAACAAAGAATACCGAGGAAAAGACGGCATTCTAATGAAAAGCCTAATCGCATAACATACTGATCAACGTATTCAACATAATGAACAAATGGCAAGCCTCAGGGCACTGGAGCCCTGAGGCTTCATATTAACTTATTGTTTTAAGACAAACTAGAAAAATAAATGAATCTATCCTTTGATATAAAATGAGTAGATGTTATTTTTATAACGTTTACACTCCTAGGCAACTAAAACAATTACAACAACACAAAGGGTCCACATGCTTCATTCTTGCATCATGGCTATGAGACATGTCTCACATGCAATGGCACTAAAAGCAACTTTTAAATCATATAAACATGTCACATTACGACAAAAAGTGTTTGGTCTGTTCATCAGCAGCACAAAGCCGCATCTCTTGTATGGAGTTGAATATATAAACAAAGACTTCTGTTATTATTACTGATGTCATTCTAAAGGATAACTTGTATTTTCTTGACAGACTCTGAAATGCTCGCCTAACAACTACCTCACCAACACCTGGTGGAACCCACTGTTCAACTTCATGGAGAGGAACGTGCAAACCTCGGTGCCATGCTCTTACAGTTGGCCCATCACCTGGCCTCCTGCCTGCCTGAAGAGCCCCTGCAAGAAGTACTCAATGGTTCAGAGCACACGAGAGGAGTGACATGACCCCGATGCCCCTGTCTGCTGGACCGCAACATAATGATACCAAATGGATAGCTATGAAAGAAATATCTCTGCAAAAATGAAGGATCATCATATTGTCTGTGTGTGTTCTTTGTAGATGTAATTTATTTATGAGAGAAACAACTGCAACGTCCTCATTGTTTTTGTAACTCAGCTTCATGGACCTTCAGACATGAACAAACAAATTGTTGCAACTGACTCACAGGTTTGTTACAGTATTTGCAAGACTTGATTTGGGATATGCTACTGTAACTCTTTTATACTGTATGTGTCGACGGGGTTTACCTCAATATCATAACAATGTGCTCAAGTCACAAGGTGCCTTAGTGTGTTAAAGATCAGTAGGTGTACCACAAATGCCATTATGAGTCTTGATATATTTGTTGTTGTTTCTTCATTTTATTATTATTATTAATTTTGTATTCATTTTAGTAGCCTTACATGTGTATATCCATAGCTGTAGTCTAAACATTGTAATGTTGTATTAAAGTTTAACTATACTAAGGCTTCATGTCATGATGCTGTATACAGCAACTGTTTGTTTTAGACAACTTTTCAACCTTGGAAGAGTTCTCATAAGTGACATAAGAAATAATCCTTTAATACCATTCAAATTACTTGTCACAAAGGGCTTTATGTCATGTCGTTTATCATGGCTGTAGTGGCCATTCGTCCAATAAATTAAAATAAATAATCAAAAGAAAAAGCTATCCTAATATTAAAAAATTCTACCCTAAATAAGCAAACATCTAGAATAATTAAACAATACTTGTTAATAAAATAACTAAATACTAACATAATAAATAGCTCCTACAATGGCTTTAGATGTTGCATTGTCTGATCCTCTTCTGATCAGCTTCTCTTACATGTACATTACCGCTGACACTCGATTCATCATGCCTTCTACAAAATAGTTTTATCCATAGCCTATGCTAAACAATCATTAAGCATATTTCAACAAAATGGAAAAGTTATTAATGATTTAGATTTTAAACACGTATCTGCATGTGGACATGTGGAATTACTAATGTCTCCTTCATTGGACCTATGTTTTTTAACCTCTAAATTATATCGTTATAGACAGAATCACAAAACCCATTAACATCGCAGATGATATCTATCTATAGCTTTCACCGACTTTTACCCCAATAGACACATACATGTCTATGAACCAGAACCTTATTGTATCAAATAAAGAACAAACTGAGATCACCGTCTTTCTAAAGAAGAACGGCTTAAAGTGGAGGCTTATCTTGACATGCACGTTTATTTCTCTAACCTTTGTGTATGGGGAAATAAACCTGCCTTGCCTTTCATTGGCTGATAAATGGTCCGGTCTACATCCAGGACATGGTCAAACCGTACACCCCAGCCCGTTCCGTCGCAAACTAAAAACACATCTTTTTCGACTATACCTTGAATAGGTAGCACTTAAATGCCGTAGTAGCACTTAAATGTCCCTTACCGATAGCACTTTAGTAGCACTTAAATGGCACTTACGGATAGTACTTTGTAGTTTGACTTTATTGAAGAAATTGTACTTGCTTGATTCTTGTTGTTCTGAGTTTGGACTCACGGTTTAATGCACTTATTGTAAGTCGCTTTGGATAAAAGCGTCAGCTAAATGACATGTAATGTAATGTAATGTAAATCTGCATCGTCACTGTCGAAGTGCACCAATCACAACAGGTCACAGCGCTGTCAGCCAATAGGAAGCCAATAACGATGTTGCTGTTTCACAACACCACAGGAAGCGCACGAGCTGCGCCGTGTTCTTTAACCTAGTTGGTATATTGTAGATTTTACTGTTACTGTGTGAATACTCCTAAACATGGGATAGCATTGTCGGCCCACTGAGTTTAACTTTGACACCATGGTGTCGCTGTCGTGGCTGCAGCGTCTGAGCAGCGCTTTACTGTCGCGAGGCGACAGTGCAGCTCTGCTCGTGTTCCTGCTCGTGCTCTGTTTACTTTATGTTCGTCAGAAGCGACGGGACCTCGCGAAAATCCCACCGGGACCGCCGCCGTGGCCGCTAGTCGGGAACTTCGGCTTCTTCTTCGTGCCCTCTTTCATCCGGAGGAGGTTTGGACCGAAATCTGACAGCGCCGACAAAAACGCGATGATTGCTTTAACGGAAAAAGCCGAAGTTTATGGCAACATGTTCAGTATTTTTGTCGGGAGCCAGTTGATGGTGGTGCTGAACGGATATGAGGTGGTCAAGGATGCGCTTTCAAACCATCCCGAGGTGTTCTCCGACAGACCAGATATCCCCACTGTCACCATCATGACCAAACGCAAAGGTAAACTGCTTTAGTCCAGAAATGATGTATTGATATATAAATATATATATTTATAAAACATATATATGTTTTTTATATATATATATATATATATATATATATGTATGTTTATATAAATAAATTATTATTATTATTATTATTATTATTATTATTATATATATATATATATATATAATTATATTTTCTGGTTAAATTGAACTTTAGGAATAGTCTTTGCACCTTACGGGCCAGTGTGGAGAAAGCAGCGTAAGTTTTGCCACACCACACTCCGAAACTTTGGCCTGGGGAAACTGAGCTTGGAGCCTTGCATCCAGCAAGGCCTGGCTACCCTCAAGACGGAGCTGCTGCAGCTGAGTGAGAAGTCTGCTGCCACCGGGTTGAACCTGGCCCCGCTGATTAGCAACGCCGTGTCAAACGTCATCTGCTCACTGATCCTGGGACAGCGTTTCCACCACGAGGACCCCGAGTTCCGCAACATGCTGGGCCTGATGGATCGTGGGCTGGAGATCTGCGTGAACAGCCCTGCGGTCCTCATCAACATCTTCCCCCTGCTGTACTACCTGCCTTTTGGGGTATTCAAGGAGTTGCGTCAGGTGGAAGAAGACATCACAGCGTTTCTGAAGAGAATTATTGTCAAGCACCGGGAAACATTAGACCCAGATCACCCGAGGGATCTTGTGGACATGTACTTGATGGAGATGGTGGCCAAGCAAGCTGCTGGAGAGGAGAACAGCAGCTTCACAGAAGACTATCTCTTTTATATAATAGGAGATCTCTTCATCGCTGGCACTGACACCACCGCAAACTCAGTTTTGTGGATTCTGCTCTACATGGTCCTGCACCCTGATATCCAAGGTAAACGTAGAACAAGTCCTTTTTAGACTGCTTATATTACCTTGTGAAATTAAGCCCTTTGTGTAGTTTGCTTGTGCAAAAGTGACTTCTGAAATGCCGTGGAGATATCTCTAATGGGATTCGGTCCAATTTTGATAAAGTTATAAAGTACAAAAGCAATGATCTGTTTCTAGCAGAAAACCAGAAAATGACCTCAGCTCAATGTTCTCATGGCAGATTTCCAATGTAACTGATATGCACACACAAATCATAATTAAGCACATTTGACTATAGTTGTGATGCAATTCATTTATGATTTCAATACATATAAATAATTAAATGGTTTAAAATATAATTTCAGTTATACAACATTGTAGAGCTTCAATATTTGTAGTTGAGATACTGACAAGCGACATTGTGGTTGTAGAACTGAATATAAAATGTTTTTAGGAGTATACAAATCACAGATATTATTATTTCTACTTAAAGTGAAACCCCTTTGGGGGATTTGGACATCTGCTGTGGGAACCCACGGCTCTGAACACTTCCTGTTTTAAGGACAACTAAATGTTGATTATGCATTTAACCGCTTCTCCAACTCTTGCACAACGACATTGATCATCACATCAAAGCATGCATCTTTCTAGCACTTTGAAGTGTCCCAAAAGCCACACTTATGTTGTACTCCGATGAGGAGTTCATTAATCATCCAAGAATGACGTGCTTAATGTTTTTCCGTTGTTTTGAGTTCAGACAAGGTCCAGAGAGAGATCGATGAAGTGGTGGGCGTACAGCGGATCCTGTCTTTGACTGACAAGGGAAGTTTGCCTTTTACTGAAGCCACCATCATGGAGGTGCAGAGACTGACTGTTGCGGTCCCTCTGGCTATTCCTCACATGGCCTCCGAGACAACAGGTAAAGTATTTATTTGTATTTCACTGAGTCCTCTGCTATTAATCAACTGGTCAGGTTTCAGAGTCTCAGATTGTATCTCAGGGATGGAAAAAGATCGACAGAGCTGCATTTAGTTGATTTGTCTTAATTTCACATCTGATTTGCTGAGGTGATGGTTTTTTTAGTGTGTTTTCTTTCTGCCCTTTCTTTCCAGAGTTCAGAGGCTACACTATTCCGAAAGGAACAGTTATTGTTCCCAACCTGTGGTCTGTTCATAGAGATCCTACAGTATGGGACGAGCCCGACAGTTTCAACCCAGCACGCTTCTTAGACGAGGAGGGAAAGGTGTTCAGGAAAGAGTGCTTCATACCATTCGGGATTGGTAAGCCATTCCTGCCTCATATCGGCCAAAGAATCGCTGATCTATGAATGCATCTTAAATGTCCGTGCCCCATGCGCTAATGATTTATCCCCTGTATCTTCCAGGTCGCAGAGTGTGCATGGGTGAACAGCTGGCGAAGATGGAGCTGTTCCTGACGGTTACCAGCTTACTGCAGGCCTTCAAATTCAGCCTGCCAGAGGGAACGCCTCCTCCTACGCTGAACGGACGATTCGGCCTGACGCTGGCTCCCTGCCTATACAATGTGTGCGTGAGCCCTCGTAGTTGAAACACTGGAATATTTGATTCTCTCCAAATCAAAGACCTTGACCAACCGCAAGACAATATAATCTGTGTTATATTAAAAAGGATATGAACAAAGTACGTTTTTATTTTTATTTGATGTATGTATCATTTTGCTAATGCAGTTATGGCTGCATAGCATGTTCATCTTTACAATGTTATGATCCAAAGCAGCTTCTAATTATCTCCTTTGAGATGCTGGAACCAGCAAATGTTTAATATATTTACTTATATTATATATTTACTTATTTATATGTGTGTATATATATATATATATACTTGATAATCAAGTAACAATTAAGGTCAGTTTTATGATGCATAAAGAGATGCACTGAGAGATTAGTACATGTTTATTAGATTTTTCAGTTAAAAAATTATTTTCCTTGCTCACTTGATAAATGGATGCCAATAAAGAGTTTATTTATAAATACCTCAATGTATCGTGAATATATATATGTGGTTCAATTAATTTACTCTTTAATGTCTTTGTCTAAAATTGTTGACATTTTACATTCATTATGTTTGTAGCATAAGAATATATTTGTATCCAAACAGTAGAAGAAATAGTTGGCTCAATGATAGAAACTTGAAAAAAAACATAAAACTTAAATATCATAATTTTGAGTTTGAAGTAGAAGTGTTTCTTCTACCACATCCAATACCAAGATGTCCGGTTAGAGAAAGGGTGAAAAGTAAAGCAAGACGCCCCAAATCACTGTACCCACGTCCTGGCTACTCGCAGTCAGAAATCCTGGTTAAATACATTCCAATTCACTGGGAATATTTGCAGATATTAATAGTTTAAAATTCCATTTTAGTGGATACAACTGGAAAAGAACAAATGGAAAAAAGTCCTTCAGCCAGATTACACCAAAGACTTTTCTCCTGCGTAAGTAACTAATATTTAATGAAAACGATGTCAGCTGGGATCGGCTCCAGCGACCCTAAAACAGGATAAGCGATTCTGATAATGGAATAAAGACCCAGAGGTCTTCGGTAGTGTTCAAACTTACAAATTAGCATGTTTCATTCTCTACTCGGGTAGATGTTACTCGACTATCTTTACATGGATAATAGTTATATGATGTGTTATCTGAATATAGCATAGCAAACCTTTTAACTGTC
This sequence comes from Cyclopterus lumpus, assembly GCF_009769545.1. NCBI lineage: Eukaryota > Metazoa > Chordata > Actinopteri > Perciformes > Cyclopteridae > Cyclopterus > Cyclopterus lumpus. The sequence goes on from NC_046966.1 coordinate 17,286,912, forward strand.
GGACAGCTACTATGTTTTAGACTGCACGTCTGCTATATGTTGCACTGAGGGTTTATGAGATTTTGTATGATTTGTTTGTGTGATTACAGATGCAGTCAGAAAGAATCGTGTCACATGTGCAGCCACAGATGATGAGATTCTGAAACATGCAATGAGGTGGTTCAACCTGGCAGCAGCCCGGGGAGGCTCTGGGAGGCGGGCCACTGTCAACATCCAGACTCATTTTGCGAATCTGTTCCAGAGCCTATGATGCCTCCAAGGTGGATCCAGAGCGGAGTCAGTTTGCTATCTGGGTTACTTAATTACATTTAATGTGACTCTACTGTACATCTACTCTACTGCAGTTCAGAGGTACACGTTGTACTTTCCACTGCACTATTTGTCACTTAAAATTACTTGTTACTTTTACATAAAACACGTGGTATGCTTGTATGAGATTAATTGGTGCTATACTGCCAAGTAGTGTACAAAGTATTTTACAATAAGAACTACAACATTTGAACATTTGATTACATGCGTTTGATTAATATATATATATATAATATTCTAAACACTGTGAAAGTACGAGTATTTACGTTCGATACTTTAAGTACTTTTCGCTGATAATACCTACCTCTTTAACATTTTGAATTCAGTACTTTTATTTGTAGGCCTATGGAGTATTTTTACATTCTGTATTGCAAATTCTGAATATTCGTGGCTAAGCCCTGAACTGGAGTTTTCGACGTACAACACTAAGTAACTAAGTACACTCAGTAACATTTGTGTTTACTTGGGAGTAACGACATCTGTGTGAAAGGTCGTGGTGCGACGTGATCACGTGACTGCATGACCTTCCGCCCACTTCTTAACGTGCTCGTCCCGCAGCAGGTTGACACATCATGGCGTTCTTCACTCATCAGATCTGCAGAAGTTTGTCGTCCTCGGCTGTGAGGAATGTCGCTATTAAACATGTCACAATCATCGGAAGTGGACAGATGGGGGCCGGAATTGCACAGGTAAGCGACATTGCAATGCCTCTGGTCCATGTTTAGCCACGTAGCTAGCGAGTAGCTTCACTATAGTTCGTGAAGCAGCTGCGCGGACGTACATTTGACAATCCAACCAGGTGTTCTTCTTCCTTGAAGTCTCCTCTTCTTTCAACAGAGCACCTTTTGTGTGGCGTGAAGGTTGTCCAACCGGCACGGTGTGACCTATCGTATAACCTTTCAAAATAAAAGCCTGTCGCTGTATTATATTTCGTTGAGAGTGAATGGGAGTCTTGTCTCGCAGCACAGACACGCGCATTGATCCCATAAGGAAGTCGTGTTGTAAAATAGCTTCGTTGTCATTCATTAAACACAGCTGTTACCTTAAGGTGTGACGTAAGGAGACAAGACTCAACTCTGATGAACTGCAGGATACACATTTGGCCGCATGGGGTCGCTCGCCATATAAACTGGAGAAGTGTTATCCTACATATTTACCGTATGACACAATATACACTGTTTAGCGTTTCCTATATAAAGACAATTCTTACTTTACAAGTGGTACCTACTTTTGTCAAAATACTTTTATTGATGTTTAAGTGCTACACATTTTTTTAAATTAATATATATATATATATATATATATATATATATATATATATATATATATATATATATATATTAATTAATAAAAAAAAAAATAATATATAAATAAATTGTTTGTAGTTATGTTGACCTAAATTCTTTCTGACAGGTGGCTGCATCAACTGGTCACTCGGTGACGCTTGTAGACACAAATGACGACGTCCTGAAAAAGGCTATCAAAGGAATTGAAGGGAATCTCAAAAGAGTAGTCAAGAAGAAGTTTTCTGACAAGCCAGAGGTGAGACATCAGATCCCCAGACGAAATAGAAACACAAAAGTATGAGAGTGAAATGTGATGAATTTTGGTTTGTTTCAGGCGGGTGAAGAGTTCATCCAGAAAGCCCTGCAGAACGTGTCAACCTCGACAGATGCTGCATCTGTAGTTCAGGGCTCTGATCTTGTGGTGGAGGCCATTGTGGAAAATATGAAAATCAAGCAGGATCTCTTCGGTGGGCTTGACAAGCTGGCACCAGCGTGAGCATAGTTCTGTTTTTGTGTTATTTTTGAGCTACATCATTTAGATTAGAAGCTCAATGCTGTTAATGTTCATTTCTAAATCTAAGACCAAGTTTTGTTTGGAGATGGAAGTTGGCACGGTACATTTGGTGGCTTTTGTGAAGGAGAATGAAATGGAAGGTCTGCTTTTATTATTAACTGTTGTCGATATTCTGTTTTATGTATGCTTCTGTTTTTCTGCACACTTTTTTTTTTTTTAGACACACCATCTTTGCCAGCAACACATCCTCCCTGTCCATCACTGACATCGCTAGCTCCACCAACAGGCTGGATAGATTCGCCGGCCTTCACTTCTTCAACCCAGTCCCTGTGATGAAGCTCGTAGAGGTACGAGCCTGCGCAGAACAGGGTTTCTAAAAAGGGTTGTTCTAAGAGCGCCTGTGCATAAAAAAGGCAGTTCAGAGGGATGAAAGAAAAGATAATTGACACATAGATATGCGTCCTTGGATTAGTAATGAAATGGAAATGAATACAGTATATCCAAAAAGTAATTTTCTCATTTTCTGCGCAATAAAATGCAGAAAGTGAGTGGCGGTAATATTAATATATTTTCCTGGATGAAGCTACAGGCCTTGGGGGGCTTCTGCTTGCACTAAATATTGTCATCTTCCTTTTTGCAGTAAGCTTTGACTCTTAACTGTAGTGGACTTTTATTTAAATTCCAATTTACCACTGAGACTACTGAATTTGAAAAGTAAACACCATCAATCCAGCAGCTCAGTTTTGCTTAATCTTTCACACTTTTCTCAACAGACATAATAATCCTCGAGAGAACAAAACAGACCTTGAAATACGATTTTTAAACGTGAATTCCCATTTTTCAGAAATGTAATAGAAATATTGTCTTGATTTGTCGTATCCTGCTTTTCGGCTTAATGGCCTACTGATTGTCACAGTTACAACCATAAAGTAGTCCCTAAAAGGAAGTGGTGACAGCCAACCGCTTAGCCTTCAAGTCACCTTGATATCGCCACTCGACCGGGCCGGTGGGGCTTGTCACGTCTAATGTTGTGCTTTTATGTTTTCTGAAGTTGTGTTCTACGGGGCTTGGAAGAAGTCAAACTGCTGCAATGTGTCCCCTCTCATATTGATAACAAATATTAAACCTTAATACAAACCTCATGATAAACTACAATTATTGATTGTGTGAGAAATACAAACAGGGAGAGGGATTTGATTGACACCTCAGCCAACTCATCAATTCTATAGTTAGTTTTTTTTTTTAGGAAACATAATTCACATGTTTTACAGTTTAATATATTGCATAACATTTGAACTAATTTCAGATGAATGAAAAAATATTAATTAAGGTAACTTAAATGTACCACTAAGCTTCTGGAGGTGCAACACCACCTCTCTATTGGCCATCCACCACTGCAGTTTGAAAAATGTACTTATTCAGTTTCTTACTGCCACTAAACGAGAGGAAATGACTTTTTCCACTCTTATGTCTGTATGGTCAATATAAAGCTACGTCAGTCTGTGCCAGTAGCTCAGCCTATGGAGAGCTGGGTTGGGAACCAGATGTTGGCCTGTTCAAATCCCAGGTCCCATGTCTATTGCTAGTAATACTTTAATTAGAATAAAAGTTGATTACGTATTCATCTTTCACAGGTCATTGGAACCTCAGCAACAAGCCAAGAGACTCTTGATTCTCTCCTGAACTTCAGCAAAATACTGGGAAAAACCCCAGTGTCCTGCAAGGTAAGATTGTCTGTGTGATGTCATTACAGCTGTAGTCTCAACAGCCCACTCAGCAGCATCCAACACCTCTTTATTCAGGACACGCCAGGATTCATTGTCAACCGCCTCCTTCTTCCCTACCTCATAGAGGCCGTCCGAATGTATGAGAGAGGTATGTATACCTGCATGTGCGCCTGTGTGTAATGTCAATGGTAAAATAGTAAAGTTTGTGTATTGTTACCCATGATGCAGTGAAGAAAAATAAGAAAGGTCTGCTCATTGTCCATTATAAACTAATAATAATAATAATAATAATAATAATAAAATAAATAAATAATAATAATAATACAAGTTTCTCTCTTTTTTTTTTTTTTTTTTTAAAGAAAAAATAAAATAAGAGCATAGATATATTCTGAGAAAAACACATTTAATTTAAACTTAAACACAAAGTAAAACTTACCCAAGCTGTCTTGGTTATTAGTCTTTCCACTGTTTAAACAATGATCAGAATAAGCCCTCAATTAACAGAGTTGGACCTGAAAATATCCTTGCTCTACTTTCTGAGTATATCTGGTTTTCAAAGAGCATTACATATTGAGGTTCTATTTCAGTATGCTTTTAGTATAATCTTCTAGTTTTTGATTTTCTGTATCTTTTGTATGGTTCTGATTTTGGTTTTTCTGTTTCCTCCCTCAGGTCATGGGTCCAAAGAGGACATTGATATTGCCATGAAACTGGGTTGTGGTTATCCCATGGGACCCCTTGAGCTCTCGGACTATGTAGGACTAGATACGATGAAGTTCATCATGGATCGTGAGTAAAACTATGTGGGAAATATAAGTATGATGAAACCAGGGGTGGTGGATTGTTACTAAGTGCTTTTACTCAGGTACTGTACTTAAGTACACATTTGAGGTACTTGTTCTTTCTGCCTTTTTTTTGTTTTCATTCCTCTTACTACTTCGACCCCAAAACATGTCGGAGGGAAATACTGGACTGCATCTTCAGTTACTTTACAAATCCAGATCGATCACTTCATGGAGGAAATAATCAGTAGATTAGTCCCTAATTAAAATAATCATTGGTTGCAGTCTGATACAAAGTAGTTTAAAAATAAGCTCCACCTCAGTCAAATCCTGTTTTACAATAATGCAGGAGTAAAAATAATCTGCTATATTTAAGTACAGTACTACAATTTAACAGTCACACGGGTCAGGTTCCTGATTATACTTGCAAACATTTACTTGAGTAACATTTTTAATGAAGGACATGTACTTGTAACGAAGTATTTCTACAGTTTGGTATTAGTAATTTTACTTCAAGAATAGTTCCTCCACCACTGGATATGAGTTTAATTTTAAAAGTGTGATCGGCTGGCATAATATCAATCTGCTGCAACGGGGGAAACAAAGCTAATTCAAATGGACTGATATGTTGAATGAAAAGCACTTGACGTGTTGTTGTCATTTCATTTCTTTAGATTGGTCTGCAGCGAACCCCGAGGACCCGTCCTTCGCCCAGAGTGAGCTGCTGAACAAGTTGGTTGCAGAGGGCAAATTGGGCAAAAAGACAGGAGAAGGATTCTACAAGTACAAGTGATTGACTGGCGCCCTTATGAAACTAGTCAGCACTTCAGAAAATAAGCCATCCAACAGGGACTGGTTAGAAACGGAAATAGAAAAAGTGCCTTCTATAATAAAGGCCGACTTTTGTCTGTCACTCCATTTACTTCTAGACGTGTACTGAAGTACATCTTTTTGTGTGAGACGAGATTAAATCCGATATAAATAGTTTTTTCAAATACTTGGTGTCTGTTCTCATTGTAGCAGTGGTGTTGAAAAGTGAATGCCTACGAGCATCAAATAATTTAACATTTGTGGTACAACAACAACACTGATTTGGAAGAAACAACTTTTATTGGACTCTACTAATGTGACCTGAGGGGTTCAGCTGTGCAGAGTAAAGTGTCTTGTACCTCCATGAGCTGTAACAGACGTGTTCTTTACGTTTCCTTGCACATAAAACATCTGCAAGGCCATTTTTCGAAAATGTTAGTTTGCATCCACAAGCTGGTCTTCTTCTTCGCTGCCTTTGTCGGCACATCGCTGCTCATCTTGGCGCATTACCGCCACCTGTTGGTTCATCTGAAGCTAAGGAGGCTTTATCTGTTCCAAATTAGACAAATCAAAGTGGATATCAACCAAAAATAATTTTAGTACAAATTTGCGCATAACGTTATTCACCATAAAGCACAAGCCTTTTTTTTTCTTCTTGACTGTCCAAATGGAAACGTTAAATCCAAAACAACTCACGGTTGAATGACTCCTGATATCTCCTCCAGCGGCCGCACGCACGTTACGAATAACGGCACAGCAAGCCATATTATTTGTCCTACATTAATATAAAACTCTTATTTAACATTTTTATCCATTAGGCACAAACAGCCAAAAGGTCCAGTTTGGTGACTCCAATTGGCCGAGGTCACACCGTTCCCTTAATTATGCACAACTTAAAGCCTTTATATTATTTACACAGCCGACTTCTATAGAAATGTACCCCGTATATCTGAGAGGAAAGGGGGCACTAGCTGTAGGGACCAACACCTTTTTTGTTTTGTTCCAGGCTGTAAACATGTTTATTTCTGCTGTAAAGTTGGCGACAGCCTCAAGTGGCCACTCGGTGAACTGCAGTTAATGGCGAGGCTGCTGCTTGATTTGAAGTGATATAAAAATACACTGCTTTCAATGATAATGCATTGTCTGATATTGTTTCAAATTAAACCATTTGTTAATCAATTACCGCGTTTAAAGTTATCTTCTCGCATGGAGTAAATCCGTGATGAATTGAAGTAAGTGGGGTCCAGGTTTAACAGCAAAACCATATCAACAATTACTAAAGTCTCATTTAAACAAACGTGTATGCATACTTCTCACACACATGTGCATTGTCGCCTACATCTTATTGTTTAAAATACTTGCACTTCCATACATAACCTTTTATTTAAACAATATTCTATTTATACTATTGGTACTTGCTTCTTTACATGTTAAAGGTGTATTTGATTATCCGAATCAAGACTTAAGATAGAGACTATTGTTCGGATTGTGCATGAGGCAAACGTGATATTTGGGAATTTATAAATAAAATTGGTCTGAATGCATAGAATTAATCATTTGTCACATGCTTTTGGGAATGTTTAGCTTCATTAAATTGTCCTGTTAGTCAACAGGAACACAAGGTGGTGCTGTTTTACTTTAAATGAGATCTTCAAGAGGCACAATTCAGATTTGCCTATAAATACAGTTTTCCTTTGATCGTGGCACTTTAATACAACATATTTTTTTACTTCAATATTCAATTGTTATCTTAAGAGTTTTTACATTATTTGAAGTCTAGAGACAATTTTTACATTGAGAGACGGGAGAACAAAAATCGCACCCTTTAAATTGATCAATTGACAAAAGGTGTTTTTACTGGCATGATGTCGGTCTCTTTTGTTTTATTACCACAATAATACTGTATGAATGTAGCCTCAATCGATGTGCTTTTGGAGTTAAAATAAGCTTAAAGTTTCCACAAAGACTAAATAAAACATGTGATATCTGATGTGTTTTACCTGCTTCACATTATCAGTACATACACAGCACGACCAACTATGCGTTACACATTATAATCTCCAAGGATGACACACAGACTGCTACATCTGGCACTTCCAGCTCTGTCTTTCCACCACACACGTGATCAAATGAGCCAATGGTGCCTTTTTTATTTTTCTTACAAAAAAACAAAACATGTTGAAACAGTTCAAATATGACCACTTGGGAAGCAAAATGCTATACCAAGATGACAGTGACCCGAAATATGATGATAAAAAAAAAGGAATTCATCAAGTAATACTAAAAGAGAGCATTAAAATCATAATGTTACAGAGATGCTTGCATGGAATAAAACAACATGGCTAAAGACCACACTATTAGCTACCAGAGAGAAAAGACAAAGGTCCATTGCAATAAAAGAAAGACTGCCAAGTGCTGGGGTAAATATATATATCTGCTTCATTTGTCATGTTTTAGAACAATAAAATATAGGCCTCTGAGCCATCACTCTCGCCTTTGTCCTAATGTTGCCTGCAAAAATACCAAGAAAATTGACATATCCTGACAGTTTTAAAAAGTACACATACTGAGCATTATTTTACATCTGAGCAAGACTCAAGGTCACTATTTGTTACAAATAGTTATCAAAAGAAGCCATAAGTTTCAATTTTCTGCAAGATGCTTCAACAAGAAAAATGGCTTTCCTGTGTCCAAAGCTTATTTTCATATATACCACTATATAAAAAAAAAAAAAAAAAAAAAAAACAATATTTAAAAAAAAAAAAAAAAAAAATCACTAAAATATACACCGAGAAATTGAAACAAGGGTTCAAGATACAAAAAAGCATTCAAAATCAAATTCAGTCTAAAATGAAAAGCAAATGAAAACGTTGATCCTTTTTTGCACCAACTGGTCAGCAACAAACTAAAATGGCGTCTTGAGGACGTTTCGTAGACAAGATGAGATTCCTCCGGCTTCCTTAGTGCAGTCTAAAAAGAGGTGTTTGGTCGGTCGGGCGAAACCCCAAATGGTCTCAAAAATCCAGGGAGAGGGCGTGGGGGAGGGGAAGGGGGGGTGTTCAGGGAGTGAATGTCGGCCTAATGAACTATACAAAGGAACCGAAGTGACAAATAACTTACAGTAACGTAGAGACAGGTGTTTGGGCGGTGCAGTGGAGAAGTTAGTGCACACATCAAAATCGCTGCGGTTTTTCAGTGCCGTGCCTCGGGATCTCAGTAAAGCTGATTGTAAAAGGAAACTGACAAAACACAGACTTCAAATTTATGTGTTTTTTGTTTTTTTTTCCGGTGAGAGAATGTGGTTGCGTGAGGGTGCTCCTACTAATCATGATTGTCTTGTTCAGTTCAGTGTCTACAGCAGGCGCCTTCGGGACGGGAGTGGAGCCCAACAGTGAAGGGCTTACGGTGGATGGTGGAGGCATGTGACTGTGTTGCAGGACATGGGAGTAGGGGTTGGGTGGTGTCGGGAGAGATGGGTGGAGGGGGGGGAGAGGAGTGGGGTCCTCTGAGAACTGGAGGCTTTGAGGGTCTTCATGGAATCTAACAGGCCTCCGTCTCAAGCAGAGGGCCCGTAGCTGCTGCCTTCGCTTTGCATGTGGAGAAATTGTTCCGTTTCCCTCCTGGAGAGAAACAAAACAAAAAACAAAAACAAAACAAAGACGGGGACAAAAGAAAAGACTTTTTAAATCAACCAAACTATGAAGTCACTGCAGTTGTCTACCACCAAAAGGAAAACATGAGAACCACATCAGTAACTTACACCAAAACAATGGCCGCATTCACGACACATTAACCCAAACCAGACATACCAAGATGACTCAGAATGACTCGAGAGTGTCTCACCATGCAGGCATGCCTACCGGGTTCAGGGAGGGACACATTACCTGTCATTACCATCAACATCGCCGATCACTATTTATATCTTCGCAGTGTTACAGTTGATTGAATGAAAAGCCTTTGCAGCTGTGTTGAGCCAAAGCGCTGAACTACAGAGGGGTTATAGGTCAGTGACAGGATGTGGGCCGGTCTAGCTTTGATGTAGTCTGACATGGGGGTTGCTGTGACCCAGCTGGCAGTGCTACGCTGTTCTTTGCCCTGCCCTGACTGACTCATCCCTCCTCTCACTCTACCAAGGCGAGCACCCGATTGTGTAGCTTCTGGTTGACATTTAGGCTGCCGCTGCAGGTGGGCGAGGGCAAAACAAGACGAGGAAATACTCTGCACACAGGAGGATCACGGCATTGACCCAGTTAAACTAGCAGAGTTCATGGAACCGTGTTGGTAATTGGTGATCTGAAACCAACGTGGTTCAGGTGCGGGTTGACGTCGCGGTGTCACCTGACCTAACCCACTTCGCAGGACTCCCACAGAATTGGCCCCTTTTCCTGATGGGAAATTGTTTGTCATGCTGCAAAAGTGCTCTTTTCCCCGTCATGATCCAGGCTTGAGCTAACATAACAGAGTTAGCTTCAGTTATTGACAAGCCAAGGAGAGTTATTTTAGACCCGAGCAGCATCAAATAGAATCTGTGATCAAAGTGGAGAGGCAGAGATAGAGGTGGATAGATGCCTCCTGCGACTAAAAAGATGGATGTTTTGAGAAGACGAAAAAAGGGAAAGAAGCAGTATTAGTTTGCTTTTCTCTTGTGGCAAAGCCAAGAGTGTGTTTTTGTAGGAGAGAAGTCAGCTGATCCCTGCCCCGCATAAACACACACACACACACACACACACACACACACACACACACACACACACACACACACACACACACACACACACACACACACACACACACACACACACACACACACACACACACACACACACACACACACACATCTTTACCACATGTGGATAAAAGGGAACAGGACAGAGGCCACCTTTCCCGAAGAGAGCTCACCACGAGCTGCAGAAAGTAGAGACTGAAAGGAGCGCAGCGCTCCGAGAGAAAGAAAGAGCCCCTGTCGCTTTTATTTACCTCCGCCGCCCTCTCCCTTTTCATCCCAGGATCTCAAAGCGGGCCCGCACGCCCGGCACTGCACCCTGTTTCCTGGGGAGCATTTTTCCTTCCCCCACCACAGACATGAAAAGCTTTGGCCTTCCTGCCTGGGGAAGAGGCCTGAGGGGCTGCGGGCGAGAAGTGTGTGCATTTTTGTGCGTGTGCACACAAGTAAAAAAAAAAAAGAAGAAAAAAAAAAAGAAGAAGAAAATAAAAAGGTTGGTGGTAACAGCAGGGATGTGTACTTGCGTGGCGGTTGGTTGCAGGGGGCACCAGGCCAGCTCTTCACAAGGTCCAGCCGACACAAACACTGGGATTCAGGAGCAACTTGACCCTCCTCTCCTCCTCCTCCCTCTACATTAGCGCTCAGGAATGCCGGCTAGACTTTTTTGCAGGAAATGAAACGCTCCTCTGTTCAGAGGGCTAGCGAAGGTTTAGTCTCCCCCTTCTCTCTCCCCCAATTCCTTTCCCGCTACGGGACAGCGGGAGGGAGAAGGGCGGGGAAAGGAGTCGGACAAGCTCTCACCCCGCTTTTGAAGTGTGGGAGGTTAAGATAACTGGCACAACCTCGCGTCTCAATCGCTGCTTTCACCTCCCAGGCCAAATCAAAGAGGCCGCAGCTGGGGCCCGCCTGCCTTATAGACCCCTAACCTCCAAACCCACCCGCCTCCTCACCTCCGTCTCTCTCTCTACTCACAGCTCTGGGTTTTTTTTTGGTGCCATTAAAAAGGAAATCACCGCCGACAAATTACTCTAAAAATAAGCCAAGTGGAGAGAGGTGTCTCCAGCACAGGCTGAGGCGCAGACTTTACCGTGGCAGCGAGGGGGGGGGGGACAAACGAGAGTGAAAGACTGAAGATAGAGAGCAAGTAAAGACATGTCGGAGTCATCTTGAAAAACTAATCTGGTTAATTACAACCTATTTTTGTATATTTGGCCATCTTTTTTTATCCGTTATCATAACATTGTTGTTAACTGTTAATCTGGGAACATGGTGACAGCGCTTGAAAGAAGTCTGACAGGGCAAGAAACAAGTGCAGTGCACTTGATTTGAAGGGAAAAAAGGAAACTTATCACATTGCAGCAATTTACCTAGTGAGGACAATCTTACCAACATAACTTATTATTGGAATAACTTATCCGTTATCTGTCGGGGCGCCAAAATGTCCTCGCTAACTTTTAAATGATGCTTACGAGTAGTGCTGCCAATAATTCTTCACCTATTTATCTGTGATTTCTTTCATAAATGTATCATTTGATTAAAATGCCATCACAATTTCCCAAAGCTTAAGCAACAAAGGGCCAAATTTGATTGACCACCAGTAAACAACCAAAAATGTTGGGATTTATTTGTACAACTATCGGATATATATACTATGGATGCAGTACAATTCACATGAGTTACAACAAGCATCACTGATGACTGTCATGACAAAGGAACCAACATTGCTGTCAGTATCTTTCAAATCTAATAAGGACATGAATGCAGAAGTCGCTGCCTCCCTTTTTAATTTCAACCTGAGATCCAGAAAACATTAGGTGCCATAACTTTGTTGCATCATCCGCTGAGGTCAGCTCAGTCGGGCTCAGACGAACAGACTCGTGAGCTCTGGTAAGTATAATTGTCCACACATTTAGATTAAAGTTGAGTGCGGTGGCGTGTCTTGGCACGGAAGTGACCGTGGCCTGGAACATACAGCTGGCTTTGGTGACACCGCTTCAAAAGGAGCCTCCGCAAAATACATTTGTAGCAGCACTGCTCTAAAAGGCACAAGGGGGGAAATAAAAGGAGTAGCGCAATACATTTAAAAAAAAAAAAAAGCACCTGGAAGACAAAGCAATGTTTGAAACAAAACGCTCTGCACTGTCAGCACGGTCTCCGAGACATAACACATAAAAGAAATCACCTCCTAAAAAAAAAGGCTTTGAAATGTTTAACCTCCAATCAAAAGGCAGGCTCAGGGGATGTGTCTTTTCCACAGGGGCTATCAGAAACTAGCAAGTCAAGTCAGGAGGGGCTGAAACTAAAAGGGTAAAGAGAAGGAAGAGAAAAGACGGTGTCTATGTTAAATATCGGAGAAGGGAAGGGTGGGGTCTGGTTGTGGTCAAAAGGGGTTCAGGGAGGGGGAGTCACCAAAACCCCAAACCTCAGGCATGCATGGGTGAGACTATGGGAGTACAGGAGGGTGTGGGAGGAGGGGGGGGGAGGCATTGCCCACATCTGAGGCGGCATCGCTGGGGGCCCAGGCAGCTGAAATCTGGCTGTGTGCCCTCGAACAGCTCAGTCTGAGCTGCTGCAGGCCGGGGGATGTCGGGAGAAGGGGATGGGGGGATGAGGGGGGGTGCTGCACATTCAAAGAGCCGGCACAATTACTGCTGCCTCTGCTGTGGTCTCGCTTCAAAGGCCTCCGCCGCCACTCACCGTCAGGATAGGGGAGAGCAGCAGGAAAAGGAGGAGCAAAAAAAGAGGTGGAAAAGATCGAAAGAAGAAGATGGTGCTGCAATTGGAGGTTGAACCTCCTTTAACAATGGCTAGAATGAGTAATACTAAAATAAATATGGCTTATTTCAGTCTGTGTCCCCGTGTTACCTGGGGGCCTTTAATTCAGAGACCATTTCACAATCTCTTATGGGGTCACATATCTCCGCCTCTTTCAAAAAGTGCTGCAGTGCCTCTAGGAGTCTTGGGGGTGAATTTGGGGGGGGGGGGGGGGGGGGGTTAAGAGGTACAGACAGAGAGAGAAAGAGAGGAAGTGTAGAAGACATCACAAAAGGCCAAGAGGCTGGACCCTCATACTGTTGCTGCAGCTGACCAAACCACAACACAATAGCCCGTGACTCAATCAAAACAAATTTCAAGCCCCAGTCTAAACAATGGGAGAAGTATAGCTGCATTTCTCACATGTAAACAAGGGCCTTCAAGAGGGTTTAACCCCTCTGAAGTGTCACATAAGGTTGCCAGGCCAGGATAAGACAACCATGTCAGTGTAAAAGATTTGCACTAAGCTAAAACCACATACTTGAATTACGTGGAGTTTGACATACTGCCACCCTCTGGAAGTCCATATACTAAGTGCTGAGAGGGTCCTTTTTCTTCACAGAGCTGGCTTTGTGGAGGTCAGGGGGAGTGAGAGAACGGGAGGTCCATGGGGGTGAACATTTCCGATTCTATTTCCTACCCACAGAAGCATTAGCTGTGGGGTCGCTCTGATTTAAGCGTAATTTTCTCTCCTCCACCTCCCACTCATATTTTTTTGTATGTGTCTGTATGAAAAAGTACAGTTTTAAAAACATCCTCTCATCTCCTGTGCGCTGCTCAAAGCGAGACCCAGAGTCTGTTTTGCAATCCGGATTCCTTCCCCAATTATCCCAGGTCACTAATAAGGCGGGCTGTGGAGGCACTGGGCTGTGCCGCAGTGGCCTAGAGGCTCGGTGCCAAATTGAAACGACTCGGGAAATCGAGGCAGACGCTGAATCTTGCCTAATTGCAGGCGGAGTGTGTGGCTGGCTGCTCAGATGTGAGAAAGAGAGAGAGAGAGAGATAGAGAAATGTGCAGCGAGTGATGAGGGTCTGAGAGAGAGAGAGAGAGAGATAGAGAGAAGATGAGAGGCAACAAATACAGAGAGAGAAAAGGGAAAGAAATGGGAGATTGAGACTGAAGGATGAGTGGCAGTTGAGAGAGATTGGGTAAACTGAGAGAGAGAGAGAATGAGGGATTTTCTTTTGGCCCTTTTCTTACGCTTCTTTTTTCCCAAACATACTCATGCCCTTCTCTCTCCTCTTCTTCCCTCATCAAAGTCTTCTGACAGCTGACTTCTGGCTGCACACATCAGAGGGAGCAGAGCCGGGGCACGACAGAGAGAGAGAGAGAGAGAGAAGAGAGAGAGAGAGAGAGAAGAGAGAGAGAGAGGCCACCAGAAATCCCCATTTTCTTTCATGTCTCTGGTCCAGGACATGAGGTTAGAAATGACCCTTGCTAGACTTACCAGACTTTACTAATTGTAAAGCATGATTTAAAAAAAGATATCCTTGATCATGTGATTGAAAATGCAGCCTCTTGCACAAGCAATAGGACAAATCGGCTTGTAGAGACATCCATTTTGTTTGACAACAAAAGAGCACCTTCATAAGAGTCTGAGCAAGAAGACTCAAATGAACTTTTATGACAGTTTGCAAGTGTTTACAACGCCAAGGCCCTCACTAACAACATTAAAAGGCCACCTTTGTTAAAAGTATCTCTGCCCTATTTTTTTTGCAGTGGCTGATATGGGAGAAAGCCCCGAGGGCATGTATGTGAATCAGCGGGTTTTAGTCCGACAAAAGGCGACCAGCGTGAAAGGAAGCGAGAAAGAGAGAAACTACATAAAGAAGTGTACAGAAACAGTGAGCAAAGGAGGAGTAAAACTGTTCTCAGTCAGTGTAAGAAAAGGGGTGCTGGGACACGGGGTGATGATGGGAAGAGACGGAAACCCTCATTTCACATTGTCAGAGTAATGACTTCTCAGAGTGCTGTTCCACTGGGGTGAGAGCCAGCAGTGTGGCGGGCCCAGTGTTTGACATGCTAACAAAGAGAACCAACGTCATGCCATAAAACACTGCACGACTGCTCAACTCCTGGTTTGCCTCACAGGCAGAAAAACTCAGCACAAGCCATAACATATGTTAATATGAAGTTGTAGTGATTGTTCCCTTTATAAAATCTGCCTAAACGAGAGCGTCTGATTTTGTTCTGCTGAATAATCTTCATTGTGAGTGTACTATAAATAAAATCAAACGCAGTCAATGTTCACTGTGTAGCAAACGAAAAGGTGTTGAAGTTGTGTCTCAATTTACTCATTTAACAAATGTCCTTTTAGATTTTTTGTACATGGCGGAGAGACGGCCAGGGTAGAGGCGAGGGCAGATGAAAAGAAATAGACAAACGAGTTCATTTAAAAATGTTTTTTGGCATCTACAGCGAGCTAACCTCAATCCAGCTCTTTGGGATCTGCATAAATTGAGGGCTTGGGGAGTTGTGGCAGTATCCTTGGTATTATGCATATTAGTTTAAGGCTGTCACTGAGAATCAGCAAGGGTGTCCATCCCGCTGCGGCTAGGCGCTGCTAATTATTGGATCAGAGATAAAGTGCTTTTTAGAGCCCGCTCTCTCTCTCTGAGCTTTGAAAAACGACCGTGGCAAAGAAAAAAAAAGGAAAGAGAAAAAAAAAGAAAAGAAAAGCGGCCCAATTTTGGGTTCAGAGCGAGCCACCGGGTCAGGAATCGATCAAGTGGAAAACCTTTGTCTGGCTGGGGTGATTTTGACGTAAGACCAGATTTGTCACATCTGCCTTTTTCTGCTGCCGAAAGGGAGCGGAACAACAGGATGCTACCAAACACCCCCCCACCCCCTTGCCCCCGGGGGGAGATGGAAAGCAAAAAGATCCAGAGAGAGTAAGTAAGACCGAAAATAGAGTTGCCGGTGCCACATATTGAGAACGTTAATCCTTCTTTAAAAAAAAAAAAAGGGTAGGTGACAGTTCAGTGCGGGTTTGACATGTCATCTGAATCAATATATCCCAGCATATCATTCACATGTTTAAAAAAAACAACTACCGAGTGCCTTTGTTATGAAGGCATTATATACACCCTGAAACCCCAGATACCGTGAAATCTTATTAAGGTAGAGCATCTCATTAAGTTCCTGCCAAAAAAGCTGCTGAATCCCACTCTGCCTCACAAAGATGCAGAGAGAGACAACACATGGAGTCCATATGGGACCGAGCGCTGACGTCTTCGCCTCCAACAGCAGTTAAAAAAAAAAAAACTGTTCTGGGCAAGTTAAAGTGTTTTCAGATGTATTATTTGGTCCGTGTTTAGAAAACACTGAGTGGGTGAGCTGTCTGATTTATTAAGCAATAGCTTTCAAAACCTCTTTTTATTTGGTAATTTCCCTGACGCAGGATGGAAGAGAAATAAGCCAACTGCTGCCACAACATCTGACCTTGAATCTCAGTGCTCAAAACAAAAACATTGGATTGACCCATTCAACACACACACACACACACACATGCATGTTTGCACACACACAAACACAGAGATAATCCAATGGGTATTGTGCTGCAGCCATTGAGCAAACTCCACACACAAAGCACAATCCCTCCTCAGGCCTGAACACCACTGACACAATGACTATGGCAAGGTTAGGGTGGACCTTTTCAGGATTAGTCTGTGAGTACCTATTCTCAAGTCAGTGTTTAGCAGTTTAACAAAAAGACTTGGCATATATTGAAGTGATCAGATAGGGAGGGGATAGAGGGTTTCTCTTACCATATTCTCAGATGTACGCCGTTTTCATTCTCTGGCCTGTACCTGCAGAAAATTGCATCTTTTAAAAAAATAATTTGAGGTGTCTGGACAGTATAGATCTTTACCGACCATTTGGCCTACACAGTGTACAGACCCCCCCCCCCCCAAAAAAAAATAAATACGGACATTTTACTTAAGATGTTATTCTCAATGGATTAGAGTTGCAGTGCTGAGAGGAGGCTCATAAGCGCAGCTAAACAAGGTCAGCAGAAAGACACACTGTAGTGCAGCAAGCAAACAAATAGTGCAAAGCCCAGGGTTGGTAAGTAGTCGTATAGAATGGACAGACTAATCCCAAAGTAGGTGTAATTTGTGAAGACGGGGATGAGGGAGAGCAGTGGACAAATGGATGGTGGGATGATTACAAAGAAAACCTATGAGAAACCCGAGTGAAGGACGATGCTGCCTCCACAGAACCAAGCCAGTCTACTGAAGCCCGAATGGAAATAGTTATGTTAGTGTAAACCTCTACTTTTATAAAAATACAGTTTTACAGGCATTTGTCTCTGTCTCCTGGGAGATTAAATTAGATTTTTTTTGCATTTGCATTTGTACAAATGCAGTATACTGTAAAAGATGATGTGTCGTCTATGGAAAGATGGTGTAACTCACAACTTCAAAATGCAACAGACAAGAAAACAACACAGAGAAGGAACTAGAGGGATCAGTGCTTACCTGGGGCCGATTCCTGCATCTTCTCCCTCTTCCGCTTCTTCTTCTTTCCCTAAAAAATATACAGAGGAACACATAAAGTGTGGCTCCAGCACTCACGCTCACTAGACCACTCTGATATCCTGCTGCTGACTGCCATGTTCACTCATCCCCTGCTGGGCATCCAACCAGCATCCCCTGGCCTCAGGACTCCACCGCAAACTGCCACGCTGAGCGGGACGCACCAACCAAAGGGTGTGAGCTGATGTTAAGTGTGCTCTGCCTGCTCTCAACTGGTTTAAAAGGACATTCATTTCATACATAATTAGGCCCTTTTTAGAGTTGCGACCAGCCTAACAGAACGGAGGCAGCTCGTCCTGCTGCTGTGACCCGTCCGTGTCATATTTCCACTTCCTTTGAAGTCCCTCTAATGACAAATATTAACATGAAGTGCAATTAAAAATGCTCACTGTAATTAGGCTAGTCTAGCTCAATGACTGTTAAGAGTACCACTCTTTTTGCAGCGAGATGGTGGGAGTGTGTAAGGATTTATAGCTTATGCTAAATCCCCAGGGGGGAGACTATAGGTATAGATAGCAGCGTAGAGTCGTTCTAGTCAAATATGAGCAGCACTTTGGTTTCCTGCTGCAAAGTCTGCTAATCCACTTATTCATGAGCTAATCTGCCTTCTACTGCTGCGGCAGACAGGGAAGAAGACAGACTAAGTGAGAGTGGGTGAGAAAAGGGATGAGAGAGAGGATACACAGCAAAACTATGAATGCCACTCGCTCTAGTCCATGCCAGTGCGTTACTTATTTTGGGTGTTTCCAGGCATGATGTGCTGCCTGTGTACAGCTGAAGGTTTTTCTTTGTGGGAGGGGTACAAAATGTACTTGTAAGAAATGTTTTTGCGTTAAACATATCGCTTCCCTTTATCTCTTCGGTATGCCAAGTAGAAAGCCATTTCTCTACTCTTTTTTTTTTTCTTCTCCAACCCGTCAAAATATGTTTGTACGAACAAAGCTGGAAATTAAATGGGAACTGGGCTGACTGTCACCAGCTGATGTTGTGTATCTGGAACTGTGCAGAGCTGTGAAACCGTCTCCCCCCTCAGCGAGGCATTTTGGCGGTGGAGCAGTGGAGGCAGAAGGAGGGGGGATGCTGTCGGTGTCCGAGGGGAGGCAGATAAACACCACAAAGCACTTTGGTGGTGGAGTGAACGTGAGTGCCGGAGCCACACTTTTAATAAAGGCTGGTGCTCTCTATCACACAAATTCATACACGCCACATACTCAGAGACATGACAACTTCCAAGCCCATACACACACACATACATACACACACACGTAGGCATGCGCACCGTGATATACACCAAATAAACAGGCTGCGTCTCAAATGCAGCTGAACCTCCCACATTCACAAACAACATGGGCGGCTCGAGGAGCAAAGGTTGCTGCTGCTGAATGCTGTATGTACGATTCGGCCTCCTCAACACAGTCTAACAGGTGCTTTTTACATCCAAAGCTCCATGCTGATATGGAACATCAAAGACTAGCATAACCATTACCATGCCGTTTTCACTCTTTGTGGCAATGATAATGTCCACGGTACTACGATCCTCTTACTGCCGATGGTAATATAATCACAGTTTTATGAATTACACATCAAGCTGAAACAAATAGGGCCCACAAATGGACCCCATTAGCATGGAGCCGACTGGTGTGAATTAGAGTGTGTGTGTGTGTGTGTGTGTGTGTCACTACTGTGTATCATTCTGAGAACAAGCCATGCAACGCTGACATAAACAAACAACATAAATCAACATACACACACGCACGCGCACCTCTGCCAATCTGTTCTGTTGATACTTACATAATTATCTCGAGCGGACCAGCCTGGGTAGAGCTGCATGTGGAGCTGCCTTTCCTTGCGGGCTAGCTCATAATACTTAGCTTGCTCTTCCCGAGATAAAGCATGCCACTGTTTCAGTACAAAGGAGATTAGGGGAAAAAAATAGCATACAGTCAATTACTGGCATGCAATTGCATGTTCCCTGCATAGAGAAGTGTGCTGGGGGTTTTGGTGGAAACAAAAAAAATCTTTTCAACTTCCAAACGTTTGGTGTATGAAAAAAGAGGGATAAAAGAGAGAGAAAGAAAAAGGGGGACACATGATGAAGAGATTAACATGAACTGGAGTCAGAGGGAGGCAGAGAAGGGGAAAAAAAACTTTGATTTCATATCAAAACACTGGTTCCAATTTAGCAGCGCTTTTTATTCAAACTATGTCAGCGAGCAATTACTCTATGCAGGCCACAAACTAGGCTTTGCTGTGGCTGGCTGCCTCAACCACTAGGCCTATTCGTTAAGGCTTTTAACATGTCTCTGTGGTTCCACTCTTTTCCCAATCCTCAAAAGGAACACATTTTGTCATTTCCAACCGTGCCATTATCCAGGCATATTTTATTAAAGCCAATTTGATCAAATGTCAGCTAGATAGGCCGTCTGTATCTGTGCTGCAGAGAGGGACGTAATTGGCGAGGGCAATCATTATGACAATAATCACAACTAGTTCATAAAAGACTGTATGTTAATAGAAAGAGGGAGCTTTGTACTTTTTAAACTAATTGGGCCTGGAAAGTCAGTCCATGCAGACTTGTTAGAACCACAGCTTAAACTGTGATCTCCCGGTGATTTAACTCAACAAAGAGACCGGGATCGGTTCATCAGTGTACACAAACTATTTCACCTACCCTTCGTCCCAGAATCTGATTGATGGCAGCGCTCTCCTTCAGCGTGCACTCGGCGACCACATTCGCCCGCATTTCTTTCATGTAGAGCATGAAGGCGTTTAGGGGCTTCTTGATGTGCGGTCTTTTGGGCTCCTGCTCTTTTCTCTGTTCGTGCTGGGGTTTCCTGTTAATAGAAACACAACAAAAACAACATAGATGGGAGGTAAAGAAGAGGAGGAGACAAATTAGTTTGAGAACGAGAGAATGAAAATGCAAAGCAGCAGAGTAGGGAAATTGTGGTGGCGTTATGGCTACAAAAGCAGCGCAGGTCTGGTTGGGTTGCTCTCAGCCAATGGCGAGGCACGCAATGGGCCTCTGCCTCCTTAATCATGTGCAGTTGTAGCCTCTAATGAGGAGAGATTACTTCACCGGTAATGGCAACCAAACCTTCTCGTCCACACCGCACATTGCCAATCGCTTAAAGCCAAATGCTCACACTGAAAAAAAACTCTGCTCCCACTCCTGACTTACTTTCTAACAACCGTTTTGATACTAGTAAAGTCTTGGTGCTGGGATGCCCATGAATAATGGAAATATCAGTGATAACCACTTCAGGGTACTCACAGCACTTCCCACTGCACACACTGGGGATGTGAATTCATTTCATCCGAGCAGTAATCTCGGACCTGTATCTGTTGCTGAGTGCTAAGTGTGTTGTGATCCCTGAGGACAAATGAAGCATAGGCCTGTTATCAGTAGAGCACGGGCCCTCGCTGCTTATCTGTTCACATCAAGGGAATGGGAACAAGGCTCTGACAGAGGGTTTGTTCACGAATACCTGGAAGTATGTTGTTTAAACATTTTTTTTTTTTAAATCTGTGAGAATGTTCGATGAAGGTATTTTGTGTTTGCAGGACTCACATGTGCATGATGTCTGTTTCATGCAGAGGCTCGTGTTTGACCTGTGGGTTGACGATGGCCGGGTGGGGGATCCCTGTGGCGTGGGGACCTTGGGGGCCGGGCACCATGTGGTGTGAGAACCTGCAATAACAGCAGACAGCAGGCTTTGATCAATTAAGGAGGACCAAGAAGGACAGTAGCATGGAAAGGGATCCCCTAAATGTCAAGTGACAGTAGGTGCACGCTTGCAACAGCGTACACAAACAAGAAAAGAGATCCATCAAACACATATTTATTTTCTTGACGATAATTGCTGAATATTAAAAAAATTATTTCAGCTGAAAAAGACGGCGGTGGGAAGTCGGCACTGGCTGTAGTTTGTTTGTACAGTTATTTTAGCTCTAGATCTTTTTTCAATATTGGGTCATTATATATCCTGCAATGTTAGATACACTAGTATTGCTTCATATTAAGGGATCACTATTTAAAGGTTGGATACTACTGGTTTGTTTTGCACTTGTTTTGCACACTTGTGTGTCCAGAGACTCGTGGTTATGAGGGTTTCCATGAGTTCTGCTTGAGCTTTATCTACTTCGAAAAAAATGAAGATAAAGCGAAATAAGAGGAACTGACAAGACAGTTCTTTTTAAAATTCAATTTTCAGAAAGGCTTTAAATATCCCTTTTTGCTTAACATGGGGAAGTTTTTAGATATGCTTTTCTTTTCTGGCTCAAACATTTTGAGATCCTTCTTTTGAAATAATAAATAGTAGATTGTGTTCGTTGTTATCAGTCCATCAGTCCATGATGTCTCTGTTTCAATTTATAGAAACAAAGATTCTCGTGATTCAGCATGTTTAGTACTGCAAACACAATGCTTCTTCAGTACATGGAGTACAACTATGACCAAAGATCCAAAATTAGGATCCTCAGCAGGAACAGTTCCTAAATTGGAATAAACTTCCTAAAACAAAACTATACTCTAAACCAGATATAAGGAGAGCTGAAGTACACAAGCTTCAACGGTCGCCTGATCCTACACCTTACATCTGGCTTCACTCAATGTATGCCTGAAGCCCCGTCTTTGCAAACATCATGCTGACAGATAAAGAGATAGAGGAAGAAGAAAGAGGGTAAGATATGTTGAGAACAAGAGTGAAAAAAGTACAGGAATGGCAGTGACAAGGATGCAGAGAGAGAAATATATCCAGGAAGCTTTGATGGGGGCTAAGCAGCCATATGGTAATGCCGGGGCATGTATGCGGTGATGTGTTTGACATGTGCTGGGCACACAGAGGAGCGGTGTGGCTGAAGCCGCAGCAGGAACAGCCAGAAGCAGACCTCCATGTGTCGGCTGCTGCTGCTGCTGCTGCAGGCCAGCATTCCTCCATTCAAGCTAGCACAGTGTCGGTGTGCATTTGATGTGAAGAGACGGGATTGTGATTGCACCTTGTTTACATGAATCGACTGCGCATGCTTTTGCGTTTGTCTGTCTGACTCACCATCCCAGCGGTGGCGTGAGCTGCCCGACTCCTCCAGGAGACAGGGAGTAGAAGTTGGACATGTCTGGTCCAGGGTGATGCCTCTGCATTCCTAGACACACAACAATCGTACACAACTGTTAGAAAGCATTCAGGTTACATGTTTCACTCTAAACATCTGCACCCTGTGGTACCAATCGAAATGCGCCTGAAACGCCTAGAACCAAAGACTGGCAAGGTGGCAGAACTACAGCAGCTCCTGTAGGATAAGGAACAACGTTTTTGTTAGATCAACGTGTTTCCGTTTGTGGCCTTAATAAGGATTATTAAGAACACATAGCAAAGAACATTTAAAGAGGATGAGCATGACTGAAAAATAACTTCTCAGGATATAAAAGATCATACAAACAGCACAAAGTACCAACAGTTTGCATTGAATGCTTTGTCAGGTCTTGTTAACATATTCTTTGAGCCCATTATGATTTAAGTCACGACTTTGCCAATTGCATTGCGGAATATGATTGACCTTGGGTTAAGATGTTATCCTTTAAAAGCCATTACTCCTTCCCACCTTCCCATCCTGCTGCACTGCGAGTCAAGGACAGAGCACAATGTCGGGGCTTGAACACGTTTCTTGACCTCACATTATCAAACAGTCCCCGCTTAGCGAGAGTCCTTCCAGTGTGTCTCAGCATCTTTAAGCTGGTTAATTGAGGCTTCATCTTTGTGGCAGAGACTGCAGCTTTCCCCATAGACACGGGATTGACTTGGACTAACAGTCGGTGGATCTTTAGGACTAAGCTCCTCCATCTCCAGCTCGTCTGCTCCTACTGGGCTTCAAGGTCGAAGAGTCCTTTTTTTGTAGAACTTAACTGGGACTGGGCCGTAAAATTATTAATATTCAGCTAAATCTGAAGCAATTCATGTCCTCTTGTGAGACAACTATTTTTTTGTAAGTAATAATAACATTGACAGTCTGTTCACACACACAAGTGCAATGTGCCTACTTAAACACACACACACACACACACACACACACACACACACACACACACACACACACACACACACACACACACAAAGAAAAGAGGCCAAATGCCTCCAGATTAGCACCATCTTCTAATCCCTGCTGGAGCCAGCCTTTTCTCCATGGCTCTATCTTTTCTCTTCTTTCTCTCTCCAGGCTGTGGTCTGAAGGGGCCTCTCTCCTCGGAGAGGCAGGGCGAACGGGGGGGCTTATATCTCTAAAGCCAATGTTGCAACGCTGGATTCATAGCACGCATAGCACTACCCCCTGCCAACTAATCCACCACCTAACACTCCTGAGGGCCCTCCTGAGGGCAGAAGGGAAGGAGGCAAGGGGTGAGGCGGTGAGGGAGGCGGAGAGAGACCCAGCGTGTTAACCTTGTTACTCACACCCCAAAAGGTGCCTAATTACTCACTCCCCTATTCACATGTTCCCGTTGACGCCCAACAAGGCTTCACACTCGCATTTCCTCTCAAAACAAGCAACACGAACATGCTTCTCATTGTAAAACCTGGAAATAATGTAAATTCAAATGAGTGTTCACATGTTATGTCATGTTATAGAAGGTTTAAATGTTGAATGTTCAAAGACCCCACCACCCCCCTCCCCACCGCTCGACCTTCCTTCCATTGCATTGCGTCTCTCTGCATATTAGAGCTCATAATGAGAAAATCCATGATTGTTTTTCATAATTAACGAGCAGATCAAAGTCTGAGCCCACTAAGGAAGGCAGAGTAGCAATTGGTCGATATGAGAGAGCAAGAAAGAGAGAGAGAGAGAGAGAGGGACAGCAAGAAAGAGAATAAGAGAGATTTCGTTTTAAGCATCTTCAGCTTAGCTCGGCTTGTATACACACATGAATATGCCTGGGGAAATCATTTGCAGCAAATTCTGCAGCAAACTGGATCGCTTGGACATGGATTTCTGTTGGGCTGCGGGAGTAAAGATCAAAAAAATAAAAAAAAGACCTCCAGGGTTCTTTTCTGCTCCTCAGAAACGTAGTGTGTGTGTGTGTGTGTCTCGATGGACTGGCAAGTGTGTGTGTCTCGATGGACTGGCAAGACCAACACAAACAGTAAAATGGACGACATTTACTTCGGAAATTGTACTACATGACAACAAATCTCTGAAATCCAATGCATGCATGTGTGTTTAAAGTATTCATTGCTCAATTCCGTGTCAACACAATTCTTTCCTGCTTCCTTTTCGAAAAGTATTCAATAAAAATGTGTCTGATGCACGATTCCTCTGGCATATGTGGAGCACAGTTTCTTTCTATGTCTGTCCCTTCATCTCACTGCGCTGTGTACTCTAGTGCTCAGTTCTACTTTGTTATTTATAGTCGGTCCTTCAGAACCTCCCAGCCTCATCATCATCTTCATCATCGCCTACATCCTGTCTGATCCCTCTCCTCCTTTTCAACTGGCAGCCGCGGGAGAAGAAAGCCACGAGAAGAGAAAAGGTGTGGGACAAGACTATGGCAGGGCCCACATCTTTTTGCGTTTGTGAGAAGCTGCCAAAGTCTCCAGCTGTGCGGGGCTGAGGAGCTCGTCCAAACTGCCGAGGAGCTCCTCTGCAGCTGTCAGAGCTGCAGCTTGATGTTGTTACTGAGAGGCAGCGAGTGCAGAAGGAGAGGGCAGCAGAGCTCAGTGCGCCGTCCCACAGGACGCTTCAAATAAGTTTATGTTAAGAGCTGATGACTTTGATTTTGCTGTGACACATTTTGGTCTGTTTGTCTCTATCAATTCCTGACAGTGTTTGGACAAAAGGATGTTTAAACAAAAAAAAAAAATGTTTACTGTTGTTCTCACAGACATTCAATATTAATCAAGATGTGGATAGAACCGGCACAGATACTGATTTACTTCAGCGGATCAGGTATCGGCCATCATGGGAACCATTTCATAATATACAGATTCTTCTGCAATGTTTATTATTCAGTGTTTCCAGTAACAGTTGGTAGTCTGGTATGACTGAATGACTGAAAGTGTTGTGTCCGAGAGCAGTCCCTGGCCTCTTGTTATGATAGATTCAGATTATCCCAATGAGTTCCACATGTTTAAATTGAAGGAAAAGACATCACCAGTATCAGATCGGTACGGGCATAACCCCTGAGCTGAGGTATCAGAATCAGTCTTGGGGGGGAAAAAAAGCTGGATCTGTGCATCTTTAATTAATAGTCCTTCTTTTTCTTACTGAAGCAGTTTAAATGACAAAAGGAAAGAGAGAAGTTTTTGTCTATTTTGAAAACATTGTCGGTACTATTCAAAAAAGCAAAAAGAGGAAAAGACTTGGTCTCTACCTTGTTTGTTGTTGACATCCTGGGGGTGAGGACCTGGGGCGAAGTGCTCGTCACTGTACGTGATCAGTGGCGTGAGCGGGTGGACTGCATGGGACGGCTGCACCACGGGGACTTTGTTGGACTGTGGAGAAAAAAAGATTTGAAACAATATAAAAAAGGGATGACATTATACATGAGGTCCAGCTGGACCACTCCATGCACAATTTGGCCCTGTTCCCTACCACATGATCTGGCGACTGGTACGGCACATATAGTGCGGGTGGTCTGCCTCCATGTAGATGAGGGTGAAGCTTATTATATGGCTAAAGAGGTATAACTAAAAACTACTTATTAAATTTTTAGCAGCAGCACCTCAAAAAGGTTTGTTTCGCCAAGGTCAGCATGACCTAAAACCCCATTCCCTGAAGGAAGGAGGAAAAACAAGTCAAAGAGGTGCACCAGCATGTTTGAGACAGCAAAAGAGAGAAACAGAGATGCAGCTCGAGCAAAGGGAGGGGAGAGAAAAGAAAGACTCGCAGGGTAGAGTTAGAGCAGAGGTCTTCGGCGGGAGATCAAAGGCAGTCATTAGCTGGTGAATAAGGGGAGTTCATTACAGAGCAAGAGCCGGGGGAAGGAGAGATGAGGGATGGAGGAGGAGGAGAAGGGGGTTGGCTACGGACAGAGAGCGCGATTGAGACAGATGTCTGCATTGGTACTTAATGCAGGGGTAATCACGTCAGGAGTGTCCTGAGCAAAGCCCCCCCCCCCCCCCCCCCCCCCATCACCAGCTGACTCAGAGAGACCTGCCTCCTGACAACTAAAATAGACCGAGCTAGGCCCAAAAAATCCCCGGCCCCAACCCCCCATCCAATAGTGCTTACATGCTTCAGCGGCAATGAACACATGGCAATGCTTAGCCATGCTAAATCCACTATTTACAATCCAAGCCCAGGGCATAGCTGGAGTCAAAATATCACCTCCACAGGTTATGTGGCTAAACGGAAAGACATTAGTTCACTGTTGGGCGAGACACGTCACGCACTGAAGGGCTCCCATGAGCTTTGGATGAAAGAGCTTCATGAGATTTTGATCAGCCGCTCCCAAAGGAACGGTCACCTGATGAATAATGTTGTTGGAGATACTCGTCTAAATTTAGTTTGAGCATAGATTTCTGAAGAGACGATCCAATCACGGGACTGTTCTTTATAAGCTCTCGCTCCGTTGTCCTAGCGAGTTGTCGGCCAAGGTGACATTCCTGCAGTATAAGTGGTGATTGGTGCCCCTCCTCGCCCACTCCCACCACTCCCAACACACACACATATATACAGAAAGCTCCTTGGACACAAGGGTGGCTGGAATGTCTGTGTTTTCTCCTGCACCTCTCGCAGACTGGCACCGGCCTACACTTAAAAGCCGCCTCTCCCTCTCTCCACCCATTTGGGAACGTCCTAACTGGGAACACAAAGGGCAGTATGTGTGCATGGATGCTTGTGTGTGTGTATGTGTACCGAGAAAGATATCCTCAACCACATGACGCATCATCTGCATCAGATTCCTTTTATCAGGATGAGAATCTCATCTCCCAGGGCCAATTTCTCTCCGAGTTGCTCTCTTGATAAGAGCCTTCATGTGCCACCATCCATCCAGCACAGTCCACATTGTAGCATTTGAGATTGCAGCACACTGCCCCCAAATAAAGCAAGCTAATTCAGCCATAATGCCGAGGCTTTTCACATTAGCCCAGGTGAGTGAGGTTCTTTGACCCCTGTCAACAAGAGGCAAAGGTGACGGATAATGTGCGACTGTGGGAGTGTCAGACTTCATCCTACAGAGGGGAGGGCTTATTAGTAAGGGATGCTAACCCTAAAGTAGGGCTAACCTGGACGGGGGTGGCTGGGACAAGCCTACACCAGGGGCTAAATGATAGCATTCTCGCCCATATTATTTTACGCCTGTCCACTCCCATTTGTTATCCTGTGGGAAGGAGATAAAAACCTGAGGGATTATCATCTTAGCTGGAAGACTTCTCCAACTTGTAGCAGATAGAAAATTAATAAAAAGCACGCAGAAACAAAAGTTAGTCTCTCATACTTGTTCACACACACACACATAAACTACGATACCGCAAAAAAATAAAAAGGTGATTGACTACTTAGCATCCAAGAAGGCTAGAGGCTTCCGCCGTGGAAGAGAAGCCCTCTTTTGTGCTTTTCCCAGTTACAGCTGTCATATCACATTTTTCTCAACTGCTTAATAAACTGCCTCCACAATAGCAAAAATCCTCCAGAGAAAAACCTGCAGGCCACTGTGACCAATACACAGTTTATGGCTGTTTGGGTTCACATTTACAGAAACTGCATGCCACAACTAACCATGGTTTACTCTCAGAGGAAAGGAAGAGCAATGCATTGTTATTTAGGCTTCTTACATCTTTACATCTCTCTAAACATTCGTATGATGGGGACAAATCTATCGGGGGGAAGCTAAATAGTCACACTGTTAAGTTACGGTGCCAACAGTCGTCACAGAGCGACCATTTCATTTCCTTCAGGTGAAGACTTGTTGGCTTGCTGCTTCCACTTTGCAGCTCTTGGCAAGTTTACACATAAAAAGCAGGACACCCTTTTACCAATTTCCTGGAGGAAGTAGTTGGAGACACTCAAGTGACCACAACCGTGAGTGTCACGGCAGGTTGCTGCAATTTAACCCCCTCTCATCCCCCATCCCGACTCTAAATGCCCTTAGCAGCAGCAGCAGCAGCAGCAGCGATGTTGTGATGGAGGGCGGCCATATTGGAGGTCCCTTTTATTGTATAGGAGAAATAATAGGCTTAGGATCTTTCTATTCATATTTTTCAGGGAGAGTGAAAGAGAGGCGGTGAGGATTGAAAAGAAAACGTTCCATTTGGAATTTCATATCCAGGCTTGGCCGGCCCTTCTAAAGAACCCCTCAGATGTGGTTTTAAGAGAAATTCATTGTGCGTAACTGGAGCTGGCAGGAAGCCCTCCATGGAGGAGACACTCCAGTGTGTTTCAGTACGGGGAGCCAGTGACTTGGCGTGCCGTCCGTTAATGGGGGTGGGGAAGGGATATGGGACGTTTCGTTTTTTGTTTCTTTATTGTTTTTTCTGAGGGAGGATTTTTCTGACGGCACGCCTGTCTCTGAACTTGTATTCCGTCAGACTCCACCAGCATCCTGCGAGTATGTGTGTGTGTGTGTGTGTGTTTGTACATGTGTCTGTGTGGTATATGCATAACTATCCCTGCAATATTGCCTTTTTAGCATCTCTCTCTCTCTCTTCTCACACAGCACAGCTTTTGTACTCCACTCAATTATACCACTTCTGCAGAGAGGTGTGGAAAAAAGGGAAAGCGGGAATGTTATAATAATCACTTCCCACTTCTGTAATTTATATGCAATGA
The DNA here is from genome assembly GCF_009769545.1 of Cyclopterus lumpus. NCBI lineage: Eukaryota > Metazoa > Chordata > Actinopteri > Perciformes > Cyclopteridae > Cyclopterus > Cyclopterus lumpus. Next base: position 17,316,176 of record NC_046966.1, read on the forward strand.
GGACTCTTCGCGCCTGCAGCAACAATCAAGTGTGTGGAAACCATATGAGGCGTTTCACAAACAGCTGGGGAGATGACAGCTCAAGTGGTGGCTACGGATTCCCATGCTGCTAAATCTTTTCACTAAGAAGCCCATCTCACCCCACAACGCAACCTCACCTACTCACAGGATTTTCTGCCCAGGATGTTAACAGAAGAAAGAATCAAAAGATGAGGCAGTACATTGTCCTGCGATTACAACCAGTTCCATCAAGAGTTTGCTTTCATTTTCCAATAAAATGATGATTGCCATCACCTGAGGGAATGGTTTAAAATAACTGTGAATCACTGGGAGAGAGCACACCCACCTCTGGCTGTTTAAATACAGTCTTTGGCTACTGTATCCACTGACAATGTGATCACTGTGGAGCCCTCCTCCTCTCCCCCTTTACCAAAATCAGTGGAGACCAACCTGAGGAAGCTTAAATAAATAACCAATTACCATTCACAGAGCGGGTTGAACCCCACAAGCTTCAAGTGGAGTGCTAAAAATGGAATGTTTTATTGGCAGGATGGCCCCTCGGCCAGGGGGCTTAATGTAACGAAACCCAATTAATGGAGAAGAAAGCTGGGCCGCCAGCAAGCGAAGGAGCGCCACGCGCCCGGGGTAATGAGACGAACAAGCGAAGCCAACCACAGGGACAGGAGCGGAGGAGGCTACGAATAACAGGAAAATCCTACCCTGGAGAGACATTTACATCTATGATAACCCTCCCCTAATCTCTCCCTCTCTCCTCTTCCTTAATTTCAATCATACATCTCGCTACTGCTACTCGAGAGTCCAAAGGTTGAACAGACGCTGTGTCACTGAAGTCCAAGGCAAGTTGCTAAAAATGTGAATAAAAAGGTACAAATCATCGTGAAACATGAATCACAAACTAGAAGCCGGATGGTGTTTGGTAGATGACAAAAATAGGCATGTACCACATATGCAATGTTATGGTTTTAATAGCTAAGTTGCAGCACAAATTTATCATGCGAGGGCATTTGTCACGCTGTCCTACATACCACCGATACACCCACACAAGCCACATGTCAAACACTTCACATTAACCACACATGACCGACACATGCCACAGTATTAACGTGGAATCCACACAAAACTCGAATCAAAACGGCACATAGACATGCTGTAAAATATGGTCATGGTACGCGTGGGGAAGGGATCAGAGACTGCAATAACCACACGCTTAATGAATTTAACCCATACATGCTACATATGAACACAAAACAGCTATTAACAGCTGACTGTCTTCTTTCCCACCACCACCAAGCACAACCGAAAAGGACGAGGTGGATTACCCATCATCCTTCAGTTGGCATGAAGATCGTGTGCTCCAAGCAAACCAATCACGCTCGCTCTCATACTGGATGTGCAAAGGAGATAATTTGTGTGAAATATGCCTGCCCCAGATGAAAAGACTTTATCCTTTTTAAAGTGTTCAACTCTTAATTTCTATATGTCGCGGAGCTATTAAAAAACTGAGGGAAGAGCAACAGAACATTAGAAATGATCCAGTCGCTATTTTCCTTCGATGTTAAGCCACAGCAAGTTAAGTAGGAACAGCAAATCACTATGACATTGGGTTTGTTCTCAAAGAGTTCAGGCTTTAAAGGGATCGTGAAGGCTGGAAGCTGCAGTATAGGGTTGGATAAGAGTTTAGTAATTTTTGATATGGAATTGTTGTGAAATCATGTTGCAGCTCGTCTAATGTAGTGTTATTGTTTCACAAAATAACTATTGTTTTTATGTGAATTCTCAACAAATCCCATGCAGAGACCAAAACATAGACATGTTAGTCTGTTTCTCAATAACTCAATCCTACAAATATTTGTCTGAGGCTCTCAGTCCCGAGCCCAATTTGTTCGGACTGAAGATGTTAATCTTTAAAAAAGGTGAAGAATATAAACTTTTACTTAACAGCGTATTTAAAAAAAAAAACATTATTAAAAAACACATTTATTTATGGCAGCTGAACAGTTTATGTTGGACTACAGTGCCAATGTTCATTGTAATGAAGCCGTCAAGTGCATCAGTTTGGTTTTTTGCTGCTTTGGCATTTAAGCTGCATTTACACCAGATCAGAAGTCTCCAGGATTCATCACAGGGGTTCAAAAATCAAAATTCAATGTTAATGCAACTGTAGACTTCTAGTTTGACTCAATAAAGAGTTTATGGCAAAGATAAATAAGATATATAAGACTGTGACTACACAGAAAATACAGCAGGATCAATTCATTGTTGGTTTTGGTCTTTTAAGGATTTACTGCCAAGAGGTCAAATATAAAATAAAACCAACAAACTTGTCCTTTACATGCTTCAAAAATGGGAAATTTCTTTGTAATTTTGTATACGCATTTTAATATATCTACATTTTGGAAAAAGTCTGATATCAATCACCACAGTCAGCTATATTGGCCAACCATAATGTGCCGGATTGATTGATGGTCATCGTTTTGAACACTATCCAAGCACTGTGTGGCAGTCGATCAGCTCTGATGGGCTACGTGATGGTCTGCCCCTCCACTGTTGTATTTGCAGAGCGTGTGCATGTGTGCCTGGTGTGCACGGTGTGCATGGTGTGCATGTGTGTGTGTGGTAGAGGAGTGGTGGGGGTTGGGCCGCTGCTCTGGCAGAGCCCTGGGCGAACTGCAGGATGTTCACCTTGCGGCGGGGCACAGAGCTCATTATCACAGCAGGACCTGGTCACATCAAAGGACTGAGGAAAGGGCAAACATTCTGCTGAAGTGCCACTGTCAGCAGGCCTGCAAGCGCACACGCAAACACATACACAAATGGCAGACCGCACACACACTTGAGCACCCACTAGGCATCTATACCCCACAAAGAACATGGCTGCTCTCTGCAGCTCCATCACTTGGCTTGGATCTATTGAGACAGGTTAACTGAAAATCCTTTAACAGCACCATAGATGACACCAAACATTTGTCATTTCTCAGCACCTGTGGCACCAACAAGACAGCTCCCTGGTATATTTGGTATATCATGTAAAGTTGGTATATCATGTATAGCTGGTATAGCTGGTATAGCTGGATACTGTCAATGTGTCTGTATTAACATCTGAGTCACAAAGCCTTTAGTTACGTAATTGCGCCATTTACTTGATCAGCTGTGTGTTTCAAACCAGTAAATGTATATCGTGGGGCCCTATGTTTGAGCTCAGCCCATAAAGCTGATCACAAGCTGGAAATGTTTGGAGCGTGCTTTATTTTTTCCTCCTGAATCAATCGTTATCCCTCTCCAGCGACTATTTATAGCAACCCTGCTGCTGCATTAACACACTGCATGATTTATCATTAGAAGCCAGCTCTGGTCTGCTGAGTAGCTACATTCATGCCAGGCAACACGTTGGTGCCAACATCCACATTCAACAACAACACTTGACGGCCCTGAGAGATGTACACAAATAAAAATCGCAAGCACAAGCTAACTTAGTGGGGCGAGCGCGCTACAACCTTAGCCTCTGCACAATACCATTGACGCGGAGAAAGAGGGAGAGGAAATGCAGCGCAGAATGGGGAAAAAGTGCTGATGAGTTGCCTTACGCAGGAGCTTCATAGATCCGTCGAACAAGAGCGGATTTGCCTGCTACACCTAGATAGTGTTTCCCCCCCTCAGCTTTCGCCCAGGTATTCTGGGCATGAATGGCTGTCAGTTTGGATTTGGGAGCTCAGCGTTGAGGGGGAAAATAGAGTCTGGTGGGGGTCTTTGTGTGTCTCTACCTGTGGAGACGAGAGCTAGAGACAGTACTCTTCTCTCTAAGCCCCAGCTAGCTCCCATGCAACATTGCACATTACATCTTCGGAAAGGCAGGGGTAAATATTAGCACTGCAAGCTAGCCAGGGAGAGCTGGACGAAGGCAGACAGCAGCAGGCTGTCGAGGCGCTGCGATGTTTTTGTGGGGAAAATGTTCAATGGCGCACACACTTGGATAATGTGGATGGGAAGGTGATTTGAATGAGAGCTGGCTCTGCCTGAGCTGTAGAGAGTATTGACCTAGTTTTCCTTCTGTATTTCACTCAGACAGTTGCACAGTGTCTCACCAACACAAGCAAGAATAGGAAGAATAAAAACATTGGATGAGCGCATGCCACTGACGCCTTAATGGAGCAAAAAATAAAATGCACAGAAAATGCCCGAATTTTGTAAACAAAACACGGACTTCTTGTGATAGGGTTAAACGTGTAGATTATGTAATGCTTTGAAAACGGTGGGTCACAAGGAGCGGCGTTGCCTCAGTGTCATGACACCTGTGTCCAGGCCTTGATCTGAACCTTTGACCCCGTAGTCACATGATTGATGCTCTTGTCACCTCAATGAATGATTGCACTTCGAGCTCTTCCCGTTCTGTCCTCCTTCACTTCCAAAATTACCTTTTTACATATTTATGTTACAGATGTCACCCTCTGGTTGGTTGGTCAATATATTCTTGTCTGACTTAATTTGGAGTGTGTGTGTGTGTGTGTGTGTGTGTGTGTGTGTGTGTGTGTGTGTGAGAGTGAATTAGAGGCAGAGAGTCTTCCTTCAAGGCTTAGGCTACTTGTTTTGCTGCTATTCAACATAAAATAATAACATTTGAACAAATAATTTGAACAAACACTTAGTGTAGATATTTCCACGACTGTGGGCGGGGGAGAAAGAGAGCCCTCGATTCCCCCCAGGAGGACCTTCGAGGAGCGCCTCAGAGAAAACCACAGTCCTCAGTGTCTCTGTCTCCGTCTCTCAGTCCTGACACATGTGCTACAGTGCATAAGGTCGTCGGTTTGCGGTACGGGATCGGGTGATCAATGCATATTTTCGAGGGTTGTCGGTGCGTATGGGCTCTCTTAATGGGTCAGGTGGGTGTGGCGGATAGACAAAATACCCTTCTTAATAAGGCTTTAAGTGTGAACATGAGAACTGTCATTTGTCAATAAGTTTGGTCCAATAAATAGTTTAATCGTTTTGATTATAATATAACTGCATCCCCTTGCGACAGCTTGTTCCATTTGGAAATCAAATGGATTTGGGCAGGTGTGTGCTGGTTGACTTTGACTCTATTAGTATCATTGATGTATAAAATAATTTATATTTTGTATATATATTTTTGATATCATGTTCATATATAATCCAGTTAGGCTACTAGGTAGAGTGCACAGTGCACTGTGGCCAATCAAGTTAATTCTAGACATAATGTGCAGATCCCCCCCTATTGACCAATCGATTAATTGAAGTGTAGGTAGAATTTCAGTCGACCAAAATTGTCTTATTACCTACAGCCATAGTAACAAATAATGCAACCATCTCGATCCTGGTTATAATGAGGCAGAGTTTGTCAAGACGCATTCATGGTTGTGAAACACTTCATAAACATTCGGCTCATTCACATTTTCGTCCGTACCACAGAACCAGCAGCCCACTGTTTGGGTCTGATTCCATGTTTTAAGGGATTAACTGGTAAAGACTACCAACAACTTCCTTTCAGCCTGGAATTAGTCATTAATGAAACCACACATTTTAGGGTTTCTTTCCAGCCAGCCGCACACGCCCCTGTTAAGATCTGAATGAAAAGCACAAAGCTATTCAAATCTGATCCCCTCCGAATACAAATGGCTTTTCTCCATCCCCAGAGAAGCAGCGAACACTTCAAGAACCTCTCCGAGGATCTGAACGGTCACATGAAAACTCAGCCCCGTCAATTAGCTCTGCGGCAGGGTTTTTGGGGGCTTTAATACAAACAAAACAATCACCGTGTACAACATGGCAACGGACAACGTCTGCTTATCCCTTGATACCTCTAAACAAATGGTAATAGTGCATTTTGGGAGCACAAAGGAAGCTCCTTAGGCTCAGGGCATATGGTTACAGCAACATTACAGGGCACACTCGTGCACCTGATGCTACAAAAACAGAGTGGTAAGCCATACAATGAACACACCCTGGTTGTAATTCAGCTCAATGCTAGACTTATTCATTGTAGACTGCATATCCATTTTAATTCAATCTCATTTGACTATTAAGAAAGCAATGTTAGATTGAAGGACCTGAGCTTAACATCTCTAGGTTTTGAAAAATATTATTATTATTAAACAGTATATTTTATTATTAAATAGTATATTTTAGAAAACACAAAGAGTGGGCTGCAATACCTGGCAACCATAAACGTTTATCATTAATGTATTTTTCTGAAATCTTAAACCAAGTAAAATGTAGGCTTTTTAATTGATGTTGTCAGGGCTCAAGTCTTGAGCCCTTCAGATAATTATATATTTCTACAGTCCCACTGAGTCCCCTCATAATAACATGTCACATGTTCACACATCTTTGCAATCACAGGCAGCTCAATTTAAGTACAGCTTGAATAACCAATATATACATGGTATATGGGCTGGCTCTAGTAATCCTAGAGATGTAATCCAAGAGACTGTAATAATCAGTTTTCACCCTTTCACAAAATGGACCCATGTAAAACTGGCCCTATGTGGATTTGTGACCCCAGGTCAGGTAACCACTGTTACTTTTTTCAAATAAATGGCTCGCACAACCTTTTCATTGTATCGTTGCTTCAGTAGTAGTAGATGTAGTTTTGTGGTGTTAGTGAAGGGGAGCGGTGGGGAGCAATGGGCACTTCCATTTCCCCCATCTTTCATTTCAAAAGACAGATACAGTGGGGGTGGATTGATTTGATGTTTTGATGCATTGTTTGATGACGGGCAGCTCAAAGTGGAGGATGCCTCTGTGATGTCTCTCCATTGGAGGACATGAAAAGCGTCACCTGGCCCCTGAGCCGTGGGGTTATGGCTGCTAGTGGATTTAAGGGCTCCTGCTGCGCTGGACGGTGGCTCCATTGATGCCACATAATCCATTCAGCGTGACCTTTATATTTTTAGAGTCAGCTCCACTTGCCTGTCAGCCTGCCTTGTTAAAACTATCGCAGACATCAAGGTCCTGATCATCTACGTTCTATTACAGGACGATACATCTAATTTATTCAATGTGTACATCCCATGAGGGAAATAAGTGCCTTCAATCACCAACCGAGTAGTCCGATGATCAAAAGAAACACAGAGCGCTAGACGAGCTCATCAGATGAACAAACACATTCTTGCTAGATATCTTTATGGGTTTCATCATCCTGCATCAAGTGACTACTGAGGGGAAAAAAACAAAGCCTTGTTCTCATCCCTGTGACATCAGCGCATACAGACTGAGCACAGGAAAGAATAACAGCCACGGCAATTATATATTTACAATTAAATACCGATAATGTGAAGCTGCACTTTATCCTCTGCCCTCTACCCAACCTCCAATTAATTGTTTTAACCCCACCTGAAAATATCATAGGCGTAAACATTTTTTTTTTAAAAAGGCATACAAATAAATAATTTCATAACGTACGCTAGGTGGTATTAGTCATGAGCATCAAACTCCTAGCACGTTCTAGATTTGCCTAAACTAGTAGCAAACATGATTGGGATAAATCTTCTCCGTAAGCCACATTACAAAAACAGAAGGGTGTAAATCGTTACACTGCTGTGTGTTAAGACACTGAAACAGTTGCACAGATCAGACGAACTGCAGCAGCAGGGAAAGAGCAACATTCAGCTCTGCTGTTTTCTTCTGTGACTTGGGGCCACTGCGTTTTTCTCCAGCCATAGTAAATTGGGCGCCTGGGGCAGGAGCCTTAGCCAAGCTTGCATTTCGGAGCCCTCATGGAGGGCATGAGGGATAGAGATATGGCACAGGAGGGGGGACAGGGTGGCGGATGGTGGGGGAGGACTGGAAGCGCAGTGGTGGGGACAGTACCCACATGTTTCAACACAAAAGAGACCTCGCTAGTTAGCACACTAACTATCAAGCTCCATGGCCATCAGCACTCGTCATTCTTTCTGTTCTCCATATCAACCTCGTCATAAACGTGGCTACATCTGCAAGTGTAATCACTCTATTGTACTCAGATGTTCTGCTCTGCTGGACGGCAGCATGGCAGCCTGCTTTTCAGCACCTCTCCCTCGCGCCTCATTCCCCTCCTTTCCCTCAAGTGCCCTCGCCTGTTCCTGGCTACTCCTTTGCCGGTGAGGCCGGTGTGTCTCACAGATTACAGAGCTCCGGTCGCTCAGGTAACAGGAGTCACTAATCTGGCTGGGGTTGAATTACACATAATTGCCTCGGCACCGTGATTGATTTTAGCCCTGGAAAGGAAAAGACGACGGCTCCCCCCTCCCCCCCCAAAAAACACCCCCACCTCCCTTCCTGCCTCTCTCCAGCGTTCACGAGCGGCAGCCAAGACTCTCCATCTAGTAGGAGGCAGGAGGCTTTGAAGAGATCAAAGCCAAGGCCGGGAGCAGTTGCGCGCCCTGGGAATACGGGAGAGAGGCTTTCTGCTCCTCAGCCCTATTTTCTAGCGTCATGTCGGATTGCAGCTGTATTGCATTTCGCCAGTTTTCTTAATGCTCTTGGTTTTGACTTTGACATCAGTGATCCCCCCTCGGTTTCTTCAAAAACAAGGGGGAGGCGGAAAAAAAAGAAAGTGACTGAGGAAGAAAGAGTGCGAGAGAGAGAGAGAGAAAGAGAGAAGGGGTGGGGGGGTGTAGGGGGGTAAAGCGATCTACAGACTGATTTTTATTTTCACAACTCCATAATTGGCCAGTTCAAAGGAGAGGAGGGGAGAATGTAGCATTTGTTTTCAATTCTACAGCCAATATGAAAGGAGCTACAAACTTTTATGGGTTTCCCAAAAATTGAAGACAGGCTTTTTTCACCGTCAAAGAACTGTGTTTTTTTTTTATAGTCGAGACCACACAAAATCAACGGATAGCAAAGCCCTCCTCTTTGCAGAAAGCGCAACAGTGTAGTGTAGCTCTTACACTACACAATGCATTTGTGTGCATGTTTGAGTCTTCGTGGAACACCCATTTGGGTGTATGTGTTGGAAATTGTTACACAAAGAGAAAGTGATCTGATGATGTTTAGCGCAAAAGAAACACACAAGGCGGCATGAAGAAAGCTAGAAACATCCATTAATTTAACAGTTCGGTTAATAAAGCCTGGTGGCAAGAAGGCACCCTTTGTATTGCAACTATGTAGGCCCTATACCAACCTCCTACACTGGGGACCATTAATATTTCAGCGCTGTGAGATGCACATTGCATGTGAGTCTCTTTAGCGCTCACACCCACAGCAGAAAGAAATAATGAGCTTCTGAAAAATATGAAACAGCAAAGACAAGGAGGGAGGGAAAGAGTGCGCCGGAGACTGACCGACTTCATACAAAACAGAGCAGCTATTGATCATCACTCTATTTCTTAGCTGGACAAAGTGAGGGCTGTTTGAGCTCCTCTGAAGTCTGGACACAGCCGGCTGGATTTGCACCCATGTTTCACTCCTGTGGTCCTATTGTTCCCCTTGCTGACGTTTACTAGCTGGAACACTGCTCGCCTCTATGTAGACCTATGAGCTGTTAGGATGAAGTCAATAAAGCTATTCATGTTTTTACTCATTTTATGACTGTGACAGGAAACAGTGAGGCACTGTGATCAGCTTTGAGGGACTACTGACAAGCTTCAATCGTAGCTCAAAGGCTGACTCAATCAGTCAATCGGACATGAGCTGTGGGGGCATTCAACATGTTTTTTTGGATAACAAACAACCAAACATTTTGTCAAGTGCCAAACACTTTACCCACTATCCCATTTAACTAAGCATAGCCATAACATCACCAGCAGTTACGTCAGTTGTGCTACATACACAGCCATCTAGTCTCCTTTTCTGATCCACCCTGACAGGAAGTGCACACCCAGGCCATTCAAACAGAATTGGGCAACAGGGACAACCTTGGCGAGCCCGTCCACTGACCCCTGGAGATCAGTTGCAGGCTGCTGGTGAAGAGTGAAGTCCTCTGAGCAGGTGTTGTGGGCTTGAGCGGCGGTCTGTCCATGGAAGCCTGACTGGCTGGCTCCAGGCAGCACTGCTTGATTGGTTAAGCTTCATCCAACTCAGTGGGAGGACGGGGAGAAGAAAGTGTCATCATCTAAGAGTGCTTCGCTTTGAGCAGTAACACATGCCCAAAATAAACATCAACTGGGGTTAAGTGTGCATCTGCACGTCATGCTCACAACCATGACACTCCCGATTGCTTTTCTCACACACATGTCGACAACACACATTTTCAGCACATTGACCACTTTTTTATTCTTGTGTTAGCTGTATCTGATTATATCTACTTATATCTAATACCAATAATGTTATGGTTTTAAGAGTATAGACCTATAGAAATGTAACTATCTTTTCATGCTCAAATCAATCAGCATGGACTCACACTAGCAAGAAAAATACATCCAGAAACTTAAACCTCGACTGTCGCATTTTTGGCTCTCATCTGAAACCGCAATGCATATCTCTTAGTCCTGGTAGACAATCACTCTGCTGAGCTCCTTTTCACGAGATGAAACACACTGATAAGGTGATTGCAACCACATGGCGTCATTAGCACCGTGCATATGGAGCAAACGTGTCAACCAGCATCACCATACAGCGGAGGACGAGAGGAGACCATGGCGTTAAATGTGCTGTTTATAAAACACCACGAGCCAGCGGCACTACAAAGACTCCGACACGCCAAGTGTTTCTTCTGTGTGAGGTCCCTGCTGCAGTCCTTCATGTGCACACACACACACACACACACACATTTCGCTGTTTGATAGAGCTGCACAGCAGATGACATCAATGTCAGCGGGACTCTTTGATATGTACGGATTTGGTGTCCAGCATTAAATATATATTCATCATATCATCATATTTTCAGCGTTTATTTTTAGATGTACATATAAACAGTACTGCACTAAAGGAAATGATCCGACAGCGGGACGATCATATGAAGTCCAGCTACTTAAAGACAAAATGCTGCATTCAGCTCTGCTAAACTTCACACATCATGTGCACCCTATAGTGAGACTTCACAAAAACTACACAAGATGCCATAAGCTGTCATCTAGAACATTATGTGTGGACATGGAAGGCTGCTGGTAAATGTAGTGTTCTCTTTAACAGGGATCTTCCACGGTAGTGCTGAGGGCATGAGCTCAGGACACACATGGCACTGAGGGACACCAAAGCGGTCCTACCAAATCCCGTTAGGTAAGCCTGGGTTAGTGATTCCACGCTGCGAGACACTGGCTAGCAGATCCGTCACGTTCTCACTACATCAAAGGAAAGTACAGCGCTTCACCCCCTCCATACCCCCTCCTTCTCGCCATGAGGATCTGCAATTGAGGGTCCAAAGGGGAAAAAAGGAGAGGGAGCTCTCTTAACTCCCCCCACCATAGCAGCAAAACTAGGCTTTAAAAAAAGAAGAAGAAGAATTCAGCGATTCTATCCGTTCCTCTCCTCAAGCTGTTGCTCAAGACCATGAGACTTTTGCAACACAGCTGTAGATCACCAGCACATCTTGCCAGTCAGGTGAAACACCTTGTTCCATATCTCTGCACTGTCAACATCTCACAACCATGAACATGTAGCTGTGTATTTATCTCGTCAACCATGCATTCATGTTTCTGGTCTATTTGTGATTTTAACAAAAAAGGGAAACATTTATGTGACAACGGAATCTGAAAATAGATTTCAGGTCATTTAAAAATATGTAACGGCCAACACAAGCTTGTTGATCTTTATTTAGAAGCTGTCATTTTTACATCCTCGCTTGAGTTTGGGAGGCTGCAGGACCACTTATTTGAAGGATAAGACAAAGCCCATCAAAGCACTGAACTTCTCTTCTTCCACACATACATCCGGAAGTGATGACATCCTAAATGCTCTGAAGAGTTATACTTAGCAACCATTATCCTAAATACAGTTATAGGGTATTATGATAATTCTGACCAACATTGAAAAAGCATGTTCATTTGTCAGTATAAATCACAAAGACACAGAGGCAAGAGAGAAAACAACCCTTACCTATCTTCACAATTGTTCCTATTGTTAAGCATCAACATACTGTATATAACAAAGACATATGAATCTTAACATATAGACACGTCTCCTTGTGTTATCTGATGCATATGAACATTCTGTGAGAGAGAAACAGTACCCCTGATTAAGACAAAAGACAAGACAATTTGTGTCCTTCTGTCTAATTAAATAACCAGATTATTGATGGCTTGTTTTTTGCATTAACTTCAAACACAATTTAAACAGCCAAATGTCTGCTTTTACATCATTTCTCTTTTTGGGTGCATATAAACACAAAGCTACTTTATTGTAGAAGTAAAAGGGGTTTGCTCCTTCAAGAAAAAGAGATGAATTCTCCAAATCATTAGACGTTATGCTCTGGATACCCTGCAGACTCCACATCCCAAAGCAGCTATACGATTCCGAAAACATGAGGGTATCCATAACACACCACTGTCTCTTTGAAGTGGTCAATGTGAATAGTCAACTGAACACCATTAGGCGTCTTGACACCAGAGTCTCAGCTCTCGCGGTGGAGGCGACCTATCAAGCTAGAAGCCCTAAAATCTGCTGACAATCAGCTACTCCCAACAGCTCCATCATGACTGGACGGCATGTGCAGGAATGTCATGGTCAATGGAAATCAATCTAAACTACTGGGATCGGGGGGGGGGGGGGGGGGGGGGGGGGGGGGGGGGGGGGGGGGGGGGGGGGCGGCGGTGGGGCTGGGGATGGAAGAGAATGAAAGGGAGAATGTGCCTTTGATCTCAGTGAAAACCGATCCCAGGCCTGCAGATACTGTGGTTGCGGTGGCCGGCAGCAGAGGCAGCAAGCTGACATCAGTGAGAAAGCCAGAAGACTCATGTTCTGTGATCCCTCCACCAAGCCTGGGCTCTTTTTATTGGATAAGTGAGAGAAACGTATATAAAATGACTACCGTTTTATTGAAGAAGGGGTTAGGGGGAGATTGGGTGAAAAATAAAAAAAGCAGCCACGGTAAATGAAATGAAAGCGGGGCTTTAAAAGTTTTGGCAGTTAATATGCTGTCTAACTGCCTGCCCTGATTCATCTGCAGTGAGGGGTGATTTCCTCTCATACCATCAGCTGGTCTCCATGCAGACCCTCTACGAGATTTTCACTGCGTATGATGGAATAACCGATCAAATTGACCAGAAAACAAGCCATAAATGGAGAATTTTAAAAGCATCATACCCCACATTTCATAAACAACTCCATTTGTCAACCTCAAATCATGAGGTAATCACATTTACTGAACAATGTCACGTACTTTCACCCTCTCCAACTTTGGCAGAGGGAAAGCAATGCAATTTTAACACCAACCCGTGATAGAGTTGCGTGTGAATGAAGTTCCTTTACACACAGCATGTGGCATCTGCCCCCAACAATCACATCTGCCTCCGAGAGCCGATACTTACAATAACGCAGAGCTCACATTTCACAACTTTACCCTGATGAAACTAATGCCTATGAGCTGCAAACGCACAAACGACCCAGAGCTTGTGTGAGTGTTTCCTGTCTGAAGGAACCAACACCACAGGCAGACTTGAGACTGGTTGACTTCCCAAGTGTGATACAGAGACTTGGACAAAACCGGATTAGAGTGGACAGCTGCTGATGTGCCCTGTGCTTCATGTCTGTCTTGAGAGGAGAACATTTGCAAACGGGACAGACACAGGAAGCCGCCAGTGAGAGACCTGCAGCTGGCTTGAAATTGATACCATTACAGGGACAATATGTGCAACAACACACACCACCCCTTGACGGTACTATAAACTCCACTGCAGAGCAGCCTCGGAGACGCGGTGTTGCCTTTAGGCCTCCTCAGTCATGCTGGGCTAATTAGAGGGTTTACTCAGGTCATGTAGGCATGCATCACTTAAGATTTTAACAAGATGAGAAATACTGTATATCCCGTCTCTTAATCTTCTGGAAAGTATGACAGGCATTCAGTATCCAAGGGTCACGTATGGTTGTTAAGGAGATGGGTGTCAACAATGCTGGTACTTCAGGGTAAATATTGTACAAAGATACTGCGCAACAACAACATAAGCATTATGAACTTTGGCAGTGAATAATATTTTTTTTTTTTGATTTTAGTATTATGAGGTTTACATTTGTTAGTTTATCAGTCAAAAAAAGTGATCTGACCTGAAAAACTGTGTTATTAATCAATTATTTCATTACTTTTAATCCCCAATTAATAATTTCAGGTCAAAGTTATTGGTCAGTACAAGGATGTTTTTTCTCATTAAATTGTTATATTACAAACTAAATGTTCCTGTATGACAGTGAATTAAAAGCAACAGATTAGTTTGCATTAAATGTTTATTTGGTAATATATTGCGCTGCATGTATATTACCCCCTTCACTTTAGAGCTTTTGTAAGCTTTTGTAAGCTATAAAGATGCTATTTTAATTTTTATATTTTATAGAGGCTATTAAAAGTCGTATATTGCCCAGTGACCTTTGTTTAACCTCATGTAGGGCTGCAGCTAAGTACTATATTATTATCAGCCTTATCAAATTCTTCTTTAACAAATGTTTGGTATCTAACATTTAGAAAAATGAACAAAGCAGACATACAAACAATTTATCAGAGTTATCGGAAAATTGCAATTTTTTTCTAAAGAACAGTCCAAACAAATCCTAAAATGAAATATAAGCAAATGCTTTTATTTAAGAAGATTGAAAACTGCAAATATGAACAATGCCTTCTTTTTTAGGGACAATGAAAATTAGAGCCAAAAATAGGTGCACACTCTGCAATACCATATCATTTAATTAAGCGCTGATTTAATTAAGTATTGCAATCCTTTTTTGCCGCGATTCTTTAATGGAATTTAATTTAATCTTTTTTACTTAATTGATATGGAAAACAAGGGATCATAATTCCGATGTGTTAAACACAAGACAGCGTAGCAGACTCTGGACAGGTAAAGCAACAGGTGGCTTACTCTCTTCCCCAGTCTGCATGCTATGTGTTACATGAGAAGTGATATCCGAAACAGTGCCTGACCTTCCGTTTAACCTGAGCAGGTGCAACATGACGTTACATCTCTGCAGGTCTATCATCATCCCGCATGTTTGTGCAAGAGTGTGTTAATGAGCAAGGAATATGTGTTGTTTCAGACCAGCACTTTCAGCGTGACTTCACCAACTTCTAACTACGGAAAAGAAAACGGAAACTGTAACCCACCAAAGAAAATAAATGTCATGCCTCAACTATACTGCCAAATAACACTCTCCAGAGTTGTTCTCCCCGCTAATTAAAAGTGTCAGCTATTTATTTTCTAACTATAAATCCTTTTCACGCAAAATTGGGAAAGGATTGATATCTTTGTGCACTTTGCTAATTTCTGTTTTGTCGGCCTCAAGCAAAAAGATTTTTTAACATGTTTGTTTTCAGACTCAAGCTAATTGTTACACACACAGAAAAAGAAAACGAGTTGGTACTGACCGTTCTGGGCATGGGCGGCGAGAGGGAGCCATTGTTCATGTAGGAGTCGTTCATGTTGCTCATCATGATGTAGCCCGGGTAGCCCTGGTACGGATGCCCTTTACTGTACAGGTCTTGGAGTTTTGCTGATAAAAACAAAATGTGACAATTTACTGCATGTTTGCAAAAAGCTCCTATGAAGCCATTTTTTATTTGTTCAACCTCAAAACTCTTTGTATTTCTCTCAACACTAGAGCTCTAAACACATAAACACATCTTACAAATGACAAATTCTAAATCCGCTTCAGTCAATAAATCAGACACGTATGAATGATAACACAAAGTCTTCCTGCCCCTTTTTGAAGCCGTAATGATATCACTATGGATCGCATTAACCCGTGCCCCATTTCGCCTCGGCCTTTTGTTTGTGCCCTTTCTTCCCGTCTTGGAGAAGAGGTTGTATTATACAGAGGAACAATGGAGCCCCTCTGTGCCAATTAGCGGCAATTAGAAGAACATACAGACTGTGTCAAAACAGGAGACGCCCCAACAGTTCCACTGTGCCTTTGACCTAAGAGGGGGAGCTTTATACAAGAGGCCTCAATGCAGCGCCACTTGCCACTCGAGTAATAAGGCTGGGGGGGGGGGGGGTTGGGAGTGTTTGGGGTATACAACCTGATGGCAACACGGATCTTGTTGTGAAGAAAGCCAGTGTTTGGTTTGAGGGGATCGTATTCAGGAGTGAAAGGGGAACAAAGAGGAGACACACTCCTCCTCAAAGCCCTAATGATGACATGCAGTCGCGAGGTCAGAATACAATACCCAGAGAGCAAAGAGCCCCGAGCCGCAGCAACATGTTGCCTGCAACAGTGCGAACAGAGAGCTGATGTATGTAGGGAAATAGTTTCTTGGGGCGATGCATAATAAGGAACACAAGACAGAAATGTGATTTTTTTTATTTTCTTCATTTGTAGAATTGTTCCTTAATAATCGTTCTGAATAATGAACCCATCGGAAATGTGCAAATTCATCCCCCTTTTTCCGAGTCTCTTTGGTTCTGCAGGCACCCTCATCTACGAGGTAGGTAACAGGTAGCTGTGTCCATGAAGGTACAGCATGTCCTGACTAGACTTGGATGTGAGAGTATCTTTACTGAGTGCAGCAAAAAGAAAACAGGAGCTCTGATAAGAGGAGGATCAACAGGGCACGAGTGTGACTGATCACTTCTGTGTGGGGAAAACAAAGTTGCACTTTTTCACACCATTCTCCTTCAAACCTCAACTTCTCAAGCTGCAGCAAATCATTCTGAAATGTAGGCTTTATTGCAGCTAATAGGCATGCTGGCTTACCTATAAAGCATGCTGATATAACGAGCTCTTGCTCAAGGCGGCGTCACTTACCATCCTCCAAATGGTCTCTGTGTTTTTCATGATATGAATCTTGCGGTATTTGGGACTGTCTAACTGCCTGTAAATATAAAAAGAAAGAATAAAAAATGTAAATGATGGTGAATCAATTAAGATGGCCTTGAAACACAGTTACACACGCACACACAAACATGCTGATTCGGTCAGACACCCACAAACACTGCTGAGACAAAAAAATTCCCTTTTGCTTGTCACCACAGCAGAACAAGCTTGTGCACACGCACGCACACACACACATACATACACACACACACACACACACACACACACACACACACACACACACACACACACACACACACTCTCTCTATAGAGAGGTGATGGAGCAGCCTGCATCAAAGCTTCAAAAGAACCACCTAATTAAGCTTCATGTCCTTAAGGAGCTTACAAATTAACTTGTTTTCAATACCATAGGCCCACTCAATTTCATCTTTCAGTTTACGTGTATTTATGTTAGAAATTAAAAGCCTCAGTTCAAAGTGAAATAAAATCATCCCATGAAAAGAGAAAATGGTGGAGACAGTTTTTGCTTGACTAAAATAAAATCCCCTGCTTTTCGCACAGCCGTTTCCTTTCTCTTGTACGAATCAGAATTGGGAAGAGGACCTCCTTTTGGAGTTCAGAACCCTCAGGATGGCTTCAAGCTGAGCGAGGGAGCTTCACTGGATTCCTAATTAACATTCAGCCTCTGTCTCGTGTGTCTCTAGGACATTTGGTGGTGGATGTGTACAGTCTCGTTCAGGATGAGCCCAAAATGTCATTAACACTGCGGTTAATGACAAAAACAGGCGACTAACTGTGTGATGGGGAAGCTGCAGCCTGAATCCTGAGGTTGGTGCACAGGTAGATGGATGCTGAATTTTTTTTTAATTATTAATTTAAAATGTGATGTTTAATGACTACTCTGTGTCTGTATGTGGATGTATAAATGGCATCTTGCAAGCACAGAATAAAAACTTGCATTTTTGGAAACATTAAATATCCATCGTTAACAAAATTCTTCAATTGAGATTCTATTTGCATTTACAAAATACATGTCTTTTGATTTTATTCTTAATGCCTCCTTTTAATCTGATTGGGAAGCGTTGACAAAAACTAATGCAGCTGTATGTGTTCAATATTTTTTTCAACCCCAAAGAATGCCAAAAATAAATAAATTGGGGTACCATTAAACGAACACGACAATTATGAAATACGACAATGGTGTTAGAAAAAAATCCACACCTCGGTAACAAAAGAATCGGAAGTTGTCCTTTTGTGACCTTTGAAATAAATGAATCACCTCGTTTGTCAATAGCTTTTAAGCCAATCAGTCTCGTGTTAACAGCTGCCGAAGGTTAACGTGAATCCCTGCAAATACATCTATTAGTCTACTTGAGACTGGCAGCACACAAGGCCCCAAATCCTACATCCTAAATTATATATTTACAGTTTTTTTTTTGGTTTCCATATTTTACTACACACTAACGCACTGTTACTGCCACAGACGGTCATGTGTGCAATTAGACCGATAATGTTTAAAAAAATAAGTTGATTGGGTGCTTAAGATGTAACATGTAGAGGAGGTTTCTGGAGGAGAAGCTGGTACACCTGAGTCTGGAGACTGCAGTGGTACCGTGATGAATAAAATTAAAGTATACAACATGCAGTTCAGACTATAAAAGCACCTGTTTTTTTCTTTCTTCTAATCTGAGATACATCTTTATGATCAAAATGCTTCACACATTATGAAACTGAGCAAGGTCTCACAGGAGGAAATTCATTGTAGGCCTATTTGTTTTTAAAGCTTAAATCTTTCAAAGCTGTCAAATCATTCAGGTAAACCCTGAGTAAATAATGTAATGCAAACGAGGTCTTTAAATTATTAAAACCACAAAACAACTTTGTTTACTGGCCGGATGCAGGGCTTTTCTCCTCTCAGATGGAGGTCACAGTGTCTTCGCTCCCTCATCATTCACCCCATCAGTCGGCACGCGGCACTACTCACGTCGTGGCTGTTGCTGTTGGGGCTGCTCTCTGACTCGTGGACCAGAGACGACTTGATGTCCGCCAGGTCTCCCTCCTCCTCCGAGTGGCTGAGCTCGGCGAAGATCTGCTCCTTGTGCGGGTCTCCTTCGTCTTTGAACGGGATCATTTCATCCGTAGCGCACAGCTCCGGGTCTCCGCCGCCGCCTGATAACTGTGGCATTTTTGGGATTTTTTTTTTTTAAACTCTGTTTAAGCGAAGACAACACACACACACGCGCAGACGCACACAAACACACGCGCGCGCGCGCGCGCCAGCACTGTCCGAAACTACAGAGGGGAAAAGTGCCACCGAAGTCCCCCGAACCGAGTGAGCGAGCGTCTCCCTCTCGGAGAGGAAGCGGCGTTGAAAGCCGCCGCCGGTGTGTTTCTACCGGAGCAACAGGAGCTGCTGTCGGCGTCTCTGGTTTTCTCTCACCGCGACTGTCTCAACTGGAAGTCCTCAAAACTCAAACCCGAAAAACTTGATATGCTTTACTTAGAACGCGAGTCCAGTGAACGCCTCAATGTCATGAGGGGGAGGGGGGGGATACAAAAGGAAGACAAACCACCAGTTAAAATCTCATCACCAGTGTTTCAGTCAACACACACACACACCCGACGACGGATATGGTCCAGTAAAAAAAAATGTTAAAAAAATGCCTCAACGTTAAAAAAAGTGCATTTCTAAAAGTGAGAAATAATATTTCCTCCGTGGTCCAGTGAAGAAGCTGCGTCGTCCTTGAAAGTGTGGAGAAAAAAAGAAGAAAAAAAGTAGGCTAACAAAACCAAAACACCGTCTGGAGGTGAAAAGGTAACTGATGGATGTGCAACTGGAAGAAAACACAGTTGTAACACTCACACAAGACAACAAGCAACGCAGTACGCCGCTTTCATGCTTCAAAATACATCCTCGACGCAGGAGAGATAAAAGCAGAAGTCATAAAACAATCAGAAAAGAAGGTAGAGAGGAAAAAACCGCCGTGGACCGACTTCCCACTGCTCCCACACTGCTTCCACAGTGTAATGTAACCAGTGTGTGTATGTGTGTGTTGGTAATGTAGCCGCGCTCCCTCCTCCTCCTCCTCCTCCTCTCTCCAGTCATTGGGAGGAAGGAGAGATGAAAGGGAAGCCGAAGCTCTGATTGACACCGCACCGATTGACACTCCTCCTGAGAGAGAGATTTATACACAGCTCACAACAAATGAGCAGACAGGGGGGAAAGAAAAAGAAGAAGAAGAAGAAGCGGCGGCGGTGTGATGGGTTAAAACATTCATGATGAATAAAAAAGAAGTATAACAGATAAATAGAGAAGAGAAAAAACAAGACGAGCTCAAACTTGTTTGGCCGACACAGAGGTGAAATTTATTACGAACGCAAGAATTGGCAATAGTGTTATGTTCTGTAGTAATACCCAACAACCTCGGTTCCCACATTAGAAGAAGAACACATTGTTTCGTTCCATTTGTTAAAAAAAATACAAGTAAGGTGTGATCTGATTAAACGTTTTAATCAACCTTTAAAAGAATCACATATATTTATTATTTATTTATTTATTTGTGTATTCAGCAACATTTGGGAAAAGGGGGGGGGGGGTCTGTTTGTTATTACCACTTTAAATTGCTTTGTATTGGCAATATCAAGGGCATGCTTGCAGTCCTTTCCATTTGTTCTAACACTATGTGCAAATATTAAATGTATGTTATTGCAATCCAACAACACAACGTGACAGGGGTCCCAACATGTTTACATGTTAGCTACCTCGATTTATATAAAGTCTCAGACACACATCTGATACATGGAGAGATGCTAAAGAGGACGCATTTTATATTTTCATTCATTATTTTTAGCACACACGTCTAAATACCCAGTTTGGGGAGATTGGCACACCATAACCATAATGAATTCACATAAATACAAAATAAGCACATTGTTTAATAAACTAATAATAGCAAATATGCTACAAAAAAGCAACGAACATATGGGAATATTATAAAAAGAAAAAGAATAACTTGTGTCTTTGAGAGTCGAACATTTCAAGAGGAAAACAAAATAAACAAAAGAAAAGAAGCAGTAGAAGTGCTGTGCTTTCTGTGTCAGTCTGAGCAGTGAAAGATTGCGTGAGAATCAAAGTTGGGATGGGGAGGCAGATCTTTATAAAGCGCGGAGGTGGGGTTAGCGGGGCGGAGCCGCGGCTCCCTTTGATCTTGCGGCGGCTGGCTCTTTCATCCCCGACTCCCCCAGCCCGGTTTCCCCCCGCCAACCCCACCTCCCTCTTCCACCCTCCTCCTCCTCCTCGCTCTCCCTCGCCTTTGTATGACTAAATTTGGTCCGAGTGTGGAGCCGGGCCAACATTTCCACGTGTGCGTTCATCCCAGCTGAGAGAGAGAGAGAGAGAGAGAGAGGGGGGGGGGGGGGGGGGGAGAGAGAAGAGAGAGAGAGAGAGAGGAGAGAGAGAGAGAGAGAGAAAAAGAGAGAGAAAGAGGGGGTTCTCTTCCGGGTAAGGATACAGCGGAAAAAAAAAGATCAAAGCAGCAGAGGCTGGATTCAAAAGAGCCGAGACTGGCTGCATTCCAGAGTATAGCGGAAAGCGCGCGCGCCCACACTCACATAGACACGGGCACGCACGCACGCGGGATACAGGCACAGACTCGCGCGTAAATACATAGCACTGAAAGAGCGAGCGTTAATTAGAAATGTTTTCACCCAGGCAGACCCAAACAAACCAAACCTTTTAATAAAAGGAAAATAAACCTTTAACATTATATTTCTTGTTTCCAGCCCAAAACTATTTGAAGAAAAATGTGACACAAGGTATAAACTCTGGCTGTTTCCCTTCCTAGTTGGTGGAAAGTGTCGGTTCTGCTTCATTACAGTACTTCTTTAATTTAATTATCCGCCCCTTTTTTTGGCACAATCTGAAATGATGCTACCTTCATCCACCACCACCCTAAAACCACGCTAGAAACAATTTTATTCCCTTGAAATATATTTTTATTCTGTGCATTTAACAGCATTCACTTTGGATATGGTTTTAATCATAAAATTGGGAGGAAGGGGGAATATGGAAAAAACGATTTTTGGTAGGCCTATTAAGATACTAAAAAGAGACAGTGCAGGCCTGCAGGGCCCGAGGTGAAGAGATCCAAACTGTGAAAAATTAAACAGATTGAATAAATCACAAGACTAAATGATTCATGTTTGATTTTTGGCTTTGACTTATTGGCATTGCAATATATTATAAAATACAATAAATAAGACTTTGTTAAGGAGACTAACCTTGATGTTATGTTTGAGACCTCTTTAGCAGCTCCAAAAACATACTTAGCATCGTATTATCACTTTGCCTATTCCGATGAGAATTGATTATGAATAGTATTTTGAACCAATTTCAGAAAATGGCACATCTGTTTGGGGTCTACGAGGCTCCAGCTGAAGTTTTACGGCTGGTTTGATGGATTGGTGATGACATCACTTTCTATGCAGCAGTCTATTCAAATCTCGCTTTTAAGTTTAGAACTGTGCCCGGACATGAGTAATGTCACCAATGTCACGACATGATGTGCATTTTGTCAATGGGTTATTCTTTAGCAAACAAATTAAATATAATAACAAAATAGTCTCATATGAAACCTGAACAATCTCCTTATTTTGAGTAATAACTCTGTATGGACTATTCGGTCTATTCTGCCCAGTTTGTGGCAAATTAAATGACATTTTTAAGAATAGCACAAACCAATATTCTTTTTAAATAAGTAGATTCTTCTGCATTAATGATAATTTATTTCATACAAGGCAGTGGGGGACAATGATTAGTAGGCCAATATCAACCAAACAAAGGGGTCAATAAGATGTAGACATTCCTGCTGGAAAATAGGATAATACAAAAACAACAGACGGTACATTTTTTTTTTTTAAAGAAGCACCGATAAGGTAATAGGTATTCTATACACTGAAATTCAGTTCAATAATAATATTCAAGGCGCAAATGTCAGGTAATTAAGAAAAATAAAACGCTGCACATATTTGACAAAAAAAATGTAACTGCAAATGTTACTATTTTGCATTGGCCTCCAAAGGAACGACAAAAACAATTATCAATTTGATCGCGTTTCCTGCACAGCCTAAACAAAATAACCTAAATAGCATATCCTGGCCTTGCAAAGGGAAGTAGAGTTTGTGGAAGTCTGAGTGAGATTTATTATTTAACGCTCTCTGCAGAAAAGTGAGGAGGGGTCATTTGTTCACCAGAATACAACACTGATGTACATATTTCACTGAGCATATAGATTTTCTTTTATAACCAGTTGTTCATGTATTGAATGACTATTGTTTGCAGCAGTAGAATACTCAGTAATAACCCAGCATGGATAAAGACGAGGCTTTGTGTAATAATTCTAATTTAGCGACTTGATGACAAGGCAGCGAACGACAGCCTCTCTAATGACGACGCTGTCACAACCACCGTACACACTTTTTCTTGACATCAAAATACATTATATTCTCCAGCAAGGCTCGGTGTTTCGCCACCACGGTTATTAAAATAACCAGGAAAGTTGAAGTGGAGAGAAAAGAGATAGAATTAAGGAGCGGAGAGAGGAAAAAAACAGAGCTACATTAGCATTTCTCTCCTAATGAGTTCATAAGAGTGACCCCTCTGGATCTCACATGAAAAGGAAGATTTCCTGCTGCGCTGTGACCTGAATTCAATATTCTCTCACTTAGATACTACATTTTGCATGTTATATAAGGAAGGAATATATCAATACACAGCATAATTTATCATGAGCGGATTTGTATTCCTTATTTCCCTCCTTAAAAAACGCTAGTCAATCTGAAGAATGAAATAATGTTAATGGTCTGCACATCGTGGTGTGACGTGATCATGAACATAATGCATGTCTTGCATATTTTGTTTTATATCATGTCTCATAAAGTTGGGAGAGCATATCAGTTTAGCAGACAATATGAATTGTGTCAAACAAAATGCTCTTTGTTGGAACAACATTCAGTCAAGGTCCTCTTTAGATCTATTATTGTCTCGTCTTTTATCTGTTCTATTTTCATTGCAATGCACAATACTTCAAACAGAAATTACCCTAATTATCTCCCGTTCGCGCCTTGTGCTGTGTGTGTGTGTGTGTGTGTTTGTGTGTATGTGTGTTTCTGTGTCTGCATGTGTGAGCGTCCGCTTGTTCAGTGTGATGGCTTGTCAATATCAGTTCCTAAATTCACCTGCCAGGTGAGTTCAGCGGTGAAATCCAGACTCTGCTGTCTATATTCCACCTGCTAGTCATTCATAACAACTTCCTTGATGTAAAAATTATAGCCCTTGTGCTCGCAGCCATCTTCACGAAAACGACAGGAAACAAACATAACATTATGATGAAAAGAGCTTGCAATTAAAGACACCATTTATCAAACGTGCAAAATCAAAATTGGGGGAGGTTTGAGGTGAGTGATTATTTGTGCTGCTCTTTTATTGGTGGAACATGACTCACCTTCTTGAAGGGGAGGAAAGTGTCTTGGGGGTAAGGTGAAGAAAAGAGAGGCAGACGTGTGATCTGTTGATTTATGGCAACGCTGTCAGGAGGCTGTCTCAGACAAACTGTCATTAAAATAAAATGGTGTCCTTGATGGAAAAGGAGGGGAATTTGTCATGCTGTGTATGTTTTTTTTTCTCCGGATGTGGACAATTCTGAGAGGAGAGGCTTGAGTATACAAGAAGGCAAGGAAACTCACACCATGATGCTGTAAAGGTAACACAACCAATTTAAAAAGGAGTCTGGGGCCATGCTAGCAGCTTACGATGCTGCACAGCTATGCTAACATCAGCATGCACACATGCTCACAAGGCTTACATGGTGATGTTTATCAGGTTTAATGTTTCCCATATGCCATAAGTTTAGTTAGTTTAGAGTGTTAGCATGCTAACATTTCCTGATTAACACAAAGCACAATTAAGGCTGATGGGAATGTCATTAGTTTTTGTTTTGGACGACATTATATTTAGACCTCACAATGGTACCAAATAAAAAGTTAGGGAATCAGTCATTAATTCATCCTTGGAGGGGAGGAAGTTTACTTAAAACCTTAAAGTCAACCTCATGGTGGTGCTGGAAGAAAAGTCAATGATCACCAAAGCATTCATCATTCGGGAGCTGGAAATGTCCGAATTTGCATTAATCCATGTGGTAATGTTGAGATATTTTACAGGATAAGTAAATACTTTGGACTGCTGGTGGTGCTAAAATAAGAGTCGGGTGATCACCTCAGTCAGTGGAATTCACCCTCTGAGGACCATGGAAATATGATACTTTCATGGCAATCCATCCAATAGTTGATGAAATATTTCAACTAAAGTGGTGGACTGACCAACTAACCAACATTGCCATCCATGGAGCCATGCAGCTAACGCTGCAGCATTACATTTGAAACAATATACTTGAAAAACAAGTTTCCTCCCACCCACTGTACATATTACCAAATCCAAACTGCAGACTCTTCTATTGTCTTACTCACAAAGATAAAGAATAATTCACACCAAGTGGCACCTGACTCCACCCTTCTATCTTTGCCAGCCAGTGAAGCTGACAGAAAAGAGAGAAGCACTGAGTAAGCTCCTCAGAGAAAGAGTGGGAGAGTTAGGGATCACTTTTCCTCTCAGACTTGGCTCACTCTCACAGGCGAGACGGTATTAACTTACATCCTCCAAGCTTCAAAAACCTGAGTGCTGCATGCCGCCGTCATCGGTGGACAACATTACACAAACATGCACGGACATAATCTTCATCGCTCCTCTGACTTTCCTCAAAAACTCTTCACACACACACACCGATTGATACTTGCACGTGTTGCCTCACTGTAGCCAAAAGACAAATCCTCCGGGGCTAGAATATCATGACAGGCAGTCTTTCTCCCCTGTGTGTGCACATGGAGCCCATTCCCACCGTCACTCCTGAAGACTAATGGGCAGATTAACACATGGCTGACCCAGGTGCCTTGAGGGAAACTAATGGAGAAGGTGTTTACCTACAAACTTCACCCAGCTGGGACGGCCACCTTCTCTCCAGCGGACTGTCAGTTTGCAGGAATCTGCTGAGCTTGCCCATCGGCACCGTGGATTTCTATTGTTGGTAGGGGCAGTTGTTTAAGTCTGCGTGATGATCTGAAATGACCTATCACAAAATGCAACACAGTGGGTACAGAAATATCTAACAGAAGATGGGGGGGGAAACACATTTTCTTCATTTTTTTTGTCTTCTACTAAGTGAAAGTTTCGAGGTTTTCCCTTCAGTTACGCTGTGGGAAAAGGCAAGGTCTCGACTGCTGTAATTGATCAGGTTAGAGAGGCATGACAAGGCTCATTTTTATTGCACAGGGCCTGCATATGTCCAGAGGCTGGCCAAGCTTCACCAGCCACCGTCCTCCACTGTGCGCTGCTGTGTTGTGCTACATTCTTCAGGTCCAAAGGGGAAGTGGTCCAGTCCTCCCAGCTCACACTGCTACTCCTTTCATCCCACTGTGTTATTGGAGAAAGCATTGAGCACTGCGTCAGGGCCTGCTGGGGCAGGGTCAGGGTTCAGCGCTGACCTGCTAAGAGGTCGCGGGGCCCCATCCAGCCTGTAATCAAGCACACAGCACACCTCAGTGACCTCGCTCTGCCGTCTGTGCCCGTCGCCCAGCCTCAGCCAGCCTTGGCTGCCTGAGATCAAACACGGAGCGGCTGTACCTCTGGCCCTGTGTTATCAGCCTGGGTGTCTCATCACATCAACACGGAGGGCTAAACAGTAAACACGGTCAGCCTGGTTTTGCTCACTGAGTGCGTGTGAGCGTGCAAGCTTGTGTACACATCAGCGTGGAAGCCTAAGCGTGTCTGCACCTGGATGTGAGAAGGTTAGGGCCAGATATTGTTTAGACCAGCGCAGTGCACGTTCGCAGCGTGTGTGTTCTGCGTGGCTGTTTGGACAAAGCGTCCGTCCCCCTTTGGAGCGGACCAATCGCTTGGCTCGCGTTGCAGGGAAGAGGCGGCGATGCACTCACTTGGTTAGGAGTGAGAGAGGAGTCAGCAGTGTCATTGGCGTTATAAAACAGGCAATAAAAGCAAATTTTGGCCCTTTCACGTTGACTTGATTTCTCAGCACCAGAGTTTGCCGGAGCCGTATGCAATAATTTGCCCTGGACAAACTCACACTCGAGTGATCGCATGATTCTCTTGGCCGAGATTTTTTTAAAATGCTGGAACCAATCAAACTGACATATTATCACCATATAATATCGAAATAAAAAGCAGTTGCTTATTTACACATCCAGCAGACACAGAACAACATCAGCATTTGAAATCATGCTTCAAGCAACTTTATGACACTATGTATACTAATAAATCTTATAATTGCTCTATTTTAGTCTCTACAAATTACAGAGGGAAATATCTGGCATTATGTTCACCGGTTAGTCGACTGTCCTTTGGTGCTGAGCAGGTGACGAAGTGGATTTTTGGTGCTTTGTCACTGCTGCTCCCTGTGGCATACACCGCAGAGTGGGAAGGTAACGCTCAGTACCAGGTTTGTGATGTCTACGATTGACCTCTTTGTATATACACACTCATTTGACCCATTGCTAATATAACCTCTACTGATCGGAGTTTTAATTGCCATAAGCCCGTCATTTATCAGAAATTATGAGGTATTTTGTGATTATTATTTGGTTGATTAGGTATAATGAAGAAAAATATGCCATGCTCAAGTTTAATCTTAGCTTTTTAAAACACTGTATTCTCAGAAAATCTTATTTTCGACTCATAGATTCCCTCGTTTGCACATCATTATTTTAGCAGATCCATACCTTGCCATCAGCAATAAAAAATAAATTGGAATGTTTTTTTTCGTGTGGGTTTCCATCACAGCTGAAGAGGGCCTCTGTTAAGAACCCGAGCAAACGATATTCAACCAGGTTGGTGGAGTTCCTGTGTGCACCAGCCTGCACCATCAGGATATTAACTGTTAAAACCACTGGAGTGTGATACTTACTCGTGCTGATTGATTTCTTTTAGTCTCACAGAAGAGAAGTCCACAATTCTCAGGAGTTGTTACTAGAGAGGAAAGCGTTTCCAGACACAGGCACATGCTGCCAATTTGACAGGTTTAGTTAGGCACCTTGGCTCCGCTCCTTTGTTGTATTTAAAAAGCATCAGATGGGTTTTTTTTAGGTTTGACTCTGTTTCAGTGGGGAAACAACTCATTCCATTCCTTTGTCTAAGGCCCCCCCCCAACCCTCCACCATCTCCTGACATGAAGAAATTGTTGCAAATGAGTAATTTCTTCTTGGCAGGCCTCAGGCGAGGGAGAAAAAAGAATAGCCATGTTCTCAAGTAGAGAAATATTATTTACTCATCCTGTCACCGTCACAATTACCTCTGAAAGTAGTGGTGATTACTCAAATTTAAATTTATTTTCTGTGAATATATATATATATATATATATACACACAGTATATATATATATATTACATCTTTGAAAATAATTTTGTCTGTAAAAAGGTATCTTGTGTCACACACATGACACGAACACACCCATTTCAAAAGTTCTGTCTGGGATTGGGAGTAATTGATTTTTTTTAGAGAAAGATTTTGAAATATTTGTGTTGAGGTCTATGTTTGTGTGCATGCATGACTTCATGTGTTTGTAAATGATGGTGCTATTGTTCTCGTTGGTGTGGAAAGGGAGATCAAAGACAGACCTCGCCGCTGTGTAACTGGCCTTCATTTCTGAGCTGACCCTAAACTGAAAATGTTATTCCCCCCCCACACACACATTTCTCAGAGCTCCAACATGTGGTTGCCTGTAATATTTCTGAAGTGCGATACAGGCAGTATGTGGGGTCCGAGACGTACAGCCTCCTGTAAAGCTACAGCCTGTTTTGTCTTGTTGGTAATTTTATTACAGTTGAAATATGCGGCATGGAGAGCGTTTGAACTCTTGGCCTCAGTCTCGCCCAAGTCGTGGCCCAATTTGAGCCAAATTTGAAACAGTAAAATCCCAGAGGATGTTTAGTAGTAGTGTCTGTGCCAAAATCCTTCTTGCCCTGCCTCGCCCTGCCATCTGCAGTCGCAAAAAGCCAGCGAGAGTGATAGTTAGTGCCACCACACCTTAAAGAATGTTTAGCAAACATTTGTATATTTCTCAAAATTTCCGAACACAAAAAGGAACCGGAGGGCATTTCATTCAGGTTGCGGTGACCAACTGTTCCTTTTTGGTTTTTTTCCCCTGCGTTTGTGCCTTCCCTCTGCATTTGCCCTCCTCTGAATCTCTTAACTTGCCCTGGCCTTTACTTGGAGTAATGCTCATAAATAAGCCTCCCTTGTGCATTTCTCAGTTTTCATCTCCATCCAGTGCATTCGCCACCGAGACATTGCATTTGTCTGGGAATGCCAGTGCTCTTGGGGGTCAGCTTGTTCAGGAACGACTATGTCAGACAAAGAGACAAATAGATGCGAGAGAGAAGACCCAGATAATGATTTGAGAGAGGCCAATCCAACAGAGATGACACTTCAAATGTTCACACATTTCCGTCGACAGAAGTGCCTCCCAACACCACCACCACCACCACATAAAACATGCAAAAGTTTCCTCTCTTTGTAGAGCGCCACTGGTCCAGGTTCAGACTTAAAAGGCATTCTCAACCTCTTTATCACGCCTTTGAGCCTCCTTTTTATATCGTTCTTTGCTTTAATCCAACACATTCAAAGACTGTTTTAATGTTATGAGAATTCCTCGGGTCAATGATAAAACAGCTGATATGGAAAAGTCTAGATCCTCAACAAACTATTAAAGGGGAAGAGGTGCAATGCAGTTTTAGCAGCCAACGTAAAAGATGTTATAATTTTAGCAGTTGTGGCAAATGAAAATCATTGCGGACATTTTCCTTCAGTTTCTGCCAAAGAGAATGTTGCTTCAATCCCAAGTACTTGAAAAACTTTATGGCTGGTATTTAAAGGAATCGCTCAATATTTTGTGCAGTACGCTTCAGAGTTAGATGAAAAAATGTGACATATTGATACTTTGGATGGATTAAATAAAACAGATACATCCTGTTCATTAGTGAATATTAGAGAAGATGATTTTGTTACATTTTGACATGGCCAGGCCCAGGCTATAGTTGTTTCCCTGTTTCCAGTCTTTATGCTATAAACTACTAAGAACTGACAGAAAATGGAATAGGTTTTTCATTTAAGTGCATTTTCTTAAACTTTAACTATTTCTTTAAGACCCAGCAGATATCTATAGAAACTAAAACTCCACTCAGTGAGACATGTTACTGAAATGTGAAGGCTATCTCGAGGTTATTAGCATGAGCACCAGTGCTGTTAACCGTTTGATCTTTGTCATGCAGTCTGGATGAAGAGCGTTGGGTGGAATAACATGACCACAGACAGAAGAATGAAATATTTCCTAGTTTCTCTGAAAGAGAGACAGCAGCTCTCCACGAGCAATGAACTCAGTTACTGAGCCAAACTGCATGAATGGAGACATTATTAGTTATAAATGTCGCCAACACTATAACCGGGCGGTGACGACCCAGCATGCGTGTTGGAGCAGTGAAAGTGTGTTGTCGGCACCCCGAGTGCTGCTGGCTTCGGTGCATTAGCAGATCCGGTCAGATGCTCAGCGTGATCTGTCATAGGGGATCGGGCTGGATCACAGTGGGTGAAAACGAAATTAATCTTGGTTCAACACAGCATTGCACAACTGTTTCTTCTCAATGCTCTGACAAATTATTGAAGAAGAAGAAGAAGAAGAAGAAGAAGAAGAAGAAGAAGAAACAAAAAGTAAACTATATGTGCTGTGAGTTTTTGATGATGTGAGAGTGATGGGTGGGAAATTCTTTGTTCTTGCTATCAAATGTAATTATTTCTCAGACAAAAACACATTTTCAATTTGGAGCGAAGTTTTGGAGAGTGCAATTAAAACACCTTTTTGATGCATAATTAAAACTACTTAATATATAATTTAAACTTTCAGTTGAACATAACGCTTTTTTAATAAGGCCTAAATGGTAATCCTCCGACATTTTAAAATGATCTAGGATTATTCAGAGGAAAGGAAAGCAAACAGAAACATTCTTTCATATTCTGCAATTTCTATGCTTTTAATGTACGATTCCCTACAAAGTGCAAATAAAAGTGATTGAAAGTTCACGAGTGCATCGTGCGAAAGCATACAAAAAAAACAACAACATCGTGGAAACGTTAGACCGCCACTAAAAATCCTTATGAGCGGACATGATGGGAAATCTATGTGAAAGATGCTCCTCAAAAACAAAGCCTCCCAGCGCACGCTTCCTTTTTTGAGCAGATGACACTGCCTTAGCATACATTACACATGCATATTATCTGGACTAATCAGGCTATTTGTGGGCCTGATTGCAGTGTTGCTCAAGACGGGGTGTGCCGGGGGATCCTTTGTGCCGGAGCTAATGATGTCCCTTTGTGATAGGGCTGGGTGTGAGGGTTGAGGACACTGGAATAGACTCCGAAGAGCTGCTGTGTGGGTCTTAGTGTGACTGGCAGCTGCAGTAATCCGCCCTTTGTGTCTTCAACAGGGCCCCACTGAGCTCCCCTGACAGGGACCGATGTTCCCAACTCCACCAGACAGCCCAGATGGGCCGAGTGACACGGAGGGAGAGAAGGAGGGAGGGAGCCAGAAAGCAGCGAGATGGGTACGGAGAGGGAGTAAGAAAGTCAAAAGAGGAGAGGGCAATAAAAAGAAGGAGAGGAGAGGATCAAAAATGGGGGTAAAAAGAAAATCCTAAAAGGAGAAAGCGTGGAGGAATGAGGGTCTGTCCTTGAAAGCCTCTTGACAGCTCTGTTGTTGCTAAGACTGGACGGGCTCAGCGGCTTCAGATCAGGGCTGGTTTATTTGGCCAGCATTTGTTTTTTGTTCCTTTGCGGTCACCCTGAAGCGTGCCTGAGTCAGGGATCTGATTGGCAGGGGGCATTCTGGGCACAGCACAATTAAAATCCACGGTAGCACCCAATCGCAGCAATACACTCTCTCTCCGACTTTTCTACTCCATCACCGTAGACAACGTATGTCTACATTGAGCGCCTGGGTCATGACGCCTCACAAGTTTGTTTCTGTTTGCTGCTTGTGGTTTGTGTTTGTCTCATCTCATTACTCTCGAATCGCGGTGTGTGGGTTTCCACCACGGCTTTTGCATGCGTAATATATAAGTGGAGGCTCACGCAATAAG
This sequence comes from Cyclopterus lumpus, assembly GCF_009769545.1. Taxonomy (NCBI): domain Eukaryota; kingdom Metazoa; phylum Chordata; class Actinopteri; order Perciformes; family Cyclopteridae; genus Cyclopterus; species Cyclopterus lumpus. Next base: position 17,348,300 of record NC_046966.1, read on the forward strand.
CTCCTGTAACGACCACATCCTGCTCCACAACGTCACAAGAGATCATTTAGGGGACCACATTTCTCACTTAAATGTGTCACCTGGGAATGTAAAGCCATTTTAAAGTGTATTTTGAGTGATTTTCTATACAGCTGTTTATTGAAGTGGGGACAAACATATCTACATCTACTCAAAAAAACAATCATTCTTTCAAATGTCAGTACAGGAAGAAGAGTTTGTGTGTGGAGGTGCATGTTAATGTTTTCAATGTTGAGAGAAAGTACACTATGAGATGCAACCAACTTTCTATGTACATCTATAGTGCTTGAAGTGAATGGACATAAAATGTTACTAATGAAAAAGTCAGCCTCACAAGTGTGTCTATTCCCATAAGAATTAGAAAGCATGAGCTTCATAAACAATACTATCATAATATTGAGCATTTGGAGGTAAGCCACTGGAACCAGGGAAATAAAAGTTGTATTTCCATGTTAAATCAGTCTGTGTAAGGTCAGAATGATTCATGAGTCATTTAGCCGAATGCAATTAGTTTCAAAACAAACATATATAAATGTATCACAAGCTTTACAAAACTGTGTGAGATGACTCACTGAGCAAAGCTTTCCCTTGTTGGTGGAGTCAGAAAAACTGGAAAACGAAACGTGAAATGAACGGTCTGTATTAATACATGTCCCCTGTCCCCTTGATTAATTGATTCAGGATGACAAGTGTTAGGATTGAGGGAGGTAAAAGGTACCTGTTGGATTTACTGAATTTCACTATTAAGGATTCCTCTCAGTTGACTCGTCTTACAGCGTCTGTTTGGTCAGAATCCCATGAGACGCCCATGTTCACTGGTCCATAAAGACGATCAATAAGTGGTGTAAAGATGTTGGTCAGCAGGCAGTGAGCAACAGTGGAAACAACAGTTTCCTAAAGGCATAGAACCAAACCCATAACCAAAGTCAGCACCATGATATTATCTGCTCTCACTGCAACCTCGATGACAGGTCTTTGATTTTAGTGTGAATGAGCTCTTCACCAGAGACATCAAACAGAATGTAAAGCAATGGGGATTTCAGAGTAATGCAGACCCTATTAATCTTCTGCTTTCTTCTTAATTTTCTTATTTAACTACTGGCATGGCCCCGTAAAATCCATTATTAATTTCTTACTCTTAAACCCAGGCCAAACAATGTTGTAAATAATGTTAATCGCAGATAAAACCGTGTGATTTCACCATCAACATTTCCTCAAACAGCCCTGTATTTACCCCGGCTCCTACAACAAGCTGTTGAGCCTTAAAGCCTTGATACTACACTGAAAGGAGAAGGAGCAATTGTCTACATTGAATTGCATTAGTTCAAATATGTTTGGAAGCTAATTGGGAGTCAGAAAACAGCAAACAGCTTTGATGAAGGGAGCTGGATCAATGTAAATTCAAATACCACAAATTCAGTTTAAATAATACGGAACGCATCTATTCAGACAAGATGACGTATGTGTGTGTTTGTGTGTGTGTGTATGTGTGCATTCCATCATGTTGCCTAGTGTGGCAGTGGTAAATTAATTAATTAATGAAACAATCTAGTCAAACTGCTCATTCATTTAAAGTCACAATAAACATGTTGAGTTGATTTTGCTTCTTTAATCTGACACATGCAGCGAAAAGCTGCAGTGTTCACTGACGGCCTGCAGCACCAAAACGCAGACGGTCACAGTTTGCGACTATGAACAAAGCATTCAGCAGCTAAAGAGACAGATATTTACCTCTCGAGTTGGTAGAGACCAAAAACAGAACTCACACTAGCCGCAATGCCAAATCAATAACCAATAACAGGACTGCACCCGACTTCCAGCTCTCTTGCTAAGGCCACACCCACTTTTGCATTCTGACTTCTTTTTGGTCTCAACTACACCCCTTTAAAATTCGTGGCTGCATCTTGCATGGTTATGATGCCGTCACGGTGATGACATCTATCAACAGACAGAAATATAAACGCATGGACAGATGACAAAAATGGCATTACATAGACACAGAAAGTATGATTTGCGCTTTAAATGCAAATTGTGACAGGTAGAGAAGAGGTTCTTTAGATAAATCAACAGACTCCGGCCCTCCCCTTCCCTATTACCCATGTATGTGTGTGTGTGTGTACCCTTCTGTACGCACACACACATTTGTGCCTGTGTGTGGTACCAGATGTGTTAAATGAAAGGCAGTGAGTGAACCAAATCTGATGCACTCGGTCTGTAGATTTCCCAGTTTGGGAGCGGATTAGAAACCGGTGAGCTGCACATCCATCTTTCTATCTCTGTCTAATTGGCATGTCATAATTGCCACTCCACAAATCCCAGTGAAGTCTGGACTCAATGACTAAAAGTAGTTTTCTTTGCACCCCATGCTGTTCGGTAGCAATTTTGGTGAGGAATGTGGTGTTTGAGGCCTATAATTCCATAGTTCTGGAAACTGAAAAGCTCAGATCAGGTTACAATTCAACATAATTAATTAATAAGCAGCCAGTGACTCACTTTTCCATGAACTAGAAACATTATGTACATGCATAGAGATCTGAAGATAATCAATTGCAGGACTACAAAAAGGCAGCTGACATCCTCAGCACAGAAAAGTGGTATGTAACTAACTATAAGGGTGCAACAAAACTTTATACTAGTTTCACATAAGTCATATTTGAGCTTGGTCTCAAGTGCAGTTTCATGAACATGATGAAATGGCCTTTTAAAGTGCTCTCAGAGGAGCCAGCACTTCAAGGGCTTCTTAGAACCCGCACCACTGCCTTGTATCACCCCGGGAGAGAAAAGAGGGCCAAAGAGAAATAGAAAGAGAACGCGGGAGACAGCGAGCAAGAGGGAGAACACTCTAAAACTAAAATGCAAAAGAGTCATAGGGGCTGAGACGAGCAGAGAAAACCCTCACAGAGAAAAAGAAACTCCAAATGAAAGAGCGATGAGGCCCAATTTTGTTTTTATTCTTAGCTGATCCTCAGATCAGATGAGATAAGAGCACAGTAAGTTCACTCTCAGCTTGCAGCCGAGTTCAGGAATTTATTTTTCCAACTTACTGAATGTAGGACTAAAAGGAGGACCAAAGGAAGAAGGAGGCGAGAGCAGCACGAGCGTGCCCACTAGCTTTTAGTCAGGAAGCCTAATGAGTTCCTGTGGGATGGAGCCTGGCTGTCAATCTTCCTCACTCTTCTCCAACACTATGCCATGTCGCCCTGTACATGCAGAACCAAGGGGCATGAAATAATTAGAGATGGCCAACCAGCCACGATGTGACTCGGTTGGCTGGCAGAGAAAGGAAGTCCACGATTGTCTCTCTCTCGTGTGAGGGGACATTTGAATGTGTTGGAAGACATCGTACCCGCCTTTCACGACGACGCTAACATGTGACAATGAGGTAATAGTGTTACAGCATGTTGCGTAATGTCACCATGAATCCTGACTTATTGTGAGGATGATGAAAGAAAAAGAATGGTGAGCAATGGATTCGGCATATGATGAAAGGGAGCCCCTGCTGATAGGGCAGCTGTGAGCATTTATTTTTAAGACGGGATAGCAGAAACTGAGCCGGGAGAGAAAGAATATCAAGCCCATTGTTCAGCTGATTTCTTCTCTTTTTTTAAAGGGGGGCTGCATAGAGCAGATGGGGGGGGGATGCTGTACACCCCTACAATAAAATATTTATCAGTCGTCAACTATACAGTCACCCAGAGCGAGCAGGGGTTGATTATATAGAACATGCAACCAATTAACATTTCAGTACCATCCACATTTGGGTTTAACCTCGTTTTTTTCTTTTTTGGGCCGTGAACGCAAATAGGAAGACACGCACACGCACACGCACACGCACACACACACACACACACACACACACACACACACACACACACACACACACACACACACACACACACACACACACACACACACACACACAGAAGGAGAGGGAGGGGGGAGCCAAAACAAAATGAGCCATCCCCGGCAAAAAACAAGAAGAGGATTTACTAACATCTGCATGTGAATAGATGCTGCCTAACATCGACAGCGGCTGTAAGGGCTTTATGTAATTGCTGATGAACAATGTCACAGAACTGGCACACTGGGGGAGGGGCGGCTTAGAGGGTCATGTGACGAGAACTGCCTTTACATTTATTAGAAGCAGCGTTTTAGCCGTATGACTGTGCAAATCTAAATGTAACTGTTCCACCTTCTCTGACGGTTCACAGGGCTCTCTGGGAGGTAAATGGGAACCGTGGGTGCAGTTTGTAACGTGTTGCAATATGTTTTTTGTCCAAAATACAGTCTGAATGGGGTTGCAACGATTATTTTCATTATTGATTATTCGGCCAATCGTTTTGTCTAGGAAATATTGATATACATATTGATATACATATTATGGTACCTTCGTTGCTATTATTACAGTACTTGGTTAAGGTCAGGAAACAATCAAGGACTTTGTTAAACAAAATCAATGTTGACTGTCAGGTGGGAAAAGGAAACTAACAGTGGTCTCTGCATCTGATGTTTTTAGACCATCTCAACCTCCTTGTGTTGTGGCTCAATAAAATATGTAAAACTGCTCCCTATTTTGCTCCAGATGGACAAAACTCATCATTCTTACAGTCTGGACGTTCGAGGGCTTTGTCACTTGAACGTAAGTGACAAAAAATGCTCTTGTTTTTGTCAGGAAGACAGTCACAGTCTGCCCAACAGTCCGAAACCCAAAGAGATTCAGTTACCATAAGACAGAGAAATGGAGCAAAGAGCTGGAACAAGGGAATGTTTGGCTTAAAAATGGCTTAATCATCAAAATTGTGATGGATTAATTTTCTGTCAGTCGTCAAATTGTTGCAGCACTCTGTATAAACATGCATGATTTATATTGTGCTGTCCGTAGTTTACATTGATGAGATCCATCCAGAAGCCCAGGCTGAGTGAGCAGCCAGCGAGCCACAAAGGTTAATGGATGGCTTTTTCATTAATTTAGCCCCCCTCACGCACAGCTAACATTCTTGACACTGGATAAACTGCCTTCCGTAACTCTCCACAAGTCTTGACACGGAGTAAAACCCCCCACGGTCCAAGGTTAATTACACGTCCATCTCTTAACAAAAACACTGCATCGTGTCCCTTTTGGTTTGTGTAGAAAGCTGGCAGGGAAGGGAAGGGAAAGGAGCGTCTGTGCCACGGGTGGCGGGTTGGGGATCGGCTCTGGGGACGGAGTGCGAGGGTGTCGAGAGTAGCCAAGGTTGACCTGCGAGGCGAGGCAGGAGAATTGGCCCGGGATCTGAGGCGGTGGTGTGAGGACGCTGGGGGAGCCGCTCTATCTGTGGGCATCGAGCCAGCTGTGATCTACTGTATTTCCCTGTCAGACAGGCCAGTAACACACTGATGACAAGAGGAGAGGAGAGGAGAGGAGAGTATTTGAAGCTTACAGAGATGGGGACGCCATAAAGAAAAGATGTGATCATTATTAACAGGAGGGTTGAAAAAAAGAAAATAAACGGAGAACAATCATGTAGACAAAACAAATGTCATATTGCCCCTTCTTATCTATCACACAGTTTAGATCAGATTGTTTGACCGTTACATGCAGCAGATCGTAACTTCTTAAAATGACCAGAGGAGTCAGAACAATGATGAGCCTCTGAAATTTGGGGTGGAAGAGGGGGGGGAGGTTCCTTATTATTTTAATCAAGGGTCAAAAGGGTAGAGGGTGTCATATGTTGTTCATACCCAAAGTCCTGAAAAATATCTTGTGCACACAAGATAGTAAATAATGCGCAAATATTCTTATCTTGTACACATAATTTGCAAACAATTTATATACCAACTTTACCTTTTGTGCAAAGATAATAACGTGTCTGAACAACTAATAATAACTTTAGGGGCTCCATAAAATTATTATTAGTGGGGTTTTTTTTTTTGGCACTGCTCACAAAAAAAATGTAACTGTCACTTTGAACTTCAGGTCATCCGTAACACTGCATGTGATGTCGGGGCTCCAATCGGCTGGGACACACCACGATCTGCTAAACTTTGTCTCCATCACCCAGAGGAATAATTCTTAAATGCTCTTAAACTTACTGCAGCTCACATTATGTCTTCTCCTCTACAACCAACAGAGTTTTGCTTTTCTCCACTTTTTTTTCCTCCCTTTCCAATATCCCCTCTCGGCTCCTTCCCATTCTCTTCTCCCGTCATTTCCCCCGTTTCTCTCCCCTTTCTCCTCGGCCTCTGCTGTCCCCAGGGGGTATGAGACCGGCGAGAAGACTCGCTGTATGTGCCGCTGTCATGGCCTGAGCTCCCGACTTGAGGACCCTTTGATGGTGTTGGGGATTATTCATCCTGTTCGCTGGGCGGTATGCCACTGTCACACAGCAGCAGCAGCATCACATGCAGACACAGACATACACATAACTGCACCAATATTTCCTGCTCAGGAATTTCTTTACTTTTTTCATTACCACACTTTGATGTTGGAACTGCCGTTGTTATCAAGATACTGTTATGTTATGCAGTGTCGATGGTGCAATCATTATTTAATTTTTTTTCAAACTTTTATTATGAGGCATGAAAGTGGACTTCTGTTCTTTTTTGTTTTGCTTTTTTATGAGAAAAAAGAAAAGTCATATTATTAAAAACATCTACGCATTTGTGGAAATCGTTTAAAAACCAATAGCATCAACCTACAAACTGGGGTGGACAATCTGATTTTTTTTGCTTAACACTTGAGATGTCAGGGATCTAAAAGTACAAACCCCTTAAAAAAAAAAAAAAAAGAGAGAAGAAATTATACATTTTATAGTAAATATTCAACAACACACCCACAGCGACCCAGATGTCTATTTTGGAAACGCAGCCCTCATCTGCTCCTACAGAACCATGTGTGACAAAGATGTTTAATATATAGATGTTTTGTAGGTTCTGTCCTCTGATATCTAATCCTGGAGTGCCAACTGTCAACAGCAAATGAGCCAATCCAACACACAGGTGAGGTGAGCTGGACATTAAAAAGTTAGTTTATTAGTGTTATCATGGTTTAATGTACTTATTGTAATTCACTTTGGATAAAAGCGTCAGCTAAATGACATGTAATGTAATGTAATTAGTAAGTGAGCTCTATGAAAGCCTCTAGCTCAACTGCTCGGTCTCGTTGTATTAATGAACGTTGTGCTGATGCCCATATTATCACTGAGTGAAAGTGGAAATTGATAACGCTGGGGTCAGTAATCTTGAGAAACTAGCATAAATAGGCTATATTCTAAGAGTTGTCCAACCGAAACACCCAGCTAGTGCCAACTCCTTTCTAATGAAAGCAGCAAGTTGCTAAATCTAGCAGGAAAGTCAGCATGTCGGCAACCTGAATTCCCTTCAGGCCTCCCCTCCAAAGCCTCTTTACCCACAAATTATCATTCTGAAGATAAACAACAAACATGGCTATTGTTAGTACTGGCAGCTGTGTCACAATGTTTTTGAAGAGGATTACCAACCCAATACCTTTATTTTACCTTTAGAGTAAAGTACCATATGGAGTATTCTATTGTCCTTTCCACATTAAGTAATGGTAACAGCATAAAGACTACATTATCCATAATGCTACAGACCAGGAAAAGCTGACACTAAGACCGTGGTTACGCTCTGTCATCCGATCATGCAAAGACACATTAAGTGTCAAGTCTGTCCGCTCCAAGATCAGATCCTCGCATAGTCTGTCATTGGGATCCCATCAGATTAGATCAATGTCAACGAGGAGTCAGAACAGAATAATCTCCCTGATCATTATGTGCGCTAGGTCTAAACATAATCATCTATATCTAATGAGTACATTCATGATTGAGAGTAATACATTTCAATATGTGAAATCCCGAAGAAGCTTTGAACTTTGTTTTGGGTTGGGCATCAAGAACCGCTTCTGAACTGCAATCTGTTCCAAATTGGTAACAACCCGGGATCTTCCCCACTGCTTATAAATGTGTAAACAAGTGAATGCTACAAAAGACAGGAGTGATACAGAAAAATATAATCACTGTGCAAAAATAATTGCTCTCAAAGAAGTGTGAGGAAGCATTTCCTGCAGCATGTTGTTAAAATGCAATGTAGTCATTAGAGCTAAACCGACTTGTCTTAAGTCGCTCAACATTCTCCAGTTTCAACTTCTCAAATGTTAGGATTTGCTGCATTTCTTCATCCGATTAATTCCTCTTGGTTTTTTGGACGGTTGGTTGGACAAAAAAAGCAATTTGGAGACGGCACCTTAATCTCGTTGAATTTGAGATGGGAAATCTTCTCTATTTTTGGACACACCAAAGACCAAAAGATTGATTCATTGAGACAACAACAGACAGACTTACTTCAGTAAAACATTGAACGGTGAACATTCAACATTGGGGATAGAATATAAAAGTTTTCTTTGACCCTTTGAGCAAAACATCTGACCATATGCATCAAATTACTTTTTACGGTTGCTCAAACCTGCTGAAAATGACGGTTCAACATTCTTTGGTTTCTTCTCATACTCACATAATAGGCCAAGAAACAGAAAGAACCGCAATCAATAAACAGAAAGCAATCAGAAGCAGAATTTAGCAAATCTAAATGGCACCCGGCCCCGTCTCAGCTGATCTTATATTAAAATATGCCACGCCTGGCAGCCTTCACCTCGCTGGAGCATCTGTCTTTAAGGAAACAGATGCTCCAGTTACTGCCGAGTGTTGGTCAACAATAAGTGTGCAATGAGGGAATGCGTGTGTGCTGGCTGTAGGGTGTAGCTGCTGGCGACTGGAGCGTAGTTCTCACCCAAACTCCTCCGGTGTGCCAATTTTAAGTTTTTTTTTTTTTTTTTTCATTCTTTTCTTTCAGGGTCCCTAGAGGAATTTGGCAGCATCTCCTTAATGATCCTGAATGGTGCAGCGGTGGCAGTATGTGGGCTGCTGGTGTGTAGGCGATGGAGCAGCACAGCTCCACAGCACCTCATTAGGCCCAGGACTCCCGAGCTGGAGCCACATTAAAGAGCAGCCATGCCTTTCAACATGTGCCGGCTGGTCTCCCTTCCGCTTTCTACTCTGCTGGAGCAGTCTCTCACAATTCAGACGCATCCACACATACACAAAATGTAAAGGGGCAGAAGCAATGATGTGGCGCAGAATGGGGAAGAAGAGGACAAGGGGGGAACGAGGTGATTTGATCCTGGCTCTTCTGGTGTTTGGTGTTATGATTGCTTTTGTGCTGTAGGATTTGAAAAAACATCATTACGATCTTCAGCATACCTGCGGCCAATGACGCTCACATTTAAATAAAAAAAATGTACAAAAAAGGTGACATCAGGAAAACAATGACGGATCCTCCTTATATCCCGGCTGTCAACTGAGAGAGGCTCCCTTGCGTACCCCAGCCAGGCCGGGATCCCAATAATCCAGTAAAGCCCTCCACCTCTTCACACACTTAACAGAAGTGGAGGGAGCTCCTCCTCCCTCTGTGAAGTTTGGCTACGGAGGCTTCAGGAGGTCAGCACTGTTGTTATATTGATGAAACACTCATCTAGCAACTGCTTCGCGGCCCGCCCAGATTTCAGCTGACAGCCCGGCTCACCACTAATAGGAGAGAAATTAAGTTGCATCCTCCGCGAGTGCATGGAAAGAGTAAAAAGGGGTGTTTGCTGGGGATCGGTATTCAAATTGCTGTGGGAGTTTTGCATGCATCTGTTTGCTATTTTGTGTTTACGATTTAGCCGGTATTCGCTGTAAACAAGCAACCAGCTGTTTTGATGATTTGATAGAATGCGTGTTTCTTTAAAGTGCTGAAATCAATATCCCATATAATCATAAACATGAGGGCATTAGAGAGCGATGTTCTTTTTTGGTTGGAAGGACATACAGTAAGTCATATTAATGCAGTTTAATTCAATTAGTTCTTTTGCTGGGCGTGCCACGGAGGCCCAGAGGGATACTTTGTTGTTGGTGTGCAGCGAGCTAAAAGTGAGCCAAGAGAGGATTGCCAGTTAATAAGATGATATGATGAGAAGGTTTGGTGCCATAACAAGCAACAAACTGAAAAGTTTTAATTAATGCCAAAACAAGTCTGCGATCTTTCACACACAAAGTTGGCTACAGTGAGGAGTAAGAGAAAAGAGGAGGGCAAAACCCCAAAGTTTGATAAAAGGCTGAAAATGGGTTTTAGATGGAAGTCCGTCTGTCTGTCTGTTAAACAAAGAACTCATTTTAAGGACGAAACTCTCTGTGCAAGCAAATTCAGGAAAAAACAGTGATTGTCCCCAGCATAAAAACACACTAAGGAGAGCCCAAAGGTTTTTTCCTTGTGTGACACAAACACTTATTTTTCTATTTTCACTGTATTTCATTTAAATTTCCATTCTGTGAAATGAATATTTGATCTTTTCCCCCTGAACCTGTCACTGATGGCCCTTTGAAGCTCCGAGACACTGCATTGTGTTTGTGACACTGCGGGATATACAGGAGAAAAAGATCAAACTCCTCCTCAGAGAGAAAACATGAAATGGTAAGCACGGTGTCCTGGCGGTGTACCTGTTCAGAGGCTTTGTTTCAAATGTTTTGACCGCAAATGTTTCGGGGCAACATGTCTGTTGGACAATGTTTGCTTTTCTGTAAATGATCGTCTGCTTTAATGTTCTTTTTCCTGACTTGGACTGTGTTTTTTCTGTGAATGCTGCTGTAGTCGGCAGTAACACTTTCTCTTGGAGCTCTTCATGTTCGGTTGACTTTTCTAGTGTTTCTGTGTTATGCACTGTGCATGCGTGTGTGTGTGTGTGTGTGTGTGTGTGTGTGTGTGTGTGTGTGTGTGTGTGTGTGTGCGTGTGTGTGTGTGTGCTGTGGCAGCAACAGCAGCACTGGAGGTCTGCGCATTAGCAACGTGTGGAATTCCCCTACCTAAGATCAAATAGAGAGAAAAGATACATGGGCTCAAACTGCATGCCAATTAATACTTCACCTGCGTCTACGGTAAGATGAAATGTGATACAAAGAGACGGGGAAAGCCAGGGGTTGAAAGAAAGTGTGACACAGAGATGGCAGGAGCTTCAGAGTTTTCTGGGGAATGTGCTCTCATGTTGATCAGCAACACTCCAACGTAACAGGCGTAGAGGAAATATACTCAAAGGTGTGTAACAAACATGTTGATTCTATGCCCCAGATTATAGGCCCATGTAAAAATAGAGAAAAATATGATCTGCACGGTCTCACAAAACAAGTGCAAATTGAGCACACTAGTTAGTCATAATTGGCTAATTTTGTTTGTAAGGTCACGATAGCACTTGAAGCCTCTCTGGATCCCTTCCTGCAGAAATGCTACATGCAACACAGGCAACCCTTTTGTGTGCCAGCGACTACTGATGTGCTTTCTGTTTCCATGCCAACTCACTTTCATCTTTCATCTTTCTTACCAGCTCATCCTACGCTTCAGATGAATTAGGTTTGTTGCAAATTCTTTTGAAGTGCACACACACACACACACACAACGCCCACTATACCACCCTACTTCAGCGAAACAAAACAAAAACACTGAGGAGCTACAAATGTAAGCCAGTAATCTTGCTCGTTTCGTTCCTTGGCTAACCAATGGCACCGCGTACAGAGTATCTCCAATTCATTTCAATTTGGAATACATCCCTCTCTCCATCTACCTCTTGGCTTCCATTTTCTGCTGTTGTGAGCTGCCCTGCGCCGCACAATTCATTTCCATTATGGAGACGGTTGCTAAGAGGGTTGCATTGTATGTTGGTAATGATCTTCAATTACACTGATGCCTGTAAGGGGTAAGAGGAAGGTGGGGGTCTCTTGAGGATCAAAGGTTTACACCTGAAGAGGACTTCTGTGTCCTTGCAGATGCACTTTCTCAAGATGCTCTAGTGAATTCTGCCTCTGGACACAGAAAGGCAATTTCCAGGCTCCGGGCTGTGTGTATTAGTAATAGAGGTGCTGGAAAATCTGGTATCGGCTCGAGCTCTGGCCTTTGAGATATCTGCGATAATCACGTCAACTTCGCCTCTGTCTGCTCCTGCATTTCTCCTTTTTATTTTGAGATTAAAGTTGACCATATTAAAGCTACAGAGCTGTTATTCAAAATGTTGTCTTGTGAATGGCATAAATTACGATGTGCATTGTGAAAAGTCTCACGCTTAGTGGCAGATCTCTACAGAGCATTTGAACTTCTGTCAGCATATTGTTTTGGTTTTTACAGCAAGCAACTTGCTTTTATTTTCCTTGCAATTTCTTAATTTCCAAGAGAGATAACTGGTTGCTCTGTGTAGTAAACCGTAGACCAAAACGTTCATGGGAAACGGGAATAAATTAGTATAAACAGGAAGGTGATCCAGGCACTAGGAAATTCTTAGAACAATGATTAACGTATCTTAGTTATTATAGTACCTAAAACATTAAAAGAGCCAATATGTTTTGACCACTGTAGGTCTTTGTCAGGGCATTGCATTAAACATTAATTTTATTGTATTCTTACAAGAGGAAAAAAATAAATGTTTGTAGTTTTGAGTAAATAATTAGCTGTTGATTTCCAGAAGAATTTCATTGAAACCACAGCTAAAAGTTATTTGAACTAATTTAAACCCAAGTAGATATAAATGTATAATTGCAGACTTCATTCTTCATATTTGTTGAATGGTTTGCCTGTCCCTAATTTATAATTACACATTAACACAAATTTCACATTCATGCAAGCTCAGCTGACCTGCTAAAATACTATTCATGTCACGCTATAATTAATTGGAATTAATAATTGAAAGGCTAACAATGAAACACCATTTTCGTTGTCAAACATGTCAGTTGCATGTCAGAAACTATACAGCCGTGTAAATAAAGTGTTACCCTTTATGATTTTTGATCACTCCCACCGCTCAGTGACAAAGCACTAAAATCTCACTCTATGTTACCCTCACCGCAGCAAACAGCAAATAGACAAAGGGTGTGACTAGATGGTGAACACAGGGAAGCATTCAGCAGCTGAAGAGCCAGATTTGCATTAGTGAAGACCAATAATGGAGCTAAAAGGAAAGAGAAGATTGGACTTATATTCATAAAGTGTCCAGAAACATGAATGCTATTAATGCTATGTGTAACTATACAACTTGCTTTCTAAAAATGAGGCGATAGTATGTTTGTGTTGTGTTTACAGCTTGTTCTGCTGCCCTCAAGTGGACAAAAATCTATTAATACTGCTTTAACGAGAAACAATGATCATCTTTAAAAGCAATGTATGCAAGTGTAAGTCTGTGTTTGATTTCTAGAGTCAGAGCTTCATTAGGAATAATTAAAACAGTCTACATGTGGTGTTCATGGCCTGTTTACAGCACAATGACACACAATCAGTTCAAGCATTTCTAATGGAACTGATCAAATCTGCTTGTGAAGCAGAGTCAAAGTCATGGGAAACAATTAAATTAGCAATCAGAAGCAAAACTCTATTTTATGGAAGTTCAAACAGGAAACCTATTGCCAAGCAGCACAAACACTCTCACAGCCTTCATTCCCACAGCCATCAGTCTTTATAGAGCGACACAGTAGACATCCACGTAAGTCAGTGTTTGTCACTGTTGACATGGTGACTCACAAAATACAGACACAGGCTTATTTCTAAGCTAAATTCAATGACATTATGAATCGAATTCACACTCTCATTTCAGAACACAAAGACACCATTCTGCCAGATATGATGTACAGCCCAGTGTGTCTTTTTCTGTCTCTTATCATATTGAGCTTCTTAGCGCACCTTCTCCAAACTTTACATCAGTCCCAGCTGCAATGTTTGTCCCCGGTGACATCAAACATGCTTCATACTATCTGGGTGTTTGTTTGAAGATCCCTCGACTCAAGGAAAAGAAGGAGAAATGAAAAAGGAAACATGCTATCTGGAGTTTCAATGTATCTGGAAATGAAGGCGCTGGTTTCTTTTGCTTGGATGAAAACATGGAAGAGGCCAGCTTTGAATAACTGAAGTTCAAGAAAGAAGTGAAGGAAAAGTCTTCAGGTTATCTCCGAAGTGAGCCAAAACAAAAGGAAAAGAGAAGAAAAGCAGACGAGGAAAAATCGGTCGCAAACAAAAACTCGTGCAGGTCAACAAATCACAGCACACATTGTAAAAACATTTATAGTCTCCCAGCCAGAGAGACTGCAATCTATTCATCAACGCCAATGTTGGCAAAGCAGTTTGCATCTTGGTTGTCGTGACTGGACCCGCCTGCTTCTCTGTGATTTATTTTACCCATAATGTTCAGCCTCTAATTATTGTCCTCTTTGCTTTAAAACACAGGCAGCATATGACCACGATGGAGGAGCATAAGCACGAGAGAAAGGGTATAGATTGAGATGCATAAACAAACTATATACTGCCTGTTGTAATTTGCACCCATGTCTGTTTAAAAGGCCATCGCTTCTTAATTTGATGATATTAGACATTTGCGTGAATTTGTCATAATTAGCATAACAATTCTTCAGTCATTGTGAGGTCACAGTGACCTTAACCGTTGACCGCCAACATCTAATCAGTTCATCCGTGAGTCCAGGTGGACGTTTGTGCCAAATGTGAAGAAATCTGCTCGAGGCTTCCCTGAGATATTACGAGTTTGGTGTGGACGTGAGGTCACAGTAACGCACAACCCGAAAACATCCTCCAGCCACAGCAGTCATAAAAATGCTACGGTGACCACTGCCACGCACTCCAAAAGGCACACAAAAAGAGATGCATGTGAACCAGCCAAAAAGACTGTGTTGTCAAACATCAGCTCATTTAACGCTTGATAACGCCTCGTAGCTTGTGAGGAAATTAGAGGCACTATAAATCCTTGGTCAGCCTTTCAAAACTGGGATGCTGTGGTAATTTACTTGATTGGAATACAATTTTGAGGTTCAATTAATTCCAAGCTGATTTAGGAATACATTACAGGGAGACTGATTTATTTAGGTTAATCTTGCATCGGTGCCGTGCGGAAGAGTAAGGAGGCTTTAACAGAATGATATTTCATAGTACAGAAGTGAAAAATATTCAAGCCCCTTGAAAAGGCGTTAAAGGAGCATGAAAGGAGCCAAGGGTGATACTATACCCCTACAACATTTGGTTAATTGGAGATTGGTCACGGGCTGTAATATTTGACTGTAATCTGAAAGGCCTGTGAAAGCAGGAGTGTGCAGTGAGAGAGAGAGATCAGTACAAGCTGTGAGGAGCAGCCAGTGATAAGATTAAACCCATTCACATCCTATAATGAAAAATGAGCGGCACGGGCTCCTTTTTATCGGCCTCATTTCTTACATCGTCACTCCTCTAGCTTGTTTTCATGTACTGACTGAAGAAGAGATGCCACAACAACACGTTACACACTCGCGCCCCGGCATAACACGCAGCAGCATACATTTAATATGGTGTCGGGAAAAAAAACGGGAGGAATCAGAAGTGGAGAAATAACAGCATAAATATCAGCCCTGGCCTTATTTTCTCCCTGTTCCTCCAAACTGACTCATTATGAACTTCAAAGACACAGATATGAGTTTTAATTAAGAGAAATGCTGCGGAGCAGTGGAGATAAGTAACATCCCCCCTCCCCCATTTCCCCCTGCCACATCTCCACCCCTCGGTGCTCTGACAACATCATTAGGACAATACAGAGGCTGGTGGTGTGCAGCAGCCAACCGACGTCCCACCGCATGAAACTAAAAGCGTCGCGTGGCTTTCGACGTGGTAATCCCAACATCGCAGGTCCTTTGTCGTGATGTGGAGTGACACGGTGCATGTTTCAGTATACACACGCAAACATAAACACAGGATTATCTGGCACGTTTCCACCGGTACTATCCGTCAGCTGTACCGTACGTGAAACAGAACCAAGGGGCTCGGGAGGCATTGTTTTCCAGAGCAGCATCCTTTGTGTGTGTGTGTGTGTGTGTGTGTGTTTGTGTGTGTGTGGGGGGGGGGGGGTTCAGATTATGTAACTCTTGAAAGGTCGCTACTCATCCATAATGCCGACCTTTTACCAAAGAGATCAGATCACTGGATCTTTTTGAAGTTGATAATGAGATTTTAGTGACCGTGCTCAGTGTTTGGCCACCCGCTGTATTATGAAACAAGAGCTGTACAAATGTGTAGATTAATGCATTTAAAGAAAAAAATATTAGTTTGATGACAACAGTTTGATAATCAATTTATCCTTTCAGGCAACTCTTGTTTCAGCTTTGTAAATGTGGACATTTGCTGGTTTTCATTGTCTTCTATGAACAGTTAGTTAGAATAAACTGAGGCTGCTATAACTATCTGCCATATGTTTATCTGTAAAACATTCAAAAGCAGGGAAACATTCTCACATTTGTTTAACAAACAATCCAAAAATAAAATAATATTCGATTAGATCAAATGTAAGACAGAGAAAAGCAGAAAAGTAAATTTTTTTGACTGCACTTTTGTTTGAAAATAATACTTAAACAAATAGTTTATTAACAAAGTTCTATTAAAATGTTCTGGCAATGTTCCCTGGGAGCTTGTGATGCCAGATGCCTTATTTCAACTTTCTACATTTATCAAATACCGATTTAATTCTAAAGATGTGTCAAATATAAACGTGTGTGCAATGTACAAAACATAATAGATGATAAACATACAGTACGAATACCTATAACTATATGTGTATCTTTGTCTTTCATTGCTGATGTTTGAAAAACGTTGTGCCTCCACTCCTGGTGATTCTCATGTTGTCAGATCATTTGAGGAAAAAGCCAAGAGTTGAGACGCCATCCAGCTCTGGAGGGGCTCTTTTTAAACCCATCGGATAATGTCACAATGCATCGTCATCAAAGCAAAACCCACACTGTTTGACGTAGTTCTTAAAAAATAGAAAGTCGTGCTTTGGAGAGGCAAAGTTTTCACATTACAATAATGTATTTATTATAGTTCACGAATGAAACTTTTATTTTCCCCAGGAGGTCAGACAAAAGACAGATAGTTACAACGACAAAAGGCGGCATGGGAAGAGGATAATGACGCGGAAAATAAACATGTCATGACATTGCTTAAATTGCTTTCTTACGCTTAATTAGCCAACGATCACACAACTAATTTGACATCACACTATCTACCCTGACAAGCCAGGTGAGCTGCGCCGTCGCTCGCGTCTCAGATGGATCCCCTCCTGCCTGAACAGACTGGGTGAGCTCCCAGACCGCCCACACGCCCCCGGGCCCGCTGTGCGGCGGAGATCAGTAGCAGTAGAGAGAAATCTGCCCCCTCTGGGGGAAGGCCTGATGTCGGAGAGATTAATTGCAGACTACGGCGCTGCAGCATGCTGGGAGCACACATCGCTCGGAGGCTCAAATATATTCATCTGCGCACACGCACACGCACACACACACACACACACACACACACACACACACACACACACACACACACACACACACACACACACACTCCCCCTCACCGGCGGGATCCATCAGCATGTTGAATCCCAGATGAACATCAACCCCCCCAGAGGTGCTGCTCCTTTGTCTCCAGGTAGCGCTGCCTGGCGTTCTGCCCACCGCCTCCCGCTTTCATGTGGCCAAGGGAATTATCCCTCCTTTGGTGTGTGCGTGCGCAAGTGTCGGTGTGTATGGTTTGCACTCGAGTGTGACGCCTTCCCAGGTACTCTCTTTCATATCTGTTTTCTGTTTTGGCAACAGGCCAGCCAGCCTACCTCACAGGTGGCTGGCTGGCTGTGTTTTCCCGCAGGCTTCTGAGCAAGGCAGCGCTGCGGCTGAGGCTGCAGCCAGCCGACGATTACGAGAAGAGCAGCCAGAGGAGGGACATAACTCTCAGACTGCTACACTCTAGTTAGCGGTAGAGGGTTAGGAAGTGGTTTGCCATGTGTGTGTTGTGTGTGTACGCGAGTACAAGTACAGTAAATCACTGAGGCTTTTTTCATGTGTACAGCATGACCCTGAATCTAAAACAGTTTTCCTGTGTGCTCATGCATGGCTGTGTGTGTTTGCGTTTGCCCCATGTTTAGTTTTATTTGTACAAGGAGAAAAATTGAAGGTACAAACCCACAGTGTGCTGCACTGCTTATTTTGGGGAAGCATAACAACTGGTATTTCCCACTCTTCAAAGAAAGCTGTATAATACTTGGTTTTGCTGTCTTCTGAGCGTGCTTTGCGGAGATCCCCACTGTGAATCCAGCTTAAATGCTTTTCCATCCCACAAACTCCTCTCTGAGCACAGCGGCTGACTGAACCTTGAAGATGGCTCTAGAGTCTCAGCTAACTTTTCACAACAAAGATCATCGGGAGCTTTGGTAGTGCCATTAGGTGTGTGTGTGTGAGCTTTAGTATTATCTTTGGGCCTCGACAAGTCTGTCTCTGTGTGTGTGTGTGTGTGTGTGTGTGTGTGTGTGTGTGTGTGTGTTCTGACAAAATGAAAAAATTAAAGACCTTATCAATCCAAAGAAAATGTGTTGTTTTTTTTGAGCCAATGTAAGTTAATTTGACTTGAACATAAAAAATGAAGTGCTAGCTAATGCACATCAAAAAAAGGAGTAAACTACTGAGCTGCCGGTTCAGTGTTTCCTGGCAGTGTGTGTGACTCACCAGCTCCTCTCACAGTCTTTACTGGAATCCAGCAAAGCCGATACAAGCTGTCAGTAAAACCAGTACCTGTACACCTCATGAAACTGGTTATGTGCAGAGTGTGTGTGTGTGTGTGTGTGTGTGTGTGTGTGTGTGTGTGTGTGTGTGTGTTCGGCCTCTCCTTGATGGCCCAGTCCCAAAGTGCAGGTATGTTTATGCTGCAGCAGAATGGGCCTGTGGGATCAGCAGCAGGTGGACCCGTCTCTATAACGACGACAGCTGGGTCCCGTTTGTTGCAGCATCCATCCTCCCAAACTCCAAATCCCTACATTTAAGTACGGAGTTTGAAGTGTGTCTGAATACATTTATAGATTCAGCCCTGCAGGAGGTTGGTTTGGTCCACCAGTACTAAAAGTGTAAGGAAAAAGTAGTCACATGTTGAGGTACTTATCTTGAGTTATTCTTTTACTCGAATAAATTATCTTTTGATACTTTAAGTGGATTTTGTTGACCCTATTTCTGTACTTTACTTAGATTTTCTAATGTAAGACTATTGTTGTATTGATACTATTACTAAGTTGAAGGGTTCAAATACTTCTTTCAATACTGCTTAAATGTTAAGATGGGCTGCTTTTCTTCTGTTAAATAATGTAAGTCACTTAAATATGGTCAGGTTTTGGATTATTGGTCAGACAAATTATGCAATTTGAAGATGTCATCTTTGGCTCTGGGAAATTGTGACGGACAATTTTATAAAAAAGAAAAAGATAAATTTGCAAATCTTTAAAAAAAACTTTGATTGCAGCAATGCAAGAAACCCAAAAATCATTTAACATCTGTTCTAGTGAGCTATAAGCTCAGAGCATACAATGAGAAAATAAACCCATTTCGCCATTCAGGAAAAATTGCCAAGTAATGCAAAACAGATCCAATTCTGGTTTTGGCAATCAATTTTCAGATTCTGTAACATTACATAGGATGCGAAAAGATGGACGCCTCATCACTTTAGTGCCTGAAAGTCAATATATCTTCCAAAATAGAAATCCATTCTCCCACCCCACCGCTCCCTTTGATGTGAGGGAGTCTGGGTCTTACATCAGACATCAGGGTCAAAGCCTGAAAAGGCAAATCAATTTACAGACGGACATCAGAGGGAGAGGCTTCTCCTGCACAGGTAGTGCCGAGAGAGTCTGCAGCTCCAGAGCATCCTCGTCTGTCAAATTTGAATGGAACAGACAGCTCGGACAGCCCGGCTAAAGCAGCTTCATTGTTACGTTCGTTACACACGTCGATTTGCGAGGCAAGAGCGCAAACAATTCAGCTCGGGGTCCTGGAGCGTGGATTGACTACGGTGTTGTCTTCACCAGCAGCCATAAAGGTTTGTATGTCGGTACATCAAAGCCTCACGAGAACGTGCTCCACCAGCCTGCGAACTGCTTCATGGTATTAGCAATTTGCCCATGTGCCTTTATCTTCATGGCTCTTAAATATCACTCATTCACAGAGGCATGGGAGGGATATGATAGGAAGTGAGACCTCACTATAGCACCAGCGGTTGGTCTAGAGTGGCTGATTTCTAACTTGATGTAGCATAAGGTACATTACACAAACAAAGCAAATCTTGTTTACGTGCCTGCGGGTATATTGGAATTTGAGTTTGACCAAAGTCAAGATTTAACTTTTCTGCTTTGATCTGCATGCGGAGTATTCAAACCACTGTAAGCCAGAAAGAAATACATATTTTGCTTTGAACTGCGTTGAAGTCAAATGTAATATATGTCTTTGTATGTGGAGTTGTCAGACATCAAATAAATGCAGGAGCTAGTGATAATACTTTATTTTTCTCAAATCAGCTTCAGTAGAGTGTTTTAATCTGAAACCCACAGGAATGGAGTCTGTTTCAGAGAATTAATTGCTTTGACTGTTAAAAAATATTACATTTCTTGACCAGCTTTGAAAATATGAAATGTGCATGCACAAAAATCTCTGAAGTGTTTGGCAATCATTTCAGCGCATAATACAACTCAATTACACACTGTAGTTAAACACACTGCATTTCATTTTGCTGCATTTATTTATAATTTCAATTTGTTGATGCACCCAAAATGTGATTGCATTAATGTTTCAAAGATTGTGTGCATACGCGTCTTTTATTCTGAATAAACTGTGGCATGAAATTTGAATGTCTCAGTGTTCAAAGCAGTTTTTCAACACTGTCTCCTTTCCCGGAGGGTCAAATGGACATAGTTCTCTTGTAGCTGATGCAAAACAAATATATAGTATTACTGGCCAGAGGCCTCACATAAATCTATTGATTGCAGTTAACATCAACACATTTAAAGTCTTCTTTTTACTTCTGAATTCTGTGTGATGCAGATTCTATACAAGGAGGGGAGGAACATATGTCCTACCAAAAGGCAGGACCTCAAATAAACAACTCTCCCTGCAATATAATGATCTGGCAGGCACACATCAAATACAAACACGGATGAAAGACAGCGGCAAAGCACCTCCAACACAGCTCCTGTATGTGCCGTTACATGCAGCAGAGTTCATTAAGCTGAGTATGTGAGGAGAGATAAAGGACGCTGCATTGGGGGATTTCCCCCTGCTAGCGTACTGTCTGAACATGACTGCCTGTGTCTTTGAATACTGTACAGATGCATGGCTGAGGGCGTTTTCTCGTCAGGCCTCAGATCCTAGATCCTGTCTTCTTTCCACACACAGATTGAAGTTCCTTTTCTTTCTGTCTTTTTTTAACTAGTATGGTAGTTAAACGGTACATACAGCGATTGAAATATGCCTTTGATAGGGATGCAGAATTGATTTATGGCCATACTTTTATCATCGCTCGCGCATAACCTGCTGCCCCCGAGCACTCTATCCTGTGGAGAGGTTGTTGGGGAGGAAACCACCTGCTTTGAATTTATAACCCCCATGATTTGAAAGTTGTAGCCTGGACGGCAGTGTGTGAAACCGCTGACATCTCTTCTGGGTTCAGTCGCACCGCTGGGTCTCAGGCAGGCCAGACTTTGAGCCTGATGCTCAAAATTATGAGACAGACTTGAATATGGACTAGCAATGTGATAGACAAATCGACATGATTCGAATGATAATTAAAAGATAATGTGTGATTCAAAGCAAAAAAACACAATCTGTATAGTAAAGGGTTGGGAGAATATGTGTAGCACAGAGGCATAAATCAACTTTTCACAATCTGAGGGCACAGATAACTGCATGAGCCAGAAGCTTTGGCTATACAACATACATGCTTCAGAAATAACTGTCAAAGCATATCCCAGCTAGTGGTCCTGCTGTTTTGTTCAAACAGATGCAGGCAG
This sequence comes from Cyclopterus lumpus, assembly GCF_009769545.1. Taxonomy (NCBI): domain Eukaryota; kingdom Metazoa; phylum Chordata; class Actinopteri; order Perciformes; family Cyclopteridae; genus Cyclopterus; species Cyclopterus lumpus. The sequence goes on from NC_046966.1 coordinate 17,370,216, forward strand.
ACTGGGAGTTACTTTCCAGACTCCTCAAGAAAAAGCAACATTTAGAAAAAAGACAAGTGGTAAGTTGAGACGAGTAGTCGAGTATTTTTTGTGAGTTGATATTCTATGTTATGGTTAGTATTGCAACAAGAGTTGTTACAATGCTGCCTCTTGGGTTTGGTATAACATGTTTATGCTTTCCTTATTTGGTGTTACTTCATCCCTATAACAACTTATAATAATAGATACATAGACAGAGGTATATATGACAGCTCTTTAGCCTGAGCCCTGTATGGAATACATACTTTTGGAGGTACATGATTTGTGTGTATACGTTATTGGGTAGATTTTATTGGGTAGATTTGTTACTGGTATGTTCCTTTGCATATACCATGATCATCTGTATGTACCTTTCTGTACTCTTTTAATATTATGTATGTAGTTTTGATATACTATCGGTACATACATTTACAAAAATGTACAATGTATTTTCTTACTAATATTTATTATTTGATTTGACTATTTGTAACCCTCTCACCCTTTTAACATATGTATTTATGCATTATGGGTAATGAATATGGCAACTCTCTGAACCTGGTGCTCAAAACATTACACTGCAATACCATTCCTTTAAACCGGAGCTTCTTGGTGTGCAAATATATCTGTTTTAATTAGGAAATACAACAAAGGCAGGCTGAACATGACCCGGCAACGTTCAGCATCATAAACACCAGCGAGCACAACATTAGAATTTTCATTACTGCTGCTATTACTGTGACTACTGGTGTGGTTATTGTTGCCACCATTACACTTATTGTTATTTTTCATGTACAACAATACCCACAGCAGTAATGATAATTATAATGATTCTCTTTTTCACATTTTTACTGTTAATTTTTGCCCACGTTGTTTCAGACACAATACTCTGATACATCATGTAATGGCAATAACATGTCTTGATGCTTTGTTTTGTCTTTGTTAAGTCAACAGTTGTTTGTATGACTGAGCTACAGATGGGATTTCCTCCAAACGGGCAATAACCCGACAGCGGCTTCCGATACTCTGGGATCTGCATTGGAAATGCAGTTCGTCTCCTAGGGCTACAGGCCCTCCTCCATTGTTTCACGGCTATCTTTACACCCACTCATCAGAATGGAGGCATACCGCAATGAACCCTGGGATCTGTGATCCTGCCACCGATAGGCACAGCAGTGCCACAGATTCCATTAAGCTCCAAATTAAAGCAGGCACATCAAAGGGCCTGTGTGGAGGCAGCATGGAGATGTGACAGTGAGAGGGGGAACGAAAATGAGTGAGGGGAGAGAAAAAAAAAAAGAAAAAAGAAGAAGAAGAAGCCTCATTTACGCAATCCCCGAACGTGACAGAGACTAATCCAAATCAATATCTGTGAGTGTTGTTACAATGCCAGTGTGGAACATATTAGCGTAAGATGAAACCATCAAATTATGACTTTTATATCAGGAGAAATAATTGGACAAATCTGGGAGAGACGGCATACATTTTTGCTAACATGCAAATGTTCTTACTAAATATTCGACCAACCACAAGTGAACTGGAAGCAGTAGCCTTCTTTAGATCCAGTGCCATTTTACAACTAAAGTTGTAATGATACTTGACTGACAGCTCAATGTAGACCGTTGTCTCACTTTACCAGCCAAAACAAGCAGACATTATGTGCAATAACAACAATGAAATACATTGACTTGACGGCACGCCCACATTTTCACACATGTATACAATGGTATTAGCTTTATCTAGGATCTATACAGTGCATCCAATTGCATTAACTGTTCACGTGATCCATCTCAGAAGCCTTTTTTTCCCAGTCGATATCTGAGAGGCTTTATCTGTGTCCTCACTGCAGAGGGTAGAGTAAAAGGGGGACCACTGGGATCATATTGTCTCTGTAGATAATCTCTATTTATTTTTCTGTCCAGGGTGGAAAATTTGCAACGAATCCCTTGGGTTTCTGTTAGCGTTTTATCACTTAGAGATTCTCCACAAGATGTTACTTGTTATTGGGGAATGGGAAGGACTCTACGTGATACCGCCCGCATAATTCCCAAGGCCTGTCCTTGAGTCTCTGCTGCTCAAACAAAACCCAGGGAGCCTCGGAGCATTTCTCTACGGCCTCGAATGGCAGAAGAGGGGCCAAGAAGGTTATTGGACTGGAGGGGTCGGTGGTGGTGGTGGTGGGGGGGATGCGGCCCTACAGTAGTCTGCCTGATTGCATCGCCACACAAGCGTGCCTTCAAAGCCTTCCCCTCCCCACCGCCCAGTTTGACCAGATAAGGACCCCCCTCACACTGTGGTTCAGCTAGGGGACAGGAAGACACACAGAGGGGTCAATGGTAGTGCCATCTGCTCCCCGTGTACAACAAATAATGTACATCAACAAACTGTCCAAACACGTATCTTGTCCTGCATGTGGACCAGCTCCTCAGACTGCAGCTTTGATCCCTCTATGGGCTTTATGTTGGGTCATATACTGTGTGTAACACATCCACGGTGTATACCTTACTGCTCATTCAAGTATCATGAGGACACTGTCGATCGAGTCAGTATGTGTGCTCCCTCAATTTGTGCCCCAGACAAACAAAGTCCTTGCCGAGTCGGTGTTAATGATATGTATTAAGGGCCTGCTGATGTAGGGTAGCTCGCCGTGACATTACATTCCTGCGTGTCACTAACTGCGAGGCACAACGCACAAGATGTCTCATTCATCGAGCGAGTGGCACGTTGGAATGCAATTTAATCAGCAAGTAACAATTCTAAAAATGGAGGATGGTGTATCACTTGCCTTGTGGCATTTTTGTATCGGCATGCCAACCCCGACCCCACACCACCACACACACACACACACACACACACACACACACACACACACACACACACACCCATAGTTCTTTAATGGCTACACAACCTCTGAGTCCACACATCAACCAGTGTCAGCAGCTGTCACAGAGGACATATCATGTTGCACACAGGCAGCCAGGCCAGTGCCTCCAGGTTAAGTTGTCTTATACGACAGCTATTCATCTTCTTTCTTTCTTGTATACCTCCTTGATACGTCTGTCTATCTATCTTTGGCTTTTTTTCTCTCCCTTGCTTGTCTATGTCACAAACACAAAGTTGGCTTCTGGTGCTCACACATTATTAAGCCAATCAGGAGATAATCACTATCATCTGGATATATGCTTAATTAAGTAGTTTCCAGTACATTATAACAGCACACTTTTGTTTCCCCTATCCTCAGTCTTCCACCGCAAAACTGCTCTTTTATGAGTTCACCTGAAAAGGTGCTTTCCACTGTTTGGTAGGTAGGACCTGAGGGAGTTTGGGCCACCCCGGAATCAGTGATCGTACTAAAAACTTCAATTACATCTATGGTACCAACAATTTGACGAATGGATGGTTTTCCCAGACAACAAAGGAGGTAGTTGGAAACAGTCACCACGGCGTGTAATAAAACCAAGGAATATCAAAGTGTTTAGTCAGTTTAAAGACAAACAGGAACTCTGGCGTATATTATGAGCTGTTCTCTAAGCATGAATCTCTGCAGTGAGTAAAACTGTCATGTGGGGTCTTGTCAAGGAGCCAAAGAAAACAGAATCAGCTTTGCATAAAGGATAAAAGTTACACAATAGAGCCTGTAATACCTGGTCAAACAAACTCATGATTGATGCAATTCAGACAATGCAATAGTTCAAGAGTGAATAGGATCATGGGACTGTGACCGAATGGTCTTTAGATCACTTTTTTGGGAGAGGCCTAGATGTGGTGAGTGCTTCACCCATTGGTAATCATGTTTTGTTTGGAAAACCCTGCTTTATATTACAGCTAATGGGAAACTATTTGCCCAAGCATGTTGACCCCTCAAACTGAGGGATTTCCTAAGAGAGAGAGAGAGAGAGAGAGAGAGGCGGCTTTCAACCTCATAACTTTTTCCGTTTGGTTTGGAGAGATAATGACAAGGAAGATCGCTCGAGCGTACTGGTCGCCTGGCATGGGAACCCCCAAAAATTAATAAGTAACATTAGAATCCACAACACAACAAGGAGATGCGATGAAGAAATACTAAAGAGGGCCAAGCATATGGCTGCAAGAGAAGACCGAGAGGGAGGTGTAAAATGAGAAAAATGGCTGACAGATCACATACAGACCGAGTAGAACAATGAGGCTCTTTCATTGAAGTTATATGATGAAGGGAAGATGAGACGGAACAGGATAGATGAGGGTGAAGTGTCAGTGCAGCTTCCACGTACAGCGCGACTAAGATCCGAGACCCCGAGAAACCACTGTATCAATGTCAGGCATGGACTTGGAGGCAATGTTTCTGCAATATTGCAAATCTTTGGATGTGGTGAACATATGGTGGCTGTAAAGTACAATGTGCAGGGATTGATGACGAAATGACACGTCTCTCTGTGTGTGTGTGTGTGTGTGTGTGTGTGTGTGTGTGTGTGTGTGTGTGTGTGACTATGGATGGACACACACACACGCACAAGGGTGCGTGTGTGTGTGAGAGCGAGGGAGTGCGTGTGCGTATGGTGAAAGGGTGGGGCGTTGAACAGAGGCCCCTCTAGCCCAGACTTGAAAAGGCATTCTTTCATCATTGCTAATCTCCCAAACATAAACATGAGAGCATCCACACAGCCTCTCTCTCTCTCTCTGGGCCGAGGGGTGACCCTCCCATGACTGGAGACGGGGGACTGCATGAGCGCAGGACTGTGCGTGCTGCTGGCTGTTTGTGTTGGGTAAAGCTGCACCGGCGGTATCAATCAACATATCAGTTTTATAACAGTTGTTTGAGAACACGTTTTGAGATTTTTCTGTGTGTATGCAAATGTGTTTATGACTGCGAAGGATGTGTGTGTTCCTGTGCTGCTGGGTGAATCAGGCTCCAAACCGGGGCGCGACTCGACATGTGAGACAGTCTCCTCCGCAACAACTGACTGTTTTTCCACAATAACCATGTAAACCATTGTTGCATGTGGTTTCAGCCAGGGAACATTATGCCAAAAAAAGCGCACATTTCTAAGATATGGGGACAAAGAGTGATTTTATATCTATATCTGGCGATTGAGAAACCGTATTCTAAGAAGCAAATCGGTCACTGTGCCCAACCAAAGAGGGGGAAATGGAAACTGAATCATCTGAGAATGGCTGTTAGGCTTTTAAGGGGAACTAGTAAGGCTGGGATGTGAACTAGCACAAGGGGGTACTGGGCGTGCTCCTCTCGATAATAGGGACACACTCAGGCCTGTATGGCTGGCATGAAATAAGCTCAGCTCACATGACACACACACACACACACACACACACACACACACAAACACACGCCTGCGTACACTCGCATGCATCCGAGCATGTACACCTCGCCATTCCCTGGGTACAAGCAAAAGCTGTTTTCGCTGAGCATTTAGGAGATAAGGCCAATGAGTTAATGCAGACGTACTGCCATAATCCAGTTTTCCCCCCGTTCTGACTCTCATCCCCCCCCCTCCCCACTCCCTCCCCCACTCTCCTCTAGCAGCTTCTCTGCACTTCAGCTGCGTATCTGTGACAGATTAGGGCAGATCACCAAGGATTACCTCCGCCAGACACAGCCTCTACACGCTGACCATAGACACCCCCCCAACTCCCCCATAGAGAGGGAGAGAGGGAGGGAGCCAGATTTAAATTTAATATTGAATAGTTACATTTTATAATCATATGTTGGAAGGTGTTTTTTTCTATCAATCCATTTGTATTTATTTATTTGAAGTAGAATGATTTTGATCATATATGTGTTGGTCACATGTACTCTAGATGGGTGCATGATATCCGGGTACCTGTCGTTCCTTTGGGATGCTGCTGCAGAGTGAATATAGGTCAGACCTCGTTTTTGTTGTTATTTGCCTTTGATTGCAGGATAAAAAAGGTGTCTCCAGTTCCTGTTACTTGCTAATGATCCCCTTTTGCAAAGAAGCTATGTACCCAAAGCCAAATATCTGACAGAGAAATCATTACTATATTTTCTTTGTTCCAGACTCAACAACTTCATTTTCTTGTGCCGCACATTACCCAGTGGTCGGTTTGGGTACTGCATGCTGGAAGGGGAAAGGGGGGGAGAGGGGACACGCAGTGATGGGTATATCTCATGGATTTGATGCAAGTGTGAGATTAAATGAAACTGATATCTTACCACTTTAAAGTGTGTTTCTTTTGGGCATTTTAAGGCCAACTTGAAATGCATTTAAAATGAGGGGAACTTTCTGCCCAACTTTCCAGAGTTGTTCACTGTTACAGAGCAGAGAGAATATTTTACCCATGTCCATGAGAAGAGTCTGAATAAATTAGCAAAATCCTTTATCCTTCATCTGTGCACAGTCGTTGACAGCAGTGATCTTGTTTGTAATCAATAATATATGAATGATTTAATATGTATATATAATATGTTTATATTAACTACAGCTCCATTTTTAGGTTATCAAGAGACTCAAAATACCTTCTTATACGTCTCTGATTTGAACCAAACGATCAAACAGAATATTTCACAGTGTTATTAACATTATGGAGGAGTAAATCATTTCATGGCCAAAGTCAGATTTGGATTACAGGCGCCAAACCTGATATTTAACGGATCATTTTGAAAATGCTTAAAATGCTGAATATTAAATTACTCTTTAATCTGTGTTTGAATGCCTGGAAACAAAAAGGTGTGCGTGTATGAGAGTGATGGAGCAGGTGTGCGCGAGATAGGCAGATAAGGGGGGGGGGGGGGGGGGGGGGGAAGACCCCACCTGGACTCAGAACAAGCGGGGGACAGACTGGGGACGCGGACGCTACACAACACACACTACAAAGGGCTGGCGGGGCGAGGTGCACGGACGCCATAACACAGCCAAAGTCCCATTGTTCTATCCCTGTTTCATCTCCCCTCCTTCTTTCCAAATATTTTGAAGGACGCTCTGAATAACATACTGGTACTGAGAATATTGCACTCTGTATATTGTTGAAAGGAACTTAGGCAGTCTGAGTTTTTCGCTCTTCAAAGAAGGTGGCTTTGTTTTGTTTGGTTTTGTTTGCTCCTGTATTTGAATTGTGTACCGTGATTTCGTGGATATCTCATTGTTCCAGGATTTGAGATTGTTGGACAGAGAAGCACCCACTGACTCATTTATTTTCATTGCATCATGTGACTCATTGTAATTGCAACACATTGGGAAAAAACAGGCTGAAATTAGGCAAAAAATAACAACTGGTTTCCCACTGCGGAGCGGTTTGTGAGAGAAGTTTCATTCTCCTTCATTATTAGAGTTTCAATAAGACTTCCAGGGTGCACATTTCCATATCGAAGCCAATGGGAAGTCGATTAAAAATACAAGACCATGGCTTTGCATCAGAGTTTAAAAATATAGAGCTGAAAGTGTGGTGATGCGCTATATTAATCATGTGATGAATGGAGGATGAGTTTGAAGCTCGACAATGCAGGGTTACAGCATTGTCTTACAAGGTTGTTTGAAGGCCCTTTCCTGGGGACCCCAACATTGATTGGGCCCTGAGGGTGCCCTGCAGTGCTGCCCCGTTGCCAGGGCCTGACTGACAGCTCTAATGACGCCTGCCATCGTCGGGCAAAGGGACCGCTCGAGAGCAGGCATTGAACTTCAATCGGCCTGTGTGACGTCCAAAGAGTTTTGATTTCTCAGCAGTGGTGAGGGGGTAAAAAGGAGACCCCTGTGGGAGACAGGCAGCACCCGGCCTGCCTTTGAATATTTCTCCGTTTACCGCATGTCAGTTCTCGGTGTTGGAGACGCACAGAAGAGAGGCGTAAGGGGGGTGGCTGTGGTGAATTTTTCATAAGCAAAAAGAAGAAGAAGAAGAAAAAAAAGGCGAAGGGCCCCACGGACCCATGGGATTAGGTTTGGATGCTGTCATGTGAATGCAGACTTTGTCATTATGCGAAGCTGTAACAGTGTCAGCTTACAATAATGTTTTCTAAACAAAGTTGTTGGTGATGTAGTGGTGTGTTTTTACGACAAAAGAAAAACATGTCAGGAGGCTGGATGGAGAAGTTGCAACCAACAGTGCTCTCTACATCTTTCTCTCTCACATGCACAAGCCCGTTCTCCCTGCGATGGAGAGATGTTGAAGAGCAGTGGAACCTCAGAAGACTAATCCTCACTTTGTTCTATTATTCACCATCTCTGGCTTCAGAACTCGAGGATCTCCATGGGGTTAGACTCTCTATCCTGATGGAAAGACTCCTGTGCCGCTGAGGGCATGTTTACTCCCCGGACCCGACCCAGCGGCTCACTGGAGTATACAACCAGTTCCTCTACTTCCACGCTCACATCAGAGACATCAAAAATAAATTGAGAACCGACTGGTGCAAGCCATTTGTTAATCTCGTGTTCGCTGGCACTTGAAACCACTTGCTGAATCAAAAAGGTTCATTTTCGAGATTGGCAGCGCACTCCAATCAACCAGCGGGGACGACATTCTGTCTAACGTCAAAAAAACAACTGACTTTCTTTTGTTCTTTGCAGTCAGCATGACTCTTTACATCTTCGCCCATTATGTGACAATATGATCCCCTCTCAGAATGCTCATTTGTACAGCATAAATAGTTATTTGAAAGATAAAAGCAAACATGTTTGTTTTTTGTTTGTGTTTTTCCCTCTTCTCAACTCCCCAAAGGCATTTATGAGCACTTTGGTAATAAGGACCAGAGAAGGATTTAGCTGAAGAAGAGGAGCATGGGATGCTTTGATGTACTCTTAGATTAAGTCTACGGCAATGTCTACAAAAATACATGCAGCGTATTCACTGAGCTCAGCGAGACAGATTCCTCTCTGCTGGCCCTTCCTCTCTGGTCCCAAACCGCTGCGGCATGAAAGACGGTCTGTATGCTCCGTGGTAGCAGGAGACTTGTATGGACCGTGTCGACAGCTTCAGATGAACCATTCCCCAAAGAAACACAAACTGTGAAGAGGTTTTTTTCTAACAAACTTGTTCCCCCCCCCCCCGCCCCAACACAGATATTTCCCCCAACAAAAAAAAATCTAAACTTTTAAAAGACTGGGTTCAGAATTGCTTTGATTTTCTGATATATTGCTCTGCTTAAAAGAGATTTATCAACGAGGCGAGGCTCTGAAGACGAGCAATGCCCATGCGACTCGACACAGTGCCAGTGTTTGAGTTTGAGGAAGACCGAGTGGAAGAGAGCGGGATGGGTGGAGGGGTGGTGGAGACAGAGAGAATGGTTTTCCAACTCGTTACGAAACAGTCAAGATTTTAAATTCTAAGTTCATCTTAAAATATTAAGCACTTGATCCAGTGTGATGAGCCATTCAGCCAGAGCCAACCAAAAGTCTCAAATGTAACCTTTCCATATTTCATGTATTCTAATCTCTTGTAAACTAATTAGTGGGCAGAAAGCTAAAGAGCCGGCCATCGGGTGTTGACGAGGATGTGCGACACAAACAATTCAACGATATACAGCAAGCAGGTTTGCAAATCAGTGAGCAGCCATTTTCTTAAGAAAACATTCTTGGCACAGTGTGACTGCCATGATTCCCTCTATGCTGCTGTGCAATTTGTATTGGTTTAGAGTGTTAATGAAGGGCTGCATGAATAATTGAAGACACACAGAGCATGTGATTCCAAATGAACCGCAGCCCCCCTGAAACACGTGAAGCGGCTCCAGTGTGCAGCGGGCGCTCTGGTGATCTGATGCTGACCCCTACTGGACGGCTCTGCTGCTGAATGCAACACTTACCAGACTGACATTATTAGCAGGCACCACCACATGCCACACCTATAACTATTGATGAATTAATGTCAGTTTAAGTTTCATTTTACAGTGTATTGGCTTTCACAACAGTGAATGATACTTGACTAACTATCCACATGTTTATATTCTAGCCCATTCTAAACACTTTTCAGGTCACTACCATAATTTGAGAGTTTCAAAATTAGATATATAGTGTATATATATAGTGGCCAATATTTGTATTGTTTTACATAACACCAAATACCAACATTGTACTTGATAAGGATCTCTAAAAGTGTAAGATGGAAGATGTACAGAAAGGGACATTTTACAGTTGAAAAATAAACTTTTAGTGCTCTCTGGTGGATCAACTATGTACCGTTTCTGTACTGCAGTTTCTTGTTATTTATTGGATTGATTGTCACTCTACAATAAATTATTTGCAGATGTAAATTTCCATACAACTGTATATGGCTTTATATTCACATTTCTATCTACTTGTTGCCTTTTCTTTTGTTTTAAGATTTGTTTTGCCTTTATCGGACTGGTGAGAGGCAGACTGGAAACATTGAGAAAGAGAGCGAGAGAGAGAACCAAAACCCCAAAATTAAATCAGAGCAAAGTAGCAACTCTTCACATCTGAGCTGGAAAAATTACAATGAATCAATTGGTGAAAAATAGTAACCAATAATGTTTTTGTCAATTGAAAAGATGAATTAATCGACTCAGTTTCAGCTCTGCGTAGCAGCAAGAGCTTTCTAGCTAAAATGTAAAGCCGGTTTGCAAATATAGGAATATGTATTTACCTCTCTTCCCATCATTTGTAAAACGAAGAATGAAAACTGTGTGAGAATTAAGACGTGAAGGTGCACACACACACGCACACGCACACACGCACACTCACACACTCACACACACAGGTAATGTCCAGTTGCCCCACAGACTCTTCCCTGTGGACAACAAAACAATCCTTTTCCCTTTTTGGTTGCCCTACAATTTGAGGAAGGCCCACTTCCCCTTTCCTCCTTACTTTTTATGCCATCCACCATCTACCCCCATACAAACACCCACCAGCGCTGCCACCCCACCCGGCTCAATTAACACTGCGGGTCCAAGGGTGTGAATAATTTAGTGATGAATTATTAATAAATAATAACAAAGGGGCTCGGGGGAGACGCAGCGCGGTCAATTAGGAGAGAAGGGAAAAGTGAAGGCAAGCAGCGGGGGTTTGGACGCAGGGGATATGCAGCTGATCTGATCTGCGCCTCATCATTATCGCCGCCCGTCAGACACAATTACCTCGGCTCCGCACTCCCCCGCACTTCAAACAACAGCCCCTCCCTCCGACTCTGACAGCCCTCCACTTTCTCCTGCCTCTGTTTAGCCAACACACTCACAATACACATTCTACAATTACCTTGGATACTTATCACAGATTGTAATATGGCCACAAAAAAAACTTGCTGATTGGATAAAATAATATATCAGGATTACCTCAAACATGCAGCAGCTCAGGTCAATAGTTCAACTACTATTATGAATAAGTGAGCAAATTACAGTGCCCATAAAACGTATCCACTCTCATGATTCATTGATGAATAACAATGAATAAAGGGGAATTTAAAGTGGTCTTTTTTTATACAACATTTAATGTTAAAGTGAAAATCGACCTATACAAATCTTTTAATGAATTACAAATATAAAAGACATAATTGCGTTAGTATGAACTCCCCTTATTTGGACAAACCTAAATATTTTTTTAGTGCAGCTAATTGAAAAATGTAGCTCCCCTGTGTGTAGTCAAGGCTTTCAATAGATTGCAATACAAATACACATTTTTGGAAGTTAGTATTCTTTGATTTAATGTTGCAGGAAATTAAAACATGAAAACTTCTAAGGGCGATTATTAAAACTACAGTTAACAATTGCAGCAACCCTGGGTTACACCAATTAACTCCCAGTGGTGAAACCTTCTGATGGGGTAACTGTGAACACACGGCCCACTGAGTGACATTCTGCAGGTACAGTACAGACGACTGAGTGAAAGTATCGGTACATAAGAAGATTGTACAGTAGTTTTTAAGCATTCTCTCTCTTGGTGTCTTTCCGTCTCATTAACTCAAATGGATTTGACGTGTCATGGTTCATCTATAATTTTCCACAAGCCTTTGATATTCTGTCTGCAGATATAAAAAATGCAGAGTTAACTTGTCTCTAAGCCTGCCTCTGTGTGTGGAAAAGTCTCTCAACACAGGGGTTTGGGTTTGATGTGATATGCAGGAAACTTTTGTGAACATATTAGATATCTATCAATAAACTATAAATCAAATTACTTTGGAAATATATCGTCCTTTAAAACTGTGCATGGTCCTAAAGATGCAATATAGTTTGACATTGAGCAGGGTGTGTGTGTAATGTTTTACACAGGTATTCACTTAGCTTATGGGGTATTTGAGACATTGTTACATCTTTTTCAAGAACACGCTGAAGTGGAACACATTTAGAGCATTGACTGTCTGATACCACAAGATGGTGCTAAACGTAGTCTTATAAAGAGTACTGTGACGCTGCTCTTTTGATCATTTTCATTCATTCAAACAGCAAGACCTCAACAAGCTTATATGAAGATGTTTTATAGAAGTGAATACCATACTGAATGCCTTTGTAGCGGAGAGTGTATTCCTAATGTATTCATGGTGCATTATGGTTTTGTAATGCCACTCCAAGTGCACAAGGGGGCAGCCTTGGTATGCCCCCGTTTGCACTTGGGAGTGGAATTACAGAGAGGGATCCTCCTCTGTTGCTCTCCTGAAGGTTTCTTCCCTTTTTTCCCCATGCCATGGGGTTTTTTCTATTTCTTGGAAGTTTTTCCTGAGGTCCTGGGACAGGGATGTCGTATGTCACCATCATGGACAATGAAAGCCATCCACTCTACGGTACCATCATTCAACAGAAGAGTCTGATCAGCTGGAGACTGCTCTCGCTGCCATGCAGAACTGCAGAACTGATAGACTGTGTAAATCATTCATCCCCAGAGCCATACAACTGTACAATAAATACAATCTGTCAAAGGTACCTCACTAGAAAACCTCAGTTGACAGACAGTTCACTAGGAACAATGTTTACTGGCTATGTTAGCCTTTTGCACAGCCCCCAACTTACTTACTTACTCACTGTTTACACTGACACTTTTTCACTGACTACTGGCTATGTTGGCCCCTGCACAACGCCACCCCCAGCCTGGACTCCTAATAATGTGTGTTTTAATTTTTTGGACAATCTTTTTTAATAGTTTAATAGTGTGTATGTGTATATTATGTTTGTGTGATGTTTGGAGCTACTTGGATCCTGAATTTCCCTTAGGGGATCAATACAGTACTTATCTATCTATCTATCTATCTATCTATCTATCTATCTATCTATCTATCTATCTATCTATCATGTGTACAGATTGTAAAGCCCTCTGAGGCAAATTTGTAATTTGTGATATTGGGCTATACAAAATAAATTGAATTGCATTGACAAGATAGACCCCCCCCCCACGCTCCCAAAAAAAGATGACAAAGTACAGACTCACCCATCAAGCTGAGTCTGCTGTTATGTCCGTCAGTGTAGCGGATCAGGTTCTCCAAGAGACATCCGACCAGCGTTAAAGACCAGTGGGACGGGAGGTATGTCAGTGTCTTTGATTCTTGAATGAGAACATATGAAAGACTACAGTAAAACCAGATGTGTTGATTATTTAGATTCAAAGCGGTCTGTCATCACAATTATATAATTACTGCATGCATCACAATAATATTTGAGGATTAACTTGCAGACAAATATCAGGTTGTGTTACTAAAGTGCAGCTTCTCTCAATGGCCTAAAGCACACTTGCCAAATTGTTAGAGAAAGAAACTTGGTGCACTTCCCAAAAATGACTTCATTAGACAGGAGAGATGATTGCGGTTTTACTCAGCCAGTTTGTGGCCAATATGAGAGGATAAATCTAGCAGCGGGTGATGGATAATAGCTGACCAGAGAAAAGTAACTGGGAAGAGGATATTCTCTGGTCTTTGTCAAGGGAAGCTTGCACCTGATGACTGACACTCATTAATACTCATAATACACAGTTGTAGTTCACTTTATTGAATACACCGATGATGCAATATTTTCTTTCTCAAGTAAATTCTGTAAAAATAATGAAAACATGTCAGTTTCAAACGGGGAAAAAATAACAACCTCTTTGCCAAAACCATATTGATTGCCTCCAAGCCTTTCTGTCATCCATCTGCTCTCTGGGAATATTGATGACTTTAACCAATCATACAGGATATAGTGAAGCAGAAAGACAGTCTGCGAAAAGGATCAGCTTTTTATGAATAATACCTCCTCTCCTATATATCTAAGAGATTAGTATTAGTAAGAGAGGTATTTTGTTAGTCTGGGAGGTTCAGGGAGAGAAGAAGTGTCTCAATTTGCATCAGCTTCTCTAAGGGCCCTTATGGGGATTAATGGAAACAAAGATACACTTCCCACTGCAACATACATTCGAAAAAAAACTGATCATACACACATCAATATTATAGGTGAAGGAGACTTCTTTTTCAAGAGGGTGCTAAAAGGGGTTGTCTAATTGTATTGGGCTTGAAGGTCAATAAGTGATAAGACACTCAGATATAACACCGTCTGTCTGTTGAGCCCAGTAACCAACCAGGCTCAGCTTGCCAACTGTTCAGCTTCTCTGTAAAATGCTGAAATATTAATGGGCAAACTGCAGTCACCAGAATCGAATTGTATTGTACATTTTCAAGACTGACATTTTGTCCACCGGTCATTGGGTGTATTGAGAGCCACAAGCAAATACTCATGCTTACTATTGAGCGCAGCATTGAGGGTTCACTGAGTTTGAGGCAATGAACTATAATGAGTCCATATCTATGAATCAGGGCAGCGTTTGGTTTGGGTAAAAAGTCATCAAGCACACTGATTAATGCAAGCACAGAGGCTCTATGCTAAAAAACAAAAGCCAGTACATGCATTACAATTAAAACTAATGTTTCACACATTACCTAAATTAGATACACAATCACAACTATAGTTGTACATGTTTATCAGTAAAATATTTAGTTTTACAAAAAATACTTTAATTAACTAAAACTTAAAAAACTAACACCTGCATGTTTATGACATAATAACAAAACTGTGAGAGGAAAAAAAAGGGTCATTTTCTCATAGACTTCCATACAGTCTGACTTTTTTTTTGCATTCGGAGGAGTCACCCCCTGCTGGTAGAGGTAATGAGAGGTAATGCAGGCCTGCTCCATCAATGCTTCTCAGCAGAAAACCTTGTATGGGGAAATACAAACGTAAAACATTTTTCTTAAATGTTAACTAATACTAATTTGCATCTTCAAAGGTATTTTTATGATCGTATTGCTCTTTACGGTCTGCCCTGGATTAGTACATATTGTCCCATTGAAACAATGTTTATATCCAGTATGTCCACGTGTACCCATAAACTATACATTCATGGGGCTATAGAGTACTGCAACAAGTAATGTCACTTATTACTTCTGCTTCTCCTATATTTAGTAAAGCAATTTTATAATATATTCAATGCACAATGGGTGATTGGTTATATGTTTTAAGTCATTTTCCCAACAAAGCTGGTGAAGCAACATTAAACTGATAAAGTTGCTTCTTGAGCGAATATCAAAAGTGCAATCAAATCAAAGCAGCTTTAATTATAAGCAAAAATGCATTTCAAACAATCTATTTTTGGTAGGCCACATTTAGTAATCATAACCTTGGTGGAACGGAAATCTTTGGAAAAACCAAGATGGCGGATATAACGTCTTCCTCTCTCATTGGAGAGCTGCTCACTGTTTCGTTTCCACTCGTGGTGGTCAGCTGCTAGCTTAACCCATGTTGGTTTGTTGTACCGTCTCTAGGTCACCTGTCGAGGTCTCAAGCACGAGGCAGCAAACATGGCTGTCTTTAAAGGCTCATTTGGGACTAAGAGATACCGACGGTAGATTTGTGGGTGTCAATGAGGGTTTTCTCAAGCCTCGTTGTGATAACACACATTAAACTAGTGCATGCGTGTTAGCAGCACTTTATAGTCGGAGTGTGGTGTACAGGAGGATGCAATGTCGACTCACGCTCACTTGGGTTGGGACGGCTCCCTGCTGGCTGCTTCGAGCAAAACAGGGGGAGGCCAACCTGTGTGTGTGTGTGTGTGTGTGTGTGTGTGGGGAGGGCTTGAAAGGAAGCGCAGCCTGTGCTGTCAGGAGGAAGTAGTATGCAGCTCAGGCGGGGCTGTTCCTCCCTCTGTCCCGTAGCTAGCGTCTCCTCTGTTTACATTTACAGCGACCGACGACCCGTTTCCAGCCGGGACACCGGGCACATTGGGGGAGTATCTCTGACCCGGCATGCCCTAACAGCAGCGCTGCTAACGCGGTTAACGGCGGACGATGGCTTCGGTGCGGATGGTCGGCAAAGTTACGGCGAGACTTTTAGGAAGTATTCCACCTCTTCGCTGCGGTCTCAAACCCACCCGACCGCTGACGCTTCTCCACCAGGTAAAACCACCCAGAACATAACGCTGGTCGCTTTGGTTCGTCGTAGGTCTGCGGACGTTACACCGCCGTGCACACATCGTATGGACTGGTTTCCTGCTTTTTCTTTTTTTTGTTATCAACACAACGCAGTGCACTTTGGTACATTGTATCGATTTGAATAGCCAACGTCAGTCATTTAAAGACACTGTTCAAAGAAGGATTTGTGTTTGTTTTTGTTTTGACTCCTTATTTTCTCTAACACCAGGCTTCTTGACCTGTCTAAAATCTGATGTCAACTTAACTAAACCATATGTTGGTTGCTATAACTTGTGCTTGAATGTGATCCACAGTAGCTCTAATGGAGGTGTTCAAACAGTGGAGAACGGCAACTACCTGCCTCTGTCTGTTGTTGTTGTTTTTTTGTTTTTTTTAAATAACTAATAAATTATTCATATACATTTCCTACCTCTACTGGGGTTTAGGAACATGACCGTTAAAGCCAATCAAAGTGGGCCTCACTGAGCATTACAATACCTCATCACTAGAGCAGTGCTCATTCAATTACTCCAATGGAGCTGTTACTGGTGAAAGAAACCATGATTAGACTGCTATACATACTTCTAAACTTTAATTAGATACTCGCCGTGCCCTTCACAATCCCAAGAGACACCACTAACATTGCAGCTGACAGTATGTCCTGCACAACGCTCCACATCTTATTAGCATATGCTAGAGTTGTGTATTAGGCTTGTCTGCATTTATCTTTCAACCCTGATCATCATGTCCGAGCCTTTGTCAAAGATGCAGTGTAAATGGTAGCTTGCGTGCATCATTAAATGCACAGTTGAGGAGTATAGAGCTGCAGATGATAAAGCCCCACATCACAAAGAGCCTCACCAAGAGGTTTCTGTGGTGTGGTTCCACTTACTCATGTTATTAATGAACTGTTAAAATCGGCCAGTTAAATCTTACCCATTTTGTCATCCATTGCAAAAAAATTGCAGTGGTCAGCTAAGTCATTAACAAACTGGTCCTGAGCGGACGCCCCGTGTCTGTGCCAGTGCAGGAGGAACACTGCATACTGTATATTGCTAAATGCCAAGATAGTCTCCATACGGAGTAAATATAAATTTACAGTTTGAGGGATTGAAGAAAATAACATCATGTATGTCAGATGGGCAAGCTGCCATGAATCACTCCTGACTGCAAGTATGACTAAGATAAGTTCTATTTTTAGACTGCATCATATACATAAAGATCGCAGCAGCAGTTTTCCCATTCCCCCTTTTTCAAATGGCAAACTGTAAGGAAAGTCTAGGACCAGCACACCCAATTTGGACCTCAAAGGGCAAAGACACACAGAGCGCAGCTGTTCTAAAAAAAAAAAAAGAACTCATCAGTATGCTCCGCGTGTTCCAAACAAGTATTTAAAGAAAATATGGTGAAAGGAAAATCTTGGCTCAAGAGGGTGTTTGTTTAGAGGAGTGGCTGCATAACAGCTTATTTTTTGAATAGGCTGGTACAGCACCTGTTGTGAGAGAGCCATTGAGAAGACGCATTGTAAAAATACGGCTGTGTACAAAACCAGTTTGGGGAATCAATAGAGCAAGATGGCAGTTTTATAGGAGATGGTCGAGGACGCAGTATTGGTCAGTGAAATAAAAGGGATCACTGTCACTAGACGTGTTGTATAAGCAACTGAAAATGGATCTCCTTTTTGAATTCTGACTTCACATGCTTTCACCTGCTCACACGACTGCTTTTGTAATACCGTAGTCGGGGAATGTGTCCTTTACGTCTGATGTTATTTAAAAGGTTGTACAATGATCCACTGAGAGTATGCAAGAGATGAAGCCTTAAACAACACCTGCTGTCATTCTTCTACTGCCCCCAGCAAAGGATTACCACTTGAAAATGTAATCAAGGCAGACACTTTCACTTTTATGAAAGAAGTTTTAGGGAGTTTGTCTTTTCTGCCAGTGAGGGGTGGTGCTGATTATGTTCTTCTTTTCTACACTGGCCATGCTATGCAGGTAGAATAACATGATGGAGCTTGTCTACGACAGAACTGGGCAGGAAGACAAGACATGTGACAGATCTGCAATGCATTCAAATAAGTGGCAGGGAGTTTGTTCTGCAGCCAGTCGTTGTTCACTGCCTGTATACAGCAACGCATAAAAGGAACAGTGTGACATTTTGTGAAACACTTGTGAGTCAGATAAGTGGATGAACAGTTTTATCCTCAGTAATTTAAGGTCCAGGTGGTTAAATAGGATGAGGGATGGGATGACTGCACATGTGTGTGTTTTACTACCAGTAGCAGGTTGAACATATCCCTAACATATTGTGCCTTTGCATTGGATGCACATGGACGTTCCCAAAATATAACTCCTTTAAGCATGGAGTGACACCACTGCAATATTGTGTTATGGTCGTTCTTTCACATTCAAATATTTGTACATCGAGAGGGTGGAAATAATAAATACATAAGTCTGACATGGAGACAAATCTCTATACCTAATCTGTATACAGAAACTGTAAACTCCAAAATGTCAAGACAACTGAAGCGAGCATCACTCTGTCACTGACTTTCTTTCTCTGACGTCTGGCTCCATCTACTGTCTTTCACATTTCATAGTCTGGATGACATTATAATGGAAGATTGAGTGTTTCATTTCAGCAAGCCTGACTTCCTGTTTCTCAGTGTCAAGACTGGCAATGTCAGGCAGGCATAGAGGCTGTTCTTTATGAGGGCAGCATCCACAGAAATATCCCCTATAGGAAATCTTTCAGACTTGTGTTCCACTCTGTATATTAATGTCTTCTGGATCTTGGGACCAGTGTTGCTCAGGATGGAAAAATCCTCAATATCGCACTAGTAAGAGAATTATTGTTGTGTTTTTCTTGACTCCATTTACACCTGGTATTAACATGTGATCTGGGATAACATCCCCAGTTTGATTCCAACTGGGGGCTTTTGTTGCATTTCATACCGCGTTCTTCCCCTTATTTCCTGGCCAGTAAAAGTGAAAAATTGATAAAAATGATGTGTAAGGGAAAAAGGCATATTAATGTAAAGCGTAGGCCTCTTCGTGCAGAACCAGTTGGAAATATATCACATATAACACACCTGGCGGTGGTCTGGCTCCCAGTATAATCATATCAATACATTTTTAATGGGCCGTTTTGAAGGCCATCTTCACATTCCCATTACGAGTTGAATAAATATAATCTGGCTTTTTGAGATTCATGTTTTCTGTGTTTTGGTCCTTTTGTGCTCTTTTGTCATTTATCATCTGCGTGCGTGTAGTTAGAAAATGTTGGATGTGCACGGAGAGGCGAACCCTGCTGCACAAAGCACCCACAGGCCGTGTCTGATGGCAGGACGTCACTCGTGCGGCTGCTGCAAGCATTAATCAAGCTTGACTCTGCCAGCCCTGCTTGAGTCTGGAGGAAGTGGCAAAGAGCTAGGGACAAAGCCCTCTCCTCTGTCGGGTAAATGCAGCATTGCTTCCTTTCCATTAAACCCTTATTTATACTAGATGTAAATGCAGTATGTCCGTTTTTGGAGTAACTGCCATCCTAGATACAGATCTCAAGGTAACACAGAGTGTGAATGGGGTCGAAGTTTTCAAAACTTCAAAAAAAAAACTGTTGTGCAACACTTGGGAGTATATTATAAAAAGTTGCATGTGTTTCCTGTGTGTGTGTGTGTGTGTGTGTGTGTGTGTGTGTATTTTGTTTAGCACAGGCTTCAAAGCATAGACTTGCAATCTGCTTGAGCCAAGTCAATAATTATTCCTTCTTGGAATGCGCATCATCTCGGTGGTTAAAATATAACAATAATATGTCACTTAACGTGTCTTGTTAGCAGCCCATGCTAGACATATGTGAGATTAATAAAGTATAACTTAATCCATCAAATTTAATCAAATCGGGTACAACGCCATGAACACACATATTTACACACTGACGGAAGCATTTGGCAAAAGAATCATAAAAACTACAGGTGTGAATAATGTCATATCAAACCTGTTTCCATTCATTGCTCTACACGATATGATGATGTCCATTTTCAAGTGTGTTCATTTGACAATGGAAGGAATCCTGGAATCTTATCAGTGAAAAGAACACAAATTAATACATTTCTAGTCCCTTTTGTAGACTTTTCTTTTTGAGTTTAAGGTTGTTTTTTAATCCCAACAAACTAGTAATCCATGGAGTGCACTTCTTGTCCTTGCATGGCACATTACTCATGTGATGATGCATTACTCAGCTATGTGGGGAAATATGATTCACCAAATTCTTGTGGCAGCTTTGAATTCTATTCACAACAGGAAGTAGTTTTTTCCTGCTTTTGGAAGAGTTATTTGTGCACCCTTTTTTAAATGTGACCTTGGTGTTTACCACACGATTGTAAGTCAGGGTCCCCATGTGTGTGTCCCTCTTGCCGGTGTTCAGCTCCTTCTTTGTGTTAAGGTAAGCTGCATTTGAGTATTTGTGCCGAGTAGTCATTCATTGTCAGAGTAGTCACACATAGCCGAACCGATCTCCACAGCGCCGAATTAAGGTCTCTACACATTATCATTCTGTTATCGGGCATTGGTTGTATGTCTTTAAACCAAGCCCCTATGTCTTGGGCGAGTATGTTTTTATCGTTTGACATTTTATTTGGCATGTTGGCATGAAAAGTCCCGCACAAACGCTCTCTCCAGTCCTTCCGACCGTCGTACCGCATCTTCATCCCACTGCATTTCCTCTTTGTCCCCCTTCACTGTCTGCATCACTGGATAGCAGAAGCCAACTCCTTCAATGCTAATCATTTTCATGGTACAGTGCTGCTGTTCTCATGGCATCGAGGAGTAATTTATCTTCTTGGTAGCCTTTTCCCCCCAGCCTTTTAGGCTGTTTATCACCCTCACGGACTTTCCTTTCCACCTGCTGCAAGTCATGCCTGCAAAATATCATAATTGCGTGCGTGTCTGTGTGTGTCACCGTTAATGAGATTGGGAGGAGATGTATTCAGGAGGTCTTGATGCCATTTGTGACAGGATTCATAATGGACTGACCTGCTGGGGGGAGTGCAGGGGAAATGAGGCAGCTCGTCACAATGATAACCCTGAACACTGCTTGAGCAGGAGCCCCGGCCTGCTCCACTGCAGAGGAGGAAGATGACAGTTTGTCCTCTCTCTCTCTCTCTCTCTCTCTCTCTCTCTCTCTCTCTCTCTGTGTTGCCGTGGCGTAAATAAAAAAACATGCAGCTCAAGGGGTAAATATACCTTCAGCTGATTGTTTTCAGAAAGAGCTGTTGGAGGAAATTGTTTTCAGATGAGGAGCATGTGTGTGTCCTTCACACAAAATGTATACAACACGTGTGAAGGGCAACGGATAAACGTCCCTGCATTCTAAATATTGATTAGCTGGGTAATTGGGAAGTTTGTTTTTATAAGCGAACAAATGTGAATTGTGCAGAGCGCGGTGACGTTGGTCGTCATGTGGACTCGCATCACTGAATCCTTTCTGCAGGCTGTATTTGTGTCATGTGACATGGCATGGGTGTGATCGCCTGTTTTTGTACAGGCGTGTTCAGGCAGTGCAGTCTGGTACAACCCTTTTGTCACGTGTTTAATAATATGTGGGTGCGTCTGCCTCGTTGCATGGGTGTAACCTCAGTGAAACCATAGAGGTCGGGCATCTTTCATTTACAGCGTGTCCAGTAATTGGTAGTCCTTCTTTTACCTGAGACTCCTTCTTGCATTTGAGTGCCTGTAATATGTTTTATTTATATATATTTATATATATATATATATATATATATATATATATATATATATATATTACAAAAAGAAAGATTATCTATGTTGTCTGCCTGTGAATTCTAGGCATTAGCATTCAAATTTCCCCCACAAGGAACATAAAAACGTTATTGCACTTATTGCTCCTTATGTCTTTGCCATTAGCTGTAATGAGGCTAGGGGATACGTTCACGGTTTTTCAATAGTCTGAAAGGTGTATTTATAGCACATATGACCCTGAGAGTTCTCTTTTTTTAATCAATGTGTTCCTTAATGTCATTGTAGTGCTGCGTGACATCAATTGTACCACAGAGGCGAGCAAAGTATTTCCAATGCAGCAGACTGCAGAAGGTAATAACACAGGGCCGGCAGCATGGCTTTGGAAATGGACCAATATTCATGACATGGCTCTCAAGCTGCATTATCTGCCACAGTGGCCACGTTCTGTTGATTTAGAATGGGATTGGTTTGTGTGCACATAGCATACAAACTGCCTGGACTTAGTGAGCCATTGAATTGACTCTCTCAATGAACACACACACACACACACCACAAAAGCCTTGCCCTTTATGCTTAGCTTTAGATCCACTGTTTACACATCGGCAATGTGAGCACAATTGGTGCTCCAAATAAATGAGTTTGACGCGGAAGTGTTTGCTAACAAGAGGAACGAGAAAGAGACATTTTTATCTGGTGCAGCACCCGCTGTATGTGTTGGCAGCCAGCGCCCGCACTACTCAGTTTAATGAGGCACTATGGATGCAGCGGTATAAGGGAGGCTTATAAGATGCTGTTCCAGGCTCTTTAACATAATGTCTGAGGTTAAATGTGAGGAGTCGGCAGAATAACTGGACTTGTTTTGTCCCCCCCATTATATTAACACACATTATGGCCTCAGTGTGAATGTGAGCAGTTTAACCAAAGAGCAATATTGCCTTCTCAGATTGTTAAATGAGAACGGTTTCATAGGACTTAAGTATGCAGAGGCAGTGCCCGTTTGACCCCCAGTATTACTGCTAACAGCTTTCTCCTGAACCTCACATCCAGACAACTTGACTCTCAACACTGCACCCCCTTGGCTCCTCAGCATTACACCCACCAAGTGAGAAGCCGGTGGCCGAGAAACGCGGAGGACAGAGACTCCTTCCATTTTAGTTTAGATAACATTTTGAAAAGAAAAAGCCCAAAATAGGGAAAAGTCAGAATTTAATTTAAGACCCCAGGTTGGGCAACCACAGGACGACAATGTTGCAAATTGATAAGTGTGACTGCTTTATAGCAGTATGGATTTGTGTTTCTGGTCAAATCTACATTAATGTGATCAAGTACACGGCCTGTCAGATATTTAATTAACAAAATACTTCTTAATTGATTTTCCAGAAAATTAATTTTATCAAAATATTAAATTTACACATAGACAGGGGTAGAGGATTGTATGCATCTATACTGTATGTAGCAAATGTAAAAAAGAGAGTGGCTATTAACCCCTGTGCTTTCTCGTTAACTGTTACAATGTTTGATGCCAGTAGGCTTGTTTCACTGGTATGTAAGAATATATATGTATTTCACCTAAAAATAAGTGTTCCCATTGGGATCTGGTGTGCTGATGCGTACGTGGTAACGCTCTGTCACAGCTGTACAATGATATCTGGAGGTCTCGCACAAGCAGCTTAAATTGTGTCCCACTGGAATCTCTTTGTCTGGCTCTTTTTGGGACCGAGTATTTATAAAATAATATTGTCCTTCCCAGTGTGGTGCTCGGCATCATTAGCAAGCAAACAAACACTTCAAATGAGTATGTAATCTCCAGATCACAAAAACAGTTTCAAGCCTCCATTGCTCTCTGTTTCACCTCCTGGCTTCTGCCCCTATCGTACAGCCCAAGTGGTTCCCACACACTAAAGCCTCTGGTCATGAACACAATTACTCATTTCTGTATGGGAATGTTGTTTTTCTATTAAAAATCCTGTTTCCTAACCAGTGGAGTGTGTGTGGGACTTCTGCACATCTGGGTTCCACTCAATCACTGTGCCTCAAGGCCTGACTGCTTTCTCAGTCCATGAGAATGGACGGCTCCATTTTAGCCTCTTTAATGTGATATTGATCGGACAAATTCCCAGCTGGAGGACAAAGGGGTGGCTGAGAGTGGCTGCGGCATCCCTAGGTGTCAGCTGGAGCCGTCTGGCTCTCAGCTAAATAGCAAATGCTGTAGAGGAATCTGTTGAGGTTCGTACGGCCCGAGTGTTTCAACACCAGGAAGCTAGTGTTCAAAGCTCTTGGGGGGGGGGAAAGGGGAAGACAAAATATGTATCACTATGATCCAGAATTCGAGCATATAATTGTTATTAATGGCGCTATCGTAATCACATTTGTACAATTCTGTTGGTTTGGTTTTTAATATGTTGGAGATATTCAGCTGAATCTCTACTGTGAAGTTATTTTGTGTTTGTGGCTTCATTCTAAAATAGCTGCTTTGTAGCATGTAAACAAAAGAATTCGACACCCCCGGAATGTAAAGTACAGAGTGGTTCTCCTGCAGACTAAAATAATGAGCGGTACCCGATGGAGGCCCTCTCTGTCATCGGGAGCAGTTCGAGAATACAACAGTACTTTTTTATTGAGAAACAAACAAAGCCTTAAAGGCACCTTTTTTAAAGAAGAGTGCATCAGCACAAAAAAGCTGGTTTAATCAGAAGAATCTGTACTATGGACTCTTCAGATAGATTGCACACCATTTAGAAAGGGAGCGTCAAGAGTTTCAATGAACCCAAGTTATTGAAGAAATTCTTCTTTTGTTTTTTTCAGATCCTTCATGCTCTAGATCTGTTTTACTCTTTAAGTCCGTTTACCCAGGTGGCTCGTTACGATTGTTCTCTGTGCGCAAACGTTCGAGAACAGAGAACAATCTAAACAAGCCACTAATGCTCTTTTTGTTCTTTCTTTTCTCTGTTTTTGTTTTGTTTCCATTTTATTTATTTCCTCCTCTTTTCTTTTTCAGGTTCAAAAGCAGCCGTCTCTACTCGGAAATTGTCAAGCTTTTTTCTCCAGTACACTCGCACCCTCCAGTGGTAATTTACAGTTACTACATCCACATGAGAAACATGTATGATCTGTGGTGCACAAGACATATAAAGTATAAAAATGATTTCCTCCTCATTGTGTTCCAGACGTGTCTTTGAGGTACAAATATGGCCGTTTGGTCCTGGAGGTCCCCTTGCCCTCCAGGCAGGAGAAGTGTCTGTTCTTCCTCAGACCCATGCTGATGAGCGTAGGGGACCTGATCGCAGATCTGCAGAGAGAGGACCCCGGAACCACAACTTCCATTTTCTCCAAGGGTAGGACTCGACATGTGTCACCTCAGCGACGGTTTTAGTCAGTTAGGTTTAACCATTTTTGCTGCAACGTGGTTTGACAGGTTCTCTGTCGAGAGGAAAACTAATTCTCAAAATGTTAGTGTGTTTTTTTGTTTTTTTTTTCCATCTGAGGTGGTTTAATTTTAAGGATTTTTAGAGACCTTTTAAAGGTAAAAGTAGCCAGTATTTCACAAAGAATGTCAGCTTTTCTTTGTGAAATACTGGGTATACTGAGTTTTGTTTGTTTTCTTACTCTTCCCTGTATCCACTGCAATAGGTGATGTCCAGCCAACTGTAAATGGCAGTTACAAGAAAGCACATTATTTTAACTGCCCATAATGCAACACCCCTGCAGTGCATTTGAAGTAAGGGGTGTGACTCACATTCTTCTGACTGGAAAAACCGGCTCTTTTCCCGAGCATCGCTCGGTCCATCTAAACCACCTTGTGTCTCATTCCTTTATGAAGACCTTTGGTTTGGCAGTGATGAGTAACTTTGTGTGGGCTGCAAATGATTGACTGGCTCTTTTTTTTTTATGAGTTTTATGTCGTGCACTGGATTCCAGCCTTTTTCCCTTGAAGCCAACTAAATAGCCTCCCACTTTTGAGTGAGGAAGAAAATATGAGTTTATTCATAGACTTTTGAATAAATTATCAAGTAAGGGGATTATTATGATTTGAGTAATGACGGGTGATCTGTTTAGCATTTCATTGTGTTTTTGTCTCTTTTTGCTTTTCTTTTCTTTTTATATTGAGCTTAAACTGGCAGCCTGTTCGAAAACCTTTTTTCACTGAGCTATGAGGATATAAAGTTATATAATTGCAATTGTCCTCTTCTGACAGATGGAGAGCCCGTATCAAACACCACGCTGATAGACGCCCTGTTGGACAAGGACTTCCAGCTCGTCATCAATGATGCAGTTTACAATGTCTGCGCTCCTGAAAAGGGTACAACACATTTCTCCCCGGTCATAAATGGACGTCATGTTGTCGTCTTTGCAATTAGAACGTTATCTCTAATCTCTCCAGGCATGACTCATCTCACTTTCTTGTCCTCATTCACCTTGCTGTGCCTTCTTCTGCAGTGTGCACCGGTGAGCAGGCCATGGAGTTGAAGGACGTCAAGCATGTTGTGCATCTGCTGCACACGGCGCTCCACCTGCCTGAACACCACCTGCTGAAAGAGAGGCACCTGCTGGAGAGACTGGACATCCTCAAACAGGAGCTCTCACCTCTGGAGAAGGTAGTAGATGTGTCTCAACATCTGTACGCCATTGAAACGGCTCTTTCTCCCTCGTTACAGCCCCTTGACCAAATATCACAGCCCTGTTGGTTTAGTTGTCTCGTAACCCACCCTTTCCTGTATTATTGTCTGTCCGTGACAGATGAAGGCACAGCTGTCCAATACAGCAGGTTTCCACAGCTCCAGGGTCGTCTGGACCGGCATGGCCTTGTTATCTGTGCAGGGTGGTGCGCTGGCCTGGCTCACATGGTGGGTCTATTCATGGGACGTCATGGAGCCTGTCACTTACTTCATCACCTACGCCACCAGCATTGGAGTCTTCAGCTATTATGTCCTTACCAAACAGGCAAGTCTCAAAGGGTCCGTTTTGTTCTTTTCCAGAGAGTTGGATTATAAGATCGATACGACTTGTGTTTATCCATTAGGAAACTACAGCCAGCAGCAGTTAGCTTAGCATAGAGACTGAAAACAACAATCCTGGTTCTCTCTGAAGATGTCAAGATACGCAGACCAGCACCAGAACATGTGTGGTTAAATACTGGATTATCTATTGGCTGGCCAAAGGGACTTCAGTGAAGACGAGTCCGCACTGCGCCACGCCTCGAAGTAGTTCGGCACAAGCCTCCAAGAAGATCCTCGGGATATCTTTTTAACATAATGGGGTAACGTTCTGGGTAATTTTCCTAGCTGGAAGTGGAACATTTGTCTTCATGTGCTACCGAGTCACTTTTCTAGGTATGAACATGTACTCGCTCCCAACGCCGTCTCCAGCTCTCTTTATACATCGATTTAGTTGGGAACCTTACCCGCAAAACTTAACGCTACCAATTGTTTATCTACGGACAGAACCAGGCTAAAGGTTTTTCCAGTCTTTATTTATCTATTCATATTCAACAGACAGATATGGCAGTGGTGTCTATGTTCACTGACTCCATTCCTTTTAAAATGGTTATTAAAACTTAAAGCTCTGTTGCTTATGTGTGCAGATATGTGTTTCCTCGCCACATTAATAACAAGTCCACTTTCTTCTTTCCTCTCAGGATTATTTATATCCAGACGTTAAAGACAGACAGTTCCTGCGTTACTTTTATAAGGCGGCCGGCAAGAACAAATTCAACGTTGAGAAATACAATGAACTGAAGGATGAGATGGCTGAGGTTGGTCCCTTTAGTCACAATCTACCTCACTAACACATTTTGAACAAATACAAATGTCGGACGAACATGTTATTGGACATGTGCTAAAATATGAAAAATGTTAGAGCAGAAATTAGATAATTTAAGCTCATTAAAAAAAAAAAAAGTCTTCTGCCCAGCTAGCAGCTCTTTGAGCTAAATGCTAACATCTGCGTGCTAACTTGCTCACATGACAAAACTAACGTGCAGATGTTTAGCTATTCTAGTTTTACTGATGTTAGTCGCCATAGTTTATACAGGTGAGACTTGTGGGAAACATCAGGATGTTCTAATTAAATAAAAATGGTACTCATGCATTCATTGTTCCCAGAAACTGTAAAAAGGATAAGCCACTGTCTTGTGGAAATCCTGCCGAATTAGACATTGGTGACATGTGGGCTCTGTTTTGTGTGTCAGGTGGAGGAGGACCTGAGACGTCTGAGATATCCAACTGAGTTTCAGCTTCCACTTGAACAGATCCAGCCAAAGCCATGAACAATGGTCCCTCCACGTAAACACTCCAGAGTAAAAACAAATGTTCTGCTTTATTTTGATAATGGTGCCTTTCTACCGGAAATCCACATCATTCTGTGTTTTGTTTACAGTCTTGATAACGATGCCAATTATGTCTTTGAGGAAAGTACAAACACTGAGGACTAATGAAATATAAAGTATTACCAAACCTTGTGAGAATCTGTCTGTCTTGTTGTGGAACTCGCTGCTAGAAGAGGAATAATAACTACGTTCTTTTAATGGATGGAGATTTCGGGGAACAGGTGAAATAAAGATATCACATGAATGCACTTTTTGCCACAAAGAATGAAAGTTATTAAATGTTTTCACTCAATGGGGAACAAAATAATAACTGAAATGTCAGATTTTAAAATACAAAAATACAGGATCAATGAATGCTGGTAGCTTTGTTTACCTGAGTCATGTGACAAGTTTTTCAGGTCCAGTGTACAGCTTTAAAAACACCTCTCCTCCCTGAGGTACTTTACACACAGGTGATTGTTGCCATGTTGGGTGCAAATACACATTATAAAATGTAGGATTGTAAATGGCTACAACACAAAGAGCACAAACATGAATTCCCTTTTTGATGGAGCGAGCACAAAAGACAAACAGCATGTTTATGTGGTGCCTGCATATGAGAGATAATACCGGTTCATTGGTGTGTATAGAGAGATGAAGTATTAAACCCTGACGTGAACAAAATCAATAGTGACTTGGCTGTGATGCTGTTTTGTCACCAGCCTCGCAAGATACAGTAAGTTGGTAAACATTTATCTGGCTTGCAGACATTCCTGCAACTGACTTTACAGTCAAGAACAGACACTCATCTGACATTTCCAGCTTCCTCGGTCTGAGGAAAGCATCGCCGTGCTTTTTTAAGAAAAGCTAAAGTCAGCTGCGGGATAAGGCAACGCTTGTGTGGTACTACAGTCGTTTAAAGCAGATTAAAGCAAGCGAAAACATGACAAAAGACTGAGGAAAAGAACACAGATTGTGGGATAAAGTAATCCTGAAGTGGAAAAGCTATTGAGTGCAACAGATGTGTACTGATCTACATGGGTTGGACAAATAACAAGAACACCTTCAAACATAATGCAATACAACACAACACGTGTCTTGGAAGCTGAAGGAAATCTTCACGTTGGACTTCTGGGAGCAAACTGGTTATCAGAGAAATTATAGAATGATGCTATACTCTGCTGAGTATAATAAACTTTTGAAAACTGCAGGGCTTTTATGTTTCGATTATTGCATTATATCTACTATATGATTTACATTTAAACTAAAAGCCAGATTAGTGTGAGAAATCACCTTTTAGAAACCAGGTCGCGGTTCAACCCACCCAAGAAATCTGGTTTCTTCAGAAGAAACATAACGAATGGAAACACAACTTCGAATGACATGACGTTTCAGAAGTGGAATGATGGCCTAAAGCCAGGAATAGTCATATTACTTTAGTGCATGTGAATAGAAGTTGTTCCTGTTATTTTATAACAACTGATTTCACTGTAAATACTACGGCTGCCAATAATATGCATTTATGAGCAAAAATAGAGAAAACAGTCAAATTCCCAGTAGACACTGTTTCCCATGTAATAATGCCATGACTGAGTTCTGAAACTGTTAATTATTTTAACGGAAGTAAAGTTTCTTGGTGAGCATCGAAGCAAAGCAAGGTACTTGCTTCTTCCCAATGGCAGTGCGGTCATTACTGTTCCCAACAGTCCTCATGGAGACCTTCCTGTTGACCAGCGTCAGTAGTTCTGTGAATTCAAGGGAGTCCCCATACTTCTGAAGCAGCGCACACAGATCCTGGACATACCAGGAGCCATTGATGGTCTCCCGGTGGGAATAATAGCCTTAACAAACAACATAGGTGATAGGACATGGAAGTTAATTACTAATCAGCAAAAAGGGACATTTAAAGTGGTGTATGGTGGCCCTGAGAGCTCAAAGTGCATTAAGAAAATACATGCAAATAAAAAAAGTGGCTGGGCCGCGTCTGTTGTTGCCATGGTTTGTGGTTTATGAATTTATTGATCTGACAAAATTAGGAATTTTATGAAAAATACTTTATGAAAAAGTATTTTATAATAACTACATTATTAGTTACTTTCAGATCTTGTAACGCGACAGGCCCGCAAAACTAGGCAGGTTTTGCTGACACGACTTATTAAATAAAACCACTGAATCATAGATGTATTTGTTGATCAGCCAACAATTGCATAACTGCTTCCGTTCTGTCATTACGGAAAGGGTCTGTATACATTTCTTAAACGTGTATTAATGTCTTCAAAAAGCAACTTATGTTGATTTGTTAAAGTCGGATTACTGTTCAACATCGACAAGGTCAAAATATGAAATGGTGTGAATCTTCCCATCATGCTGCCAAAGAGCAGATTAGGAGTTATAAACATCCCCACGGGCTCACCTTCAGCCACAGAGTAGCACATGATGAAATCGGCCCCAGCAGGGAGGGTGTATATAGCACTGGCGTCCACCACCACTTCATTCGTCTTCAGCTCGCTGTCCACAGCATCACAGGCAGTCACGGGATTGTCGTGCTTGTCTCCGCGGCATGCCTAGCGACATACACGGTCACCTTGGATGTCAAACTAAAACAGGTGTCGCCACATTTCGCTGCATTTCACTGGGTCTTGTCCGCACGTACCTGTAATATGAAGATCTTTGGCTTTCCCACGAGGCTCTTGCACTGGTCTCCTTTGAACAGGGACGTGATGCTCTGAATGCTGATCTTGCCGTCGTAGGTGTAAACGTGATCGTTCTCGCCGTGGCTCAG
This sequence comes from Cyclopterus lumpus, assembly GCF_009769545.1. Classification (NCBI taxonomy): domain Eukaryota; kingdom Metazoa; phylum Chordata; class Actinopteri; order Perciformes; family Cyclopteridae; genus Cyclopterus; species Cyclopterus lumpus. The sequence goes on from NC_046966.1 coordinate 17,401,399, forward strand.
GAAGACGAGCAAAAAGCAGTCTGCGTCTGAATGGTTGGCTTCTGCGGCTGGTGGGACATTGGGTATTTGTTAAAAAAGTGAAATTAAAACAGGCGATCACGTGTTGGCTATGAAGTTTGCATATAAAAAAGCACAACAATTTAAAAACTAGTGATGATGATGTTGTGCTGCCTCATGAACATGTATTCAGTCATTTGAGTGTCATGAGTGATCAGGCATGTGCTTACCTTCACTGATTTGATCTAAAACTTCCACCTGTTTGTAGTTATCGTAAGCCCTCACTTCAAAATTCAGGTCATTCAGTCTAAAAAGAAAAGTGAAAGAAAGTCTTAGTCGCGGGACAAGTACAGACAAGTTCTTAAGCACACAGTTGCAGAATATAGTCTTCCCCCTCTGGCAGCTGGCTGCGTAGTGATACCTTCTCTCCAGGTTGGAGCGGTCAGCATTGGTTCCATGCCTGTCATTTAAGCCAAGGCGCCAGAAGAAGCGCTCCTGGTTAAAGATGAGTGCGAGGCCTCGTTTTTTGTTGTCCATCTTGTACTCCTCTGCAGGGTCCAAAGCTAAAGAGCTGCTTCATAATGAAAAAAAGAGCCCAGAAACAAAAGACAGCATTAGGTGCGGAGCAGCGTGAGTTTCCAGCTGATGACTTAACAAAACAAGAAGAAACAGTTTACCTTCTAATGAAGGCATCCGTCTCCGTTAGGTTCTCAGTGCATGCTATAAAATACAACACATACATGAATACCAACACAACGATGTAGAATATACTGTAATCACTACACAGCATTGCACTGCAAAGTCGGGCTTCACAGCTTCTTTTCTTTTTAGATATCAAAAATACTCAGAATATATGAATGAAGTTGCCAAAAATAGAGGAGCTTTTCAGGCTTCTTTGTTAAGCAGCACAACTATAGGTGCATGAATTGCTCCACTGCTGCTAGAATGTGGTCAAGCAGCCATTGTTTCATCAGCTTAGAGTCCTCGTGGCCCTCAATAGCTGTGTGACAGGTGAAGAAAGATGGCAAAGGCTGCTAAAAAAACAGATGCCAAAAGCAAAACAGCTCCATGCCCCACCCGACAGATATGTGGGTCAGACTTTGTGTTCTAAAGGCAGCAGCTACGGGCAGTTTGGCCTCTTGGAAGGTATTATCTTACTGTGAAAAAAAGGTGGAAATCAGTATGTACTATATATTTGCTTGTATACACTCAGCTGCCAGTTTATCAGTTACACCAAGCTGAAACTGCTGCAGTTGTACCTAAATAAAGAAATTCATAAAAAATGACGTCTTTTTTTTTTTGATTGAAGTGTAGATTTGACTTAACGGCCCATTACAGGATGTTAATTGAGCAGCGTTTAGAATATTTTGTGTCCCCTCATTGACAAATACATTGGGTAGACAACATATAATAACAAAACACAGTCCTGTAATTGTAGAAATGTAAAGTTTCAACTCACACAACAACAAAGTGTCTGTCATGCTTTTTAAAGGACACAAGGATGGCAGGATATATGTAGACTTAATACCCCGTCCACATGATATCCAGTAATAATCGAGGCAGTTTGAGTTGATGATTATTCTCACCCTAATAAAGTTACCTGCCCTCACTGCCCATAAAACCCTTGTTTGTTTCACTTTTTCAAAGAGACATTTCCCAAGAGACATTATCATCATGAAACCGTGAACCACTCACCCGCACTGTCTGTTGCTGTCCTGTTGTGTTGAGCAACACTTCCTGGGAGGGTGAGAGAAAGAGCCATTAAGTCCCGACATGGAGAACATTTTAATGAACTAAATACCTGTTGCACTAACAGACTGTCGCAGAAGACGCGTGACAACTCTTCTGACGGAGCGGAGAAAGCAGTAAAGCGAGCTTCAGTCATGACACCGAGCTTCTTACACTCAACAAGAAAAGTCTTTGCATTTATTTGTTCTAACTTTTAAAATGCCACGCGCACAAGTCCACAACGTATGTCTACTTTTAATGACGAACGTTTGTGTAAATTCGTTACCTTCACATCTGTCTTCTGCCGTGTTTGACATGATCACTGGTGGACTGCACTCCAACTGGCTACGAAAAAGTGAATCGCTTGGTCAAAGCGACGTCAAAGAGGCAGGGTTTAGCTCCTCCCCCTTTTAAATGTCATTGGCTGAAAGTGACAGGCAGAGAATGCGATTGGCTCTCACGCCTGCCAGTCAAAGTTCAACAGGCAGAACTTCCGCGTTTGCCACATTGCAACGGCGACTACTGAAACATGTAAAGACAGGGATTTAATAACTCATGAAGTCAGATTCCGATCATAAATGACATTAGGGTGAGTGCAGCTGAAGGAATTACGAAGGCTACATTTCTAATCCGAACTATTGTCAGTAGTATTCTCACACATTATTAATTTTACGTGAATAATGTGTCTTTTGTCAGTAGTATTCTCTCAAAGTATTAATTGAACATGAATAATGTGTCTTTTGTCAGTAGTATTCTCTCACAGTATTAATTTAACATGAATAGTGTGTCTTTTGACAGTAGTATTCTCTCACAGTATTCATTTAACATGAATAATGTGTCTTTTGTCAGTAGTATTCTCTCACAGTATTCATGTGTCTTTTGTCAGTAGTATTCTCTCACAGTATTCATTTAACATGAATAATGTGTCTTTTGTCAGTAGTATTCTCTCACAGTATTAATTTAACATGAATAATGTGTCTTTTCTCTTTGATGAGGCGTCAATGGGAGTCGAGTCACAGATCCTCAGTGATTTCAAGACTCTGGAAGCTGCTTACAAGAAACACAGTTTCTACAATAATGTCTATGACAACAACAGACACACAATTATCAATAGAAGCATGTTTCTTTATATTTATGACAGTTTAACACAAATTGAATCCACAGTGTTATCACATTGGCATCAGTTGAGTGCACAGGTGCATTCTCCATCATGTGAGAAACATTTTACACATGTTCTAAAAGACAGACAGTATTGACTTATTATTCATCACATGTTCCTATATGAGTTATTGGAGAGGGGACTGCCCAGTAATGTTTTATTTAACAATATTATGCGTTCAATTATTTATTGAACATTTTTCTGGAACTAAATCAATTTGGTGTTTATTACAAGGAAAATAATGACAACAGGTCTGAAACTGTTAATTTAGTCTGTTTAGTTTGTTGTGCCGAGTTGAAAAGCTGTTCTCCACAGGAACTTCTTTCTAAGAACAGCTCAATTAACATTGCTCTGTTTTAACAATAATAAAGTGCCAAATTACATAATGTTATCTTTTTACCACAAACCTTCTTTGGGGATTTACTAACCCATAAAGTGTTGGTTGCTACCCTAAAAGCCAGGGAAACTCTGACCACCCTGTATTCAATCCATCAATTGACAAACACGTTACACCATATTAACAAAATATAAATTCTTAACTGCATACATATAGATATTAAAAATTCACTAGGTATTTTTCACATTCACCTTGTCTAATAGATGTCTACATTTCTAAACTCCAATAAAAGGGAGGCGATGGACACAAGACAGGCCAAAGACGCTCTATCCCTGAGCAAAACTGAAGGAAAACTTTATTGCTGGCATCCTTCTGTCAGTGTTGTGCATTGAATCGGTCCTTTCCAGTCTTGATCCTGTGGCCACGTCACAGTTCCTTCTTCAGTTCATACTGACACACACAAGACTCTCTCTGGCTGTCCAGGTACGGCTTACATCCCATGTGCATAACGGCGTCAAACAGTAGAGTCACTGCTGACTCACAAGCTGCCAAGGACAGAAAACAACCAGAGTGAGCTGATACACAAAAGGGGAACTGGTTTAATAGCAGGTAGCTGCTAACAGCTCACTGTAGGGGAGTCAGACACATTTAGTGTCTATTTAAATACAGCATACATTACTGATTAAATACAGATTTTATTGTAAAGAAAATATATAAAAATGCCGCACAGTAATATCCTATTCACACTCAATGTGCTTAAAAATTAACTGTCTTACCCTCTGCTGGACATTTTGTGTTTTACAATTGTAAATCACTTATTCACTTAACTAGGACCAGCTCTGTAGCTTCCCTTATTATCCTCAAACTCTAGAAGAAATTAATTGGCTGATTTGATGAGCTCATGTCACGAATGTCTACTACTAAAGCATAGTTTCTTCTCAACATTTTGTGCAAAAGGTTTTTCTGTAGTACACCACTTTAGGTAAATTACTTTCTCAGGTGCACGTGTCCTACATCAGATTATATTGTATACCAATTGTAAATATACTGCATCTAAATCTTGTTTTAAAACGGGCCCTGCTGACTGAGTGCCAACACTACACTTACTCGTACAAACCCCACAAGAAGGTTACGGTATACACAAAGAGGAGAAAATACGGGCTTCTCTCACAGTAGGCAGTTTGACTTAGTAAAGTAGGACAATCACAGCTATTAATCATAACACAAACAGACAGCATTATTGTATTACTTACACCTGTGCTTTTCCTACGGCCACACGTTAATACTCACTATTGAATCGGCAACATAATTACTAAAAAATAAACTAAGTGAACTTTACACAAAATCTCACACAAAAAAGAGTGCACTGGCGCAGCCTCTTACCTTGGACACTCTGGGCCAATCCCAGAGTTCTTTGCACATTCCTGCAGATGGTCTCAAGACAGTCCTGGAACTGCTCATCGCAGTCGTGCTTCTCGCGGCCGCAGGTGTCATAGCAGCGGTCGTGCTGGTTACAACATTTGGTCATGGATGGGATTCCAATGTCAAACTGCAAAAAAAACACATTTGTCTCTTTATAATGTATTTTAGAGTCGCTATTGCCAGTAGGAGACATGCATTTCCCTCAATTCAAAAGATGCGATCATGGTTCAGTGACCTGACAAATAAAGTATCGGCACAATTCCAACTAATACTATAAATTAAACATAACTCCATCATTGCTCAAATATGTGAAACGTTATTTGTTTACCATTTAGTATCTTTAAGTCTGACTGATACTAGATGTTTGAGCACAATAACAAATCAATAAAAAACTATTGGCTGATATATACTGTATATATATTATTTTTTTGTTAATGTAGCCCACAACACTATAGGACATTTTTGACAATAACCCCTAAATTGTTATTAAAGAGTTTCTTTTTTATTTCTGACATCGGTCTGATTTGTTTGCGATATAAAAACATTGACACAATTATAAAGCTACAACATACAAGAATAATGCAGTTTGGGTTGCCGTTTCCATCAGGAATAACCTGGTAACCAAGTTTGCTTGTCCAAAACCTGCAAGAAACCTCCCAAACTCTGTCAGACTACCTGAAATCCAAACAGGGGAGAGCCACATCCGTTGGGTGGTGGGTTCTTGTATCCGGGACGAGGTGCCGGCTTGTAACCTGTGAGAGGAGCAAAGGTGAAGATGTCTCTCGTTCTGTCAGTTATCTTGCTGTCAGAGATAACGCCAACATTGAGTGGCTTACTGTTTGTTTAGCCAAAGCGGTGATAAAATGCATCTTCTGGCTCCCAAACTCAACATTAATTGTGTATCCATAGTTCTTTGACTTTAACTTGACATAGCAAGGAAAAGCTCAGGTTTGAATAATATCCTCGGTGGTTAGATCAGTTTGCCAGCATGTAATATACAGTCCTGTTAATTCTAAATGAAACACAGCCACTATTATTGTGTTTAGTTGCTCGTGTGTTTGACAGATTATGTGTTCACTTTGAGAAATAACGAATAAAATATGAAAGCTGGCTTACCATCACTACACTTATAATGACACAGCCCGTCATCGCCACCAAACAAGTCCAGTGCTGCGTTCAGGTACGTGTCAATCTTGTGTATTCCGTTACGGATTGTTTTCAGAGTCATCCTCCAGTCGGGAGTCTCTGGCTCTTGTTTGCACGCGGACACACCTGGGAGACATCCACAATAGTACAAGCTCAACAGAACAACACAGATGTGGCTGCGGTGATGCATCGTCCGCTTCAAGGCTGGTTTATTCCTCGAAACGTTGTCTTGATAACATCTTAAGTTTCACTTCTGGTTGTTTTAAATTATTACAGGCACCTGGCGGGTAAGAGCCCACCTGCCGCAGCTGTGGATCTCTTTTCCGGGATTGACGCTGTCACGTGACTACTGATAAACCAATGAAGATGATGTCACAAGTCGCCACGTCAGTAGAAGAGAAACACGTGTCTAATATTTTTATTTATTTTTATACCGGCGATTTCGATGGTATTAACTGCATTTTAAATGTATTTAGCGGTTTTAACGAATCTAATAGTCAGAACAGCAACATTTGTAGTTTATTCAGTTCGACGTAGCTGCATGTTAAATGAGTTTTACAATGTTCTTTCCACTACAGGGTTATATTTATGTTAAGTTCTGTACGTTCACCAAGAGTGAAACATTTATCTTGTTATGCGTTTGTGTGTGTATTCTCTGAAATGCACTTTCAAATTAGCCCATATCTCTTGATTTCTCTTTGATATTTCTGAGTCTTCTCTAGCTTATTTAATGGATGTAAATTCCACTGTTTTATAAGTTTGTGTTGGGATGGTGCAAATACTTTTAGTACATGTTTAATATGTTTCTCTTGTGTTGGTCTTTCACAAGACTATAGAAGTGTAAGAATTAGGCTTCATTAAATTACTACAGGTGACATACATAAAGAGGTCACGAGTATATTCTCCCTATATATATATATATATATATATATATACACACACACACGATACGTCACATGTACGTTTGTTATATTCCACCACTGTCAGATGTCTCATTACTCAAAAGAAAGTCTGTTTTACCTCCAATAGCAGCAGACATCTCAGAACTGACTAAACGTTGGCAAATAAACTGCACAATCTGCATGGCTATACTACTAGATGCAAGTGAAAGTGTGTCTATTTTTGAACTTTTGGGGAATTGGCCATTTGAATCAGAGACACATGTAAATTCAGTCAATGGTATTAATTTTACTTTATTTAAATGATTAGGCGAGCATTGAAGAAAATCTGTTTCTTCTATAATTTCTTAAATTACTGCATACATTTCAAACATTCAAAAATGAAAATGTACAACCATTTATGAATAACAGTTTCCACGTCCGTCCGAGTTCAGTCCAAACCAACTTCACATTTTGAAGATGCCGACATAAAATCTTCTCTAGTAGCAAAATCACGGGTATCTCTTTATGATCCATTGACCTACCTCCACACTCGGGGTTGAGCGGGAAGCTAGAAGTAGCACTGCGTTCTTTTCTTTATGTGTTCTTCACAAAATGAATTTGACTGGAGGACAGCACCTCCAAACAAACCTAAAAAGTCTCTCATATTATATTTATGTCAAGCAGATGATGCCAAAAGCTGTTTGTTGATCTTAAAACAGTGATTTGTTTGGGTTCTCACGACTCAAAGCACATGCCTTTACAATCAAGTGTCCTTGTCCATCTTGTTTCCAGAAAAATACGAGAAAAACAGTGAAAAAGAAAAAACAGGTCTGGGGCTTTCTACAGCGAGTGTAGATTGCTAACAAGGCGGTTCCTGGGGTCAGGCTGGAGAGAGGGAGGTGGCTGGGGGGAGGTTATGAGGAGAGGGACATTTTAAACTTCAACAATAGAGCTAAATAATTTCAGTAAGTTTTTGCTTCTAGTGTAAAGACTCTTTCTTAAAAAAAACATGAACATACACATCTATTAATTTACATTTACACGATCTAAAAGCATCCAACTCATCCTCCTCTGAATAGCTTATTTAGTCTGTCCAGCTCCCTGCAGTTGTCCATGGTCATAAGTTCTGCCTTCTTGCGCATCCTGTCGTCCCTGTATACCTTCGCAGCATACAGCAGGTCCGTTTCTGGATGAGACAAGCAGGAAAACGCTAGTAATTAATTGTTCTTTATAAAAATAGTAGTCCAGTAAACAAAAAAGTGCAAAGCAGAGACTACTATTGAATTCACGAAGCTAGCTCTGATGGTGTATTATAAAACATGATTACTCACTTGTCTGTCTCTCCTTCCAACAGTTATTTCTAACATTAGATACATAATCGTCCTCCACACTTTTCTCAATCTGATGCAGCGCAGAGCCCTTAAACTCCGACTTGAAATCTCTAGCGACGTAGTAGTCGACATGCAGGTTTTCTGTCTGCCGTTTTATGGTCTGACCCGTGGACCTGGAGGAGATGGAGGAAATACAAGTTGTTGTGAAAACACTGAAATGCATTTGTTCCCCACATATGTTGCACCCTGAAGATGTTTTATAAGGATCAGTTTTGCTGTGACACCAGGATGAGCGGCATGTGTCAACTTTTCATAGTACATGTTAAAAAGGCATGAAGATGGATACTTTCTAGTTTCCTATGTTATGACATTACATGTTCTACTGATGGAAAGTGAATTTGACAGTTGTTATTAGCGGCCTCAGCAATGAAAAAAGGAAAATGTTTGTGAGCGTGTGTGCGTATACGTACGGTCTAGAGTAGAGGCTGTAGGGTGGAGGGGAAACCATCATCTGGCTCAGTATCGACACTAAAATCAGGACCACGATGGGCATCAGCTGGATAAACATTGAGAAACCACCCTGGAGAAAAACACTGTTCAATGAGTACTCCATTTTACACACACCATTTCAAATAATAATGTAAATGTGCAAATAAATTGTTTAATACTTTTTTTATAAAAGAAAAAAAATAAATATATATATATATATTTATATATATATATATATATATATATATATATATATATATATTGTACAACATCTCAACCAATGTACATACATCTCCCCTTTCTTCTGTTCTCTCTTGTCGGTTGTCCGTCTGATTGCTATGGCTTGTTCTGCTGTTGGTGAAGGTGTGTGCACTTGCTGTAGATACAAATATTATGACTGCGGTCAGACACAAAGAAGGTGGACTATGTCACCAATTACACCTACTCACAAAGATTCAGTATTCACAACCATGTTCAGGCTGTTCTACGTTGAGGTTCAAGGTTTAATTTATTGTTATTGTGCAACAGGCTCGCACAACAAAATGTAGTTGTAGTCCCATTTCGCTACATAAGAAAAGCACCAAAAAAAAAGCAAAAGTAATATATGGAGGAAGAGGAGAAAAGGGTACACAAGTCACTATTCACCAACACACCAAAGTAACATGGTTATATTTCTCACTTAAACACTACATCTAAATCAAAAGATAAAATTATTGACAACTGACATAACAATAAAATGTAAATACACTTTGATAAAACACTAACTCAATATAAGTGGGACATTAATAATTGTATTGGCTCACTTACAGGAAGGGAAGCCACCTCCAAAAAACATGTTGAAGAGGTCTTCAGGAGTGATGTCGGCCTCGAAGCCCCTGTGGAAGTCAAAGCCTCCTCCTCCGCCTCCTCCATGCGAGTGACCCGGGCTGCTCGGCTCCTCTCCTCCAGTGAGGTCATACTGACGTCTTTTGTCTGGGTTGCTCAGCACTGCATATGCATTACCAATCTCTGGAGGAAGACCCAATTCATGTATCAAGAAGGGGAAGAAATCATGGCCAACTGTTTTTTCTAAGTTCATATACAGTATATACATACATACATATATAAAAACACACACACACACTTACATAAAAATGCAATGCATAGATATTCAACGTTTACATGACATGCATTATTTTACATCACATGCAAGCTACATTTGAAATAGATCAGCAAATAGCAATTATTTACTTTTAAAGGCCTCTGTTGCTCCAGGTGCATGATTTTTGTCTGGATGGAACTTGAGCGCTAGTTTCCTGTAGGCTTTCTTTAGGTCATCTTCATTGACTTCTTTAGTGAGACCCAGCACTTCATAGTAGTCCTTACACCGCTTAATTCTGAAAGAAAGGGACAGAAGTGGAGCAGCTGAACACCATTCAGTGGATCTTTTGGACACTCCAACAGAAAGGCAGATAAAGAAAATGTTACGTTCGCAAGCTTCACTTTAGTGGTATATCTTCTTTACCTTTCACCATATGAATGTCAACATGTATGTATGTGTATATATATATATATATAATATATATATATATATATATATATATATATATATATATATATATATATATATACACACTTTTGTGAATATATCAGCATACACACTGGCCTATGGTTGAAATCAATGTGACAAAATGAATATCAATATTTTTCAAATATCAATATGAATTGCAAAAAAGCAAATGTATGAAAATTCACATATTGTATAATTAAACTGATGTTCAATTATTCCACTACATCAGACATTACTCTTCAAATATCAAAAATAAATACAATAAGTTATTTTGTTAGTTTATGATTACAATTAGCTGTAAAACAGAAAACAGAATTTGAATAAACGTTAATGATATGATCAAATAATCATGATACGTCCATTCTACCCGCCACTGAATCATGACTGGAGTAAGATTACTAATCAAGTCACACGGGAGACATTTTTTATGTAAACTGGTGTTATTTTAAGATATGATGCAATTTATAACTCACTGAAGCCTCCCCAAAGGATTTAGTATAAAAACATGAGGGAATAGAATGATTACATATGTTAAAGTGCAATAGACTGAGAGGATTACATAATGACCGGCAGCATGTTTATCCTCTAAATGCACTCAAGTTGCTTTTTTTCTAGCTTTAGTCCTATCTCGTGGTCTAAGATTCTAGCCTTTTGTGGTGACCTGGTATCCATTTCACACCGCTAAACGTCTCTCACTTTATCCCCTCACGTCCAAGACAAAGTTCCCATGACAATTAGCGTTGTGTGCACAACACTGCAGTCAGAGACTACAGTGTCCTCCTGCAGCCGCAGATGAAAGGGCTAATCAAGTATGATGGAAACAGTACTGCTGTCACTGGATCAATTGTAGGAAATCATTAAAATACGAGTAGGACTGATTAGAGTACCAATTAGTGTACAATGAAATACAGTGTGAAAGGGAAGACCCAGGGAATCCTCAAGTTCTCACCTTTGCACACCTTCAACCTGATCTTTGTTGAAGCCTTTCGAAGACTCTCCAGACTCTTGGCCTGCCCCGCCTGGCTGTGCACCGGTGCTTTCTGCTTGTCTCCTACGATATGCACCGTTACCCGCTGAGCTCCCATTCTTTGTTAATGCGTCCAACAAAGCTAAAGGAGAAGAAGCGGCGTAGGGTTAATAAATTACAAATTACGAGTGTCCAAGTATTTCAGATTTGTTTTCAAGATTCAATACAAAGTTGTACATTATAATCAAATATTATTTACTGCACAGCTTTACTCAGACACAACAAAACTACATTTGGTACGGTACAAGGAGGCCAAAGTACATCAAAACTCAGAGGAAGAGTCATACTAAAACTCAACATTGTGGAAAAGTTCCAGGCACCTATTGGGTGCAGTGAACAAAGAGCATGATGATTTTCAGTGGGCCAGCTTTTACATACTGCAGCAACTGAAGCCAAAGGAAAATCTTGCAAAGAGGTGATTCTTTTTGTACACATAAAACATTTGATTTAATCTTGTTTAATTAGTACCATGTTATGTTTTGTAGAGACATGATTGTGCATTATCAGCATGTGTTGCAACATGACAGGACAATGCAAGACAGGTTTGGATGAAACCTGGCATTCCAGTGGCATGGCAGCAGCTCATTTATAACAAGATTAAATCCCCACAGTGGTCTGTGGTGCAAAGTCAAGTAAAGATGCCCACATCAAAAGGAAATAAATGCATACATTCCCAACAACCACCTCCACCTGACCATAACCAAGTGGTCAATGATCAATACAATTACTGTTAAATATTTACTACACTATAATTCTTTGACAGGACCAGGTTGACAGTAACAAGTATAATCTAAATTACTTCAACCCAAAGGACCTTTGAAAAGACACAGATGATTGTATTAATACTAAATATGCCCACTGTGTAGTGATGAGACTTTCAATTCATAAAGAATACAAACTTGAAATGTGCCCGCTTTATTGTATTCAGTGTTTCATCAGTACCTTGATTCAACTTTTGTTATCCTTAAGCCTTTATTATTACTAAGTTAGACCATTAGCAGTGTCCTTTCAGTAGTTGGGCCTTTCACACAGAATGCGACAACATCCATTATTTCCAATGGCTTGCACAGCTCCACAGCGGCTTTTGCTGCATTGAGCAAAGCATGAGCGCTGACTGCATGCAGCGCAAACCACGTCCTGAGTGAAAGGCACTTAAGGGTCAAGTTTGCCATCCATGAAGAAAATATGGTCAGTGATACAAAAATATACTCAAATACAGGACAGCAACAGTAGGACAGACTAATCATCTCTCTCAAATGCATTTATCTGTTCTAATCTTCCTTATTATTCATCATTATGCAGTCATGTGTAACATAACAAGGACACTAACATAATCCCTTTCCTATAGCACTCTAGACTACTTAAGTCATATTTACTGTATTTCTTTGCATACTATTCAGCATGCGTTTGTCATGCTGAATCGTATGTGTTTGCAACAGCAACAACCTTATTTGCCTACACCGATCAATAGTTTAATATACTAATGTTTAATTTATTAATTTGACCAAATGAACTCCTCTTGGTGCCATATTGTGATATGTTATTATATTGACAGCTTGTTACAACCAACCCTTATTAATGTGAACACATTTACAGCCGACTGAAAAATGCTGTTTTGAGCCAGTTGATAACAAGCCTACTGATGCCAGATAACTGAAAGAGAGTAGGGCAAATGTGATCATAACCGTGATACAGGTACAACCCATCACATGAGGAATGCTGGTGTAAAAATGCTGTATTGGTTAGGGAACACACACACACACACACACACACACACACACACACACACACACTCCCTGGTTACTCACACAAAAAGACACAGAAGAAGCCCCTAAACAACCAGGATTGTGACCTCTAATATTGCCAGTGCCAAATGCTAGGGAACCCACAAAGCCTCTTTACTCCCCTGCTCCTTTCAATACGGACCTAAATGTACATATTTTTCCTAAATAATATTTATTTCAGCTCCAACAATAACACCCATCATCTTTGGCACATTGTCTAAAGCCTGGTCTTTACACAATCTCTTATGCACATGCTATGGTGTGCATGTGGATTGCAAAAACCCGTGGCGTTCCTTGACATCTTGCTGAAATAACACAAAACCAATGAGTGGAATTTACTTATCTTAACAGCTAATAGGTGTACACGTGGGTGCTGTAAAGAGTCTTTTTTTTTAAGCGACTGCTTTGGAAAAGCAAGTTATCTATTAGCTTCATGTGGGAGCTTGAGAAGTGTTACTGCTTAGAATTGAGGGTCCTACGATATCTACACAATATACGCAATCTTTCTCCTAGCTTTGTAATAACGTTACTTTTAATTGCCAAGTTACAATTTAAACAACTAAAGAGCTACAGGTCATCATTGTCAAAGTGTATCTACCCTGTTAGTCACTCAGAATACCGTATAAAAAGAGCCTTTTAGAAATAACGTTACAATCCAACACACTTTAGTCAGTCCCATCCTGACTGAGCCTAACACCTGTTTACCGTCAGCTCACAGACAGTTGTGGATTAGCCTACACTCCCGGGTCAATCATTCAATTAAAGGATTGGCAGTCGGCTGGCCAGCATGAAGTCGTAGCCGTGACTACATCCCTCTCCGGGCTCCACTTGCTTGTTCTGCCTTCATCGAAACCCATAGAAACCCACGGCCTTTACGCAACCAGCAGTAATAACTTGGGTTAAAGTCGGTTCGGCCAACCTCTATTACTTGACGTGAATGTGAAACGACAGCTCACAAAAATGCTCCTAAAGTCAGCTAGCTGGTCGTCATGATGTTACAATGAATGACAGCTAGCATGGACGTTAGCCGCTGAATCTGTGATGGTGTATTGATCTCACACGATTCGCTGCCTTGTGTTTTTGCTCCGCGGTGCCTCACCGATAGCTGCTAGAAGTAACGTTACAAGCAAACACGTACTCACTTAACGTCGCCTCATATAATCCAAATTACCGGTCCGCTGGAGCGAAGGCTAGTTCAGCTCACACGAAGCCAGGCCCACAAATTAGCTAACGCGAACTCGGATATGTGTTGCTTTATTGTCTTAAATGAACAGTTTATTCTCGGCTAACGTTAACCAATCATTTAATACAGTGGCCAACTAGTCAACGGCTGATGCGAGAGCTGCTTTGAGCTGCTTTGCGCTAGAGGCGTGAATGCTGTTAACAAACGTCAGCTGTGCTAGCTAACCCTTGTGTAGCTAGTTATAGGTTAGCATTGACCGGTCAGAGACCAGCGGCCCTACCTTTGGCTCTGTCCGTTGGGTACAGCTTCTCTGCTTTGATTAGATACTTGGTCGCTTTCTCTTTGTCTCCGGCATTGAGGGCTTTCGTCGCTATATTTATACATTTATCAGCTTCGTCCCTGTTCCCTTCCATCTTCATCCCCTCTTCCTCCTCCTCCTCCTACCCCGACAGAGAGTCAGCTGATCATCGCTCTAACCACGTGGTCCCCAGCACTGACAGCCAGAGTCCAGTGATGAATGAGTGTAACGTTACGTCCCACGTTATCTTGCAAAATCGCGATTGATCAAAGACGGTAATGAGGGAAGATTAAAACCTTTAAATCAATGGTTTCACAGCCTCTAACTTTTTTATTTAATTGAAGGGTTGGAGATCTTACTAAAATGTGATTGCAATTACAACATTGTTTTTGGAGACCAATACTGTAATAGTGGAACTGTGGAAGATGATATTTACCCATAATTTGACTCCGGATGACTCCACCCTGTGGAACAACAGAACAATTACAACTAGAAAATGCGTTCAAATGCTGAAAGATGAAGCCTTTGAAAAAATTAAAAAAAATGCTGAAAATACAGAATAAGGAAACTACTTGCTGAAAAAGTATTCAACTGAATTACTTTCCTGAAAAAAATTTAAAACCCAAAAGCTGAAAAACCTGATCCTTGAATTTGAAAAGTGGCAGGATTGGAACTGCATTATCCATCAAATCCAAAAGCTAAAATACAATGCAGGAGAACATGTGCGCTAAACTGTGTCATAGTAGAAGTAGTGGTTTTAACAAGAATAGTATAGTTTCAGCAGCAGAAGTTTTATTAGTGGTAGTAGAAGTAGCAGCAGAAGTATCAATGGTGTAGTACAAAAAACAGTTCCATCAACAATAATAGTAGAAAAAGTAGCAGCAGCAGTAGTAGTTGTAGCTGTAGTAATAGGATTGCATCTTTTCCAACGTAGGAAAGTCAAGATGTCCTTCCTCCAAGGGCTGATATCAAAGCAATAGGAGCTACGGTTATCTGAGTTTTGAGATAGTTCGACAGGTGTTCCTCAGCTTTAAATCCATGTTTAGCCTATGGAACTGTAGTCTTATTGAAGTTATCACTATGGCAACCTTTGATGTTGGCAGGCACAGGTGATTGATATGAGCTAATTACTGCAGTTTGACACACACGCACACACACATACAGAAATTACTTGGAGATATTCAGTAAAAGGTATTGGGACACCTCCTGTCTGTCTTTCCTGTTATAGCCCCATATATTAACTGTATCTTAACATGAAGATGTTTGGATGAAATACTTACTAATACTGTGACTATAATGCTGCTAATAATTCTAGTATTACTACTACTGTTACTAATACAACTACCACTACTGCTACTACTGAGTAGAGACCACCATTTGTCACATCACCACCGTGCTTATCCTGCAAAACGTTATCCAGCGCTACAGCGAGTTAATATGGCTTGCTATCCTCCTGTAAGAGCCATGTTTTTGTTAAACCTCCCAACACTTGGTAGGGCCGCTGTCAATTAGGCCAAAAGGTCAATAGAATCACGAGGATCACTAGAGACCGGTGTTGCTGTATTGTGGGAGCAATACGTTTTTGACCGTGTGATTACATTTTAATTTATTTAACCAGGAAAAGCCTCATGGAGATTAAAAATCTCCTTTACAAGAGTGATAATTAATGTTATGAATTCTTGTAGTCTATGGTTTAAGAAAATGGATTATGATGAGAACGTGGCTGCCTTCTGTTTATGTTAGAAAAGATGCAATTGTAAGAAATGAATTGCCTTTATGTTGGAAACTGGATATTTCGTTGTTAACTGCATGCGTCTAAACAAAGCAAGCAGCATTCGTACTGGCCTATTTTTGGAAGGCAACGGGGTCAGTAAACCTCCATTACAAGTTATTTAAAATCCTAATTAAGAAAACACACAGAAGTATAAGTTAAATGTACTTAAAATCTCAAAAGCTAAAGTATGAACTTAGCAGTGAAACTGACAAAACCTTCATAGCAGCCAACCACTGCAATTGTACTTCCATATTCTCACTAGCAAGGCGGTACAATGATGGAAACTGGATGCAAATCATATTGTAATCACCAAAGATGTCCACCATTACTCAAAATACAGTAGAGGTGATCAGAAAGATCCAATTTTCCAGGATACTATGGCAAATATTAGACCACTCTACACATTTAACCTCACATACAGTTTCCGTAAAAACAAGATAGCACCAGCACATTTCTCCTTTAATAAACGCACAAACACACAATTCATTTTGGATTTCATGATGTATTTAATCAGAGTTAAGTGATCAAATGTATCAACATTTGGTATGTGCCTTACATTTTGTGCCAGCATTAAATATAGGACAACATTTAATTAATTTGCTACTTTTTAGATAACTTTATCAAAAGTAGACTTATTCATGTTACCAGAACATACAGTGAATCTGATAAGCTGTAGGGATATTTATTGGAAATAACCAACTCATCTTCAAGCTACCTGCGGAGTCTCCTGATGTTCAAGCTTGAGATTAAATTCAAAGAAATAAAAATAAAAAACTTAGTTGTAACTGTAAGTTTGCATGTACACAGTACCATTATCAAGGAGCGGACAGTTAGATACCCATCTGGATGAGTTCAATACACAGAGCTGAGGGCAGCACACAGGGTGAGACTTTGAGTTGGGTTTGCTTGCTTCTATTTTTTGTTGATCTTCCTGCTGTGGACTCTTAAGCTGGCGTGCGTGAAGGGGGAAGTTTGGCTGAAAAAGAGCCCATGGTGTTGAGTGCTGCGTGGATACGGAAGTGCAGCCTCGATTCCATGTTGTAGTTTTTGTAGTTCATCCTATAAATAAAATCACTTATTCACTTTTTGTATATTATGGCAGAATATCATTTCACTTTATTGAGCAGACATATTGCATATGTCCTGTGCGTTCATATAGGACTGTGGATGAGTTGAAAACACTTACTTGACATTTTCCATCATTTTGATGGCTGTGTTGATGTCACCTTTCTGCTTGTGCAACAGGCCGAGCTCATAAATGGTAAATGGCACCAGGTAGTTGTCGTGCTTGATATCATTTTCACTGTCCAAAAAAATTATTAATCAAAGTCAGTTCAGTGGTGTTCAAATAAATGAGAGAGGCCGCATTTAAGTTATGAAGTCTTAACACCACACTGAGAGGTTAAATATTCTATCAATCATGTTCTTTAAGATTAGGTGTATATGGATAAATACAAAATACAGTGAATGCAGTTCTAATCATATGACTTAAAATATATCCTGACAAGACGTTACAAATGTAGGATTTATTTAAACATCTTGATGGAGTCTCTTCAGATGTCCATATTTATAGCGGACAGTGAAGGAAGAGTTATACAACTCCTTTCATAAAGTGAAATGGACAAAATAATTAACACATTAGACTGTAGAATGTGAAGTGCCATTAAGAGACAAAACAATAACACAATTGGCCAGTGTTGAAGGACAGAAGAAAAAAAGTTAAATGTGTTGTGTATGATTTGTGACCATGTTTCAGTTTGTGTTGCATTGGCATTAAGATGGCCTCACCTGGAAATGACATGATTGAAGCAGAGCTCAGCCTGGACCAGATGCCCCAGCTGTCTTAGACACAGGCCTTTCAGCAGCTGAACAACACACTGGTCATCCAGGTGATACGCGGATGGATCTAAACATTAGATAAAATGCCTTTAGTGTCACGTTGAAAACTATTATTAAATGTGCTTTAAAGTTCTGCTGTTCCTCTCACTTGGATCGTCGCTGAGTTGCTCCTCTGCTTTCTCCAAGGTGGTCAAGATGCTTTTAGTCAACTCTGGTCTTTTGCCAACCACTGTGAAACCATTCCACACGTACATCATTTCCTGTGGGAAAAGATGTGTTGTCAAGCCAGTACTCAGTTTTAGTGTTGAGTCATTGAAAGTAGGAGTGCACATGCATCCTCACCAAAGCAGGCACCACTAGTTGCACAGGGGTAGAAGAAGAGTAGCGCTTTGCCTTGTTTGCTGCAAACTTCTCCGTTGGGATAGACTTCCCAGCAATCCTTATTCTGAGACCCTCCACCTGCCTACAAACAAATAAAACACCAAAACCACGTTTCACAGTTACGAAACGATTGTGCGATTATTATAGACCTTACAACAGAGTCCGATACACAAATGATGCTTGTCTCCATCACACACCTGAATGTCTTTCCCACATTTTCTCCCAGTTCAGCCACTTCCTCCTCTGGTAGCATGCTCAAGATGGCAGCTTTCTGGAATGTGTAGGTGGCCTGCAAGAGAAGACTAATCAGCTTGTAGCAAGAAATAAAAACAATGTCAATACTTGAGCAGTTTTGCACAGGCAAACGGAGAAAAGGTTGTATCCGTCACCTGGGACCACTTGCTCTCTTTGCAGAGCAGGTCAGCATATCGGTACGCTTCCCTCCACTTTTGTTCGAATGAGTAAGCCCACATCAGCTCCCAGTAACACAGGTGGTGAATCTGACGCCACTCTTCCTGTGCTGCAATACAAGCTAGGAACTTTTCCTGGGCCTGCAGAAAAACCCAGACACACAGGGTTTCAGTTTGTTTTTTTTATGTTTTTTTTTTTTAAAGAAGAAAAAATACTTTTTAGACCAGTTATTACTCGTACTCACAAAAGTGAAGTTTCCTTTGAGCAAAGCAATTCTTGCAATGTAGAAGAGAATGAGTGCTCCCTGTGGAAGCCACACAGACAAATGAAATTAAAATGAAGCCATTTCTCTGAATGTAAGTAGTGGGCTGCTATGAGTTAGAATCAGCGATTATCACTGCTCACATTGGGGAACTTTTGGATGTAGGGTTCCAGCAGAGCTTCAGCCTCAATAAGGTTTCCTTCACCAGTACCTGGGGAAAGAACATGAACAGAGTAAGAATTTTCTGCCCATTACAAATCATGACATAATGACAGAATACTGCTTGTACCTGGAATAAAATTACCCAGAATAACAGTAATGTAGAGATGAAACATCAGCAGCGTCAAGGTGCTGAGGATGGAGCGCAGGCTGTCGCCGGCTGCTCCCTCCCTCAACTCCGACAAACCCAATTCCTGTAAGAAAATTGGCAAATGATTCTTCGATTTGATGTAAAAAAAAAAAAAATAACCATACAAAAGCTATCTTTTTTTAATAGATTTTAAAAGTACTGAGGGCACCTACCTGGTCTCCTGAGAAGCCCAAAAACTCCATCAGTCTAATGACTCTGGATGGGAGCAGAGACAACATCTAAAAATAAAGAAAGAAATAAAGGTTACATGTTGGATACAACTTAACAGCAATACTTTGTTTGTTTAGAAAAAAAACAGAACAAAAAAAACACTGTTCCACTGTATGACTCACCAGATTAAATGATCCAATGCCCATGTTGACACCGCCCTTAAAATGTATGTACGTGCTCTTCTGATTTTTAATGTCTTTTGTGACATTGACCAATGCCTGGCAATCCCTAATGTGGGAGACAACATATCATTTTAAAATATGATCAAATATGATAACGTATATTATTTCCCTTTTCTCAATGTCTGGTTATGGCATCATGCCCCCAACAAAACACCCCCATTCAAGCTTCTTACTTGAAAATCTGATAACTGTTTCGGATTCTCATTCCTCCTTTGATGAAGCCGATTATAGTCTCATCCAGGAATGTTAGAGCTGCTTTCTGCAGCAGAATTTCCGCATAGCACAGCTCTGCATGCATCTCCTCTGTTAACAAGAATCAAACATCAAATGATGGATGAAAACTACTTTTCAGACAAAAAATTTAACACAATACACATTTTGTATAAACTGTAATCAGTGTTCTAGGGTCATTTATTATAAAGAACAACATAATTGAAAATGGGCAGGCCTAACTGTAACAACACTTTTATTTGTGCTGCAACTAATATTGGATTATAGCATTAATCCAGATGTTGATTGATTAATTGATAAATTGTGTTGTATTCATTGTATATATTCTCATTGTCTCTAAACTCCACATCCTCACAGGTTTTCTTTGGGCCGTTTTGCATTCCCTCCCCAATTGCAGTGCAATTACTCTCCATGCCCTATGTTCACCTTCTGTATACAATTACATATTCTTCATTTCTAATTACACTAAAATGGTACTTATGGCACATTTCACCTCCTTACCATAGAGCCATATAGTCTGCAAGCTTACCTTCTGTCAGGTTGTCAGCTGGTTGCCTCGTCCACAGGCTGGTTAAAGTCTCCACTATTCCAGTTTTCTTACGAAATCTAAAGTTAAGGAATACACAGTATGGTGACAAATCAATAAAGACAATCAGGACGGTGTTTCAATGCTTTTAGTTACACATTGTGTACACATTGTTGAAGTGGGAACTTAAATCTTAAACTTGTATCAAGCAGTTCAACCGTACTTTTGGCACGTCTGCAGGGATTCACCCAGTGACGCCATGGCAGCATCCATGTCCTTTGGTTCAAAGGTCATGCCTGCCTGCATCACCAAGATGCTGCTGTAGCCCATTGCGTGGTACATGCTCTGATTCTTCCTGAAGGGGACAAATGAAAAGATGTTTCAATAAACCAACAGGATATTATAAGTGTGAGATTTAAATAATATAACTAAATGTTATCGTACAACCAGCAGAGTGAAACAGCTGCACACAAAGCTTCAGAGTCAGCTGGAGATTGTTGTTTAAGTGTCGGTGTACTAACCAGGGTTTTAAGAGAGCCAAAGCATCAGAAAATTTGTTGTTCAGAAAAAGGTTGAGGGCAGTGGAGCATTCCTTCAGTGCGGCCTCTAAATCCATTTCAAGTGATCTAAATGAAAGAATAATGTATGAATTTAGGCTTCTACATCCCAACAGAAATGCATCTGATAACAAGTCATAAGCCAAGGATCGCAGACAAGTGGCACTTTGGTAAACGTCAGGCTTCACCCGAGATAAGATGTAAAATGTACAGCATGTTGGCAAGTTCAGTGTGTGGAACAAAAGGGTTTAAAGTATATGTATGCACAGTTTGAACAATGAATACATTATAAAGTATCACTTAGTGACCTCTAGTGGTTGCGTGTTGTGCATTACAACAAATAGATTTCATTAAATGGCATCCGATTTGCACGGATAAACGATATTTCTTATAGGATCATTATTTTCACTACGTGCCAATCTTTGAAAAACATGCACAAATTCGTGTAAAATCAAATAAAAGCATAATTTCACTTACATTGAATCCTCACTGATGTTGTTTAGGTACACCTGAAAAAAATTAAAACAATTTCAAGTCCGTTTTTTAAGTGAAATGTTATGTGAGAGACATTTAATCTGAACCCAAACATGTAATTTATTTTTGCGATTATTATATTTATTACAAGTAGAGTCAAATGTGATATGTCAGTCAACATGCTCCCTTCATACATTTGAACATGATGCATTAAGGGAATAAACACTTTAAAAAAACTCAACTTCTTTCCTCCCCACCTATCTTGACTAATAAAATACATTTAGATAAATAAATAAAAGCATATCAAACAGAGACGTTGCATTAAAACATACCTGTTCTAGTGAATTGTTCGTTCTCGTCTCCATTTGATGCTGTAATTTAAGTCAGATAAGAAGAAGTTGGTTATACGTCGTGTCTTTCTTTTCCTCTGCGACGAAAGCCCTCTTCGCTGCAAGATAGAGTGAACATTTAGGCTCCTGCAAGGTTTATATAATCAGGAGTGGCCTCAATTTACAAAGGCCAGCCCACAAATCTGCGTGAAGTTGACAGTCCCTGTATGTTATGATCTTAACAAGAAAACTATTTGTATCCAGATTTTGATTCACCAATTTCTTGATTAAAAAAAAAAACACAACTATGGTGCACACGAAAGCAATGAATGAGCATATTCTACTGCACAAATCTGAATTCATTTTGGAGACTTTTTTCTTTTAGTGAACCTCAAAAAAATAAATCCATTGGAAAAGTTTAGGGGAAATCTCACGTTGTTATATTTCACATCTAAGAGGGTCCCCCAACTGACAGCATCGTGTGTGTGTGTGTGTGTGTGTGTGTGTGTGTGTGTGTGGTTTAATCTTTAGGATTTATGGTATTTTATTAGCTCGTTATATTTTAGTGTCTGAAAGATCTCGATCTGAAGAGTAAGTTAATTCAGTTGTCAGTTAAATGAGCTGAGTAAAGGAACAACATAGTGATGAAGTAGAAGAATAAAATAACTCGTACATGGAAATAGTCAAGAAAGTTTGTCAAAACTGTAATTCAAATAAATAAATGTACTTCAGTACTAAATATAGTTACTTTACACCATGGGAGAAACACGAGAGAGTCAAGGCAGAGGAAAGGCGTTACCATCGCAAATTACCAGATGCCTTCTGGAATAAATTCCTCAAACTGCCCAATACATATCGGTTTAACTTCTCACTCTGACGGCACAAGGGGTGTTTTACGTAGTTTGGTTAACATTTCTGGTCATCTGTGTGCATGTGATGTCCCTGTCTAACTATTTATTTCTGGTGGTTTAGTTTGTTTCACAGGCTGCACTGCACTCTCTAGTGTCCATGAAGCTTATTTATGCCCATTTGCTTGTATTCCACGTCATAGAAATGATCTGAATTAGATTTACTTCTTAAAAGCTTGCGCCAGAAAATTGAGGATATTATATTCCAAAAATGAAATAGGATGTGATCATGATGTGGTTATTGTGACAAATTGCTTTCGGCTCTTTTCTGAGTGAACACAGAACTGCATTGTGTACAATTAGCACAAGGGCCAAAGAGAATGTATACATTGTAGTTTCTATTTATGAAGCCTCCGCAATGCCGTGACGCCGCTGGTCGTAAAAAACTACATTACCCACGATCCTCAACGCTCATATCTAGTCATTCAGAAAAAAAAGATGGCGGCGTCCAAACCCTCGACAAACCCGAACATAAACATCCCAGAATATGAATACGCTGACGTGAACACCACCATATTTCATATCGGTTCTTTCAGAAGCGAGTGGCTGAGCAGACTGAAGCCGAGCAACTACTCCTATCAGCGGGAAGACGAGGACACGTTTGATGCTAACTTTGCTAAAGAGACGGGGATCAGTGCGGAGACCCTGACGGACCTCAAGTCCATCTGCAGGTAGTCACACGACGTACAGGCTACGTTTGACCTCGTTACTGAACAGTTCGCGACAGTGTACCCCGTTTTTCAAAGAGCAAACACGTACGGTGTCTTGTGAAAAGGTTTATGAAACACCACGAAATTGCACTAAAACAAGCAAACGGCTACAAGTGTTGGAATAACTTTTATTTCATGTTTTCCTTTCAAGTGTTGATTCACTTCGTTGCCACCCTGAGGACCAGGAGCCTGATACAGATGTTGTTCCCCCTGACCCAACGCTGAGAACACTGGTGTATGATTCTCCCTCAACCGCCACTATTTATATTAATAAACCAACGGCAGGTACAAAAAAACAAATGTAACACTCTGTGATTTTGTTTTTGAACAGACAAAGAAAGAAGAGACAAGATCACAGATCTTCTAGGAAAGTCAACAAGAATAGACACGACCTCTACGCTGATGAACTGGTGGGTCCGTTGGCGTAAAAGAGAAAACAATTGTGCTGCACTGACATGTGTAACCTTTTATTGTATCTCAATATATTATATTCTTCATATGATTCTCAGGAGCGGTTAACAGCCGGTAGGGAACCAGAGGCTGTGGTTGACATGGTGCCTGAAGGAGAAGTCATTCTGACCATCAACGTGTATTACCCGGCTACTTACGATAACGTGAGCTTTGCCTTCTCTCGTGGTAACAAGAACCCTCCAAATATGACATGTTATTCTCCATGGTACTGACATTTCCCTTCCACCCCCCCTTCCCTCTAGTTTAGCTATGCCAGACCCCACATTACTCTGCTGATGACGGGCTCCCACAGCTTGGCAGAGCTCAGGGACGCCATCTGCTGTGTCAGCGACTTGCAAGTGTGCGGAGAGTTCAGCAACACGCCGGACATGGCGCCAGAGTTCATCAGCAAAGTGAGCACATCTACAGTTCATCTGAAGTTACCTGCAATATCTGAACCTAATCATTATGTTACATGACACATATCTGTTGTTTGGTATTGATTTTATTAATATTTGTGCACAAGACCAACTCTTACAACCTGGAGGTGATATCTTCACGTTTTATTTTTCAGGATCATTACAAGTCGGCTTTCTTTTTCTTTGAAGGAGTTTTCTATAACGACATGCGATACCCCGAGTGTCAGGACATCAGCATGTAAGTTTAAAGTCCTGACAAATTGAATGATTGGATAAGATAATCTCTCAGCAGTGAAGATTTACCCTATGTTTGACAGCAATTCCTCTTTGCCTGATCAATGAAAGGTCCAGTGTATCGGATATAGGGTGATCTATTTTTTGAGCATTGTTCTGTTTTTGTTTTTTTTGTTTTTTTGTTTTTTTCCAATTTATGTTAGAAATGTAAACACAAAATTCAGGCGCAAGCTGACAATTCAAAATATGATTGAATATAATGCAGTAAGGCTGTCAGGCATTCTTCAAATATTTATTCTCATGACATCTCTGCTGAGTTAACACGAATGTAGGCATGATTTACTCTTCTGTCCTCTGTTTGTCTCTAACCTTTTCAAATATGCTTGTGGCACCTATTCACGTCAATAATAGATTCATTATTCTTAATTAATTAATAAACCCCTGGACTCATGATCCTGCACATTATTAAACATCACCATTGTGTGGCTTGTTTGTGTGGACAAACTATACAATGTTAACTTCACAACCCTCTGATAAAGTGCAGGCTACATCCGCTTTATTAAACATATATACACATATATATATATATATATATATATATATATATATATATATATATATATATATATATATATATATATATATATATATATGAGCTTCCGATTGAGCAAGGACATCTTGGTTTAGAGGATTTAAAAATGTTTTTATCAATGGCGCCTTGCCTACTGGAGTTACAGTCACATTTAGAAACATTATGAATCATGCTCAAAAGGAGATCAGAAGAAGTGGTTAGAAATATTTGGGACAGAACATTGCACTTTCATCGATTCTAGGGAAAGCATTGTTGGAGAAACGGTGTGACAAGAAGTATTCTTAGAATTACAGCTCAAACGATAAACACATTTATTCACGCCACATTTAACTTAAAAATAAACAGACACGTCTTTGGTAATCTTGTGATGTACCTTCTGTGTGTTCATGCTACAGGACTGTCATTGAATGGGCAAAGGCCCGCAACTTCCCACCCTACAGCCAAGCCAAGATGGAAGACACAAGATTTGTGGATATGAAAGTGAAAGTGGGCTTCCCATACCTCTACTGTCATCAGGGAGACTGCGAACATCTCGTCATCATCACAGACGTCAGGTCAGTGCTGTGTGTTTTCCCTTATTATTCAGGATTCCCGCAGATCCTTAAAAAGTCTTAAAAGGCATTGAATAATAAGGCCTCAATTGGTATTAAAATGTCTCAAATCAATCGTCAAAAAGTCTTCAAAATGCTAAGACTTTGGAAGTAGGGTTATTAGTCTTTTAACTTTAAAATGTATATTTAATCTGTGAATAATTAGTAACATCCATTTGTTCAGATAATTTACTGAATGCCTAATGCAATCAGATCAGGATCAGGATGGCGCTCTGAAAATGGTCTATTCAACCAAGACTTCTTCCCTGTGGCTGAACCGCTACGAGGCAATGGCTGCTTAATTGCGTCCCTGTTTCCCAGCTGATCACATCAGGATCAGCTGTCAGTCAGCTTTAACAGAGAGAGACTTATGACAGAGTTTGTGTCTGAACACATGATCATTGTAACCAAGTTGTTTTCTGGTTCCGACAGTTTTTTGCAAACATTCTAAAAATCCACTTAGAATATTGATAAAAAATGATCGTATAATGTTTTCAGTTGATTTAATGGGGTTAAACTACTACTTATTATAATAATAATAATAATAATAATTATAATCATAATTATAATTCTAATCATAATTATAATAAAGCCACATTTATCGTCACTGTCAGAGTGGAGATGTTTTCTCGCTCTAGTCTGTTAGTGTTTCCTCTCTCCATCTCTCACTGATTTGAATTATAGCCATAACAAAAGGTATTGAGAAAATTAACAGATCAAGAAAAGACATCTTTTTATAAATGAAGTCCTTTTGTTATTCAGCCCTACAATGAACATATATTTTAACCAGATGGTGAATGAGAAAACAAATCTAATATATAACTTGAGTTGAATCTGTGATCTGTCAGCTGCAGCGTCCAATCAAATAACTGATGAACAATGAGGGGGCGTGTCGAACGTTAAAACACTTCCTGAAAGGCCCCTCTCGTGACTCCTCGACCATGGCTCCTTGGAGCAGAATAAGACCTCTGGGACGGCCGTCAATATGGCGTCACAGAACAACTTCCGGTTCAATCGAGGAACAAGGAAACGACAATTAAGAGACTTGGGATGTACCCAATGTATACGAGCCAGTGGAACCCTACATGCAGAGTGAGGCTAAGTGTCCTCATAGTCTTTTTGCATTTGATCTCAAGGAGGAGAGTGTGTATGAGGACACCTTGAGTGCTGCCAGCATATAGCAGAAAAACGCTATCCGGACACACAGCCTAAGAAACAGGAAACTGCTCAGTCGACACGCCGACTGACACCAGATATTTATCAGTTCTATTGCAGTTTCTGTGCCCTCGTCTCCACCACGCCAAGTAATTGATGTGGGGTTTCTTTGGTTATGAAGTTGGCCATAAAGCTCTAGTGTGTAGGATTTTGCGGCATCTAGCAGTGAGGTTGCAAATTGCATTCAACGGAAACTTCTCCCTTGGGCCAAACGTGCAGGAGAGCAGATCCAAAAACGCAAATGGCCATTTCTAGAGCCACTGTTTGGTTGTCTGTTCTGGGCTACCGTAGAACATGGCGGCTGAGGACCGGCTCCGTATGTAGATATAAACGTCTCATTCTGATGTAATGAAAACATAACCATTTTTTATTTTCACGCCAAGAAAACATACTTATTATTATATTCCATTACTTCCAATGGATCCCCTTAAATGCTACACAGTTGTTTTAAAATAATGTGTCACTGTGGCCCCAGTTAAATATATCTTTACATATTCGAGATTAATTAATATATGAGATTTATTTTCCATAGTCGATGAAACTGTGGTGGAAAAATTGATGTCTTCTCTTGGTCTGGATACTTGTCTCTAATTAAACTTTGTTACTTCTTCTAATCTGACTAAGTGTGAGTCTCCACTGGAACTCACTGCTGCACTTCAGCAATTGACTCCTACAGAACACGACGGAGGCTGGTTCAATGTTCAGTTCACTGTAGATTTCATTTGCAGAATGTAAGTGCAAGCAAAAGAGTTGCGTCTCCGCTACGTCAGATGGACAGACGATACGTCTGTTTATCTGATGTAGCACCAAACCAAACTACAAAAGTACACAACACATGTTGACATATCATTCGTTACGAAATCTTCGATGCAACCACCGGCCCGCCCCTTTTACCCCCACTTACATCAACCCCCCGCTACCCACTGTACAAGGGCAATCCGCCCCTGCTGGGATTTCTCAATGATAGTCCTGTCACAACATCCCCCCACCTCGTACTAAAGTATGACCTCTACCTAAATAAACTATACCACTACAACCATTATTCATTATATCGACACACAGCCTGCAACTTGATGCTATGAATCTCTGGACTATTACTGTAACCTTTTTGAAATAAAGCACTTCGTTGTGAGACGGGATTTGACTGCCCTCAAGATTTCATAGCTCTGCGAGATACGTCAGTCTGTTTGCATGAAAGCCGCTCTTTAATATCACGTGGAACCAATCTGTTCTTGCATCTCAGGCTCTAAAGAAATGGGCCCTCTCTTTGCACACGTTACAGACTGACCCATGCGGACGACTGCCTGGACAAGAAGCTGTATCCACTTCTCACAAACAAGTACAGGGTCGTCACCCAGAAGTGTGCCGTCTGCCACGTCTACATCGGAAGGTGGGTCGTAATCTGTGACGCATCAACCGCTTCGGTATTTTCAAACTGAATACGAGTTTACCATCCGTCTCTTTCCAGATGGGTTACAACCAACGACCGGTTTGCTCCGAGTGACCCGTGTCTCTTCTGTGACAAGTGCTTCCGGATGCTGCACTACGACGCTCAAGGCAAGAAGCTTGGAGATTTCCTGGCCTATCCCTACGTGGACCGTGGCGCATTCAACTGATTATTTTCTTTGGATCAGTTCACTTATTTATGCTGTGTAATACACTGCAATGTTTTATATCCCAGAAAAATGTTGAGACATTTGGGAAATGTATATTTTGTTGTTTTTGTACAATAATGCAGTTTGAAATCAACTAACATTTACTGGAAAATAAACCCACACAAATCTAAGTTAAAGTTTGGAACAAAACATTCTTGGTCCTATGTAGTAAAAGTGTAACTGTCACATATTAAAGTGTGGTTTGATCATTTGATAAAAGATCAAAAGCAGTCATCAGATTGATTTATACAGACATTGCCCTTTTCCAATTGATTACACACTATAAACCTGTGAGTGGCACAAATATATAGACATTCTGTAAAATAACTAAACCCAATCATCCCAAGAAGCTTATTGAGGAAATCCATTTCTAGTAGCCCGAGGAACCAATAGAACTTGTTAGCAACACAACGATAACCCCGGTGGTCTACTCAAATCAAGGTTCATCAATGTACAACAGCAATACTTGATTACCCCATGAGCCCTGTGTAATCAGAGAATATAGGATTAAAAAGACCAAAAAGGAATACTATATGTACTTTATTATTGGATGCAGAAACAGGTCATCAGACAGGCACAAAAAATACTCTTATTTACATCTACGTTAAAAACTCAACTTTTTAAACAAGACACTTGAACACGGTAAAATAAACTTTGGCAAATTTTGGAATTTTGTTTGAGAACCTTTTAAAATATTAATGCAGCCAATATTTAACATGGTAATGGAAGTTCTAACTACAACTAAACATCTGTACTTAAATACACTGCAAGTTAAGATTAAACTATTGATTCTGTTAGTCATTACATGCATATGCATGTAATGACTAACATTACATGCATATTGAATTGAATATGCAATGATTGAGTCCATGAAAAGACAATTGAAAAAGAGGACCAGTTGGTCTGAGCATGCTCATCAAGATCTAAAAGGTCAAGGTGCTGCAGATCTAAAGTTCTAAGTCATTACTCAAATGCAACAGGTGTGACTAGAATGTGTCTAAAAGGGAAAGAAAAAAAATAAAATATGGTAGTCAGTTTAAATCGGAGGTGTAGGAGTTTGATGTACTGAAACCTTTAAGCAGCAACACTGACAGAACAAGTCGGTAAACTGGAAACCAGTGATCACTATCAGTCATCAAAAGGAGCTGGACAGGAGACGCCCAGTTTGAACAAAGCAGCAAATGTCTTGTCTACCGGCAGGTAGGGCATTCAAGTGGACTCCTCCTGAGCTTTTGGGGCACTAAAGTGAAACGAAATGAAGAAATAGGTTAAGATGGTATCAGCAGTCTGGTGGAGCTTCTTCTTCACAGCCATTGTTGTTCGGAAAAAAACATTAAAAACACAATAATGAACCGCACTGTTGCACTGGGTGACATGTTCAATGAACATGGTTGCTGTAGTTTATCTTGAGTCAATCCCACATGGCCACATTCATTGTGTCCTTTAAACTTCTCACGAGAGCAAGAAATGTGTAGAAATCCACACCTTAAAATAGTCCCAAACAAAAACTGTTTACTGCAGTCTGAGTAACATTTGCTGAAAACTATTGGAAAGATTTAACTCAAAACTCTTTTTGTCATGTTTTTGGTAGGAGCCAATAGGCCTGGGGCTGGGAGTGACAGACTAATAGGGGATTTGCAAACCAAAAAAAACATATGAAGGAAAGAAAGACAACGCTGACCTCCAACTTGCAATCAGTTCATCAACGAGTCAATATTTGTGGATATTTGTGCCAGATGCAATGGATTTTATTCACTGCCCGTAAAACATTGATAAAAAAAAAAAAAAAGAGATGGAGCTGAATAGATTTGCACCGATGTTGCACGTGTCGGGTGAACTACCTGTGATTTTCTATCGCGGAGGTGTCCTCAAGAAGCCTCTCTCTCTCCGTCTCCTGCTTCTTCTCTTCAGGGCTCATATCACCATTTGTCATCTTGTCTTTAGGCGGTGCACAGAGAGACACACAGGCTCAGTCAGACAGAACATCACCCCAAACCTTAAAACACTGCAGAGGAGAACTCACAGGAGCATGTGATGACACATGCTGAGCTCCAGAGTGTAATGGGAGAAACACGATTTTCCATCAATTTGACATGCCTTACTATAGACAGAGACCTTTCAGAGACACTTTTTAGTGGTGTTACAGCACGTACACAGATAAAGTGAGTGAATAAAGCTCGGATAAGTTTTTTTTATTTTTTACTGAGAACGTCAACCACAGAGACCCTATTATGGCCTCCTGGGAGGGAATTAGGAAAGCTTCAATGTCTCTGTTGTCTAGTTGGTTTTCATATTCGACTGGTGATACTCGATTGACCAATAACCAGCTCTCACGCATTATGACACAACTTTCATCACTTGACCTCGTCATCTCTCACTGTACCAACGCCTTGAAGTACTGCCAGCTTAGAAAAAAAAAAAAAAAACGAATAATAATCAGAACTCATAATAACTAGCCCGCATGCTCCGTGGCGTGAGACTGTTTATGCCCAAATGCTTTACATAGTAAGGTTTTAGCCCTGGTGATATCCAGTGAGCGACACACACACACACACACACACACACACACACACACACACACACACACACACACACACAGCGACACCCTTTCTCCTGGAATCATTCATTCGTGTGACCAAATGTTGAAACAAGCAACTCCAGTGAAGTATAAAAGTCCCATGAAAGAGTTTAGGCAGAATTATTAATAGCTTGTTGCATTGGCAGAAAAAAAAAGTAAAGAACATTGGATAATTATCAATGTCAGTGTTTCATTACTTTAGGTGATACAATAGGTCTTAAGTTTAGTGTGTGTGTGCCGACAGTCATTTCTGAATGGAGAAAACTGTTATGTCTGTATACAAGATACATGTTTCCAAAATGCACCGACAGTACCTGGGTGGTTTTCCTTGGCTTGTTCCACTCTCTTCAGCGCTCCTTTCTTGGCCTCCTCGTGCTGCCGTTGTTCAGCGAAAGACTTGTTGAGCACCTGGCTGAGCACACAGTCGCCTTCTCCAACCAGAAACATACTCTTGAACTTGTTGTACAACATGGTGGCCTTGTCCATGATGTCCTGGCTGGCCTTGAATCTGCGGATCTAGAAGATGGATAAAAACAAATAAAAAAGCGAGCGTAGGTTCGATTGTTCAACTGGAAACAGTCGTAGTTTAACTGGGTTCTGGAAAGCGTACCTTCTTGAGGGTGGCAATGAGTTCGCTGTGTTTCTGCAGGTGCTGGGTTGTTACTTGAAGGGCACCGATTTCATCTAATGCGTTCAGGCACTTCTTCACATCCTGGTGAGGTGGAGGGGGGAAGAGAGAGATATAGAGAGAGAGACAGAGAGATATTGAGGTCCAAAGCAACTCTTTTGAAGAAAATGTCTTTCCGCATATAGCGAAGTAAACCTGATGGTTTCAGACGGATGTGGAACCACGTCCTAATTCAGGACAATACTAGAATACCAGAAACCTTGTTCCGCTTTAGACCACATGTTATGAATGTGGATAATATTTTTATTTTTTTTCTGCCATTAAAAAGACAGAAATTCTCCTTTTAAAATATCCAGCCTTCTTTTTCCAGGTCCCACATTGGTGTCCATGTGTGTCCCGGGTCACATTGGGGTCGTGTTGCGACCCTCATTCTGTGAATCATTAACTATTGCAATGGAACCCACTGAGAGGAACGTATACTTCTCAAGATGAATAACATGTCGATGATGGACAACTGACATGAATCAATCCAAAGCAAAAATGCAAAAGAGGGTTTAGTTAGTTTACTGCATGAAGGGAAATATGAACAAACATTGATTTGCAAAGTTGTGTCAGAAGAGGAAGTTGGACCTGGATATGTTTATGATCCGACTCCAGTGTGTAAAACTTACAGGGTTGTCTATTTTCAGAGAAATCTTGATTTCACTGTGCAGGATCTGGAGCTTCAAGTCTGTTGACATTTCTATGGAAAAGAAAACATTGTGATGGAAATGGTTTCGCTGAACGTTTTAGGAATGATTTTTGTTTGAAAAACAAATAACACGTAATATGCAGCAGCTTTTTACACGCATTCCTGTGTTGTTTAGTGACAATAAAGCTCAGTCTTTTCCCCAGTTTTCAGCTGCACAGATGACTCTAATCAAACAACAATATCTTTTATTTAATTGACTTTAAATGGGGAGATTTCAAGATAGCATTTTGATATTTAAACTACAGTACTCACCCTTTTTCTTGACTCCTGTTCTCTCTTCATTTTTCTTCCCATCATCTTTGTTTGGCCTGCAAGACAGAATAACCAAACCACGTCAGAAATATATCCATGTGTCTCTGCTGATGACTTTGTTTACATCTTAAATAGTGTCATAGAGTCAACATGAGATGCTGATAAATGTACTTTGTTATTCCAATTAATATTCATGTTATTTCTCTATTGAGCTTTGTTTGAATACGTACTCTCTCAATTCGTCTGCTTTCCGTCGCCGCACATCTTTGTCCATTTCTGAGTTTTGGTGTTTCTTTCTGCCTTTGTTTTTCTGAGAATAAAAGAAATGAAAATTATGCGCGTGAAAGCATCATACCGACTGTTCACACACATTTCTGAAAAGGAGGAATCACGCTGGGCTTGACGCCTGCCTCTTCATCGTCAGAGCCTGAGGAGCTGTCGTCCTTCTTCTTCTTCTTGGCTTCAGGCTCCTTCACCTCCGCTTCCTTTCCTTTGCCGTCGTCTTTCTTTCTCTTCTCCTCGTCTCCACTCTTGGCCTTGTCCTCCAATGCCCTCTTTCTCTTTCTGTCGGCCTCAGCAGTGTCCCTAAAATTGTGAGAGCAACGGTCGATAAGAGGGTTAAAGGTCAGCTCTCTATAGTGACAATTAGACAAACGTGTGAGCAAAATTTAAGAATATAAGCATTCCTTCTTCCTTGTAGGATCAGACAATTCAAGGCTTACGACCCAGGTGTACAAGAAACACACACTTATGTCAGCCTTTTTAGTTACATTTC
Source organism: Cyclopterus lumpus (assembly GCF_009769545.1). Classification (NCBI taxonomy): domain Eukaryota; kingdom Metazoa; phylum Chordata; class Actinopteri; order Perciformes; family Cyclopteridae; genus Cyclopterus; species Cyclopterus lumpus. The sequence continues at coordinate 17,435,033 of NC_046966.1, forward strand.
ACTTCCTGAGCCTTGCTGGTCCTGCTGCTGCTGCTGGAGCAAAAGTAACTTCTCACTTTTGGGCTTCCTGCCTCTTCGTTTCGGACCTTCTGCACCTGGTCATAAACCACACAATGACACACACATCTTAAATCTAGTTTATGCAAATGTAGCGCTGAATGATACACATTCTACTTGCAGTAGAAACTAAAATCAGATACAGTGAAAGGGTCCTAATTCCAAAGTGAAATGAATATGCCACTGTGATTAATTGTCCTTCCATATTTGTTGTATATGTTCGTATCCATCTCCTGTCTATCTGTCCCTCTTCTTAACAGCACAAAGTGATAAACATCTTTATGGAGTACCAACTTTATAGTGAATGCAACGTACCTGAGGGACTAACAGGACTAGCAGGAGCATCGTGTTTCTCAGTCTCCTGCTCAGCATCACTCTGAAGAAAAAAAGAAGAGAAAAGATAACATACCATCTCCTAAAAGGCTTCCAACAATCCATTTTCATAGCTTCTATACTCACTGAAAGTTAAACGCAGAAATGCATACTACCAACCTTTTTCTTTCTCCCTCTCTTGGTTTTAGGAACATCTGTAGATTCTTTCTGCGCTGAGCCCTAAAATGAGACCCCTTTTGTTAACGTTATCACTCCATAAATCTGACTTGTAACAGTCTTTATAGGCCTCTTTGGTACAACATCTGTTCAAATTAAGGCCAGTTTACATGCAAGGTGGACTGCTGTGCTTACATTCAGTGCTTAAGACAATTTGAGCTGTGCATTCCTACTTTCTACTTAACAAGCTCAATATACATTTCTGGATCAAAAGTACCATCTAGTGTATAACTGTGATATTACACTCGGAAGTATTAAATGTGCCAGTGTTTTCATTAACAATGGCTGTGTCCAAATTCCAAACACACAAACATAGTACATACTATATACACTAATATTTAAAGTATACATCATGTGAAGTTAGTGTACAAAAAACAAAATCAGTATACTTAACCGTCTATGTATAAAAATTAATTGAACATATACTGTATCTTTTTTTGTGTTTGAGGTTTTTGTGGAGTTTCATCCTAATTCTGAATTTCTTTACATTTCTTGCAGTTGCGAGCAGTTCCATTTAGTTTACGCATTGCATTGCATTGCGGAAAAAGCATTAACTAATATCACACTTTGTAGAAATCATACTTCAGTTTTGTCTATACTTTGTGTATAGTGTTAGGAATTGGGACACAGCTTATGAAGAAAAAAAAAAAAAAAAAGAGTCCATCTCATCCTGAGAAAAATACATACCGAGTCCCAACTTACCTTTCTCCAAAGTACACAGAAAGCCATGCAAAAATAAAACAACATCAACCAATTGCAAACAGTAGCTTTGTGAATGCAGGCTGGAAAATGGAAAGCAATAACATAAGTTGTCATGGTGGTCTCAGAGAGATAAAATAGAGAAGAAGAAAATACAAGTCCCAAATCATTTTTTATCATCGTCACACAAAGAGTTAACGACCCAAACCTAAATCCATTTCATCAAGAGACAGCTGTGCTTACCGGATGTTATTTATAAATAACTTTTAGAAGAAACACAGGGACTGACAAGAATAATCACCACAGTGACGTGAACACAGAAAACCCAGGCCAGGCCCACTAATCAAAACAGCGAGCACCAATTAAAGTGTGTGGCTGCCGACAAGAACTCAAACGGAAACAAACCACCAATAGAAAAACCACCAAAGTGTTGCATGCTTTCCCACGGGGGGGATGGCGAGGCGACCTGCGCCACTTTATGAGATTCCAGCATGCAAAGTACGTACATCCTGGTTCTGAGGACCCGCCTCAAAGATCAGAGACCCTTCCTCCTCCTCCTCCTCCTCCTCATTCTCATTCTCCTGCTCAGCCTCACTTCCTGGAACCTGAATGCACCCAAGACACAGCATAGGACGCAGTGTGTGGTGGTGTGAACGAGTCGTGAAAAGGAGAAAGGTTAGCGAGAATCCTTCTATTCCACACACACACTACTCTTAGCGCACAAGCCTTTAATGGATTAATACAGAATAACGCTAGTAAGCTATTGCTTGCGCTGATATGTAATTCAGTATGGAGCAGACACACATTAGAGAATGAGCAGAGGCGAAACAGCAAAAGAAGAAAGAAGCTGACAGCACAGCAACAAACCAGTAGCACGTCGATGCAGTGGAGCGACTGTGTGTATATTTACTTGTGAACAGCAGGTTAGAAGAGCAACAACTTACTTTGGGTTTTATCCCCTTGTCGTCCGATTCCTCTTCTCCCTCTGGGCTGCTGTCCAAATCCTTTTCAGTAAAAGAATGAGGGGCGACCGGCTTCAAAACAAAAACAAACAATTACTGGAGGAGCCAAACTAGTTTTTGGTTCGCCCCAACTTCCTGGAGGTAGCTAAAACTAATGAAAATATAAAAACATGTTGGTGGCCCACATACTGTAGGATTAGATAGACAGAGAAAGCCCCTGGGCTACAATATGAGACAAGAGCACTCACAATAAAACGGTCAAACTCGGGTATATCAGGATCTGAGGTCCAGTCGATCCAAGCTAACGGCAACGTTTGGAGGATAAATAACCGGTATGAAAGCTGCCTTTGGAGGAGACGTACCTTGGGTGCAGTGAGCTCAACTTTTGGGTTGTTCTCAATCTCCCACAATCCTTCATTGAAGCCTTTCCTCTTGTTGGGCTTGGCGTACTTCTCTTTGTTTAGCTGGTACGGAAAGATATCTTTTGGGCCAAGAAATGCTCTGTTTGAAAGAAGATAATACAGAATGTCTGTTTTTTCTGGCCTATTGTAGTGTGTGTTTACTGTGAGATGGAGCAGCAGCACACAGACAAAACAGAAAAGGTAACTCTATTCAACCACTCATCAAACATGTATGTATTTAAAGAAACTCCTTCAACAGACCACAATGACAACTCAATAAAGCAAAATTGTAACCATGTACAATTTAAAATTATTCTACCGCTATGAACTCACTGTATGAGAGTGAATATGATAAATAATACAAAAGAATTACACTTGAAACAATGAAACAAATTGCTTCATTAACTACTGTAGTCCACTTTCTGCCAGTCACATGAGGATTGAGAACAACAATGAAATGTTCACATGTATTTGAGGGCCGGCATACATCATTTAGTTTGGTCTTTTTAATAATAGCAACACAGTATACAGTAAATATAAACAATTGATATACGTTTGCCTTCATTTCCTGCAATACTTTCTACCCAACCAACTAAAAAAGAAAAACAAAAGTTGTTAGCTGTTATGTTACTAACGTTTCATGGGTGCCAAAGAAGAAGATGGGTAGCTTGATAATGGATGGCTTCACAGCACCGTCTGGGACTTCATCAATCTGGTCGAGGCATGAGGAAAACAGTTTAAAGCCATGAACGACAAAGGGTCCACACAGAAAAGCAAACGTTTCTAGTGTGTCTGTCTTATGTCTATGGAGGGGGATGGGAGATATTTGCTGTCTTCTGGCAGATGGGGAGTTTGCGTTGTGAATTTTAATTGTAATAAAATGTTCCAACACATTTGTATTTGATGAAGATCCAGACTTACTCTGGCAGGCCAGTGTGGATAGCCCTTCATCTTGGCAAAGATCAGATCGCCAGGTTTCCAATCTCGAGTCATGTTGAACGTATTACCAAGCTGGAAAAAAAGAAGACGAAATAAAATGAATACACACCGTCACATGTTTGCGGTGCAGTTCACTTAATCAACACTGAGGTGCGTGTACACGGCCAGTCAGTGCAAGAAAACCCCCTTCACCGAAGGACGTGCAGGCGTCTATACGAGTGAATATTATAATATAATATTTCAGTAAAGTGTTTTTACAGCACCAATACTTACCAGGAAAACACAACGCTCCTCTCCCCCGCAGTCGGATGCACGTTTTCCGCTCCCGCGCAGGACGTCGACAGACTGTACCATTACATGTCAGGAAGGGGGGGAGGGAGGCTATTTCAATTACACTTATTTACTTGTGTTGTTTATTGTTTACGAAGCAGAACCTTACTGTTTAAGCCACGTTAGGGAAATAATATGCTGTAAAGTTATAGTGAGTCATAATTACGCCAATGGGGATTTTATGTGCACGAGTATTTGTAAGACTAAAGCGCGCTGAGCATCTTCGCACTACAAAGCTCGTCTACTCAAGCATTTTGGGTTGACGTAAGTGTTTGAAAAAAGTGGGCGTCAACTTCCACGCATGCGCTCTCAAAACATAATTTACAAATATGATACAGCCACGCTAAACGTCGTTGCCATAGAAACTAGTTGGGGCACACATACAGTGAAAATCCTTCTAAGAGTATACGACTCATGAAATATAAGTTTAATTACGGTTAGATGTAAATCTCGGATGTTCTTGGTTACCTAAAAAAAGCACCAGAGTGGGATATCTGCATCTGCACCTCTCTGATGCTTGGTACTGATGCTGAGGCCCCCAAGGGTCTTATATACAGTCTACGGTCCAGCCTTACAGTGAGAACAACATGTATAACATGTCTCATCCCTGGTGAATAAATATATTTTATTTGTTCACTTTTGTTACACTTTAATCTTAAATTAAATTAACCCCAATTAATTAAATTCATTAATTGTTGACTATGTATGACTGAGTTAATAATTTACACACATACAAGAATGACTATGGACAACATATGGAATATCTTTGGAATCCATCTGGATGGTATTCAGTGACCTCTAGTGGTGAGATGCTTGAATAACATATTAAGTGGAGCAAAGCAATAGCTGTCCATGTTTTGGTATTTAAGTCAAGAGCGTAAGAATTAGAACAGCAAGCTCACGTTCTGCTTTTCCTGATTTTTATTTCATTTGATATGGAGGTCGGTGTGAATGCTCATTAAAAAATAATTTAAATGGATTTAACAATGAGTTAGTGGTTCTCACAAACACCAAAGGGAATAACACTTTTTAAAATATGACAGTAGTATCCTTGACTAATCATGAAGTCTATTAAATGTCAGACACTACTAGAAAATTGTCGTCACTATTTTCCTGGATCCTGAATTGATATTTTCAAATGTCTTTTTTTGTCGATCAACAGTCCAAAAACCCAACAATATTGAATTGCACAAAAAAGCTGCAAACTCTTACATAAAAGGAGCTGGAACATGACAACATTTGAGATTTGGCTTGAAAGAAAACCCTAGACTTGAATTATTTATTCAAATTGTTTTATTTTTTACGATCCAAGGTCCTATGGTTTCTTTTATGAGGCTGAACAAACTTTTTATTTAAGGGATAATCAAGAGTTTTAAGAAAGAAAAAATCTATACATTAAAACAGCCACTGGGCTCCAAATAGCTTTATATTAACAAAACACTGCAGATGGTGAAAATATATGAAGGTGACCTCCATTTGGGGCCTGATACAGATACACAAGCAGGCTTACATAAATTCACATCTACCATGTGTGTCTGTGTGTGTGTGTGTGTGTGTGTGTGTGTGTGTGTGTGTGTCTGTGTGTGTGTGTGTGTGTGTGTGTGTTAAAGACAATAGAAGATGTTGATAGTTGAAGGACAGGCCCATCAGCCACAGGGACCCAGAGAGGGGGATAAGGGAGAAGAGGATGCCAGGATGGGCCAGAGGCGAGCGGATGAGACAAAAGGAGAAGAGAGAGGTGGAACCCGGGTCCATGCCCAGGAATAACTCACAGGAGCTACCAGGCCCCCTGCCCAGCCTGCGAGGTGAGAGACCTTGGTGTTGGACCCCAGCCAGCTTAGTGGGGTTCCTGCGCAGACACACGGCTGTAACACAGGCCATGGATGGAGCTATAGAGAGATGACAGTGTGTGTGTGTGGACATAAATGCGAGTGTGTATCCTTCACCCTGGCAGACGAGGTGTTGGCAGAACATCCCAACCCACTCTGTCTCGAGGGCCACAAAGTCCTGCTATCCTTCCTCACTCGTTTGTTAACCTGCCTCTCTTCTTTGCGGCGCCCTCGCTCACATGCTGAGAGAAGCTACTTTATGTATGACCAGTGCCATTCGAAATCACCTGCCTGTACTTTACGGCTGCCCTCTGGCACATTATGGCCACGAGACAACCCAGAAATGGGTCCAGGTTTCAGAAAAGGAAGTAGTTCGCCTTTTATGTTCTACATCACCGAGCATCTACAAAAACTGCTGTACAGATAGATGCTGTAGAGCAGCTGGTTGACCAGCACAGAGACACATAGGTAGGTGAGCGGCAGGCTCTCAGGTGAACTCACTGTCATACATGATCGTAACCTGAGAGGCTTTGGGGTTTGGACTGTTGGTTGTATAAAACAAGACATTTGAAGACGTCACCTTGTTCAGTGGGAAATTAGAGCAGCCATTTTCAATTTTATAGACAAAACAGTTAAGTAATCGTGAACAATTATTGGCAGATTTATTGTTCATACAATTTATTTTAGCTGCATCAGTACATCGGTAACACTAATCATATTATATAACATGTAAAATACAAAGTAGAAATATATATTATACTTTTGATAAAGTTACACATATTTTACCTGTGTTACATTTTCAGAGCAAGCTTTTACTTTTAGTATATTCAAACTGTGGTATTTCTGCTTTTACCAAAGTAAAGGGTCTAAATACTTCTTCCATGACTAGTTGTTCGGCCACATCAAGAGACTGAAAAACAGAAGCCACAGAATCTTAGGCGAGATAAAAACAATTTACAGTTTTTTAACAGTCGGTCAAAACAAATAGAATGAAACTAACAGTAACACTTGTTATTTTAAATATTGATTGAAATGACAACAGATATTCTGCTGGTAAACAACCTATAGGACAAGTTGCATTTGAATGATATTTCCCAAAATAAAATTTGCCTTAAAGAGCTTCACAATCTGTACAAAATACAACGTAATCTATCTTTAAAACCCTCTTTTTTTAACAAGAAAAAACTCTCCAAAACTCTATCGCAGGAGAAAATAAAAGGAGAGACCTCACCCTAAATAACTTAATCTGCCATTACTCAGTCTTATCAATACTGATGGAAATTTAAAAAGGTATCGCTGCTTCAAACTTTGTGCAAAATTATTGATTTATTTGTTTTTTACACTTTCCCATGTGGCATCATCTGAAGGGCACCTACCCTGGACTTGAATGAGCGATGGTGTCCTTGAGCTTGTGTGTGTTTTTTTATGTGCGTGTCATACACATAGATTGGCATCTTTCCCCTTACTGCTGGCAACCCTTCAGCATGTTAGAGAGATGGACGGGGGGGGGGGGGGGGGGGGGGGGGGGGGGGGGGGGGGGGGGGGGGGGGGGGGGGGGGGGGGGGGGGGGGGGGGGGGGGGGGGGGGGGGGGCACTGGAGAATGATAAAGTAGTCGCAAAAGACGGTCAGAACATTCATTAACACCATACCAATGTTTGTTGATAAATACTGCTTAATTGGCAAGGACTTGGCAAAGTAGCATCTCATACGTCTGAATAGTTGTGGTACAGAGGCCTTCCTCTTACAGGGTTTCCTTTTGCGTTATTATAATGGTTAAACAAACTCGTATTATTTAGGCAAAAACTCTCATTACACAGTGAGGATGGCAGAGGGTACAGTTTGGTGGATTTCTAAAGGAGGCATCTAAGAGCTTCACACATTCACTGGGAAAGCTCAAAGAGGGCTGGAGCGAGGAGAGAGAGAGAGAGAGAGACAGAGAGAGAGTGGGAGGGAGCGAAGGAGGAAGATAGAAAGAGTCAGGCCCTCGGACAGCAGGTGAGTGTGTGAAGGCAGGGGATGACAGATGCTTCCTGTCAGCGTTCCAACAGTCGCCGCTTATGTGGGAGCAGCACAGATGCCTCCCCCCCTCCCCCTCTCATCCCTCCCTCCCTTCCTTCCTCTCGACAGGCTGTGATGTGGGGATAACAAGACAGGAGCAGTCCTCTCAGCAGTAAAGTGACCACACTGGCACACGGTGCTACATGTGGACGTGGGAGAGGGTGAGGTGATGGAGAGGTCCAGGCCTGGGCCCAAGGCTTGAGGAGATCCCAGCGGCGGTGGGGGGGGGGGGGGTGGGGGGGGGGGGGGGGGGGGGGGGGGGGGGGGGGGGGGGGGGGGGGGGGGGGAGGGGGGGATCTCAGAGCTGTGGGAACCAGCTGAGACATGGGGTCTGTGGCGGTCCTGCCTGTGAGGAAAGCAGATGTTTTCACTCGGGGGTGTGCCAAGTTTGCAGAGCAACCTTCAGCTGCTTGGAGGTCAGGTCTTTAATAAGGGGGCTGGGTGCGGGACATTTCGGAGGCAAATGCTTCAACTTTGATACAACAACATATTAATTATGAAGGTAGACCATAGGGCAGAGGGTTGTAGCGGAACATCCCACCCCACTGGTTTGGAGCCTCAATCAGGCTGACATTAGCCAAGACTGGCTGGCAGATTTACTGCTGTCCCAGCACCAGCCCCCTTTCAACCAGACGTCACCGGTGCACAGGCAGCAGTTTGGATCGCTTCGATCTCAACTGGCTGTTGTGTTTGAGGTGATATCCAAAAGCAACAGTTTATTTTCTTTGAAAATCAAATGTTAGTGTTTATAGCTCCATTGGGGAGTTTTTCCTGATTCGATGTGAGGTCCTGGGACAGGGATGTCGTATGTGTACAGATTGTAAAGCCCTCTGAGGCAAATTTGTAATTTGTGATATTGGGCTATACAAAATAAACTGAATTGAATTGAAAATTACAGCTACTCTTAGCAACATGTTTAATTAAAAAAGGAATCAATTGACTGGACTGGGAACGGGGTCACCGTATATAAGAAGCAGTCACTGGGAAGCCACATGGTGTTTTGAGTACCACTTGGAAGCCATTTAATTTTTTTTGCAACCAGAAATGACACAAGAGGGTGGAGCCAGGTACAACAGAACACTGAATAACCAAAAAGGTGACAGTGACCTGTCAATCACAATGTAGCCCCGTCCTAAAGGATACCTTAATGGTATATTTTAGTCTAAATGGGACCACTAAATTAACATCATGCTGGATTGAAGACGACTTGTAAAAAACAATGCGAGTTTAAGGCACTTCTGAGCTGACAGAGAATTATCATCTTTTTCGCTGCAACTCTACAAAAGTGCTTTCATTGTTCTAATTGTACAGCCCATAAACTTGATTGTTTTGGTTTAAGATCACCATTCTCAACAGCTGTTGTCAGCAACAAAAGAAGAGCCACTCCTCTAAACCCACTCTATGCTACCTGCCAAATACCAAATGCGACCAAACAAATGTCGGGACTCTGGCTGGTGAACATAGAGGAGCATTTGGCTGCATCTTCCCCTCAAGATTGATAGAGACAAAAAAAACACAGAGCTATATGATATATATAATATATAATATTGGACGAACACTCACCAGGTGGCCAAACTCGCCAGAAAAACACAGAGCTATATGATATATATAATATATAATATTGGACAAACACTCACCAGGTAGCCAGACCCGCGTCTAACGTGATCACCGGAACCACTTTCTAAGGTGATAATGTGTCGATATTGTGTTTCCAGCTCAATACGTTGCCCCCAACCTATAGCATGTTTGCACATTATTCGTAGTGGTAATTACCCCCAAGTGATTCACAGAAGACAACAACATTTTAATCACTTTTGATTGTTTTGTTTTGCTGTGCGATCCAATTTCACTGGCTTTCTCCAAACCGTCCATATGAATTGTGGGAACCTGTTTCAGCAAACAAGCTCACAGAAGCCAACTAACTGTATGATACCTGCCCTGCATGAGATAGCAGAGAGACGAAATAAATGAGTGTCTGGTGAAGAAAGTCAAACATCCAAAAGCCAGTGTGACCCAGATATTTTTCTCAGGAGCTAAAAAGTGAGTGAATATTGGGATGATATTCCACAGGTGGTGAGAAAGAGGGCTATAGAGGGGTGTGTGTGGGGGGGGGGGGGGCTCAAGTTAGGTAACAGTTTGCTGTCACATCAATTAACAACACATAACTTTGTTTTCCTGTCTTAACTAAGCTTTGGAAACAGAGATACATTTAATGACTATCAGCACAGCATCAACACCTTCTTCTCCTGTTTTCTTTTATATTGACAAAGGACATTTTGAAAAGCTGTGAGGCTGCACGAAATAGGACAATTAGTTTCATCATGGAGCCACAGTGATTACAAAATAAAAATGATCCTCAGACTTTATCACTTCCCAGCCCCGATGACTTAAGAAGGGAGTTTCACCTCATCTCAACCTTTGCATTGATTTTCGAGAGAGTGGGAGATCTAGGGATTACTTTGGAGAGCAGCAATGAAGACCTAGCTTATTGGGTCTTTTTTGTATTTGGCAAATGGGCTTGACAAAGATGGAGGAGACAAAATCTAGGGCTTACAGCTGCGGCACCCAATCGGGGGAACTTGAAAGCAGCGCTGGGATGGGAAGCTGGGAGAGTGGGTACCTCATTTAGGAGTGGTGAATTTGGGCAGGGGGCATGGGGAAATGCTTAACGTAAACCACAGAGGCCCCAACAATCGTCAGAAATTGAGACGTTTTAAACCTTTAACCGGGGACTGTGATCAAAGCGGCAGCGGATCCTCACTTGAGTGTGAAAGCGGAACCGGAGGGAACAGAGGGGATTGTGGGGGATCATGGCAGGTTGAAAACGTAAAATCAGCACATTAGCTTTATAAGGGCGTCAGAATATAGGATGATCAGGGGATCATTGGACCCGTGGGGGACCAGAGAGAATCCAGTATGTTCCAAGCTGAGCGGAGGAAAAATGAGGCCACTGCTCACAGGAAAGCTTCTTATCAAAGATGCAGTTAGAGTGGGAATAATGTAACTTCATACACAGGTTTGGCTTGAAAACTCTCAAACTATCTTCAAGTACATGTTACCATTTGCAAATAAATCTAATGCCAACGTGTATTTTACAGTTGAGTCACATTACAAATGAGCAGCTTTCATCAGAGCAAACTTTTCTCTCTAAAGTTCAGTTGCAAAGTCATTTACAACTCTGACAACCATTTCATCTCATATGAAAGAGAGAGAGAGAGAGAGAGATGCCTACATAACAGTTCATCCTCAAACCTCCCTCTGCCATATCCTATGATCTGACGCGTAGCAGGTCCAGGTATGGACCTCACGTCTCCTTCCCCTTTAAAACGCACCTCAAACAGAGCACAAATTAGTCAGGTTCATCCCCCCTTCTCGCTGCAGCCTCTCCCAGTCGCAGGGCTAATTCAGAGGAGCACCAGCCTTGGGTAGCAGGGGTTCTCGCTATGCTGAATTATAAATCAAAGAGCACTTACATGAAACCGCTTGCTAATTACATGTTCACTTCTCTCCTTTTTCTCCCTACCGTGTCACTTTACACTATGATCACTGGGAGGCAGTGGAAGGTACCGAAACCTGTAACTGGCTTTGAGCTAATCACGTCTAAGTGACTGAGCAAAGATGATAGCAATTATTTTTCTGTGATTACCATGTGCTACATTGATGTTAATGCTCACCACTTGCTCACACTTTGGGCTCCGTCCTTGATGTGCTCTCCCCAGCTGATACACCCAGAATAGAGGCCAAACTGCACGGCTCGTGTGTCTCATCTCTTCTGTACCTTCAGTTTAAGATATTTTTATCTGTAAAATCCCTCTTCTCCTGCACGGTATTTGTGACTTCCTCAACCCCTTCATGTCCTCTGAGTGTCATTCCCCCCCCCTCGCCCCTCCGTCTGCGTGGGGGCGAACCAATTCATCACTGACCAAAGGACGGCCTTAACTTTGTCTGTGTTCGAGGCTCTCCCACCATAAGCTGCTCTGCTAATGAAAGGAGGTGCTGCGTCCCGGTCAGTCCACGGAGACTTCAGGGGGCAAGAAGTCCAGTTCCAAGTCCAACTTGGGAAAGTAATTACCCCTTTGGTGGACCGCTGAGAGGAGCCCCTACAGCCAGCCAGAGCAGCTAAAACTCTGTGGACTTTCACGTATGGGCCTGTGGCCCGGCCCCCATCGTTAGGGAGGCCCCTGAAGCTGGATGTCATATGACCCGAACGGGGGTGATGCGAAGGGGTCGTCTCAGCACGCCTTGGCCCCGGTAGCCGGTATTGGCGAAAGGATCGGAGGACCGGTGCCAAACTCAGCAGAGGAGAGGAGAAAATGGGGAGATGGAAGAGGAGGGGCTTTGACAGGAAGAGGAATGAACTGTCAGGGAGAGATAAATAACGAGGGGAAAGCGGGCAGCAGGTGACCCGCTGCAGGGCTGCCTCGTAGGGACAGTGACCGGCTGACCTCTGGGCTGGCTCTCACGGCGGCCACCCACTGGTCACCTACTTCTACACTGTCACATCATACGAGAGGCTGGGGCTGGATACCCGACATGACAGAGTACAGAGAAGCAGAGATCATGATCACCAGCAGACGACTTTTAAAAAAGAAATCCAGTGTTTATGAGCAGATGAGGAGATGAGGAGCTTTAGGTCAAAGAATTGGAGCACAGACACTCTCCGGACATTTCTTTATTAAATTTGTGGCCCATATTCCACAAACCACTCTGACGGGCTGTGGAGCTCATTCACTTCCTGTGAAGTATTGTACTTAAGTACACATTTGAGGCGCTTGAACTTGACTTGAGTGTTTCCATTTTGTACCACTTTAACTCAGCTTTAGTTTCTAGTTACATACAGAACATATGCTGAGCTTTTGATGCGTATACATTAATGCATCAGAATTGATAATACACTAATATGACATTCACAGAGGAAATTTTCTGCATTGTGAGTATTTTTACATAATACACTTAAAGGATTTAAGAAACTTTCTTCTAATTGTTTTCCAGTAAATGTGTATAGAAAAAATATTATCCCATTGAAGGGTTATTAAATGTTCTTCTGGTGGTTTAGGATGACAGATTAAACTCTTTTTAAAAACAATTCTCACATCAATCATCATTTCAAACAAATTAAAAAACAAAATTCTCTACCCCCCAAATAAACAACTGGAAAATCCGAAACTGAAAAACTGAATATTTGACTACAAACGATAACCTGATATTTCTGGAACTGAGAGTCTATCAATTTAAGAGCTGACTTATCCTGAAAAAACTCCCTCTGGCTGTTTTTTCTTCCTCTACCTTTTTTCATCATGAATCAGTGTCTCAGTTTCTAATGTAATTTACTTCAGTGAGAAGCCTGGGATGCCCATCATTCTCTCTCTCCATTTCTGGTATTGATCCTCCTCTCTGACCAATTTGAGATCTGCCTCCACAGGAGCTGTTGCATCCATATCTGCACCACTGGACCACACCCAGCTTCAGTCCAGCCACAAAAGCACTCCTTCACTTATGGTATCAAATTAATTGTATTTTGGACTTTGGACTCTGTAGTCTCTGAACTCAGCTGCTGAATAAAATGAACTTCCATGTGTTATCCGCGTTACATTTTCTTTTGTCTCAAAACCATTAAAGCCACATTGAATTGAACTGTTGGATAGGATGTCACATTAAATTTGGGTCCATAACTACCTTTAAAAATATGTCGGCATTTCCTGATATTTATTTTACTGTAAAAAGAGTCAGTAAAAAAGCAATTTAAATGAAGTGGCTGATTTAATTTAATTTGATGGGTAATCCGATTTACTGATAAATCAATCCACGAGGATGCTGGAGATTCTTGGCATCAGTTTGGCTCACGTTCATGGTCTTGATGAGACAGTAGTCTGTGGTCTGAAGGGCCCCGGAGACATGGTGGCACGCTGCTGTGAGACAAGAGGGCCCAGTTGAGAAGTTTACGATTGTGTGTATGTGAATGGGGCCCTGTGCTATCCTCCAAGCACATCTTTGCCCAAGGCAGTCAAATGAACCGTGTCCCATAATAGTCATGCTTCTGCCCTGAGGAGAGGTGACAGCAGGCCAGGCTGGAGTCGTCATGGCGATGGCCCGTATGGAAAGTCGATACTTGGTGAGACGAGGGGTTGGAGGGGAGGGTGCAGAGCAAGGGTTGAAGGAAGTGCAGATCAATGTTACTGTTTGATCTTGCACAGGCTCTGAATAAATGTATATTTTAAGATGACCTTTCTCTCTCTCTCGCTCTCTCTGTGCAAACATTGACATTCTTCATGTTGATTCCTGACTTTAGTGGATAGAGACTTTATGTTATCCAACATCTTGGACTTGTTATTCCTGCAGCGGTTTTCCTGTACTTCTGCAGCCGGGCTCAGGTGGCTTTGTACAGGGCAGGACACTGAAGGTTGTGGCTACGACACAGACTCGCTCCTCTTGGCTCGCTGCTGCACAAACACAGACGGCAGTTATTCTGGCCAACATCCACCACCACCACACACACACACACACACACACACAGACACACACACACACACGAGCACAGCTCTTCATGGCGTCCACACGCAGCCAAAGTCTTGTGGACCCACACTATCAAATATCAGTTTCCTCTCCATCAGTGACTCCTTCACTCGTGACCACACAGACATCGACACTCCAATGCTCATTGTTTTTTTTATCTGAACACATACTTAACTTATTTCTTGCACGTAGAGCTCAAGACACAGGCAGGAGAGAAGACACACTTTATTTCTTTATTCAAAGATCACTGATGCAATCGTGACGCAAAGCGCTCCAAGGCTTAGACAGTGCCAAACACCAATGAACAAACAGTGTTGCGTTGGGTTGCGTTCGGCTGCAGCAGTACGAGCAGACAAATTGTATGAATGTTGGTGTTACAGTAACACAAAAAGCCTCTTAGGCTGACAGTGTGAATGGTCTGTATCTGTTTCAACTCATTTGAAAGGGTCACTCCTCGCCCAGATTTACCTTTATCATTGCCCTGTCTGGCCATGAAATTGTTAATTTCTAATAGATGAAGACAGTCATGGGGTATGGGTATAGAATACACCCTCCACAATGAGCCAAGGGTCTGGGAGGATTTGGCCCATTTACAGCTCTCTCCTCCTCCTACATGGCTATCCATGCAGCATCCCTCCATCCCTGCAGTCCTTCTTGTCCTTGATCTGGTTTAAAAGAACAGCCACTGCTGCCATAATTATGATTTCATTCTCAACTCATTTAAAATCGTCGGATTAAAGTGTTTCAAGGTTGAACAGATTGGAAATAAAGGTGGATTTGAGTTAATGAATTAGGCCGACTGGACATTTGACTAAATTATTTATTGTCCATATGATATTAAAGATACGTGGAGATTAGCAATTTAAAACTCTGAGAGGGAGAGAAGGGGATGGGGGGGTTATTACGTTCTATATAGGGAGTGTAAAAGGAAAAATAAAACTGCTTGTCAGGTCATGCCTCTGTAATGTGTGTTCAAAAGGCATATTCCCTCATTGCTTCAGATGCATAAATTATGTTGTTGACTGGTTGTGAAACTGTTTTATTTTCAAGTGCTGCAACACTCAATGCAAGATCAAATAAAATCTCAACAGTGGTGACCATGGCTCCACTGTTCAGAGTGTACATTTAAAATACTCAAACGTTTTAACATAAACCATTTTAATATAACTTGTATTTCACTCCACTGACACAATGAATAATGAACGTTGAACCTCAAGTTCAAGCCAGCACAAGTCAGACTTCTTTAAAGGGTTCAGAACAAATATGGAAATGTTTAAATCTACAACTTTATTACAAATGAGAAAGCTCATTGATCGAAAGTTTTAGAACAGATTCTAATTGGTCTCAGTTACTGTTTTCTTATGCTGTTAAAGGATTGTTTTAAACACTTCAGTGGTTGAGGATTAACAACATACATAACAGATAACAGTCATGCATTCAAAATATACGGAAAATGACGTATTGATACGTATTATCAAAATATTTCCCTGTAAAAAGTAGAGGAGAATTAGGTAGCATGAAATGAAAATACTCAAATTAAGTACAAGTACATTATATGTTAGTATCTGTAGATCAAACTCATCAGATACATGAGAGAAATAAACTCAAATTGATATGGTCACAAAAACTAAGGATTGCTCCTTAATCTGTGTGTCTGTAATACCTCCAGCATGTTAGTATGTATGTGTGTATGTGTGTGTTTTTATTCCACTGAAAGACTTAAATCTCTTGTGCAATTGAATTTTAAAGCAAGGTAATAAAACTGAATGATCCACACCTAGAGGAATATTTGACATATGGAGAGAACTGGGGTGCTTATGGGATTCCACTCTGTCAATATGGATCTTAATACCACTCAGCCTTTCCAATTTTATGTGTGTGTGTGCAATTTTATTAAATTTTGTTTCTGGGAAGCATTCTCTGTGTGTACCATATTTTGTATTCTACTGTTCACAGCTGTACTATTGTGTACCTGTGTGCGTGTCGGATCCTCACAGGAGGCTGTGGTGGAGGCAGAGTGTGCGACCTGCACCGGCCCTCTGCAGCCCGACTGTGAGCTAATAACACGGCAGCAGAGCCTGCAGGACCACCTGTGTGTCGGCCCCTGTGCGCCGTGCCGCCGGCGTGCTGCAGCTCTCTTCTGCCTGACCCGCTGACCTCGTCCTGAGCTAATGAGCAGGTAGGACGGCTGAGCCGGGGGGGGGGGGGGGGCTTTGCAGCAGCTGAGCTTTGCCTTCGGGTTCCAGATGATGACATTTGTCCCCGTCGGTAAAAGACTGTGAAGGAGGCAGCTCCGTGTGAATGTTTTACTCTCATAATAACAGGAGGCAGCGGGTGAACATGCAAAATCACAAGAGCCTGCACACGCAAACATATCGAGAAGAGCCGCATGAATAATTCACGAACATTAATTATGACATGCCTGTACCTCAGTTTGGTGCCTTTGCTGAGGGCATGCTAATGTGACTATGTCTGTGAGGACAGCCCCTTCCTTTTCTTTCTCGCCTCCATCCGTTTCTCCCTTCATGGAATCAGCCACTGCTCCCAGCTAGCCACAGGGACCTAATTAACACAACATAAATGATGGGATGCTGATAAAGCAGTCACTGGTGCCATCACAGGGCAGCATGCCGCTGCGCCGGCTTTCGCTGTCCACACAGTACACCGACGTGGCCGACTGTGTTTACTTGGTAGAGGGAGTCTGTTTTGCTTGCTTGCAGAGATGTGGGAAAGAGGTGTGTGTCTGTGTGTGTGTGTGTGTGGTGTGTGTGTGTGTTCATCTCTCGGCCAATGCCACCACAGTGAGGGTGTGATTATCTCTCGTCTGGCAGTTCACAAAGGCTGTACTAATTACTGTTTCACACATTTGAATAATATCACTGCGGACCCCGCCATTTTTCCATCGTCCGTGTTTCATTGATTTATCTATTTTGTTTTTGTGAGCTATCGGAAAGCAGATATTTCTTATGATTTATATTATATTTATGTGAAGAAGTTTGACCATTTTGGTTGCTTTTCTTTGCAGGTAAATGAGAAGATCGACACCATTCTTATGCGTGTCATTCTTATATTAATTCTTTATATATTGTGTATGCCATTTCTGGGCCGGGTGCAATGACTTCATGGCCGCCTCACGTTGACAACAAGACTCCAAGAAGTCACTGCGCACAGCCAAGAAATAGTCCGGCACATAACCTTCCACCTTTGACACAAACTAGATATTATATATATATATCATAGCACGTTTAAAAAAACACGTTTCCCAAGTAAAATATCATCCTCAAACGCAAGAAAAAAAAAATGGATTGCAAATGAAAACAGAAAGAAATCTAATAATAAAACTTGTAAATACAATGTATTAAAAAAAAGATTATATAATGTTAACACTAAGAGCAACCAAGGCCGCTGAAAATTACATGGGTCTCTGGCCTTCCGTACAATCCCATCATATCTTACCCAGAACAGCCTCATGCACTGTATTGATATGTGATGTGTAATACTAAACAATAGGTGTACATTTTTTCACCCACTGTTACTGACTATACCTTGAATAGGGAAGGTAGCGCCGTAGTAGCACTTTGGTAGCACTTAAATGTCTCTTACTGATAGCACTTTGTAATGGTCAGCTTGTAATGTAATGTAAAAGTAAGGATGCAGTGTGGGAAACAATCCAGAAAAAATATTAGTGTTCTGTATTTTTGTTCTTTGGCTTTCAGGACCAGTAAATATCTGTATTTGTATACACAGAGACACTCACCTGTCAGGCAGAAGCTTGTCCTCTTGGACAGTGAACAAAGCAAGGCCTTCAGCCAACACAACTCCCCCAGCAGTCCCAGATGTTTGCTGTTTCATTACACAAACACAGCAAACCGCACAGGAAACACGGTGACAGTGTTCCTTTGTGGCTTTATTGCGAACACTGGAGCCACGCTATTGCAGGTGATTTCCTGTGACACCTGTTTTACAGTTAAACATGTAATAAAAAATACTACTACTTGACCCTCTTAAACAAAAGGCTGTTTCACCCATAACAATATATCAATGTTGCATGACCAAGCAAACAAAGAAGGGAAGGGGAGGAAATTCACAGTAAAATCAGAATGGCCCGAAGGCCCTGTGTGTCCTCCCTTGAAAATACTTCTAAATTGATGTTGAGCAGTGCAGGTCCAGAGGAAACATGTTAGATTATTGCATTTACTGCAGGTTAGAGCCCCATATGAAGGAATAAATGGTATTCACTGACCAGTAAAATGATGTCTCGAGAAAGTGATTCTTCTCCTGCGCTCTTTAAATCTATGCCATGCACATTTCATGTCTGTCAGCCCAGTGGAAATTTGGTTCAGGATACAAACGCAGGGGAATTGGGCCAATTATTAGTAAGTATTGTGGAAATCTGGCAGTCAATAGTTGACAACAGAGGAGTTGTCTCCCTTTGTTCTACACAAGTGTACAATACAAATACATGGAAGGATGTGCAAGGCCTGCAAAAGTCTGAGGAAATATTGTAATAAACAAAAAACAAAAAAACATTAACTATTAGGTAAATCTTTACAAACTAATGCAATCCAACACAGCTGCTCAGCCATTTCATCTATCTTTACTGTGACTGACGGAAATAGATAACGGAGGTGTTGTACTGTACTGTAATTTAAAATCATCATTTTATATTATATATGATGGTGGTTGAATATTAGAAACATCTCTCAATATAATGCAAACCAGTACAACACCACTAACTATGAACTCGGTACCTAAAATATTTCATTAATATTCATTAAAACAAGAAGATTATAGGCATAATAAAAGAGACTATTTTAACATAAATATATGTAATAATTTTTTTTTTACATGACAACAAAAAAAATAAGCCTATAAATAAAACTACTCCTTTAGATCCCCTCTCTGCACACTCAGGCTTATGTGGCAGTTAAAACAAATGGCTGCCTGTGTGGCTTCACAGTCCTCTCAAGGATGTGGGCAACTGTCCCAGACTCCAGAGTGACCCATGAATGCTCCCCGTCAACGACAGCAGGGGGCCAATCAAAAAGGGCACTTAAAGGATGACCCTTGGGTAAAAGTAGCGGGAGATCAGCGCTTTGAGTTTGCATATAAATATTCAAAGTGTTATAAAAAAACAAAATGTCGCATTTCTGTTTTTTTTTTATTTCCAGATCTCTGAATTACTGCCCACATCTCAGATAATTTTACCTTTATTTTTCAAATGCTAGGCTGAGATAGGCAGCAATAACAATGATTTACAGACAACAACAGAAGACAGATAATATAAAATATGCCACAAAAGTGAAATTACACTTGTGTGTGTAATTACACTTGCGCGTCTTAAAGTTGCGATTATTAATTGTCAATAAAATCATGTACAATATTTTATTCTCAAATGACCACCAGTTTACTGTCAATTTATTTCTTCTGTAATTCTTATTATTTTTATTATGGAAAAACAAGCCTATCACGCTTTTGTAGGAATAATTTATGGGAATGTCATTGTCATGTGTCTGAGCAATAACTTGCACCAAGCATGGCTGAGGTCAATGCAGCTATACTGGTTGTTGTAAATCAACTGACAGAAATAACAAAACAAAATTAATAATTTAGTTTGGTTTACAACTACATCTTCGATGAATCGTCATTAAACATGCGGCGTACTCCACTTCAAGGAAGACAGTAAGGTTTGGACTATTTATGAATGTCTTTTTTTGCCTTAAACAAAACAATAATATTGAAAAAAGCCTGCACGATTGTCGGGAGCAGGCTTGGGAGTACACAGAGAGAAAAAATAGAATAGTCAGCAAGGCAGTGGTCGATAAACTAAGACAAGATGAGAATGAAAGTCTGGAGCCATCCGTTAAGCTCCAGCAATTGAGGAGACAAACCTCAGCCGTAGTTAATGTAGACATGTTGGGGACCAGCAAAGAGAGGCAGTGGATTTAAACAACACTGAGGGCATAATAGCTAGTTCAGTGAAATAAAGTGAATGAAACAGTGGGCTAATGAGCCATGAGAAGATGGAACCCACTGGCACCAACATCTCTGCCAAAAAACAAAAAGTGAGTAAATATAAGAAAAAAACATAAACAAAGACTATTCCAGCAGCTCTTGGCTCTTGAGGAGAATCAGGCAGTGCTCAGGTAGCCTTGTTCTCTGTTTATCCAAGAACAACAGAGAAATGCGCCGAGGTGTGTTCCTCCAGGTGCATTGTGGGCATTGCCCGCGGATGCGCTGTTTGATTTGCGCTCGGCCTTGCTGTTGTGCTTGTCTGTGGGCTCTTGACATGTGCACTGCCGCATGAATAATTGAGGCCTTGCACGCAGTCAGGGTCCAGCAAGCACTGCTTGCTTTCTCTCTTTCGCTTTTCCTCAATCCTTTTTTTGCCCCTCTCTCAACCTCTCTCCAACATCTCTTTGTCTCACTTTCCTTTCCAGTGGCATCAACAGTCAGTCCTTGACAGACTCCATCTTGAAGATGTTGTGACACTGAATTTTAGTGAGATTATAACTGAGCCAAATTGTGTGTGTGCCCTCTGTCATCCATAACTTCTGTTTACCCAGATAGTTCCCATGTGGGTAAAAACCTGGTCTACTTCTGATTTCAATGCAGCTGGCCCCTCGATGAAGTCTGTTTGTACTGAACCCCATGACTCCTATTAAGAATAAAAGGATAGACAGTATATTATTAAATCAATCTTAGAAACAATAGACATCTGAATGCTGATTTTTTTATAACACATCTAGAAAACATTTGAATATGCGTATATATGTCCCAATAAATGATGTCTTTGGGTCCTGGATTAGTCCACTTTCAGCTGCTTTGACTGACTGCGCGGCTAGGCCGGGAGCTCTCTTCAACTCCATACCAGAGGTCTAAGCTAGAGGGTGAGATAAAGAAAAAAAGCCATACCTGGGTCAGACTGTTGATGAAGACATGCTAAATCAATGAGAAAGACTTGAGGAGATGAGAATATATGAGTGGTCTGTCTGCCTGTATCTCCCTCCCACTCTCTTACTCCCTTCCCCTTGCTTTCTGCTTCACACTCAGGCCAGTGCAGTTATCACAGCCCCCAGCAGATAAACAAGTCTGGCTGCCAGATATAACTCCAATATATGAACTCAATCATAACTCCGGAAACCCGACTGGGAATATGAACGGAGGAAGGAGGAAAATGAAAGCTGCCATGCCCACAGGGCAAAACCCAAGGTCCCTTTTGGCAAAGTAAAGCTCCCTCTCTTCCGTCTTTTCTATCACTTATTTATCTTAGAAAGTCCACAAAAAAAATACAAAAATCAACCATGCAGCAAACCCTTTTCTCTAACCCCCCCCCTTTATATTTTTGTGTGAGCATGATCTCACTATAGTTCTTATAGTATATAGCAGAGAAGATGTACTTGGTCTCTTCATTCTGGAGTTCAGGACATTGATAGCTGTAGGGTACACGTCTCTGAAGTCTTTTTCACTCTTTTTCACTCTCCATCTTTTGCCAGTAGGATCTCTGTGATTTCCACTTGTCAATGAGGGCCAGTCATGCAGAGGGGATGGGACCTGTGCATCAGAGGGAAAGAGAAACTTAAAGGGAGAAAGGGGGGGAAAAAACAAAACAAGTGTGTGCGTGTTGAAGGGGGGCGACTAGCTTTGACTGGACTCACTCATGCTTTGACATTGACGGCCCTGGGAGAGGAGAAGAGGACCAGCTACCCCAGAGGACCGTGGAGAGGGAGGGAGGAAGAGGAGGAGATAGGGGGGGGGGGGGGGGGGGGGGGGGGAACTGCCAGAGGCTGCTCTCGGCTTTGAAGCGGGGACTAGAAAGGGCTGAGGGCACTGTTAGCCCCCTTGAAGTGGGTTCAGCACTTGTCACTCTTTCGGGCATCGCCTAGAGCTGCGGACAGCTCCGCTCTTTCAGGATGAGGTCCCACAATGGACTCTGCAGCACGGATGCTCACCTTGATGTGGTGACTCGGATCAATAGTCCGACCAGTGAGCCACTGGCACCAGCATGTTGTGATGTTAAAAAGTAGCTGAAGTGCTTCTCAATGCCTGTGCGCCGCGCAAGTGAGAGGAAGCGGTTCCTGTCAAGATCATCTCAGCAGCACACTGCAGGCTATAAAGTACTGGGAAGCCACAATGGATCAAGCCATACAAAGCTGCTCTGAGAATGAAAGAAAAAAAACAAGAGACAAAAATAACTTTAAGTCTCATCTGTACACATTTAGAAGAACAACTTACTCCACACTTGTTTAAGGTCATAATCTACATGATATGTAAATAATAACATATTTCGTTGGACAACTGTCAGCAGAAACGGGCTCTGAACACGACATTATCTCTACCTCATATTGTTGTTGCCAAACATATGAGCAAATATTTGCCAATTTACACAGCCAGCAGTTATGGAGCAACATTTGCATTAATAAATGAATTACTTCACATTCAGGTTAGCCTCTGTTCCTCTAGCTTTTGTTACTCAATACAATCTTTCATTGAGCATTTCTGTTATCATCTTTCTGAAAGAACAACTGTGAGACTGGGGTGGGAGTTGAGCAACTAATTATAAGCTAATTTGAAACCACTAAAAATCAAAATCCTCATCAAATGATTGCAAATGGGTTCCCAGATTGCATTTCAGCCAACACATTTCTCGTCTTTTGCTTTCCACACTAACTGTTTACCTGCATTCAACTAAAAGCCTGCTCCAATGTAATGAGACAACACTATACGGACTACAAACGGAAACCAGAACCAGAATAAAATCTTTCCCTGTTGCATGCAGATTCTGCATTTAAATGTAAGAAAATATTCTAGCTCAGCAACATTGTTGGTACTGCATCTTAACTTGGTTTCATTCTAAAGTCTAGTGAAATAAGACTTAATACGGTTCTGGTTTCACTATAAGTCATGTTTCTGGCCAGCAGAGGAAGCTGGTCTCTTTTAAGATCTGTTTTGGTCTCTACTAACTCCTGCGGATTATGTCTGGCTCTTCAGCTGGTAAATCGCTCCACTGTCTCTCCCAGCCACAGTAACTAGCAAAGTTTTTGCCTTTGCATCTGCAAACAGCACTGATGAGAGCGGTGAGATTTTACCAAATCAGTAAAGTTGTGGTCTGTAAAACCAAAATAATGAGCTTAAAGACAAACTTCAGGGGAACTGCAGTGTCGGAACTCACTGTTTTCGGTCGTCACTCATGAGCATACAAGTCGTCCTGTGATATAGTACATATTATGTAATATTAAAACATTGATGACATGCTGCTTTAAATATTTGTTTACCCTGTGTTGTAATTAATTCATCATATATTTCTCTCTATAAAAACCTGTATCTTTGCTTTAGTACCCCAGCTCAATAAGTAGCCTGAAATACTCCTGCTCCCAAAGTACCCACTAAGTACTATTAGTATTTACTGCCTGTGTTTCCTCTGGCCCCTCTTTCGGCCTCTCCTTTCCCCAAAGATAGATTACATCCAAGACAGCCTATGACCGATGGATAGGGGGCACAATGCCTGAGCCTTTGGAGAAATATGTGCTTATGAAATCATAAATATTATCTCAAACACTAATTAGCATTAAGAGCACTGGTGATTTTATTTATCAACTTTAGCCACAATTAATAACCACAGCCTTGAGAAGAGCACGAGGCAGATAGGCAGGACATGTTTGCCGCGTCAAGGCCGTAAACCCATTACACACAGAGACTGATTGAGGCAGCCCACTGGGGGAATAAGTAATTGTGCCTGAGAAATTTTAATTGCCCTGAAATGCATTCTAAATTACACTACCTTGTTTTCAGACATAAGTAACATGGCTGAAGGGCTGGGATAATGGTGGAGTGCCGTGGGTCCAGTAATGGGCTGATAAACACCAGACGACCTTGCTTCTTTTTTTAATACAGATTTTACTCTGCGCTTCTTACAAAGCTCAGACTGAGTGTTCAGTGTTGAGGCCTCAAGAGCTAATGCTTAATGTGTAATGTTGCACACTGTTTTCTTGTTTGACAAATTTGGGAAATGCACTTATTTGCTTTGTTGCCGAGAGCTAGATGAGAAGATTGATACTGCTCTCGTGCTTGCCCTGTAAATATGAAGTAACAGCCAGGAGGCGGTTAGCTTAGCTTAGCATGGAGGACAGGAGGAAACAGCTAGCCTGACTGTTCATAGATAAGAAAATCCATCTACCAGCATCTCTAATGCTCAGCAATCAACACATGCAGTCGTGTTCGTTCAAGTCAAAACAAGTTGTAGTTTTCCTGTCTTTGTGGATCAAATGGATCAGAAATGTTGAATTAAAAAGTAAACAGATATGAGTGGTAGCCATCATTTCATCTAACTCTGAGCAATTAAGCAAATAAACTGTTTTCCCAAAATGTCCAACTATTTATTTTAACAGTAATCTGTAAACCACTCCAATAATCCACTAGCTGGAGACATTACCGCTCAGATGTGTATTGGACTGACAGATACTGAACATGGTTAAATGGAGGAGAGGAGATGGAGGGGATGAGTCAAGCACAGTTTGAGGATGAAGGGGGTGAGATATCAAGGGGATACGGGGCTAGTGATGGTGGTGGTGGGGCTACGGGCGGCAAGTGGTCTCATTGCTAATTATCTTTATTGTGCTTGGCTTGCAGTTTTTCTATGCAGGGCCTGTCGCTCACGCTTGTGTGGGAAGCACTGCAGAGCTCTCCTTAGTGGCCCCTGGCTAATAACCGCTGAAGGAATCATCACAAGGGCACAAGCCTGTTTTAATCCCTGTTGGATCCATCGCACAGCCAGGAATATGTGAACGTATACAAGGACCGATTCGACCACTACATGCTTGACAAGCAGTCAATTATTGGGATGAGTTTGTGGAGAAATAAACTGCAAGATGTACATCCAAAATGTACACTCTAGATATGCCTTAGGCCTGCAGGATTCCTGCCCGAGAGCAAAGCACGATCTTGAGGTTGGCAGAAACAGTCAGGGCCCAAAGGTGAGCCTCTGCCTCACCTGCTTCACACGCCAAACCTCCTACTCTCTGAGTCTCACCCTCACTGTGGGGGGGATTACTCGAGCCCTCTGCCTTGAAAAGTGAAGTGACCCACTGGGCAAAAATAAAAAAGCCTCTGACAGCTCCTATGCTGTAGGAGGCGATTGCTAGATGTTGTTTTCTTTGCGATCCATGACAAGCACCGTGTTGAATTACCTTTCATTCAAATGCTCACATGCACGCTCTTTGTCTGGCGCTCACAGTGGAGGACTCTGGGAGACTTTTGATGATTTATGTTTCCCAGAGATCTCACAACCCTCTTTTTACCCTGTGGTTGTTGCTGGGGTTTGCATCACCTCCAAATATTTGTATGAAATTCAAGAGGGGAAACCTATCAGATGGATGAAGATTGGACTGATGTGTTTGCAGAAAATCAGTAAACAACATTAATTTCATATGAATTAATAGGAAAGTAAAAAGTGGCATTCTCACATGGGTATTTCTTCAAGTCATGTTCTCATCAAGCTGATACACTTTGAGGTAAAAATAAGGATTTTAATCACATTCTTAAGCTGGTGACTCAAAGTCATTTGACAGCAAGAGCTCCTTCATGTCTTGTAAGAAAATGTACTGAGTAATTTGCCATTTAAAATTTTTTGAGAGACCTTATTCTGGTTGCGTGCCGAGCTACAGACGCTGATAGGGGAGCTAGCCTGCCAACTCTGCAGCAAAGACTTCTGTACTGTAAACTCCAACAGAATAACCCAAGAACCAGTTCATCTTTGTCGCTTCAGGGGAAAACAGACACCATAAGTAAAGCCAGATATAGTTTGAAAGCAGCTTGAGATACATACACAATCTTTAGCATTAAAAAAATGTCCACACGGATATTATTAATGAGTTTAACTTGGATAAATTATTCAAATCACCCTCAATGCCTCTCCCTCTGGCAAGTGAATCCACAACGTGGTCATAACTAAATGTTATCACTCTTCTAAATCTTTATTAGTCAGTTTTTCAGTGCAATCTGTCTTCAGAAAGTTGATCCACATTTTCTATAACTAATTGGACTATTGAGAGTCAATAGAAATGCAAAAAGTTGAATTTTTTCTTGTTAGACTGTGATATTAAGTCTAAATGATGCCTTGAAATAAAAGTGTACTTCAGTCATCATCAAAGTCTGTCTTAAAACACATCTGCGTTGAGACAATAACTTGAAACTTTCTTGTTTACACTTGTGGTTTAAAGGGTAAAAGAGGCATTTATGTGAATGAATGTGTCTTTAATTAACTGATTAGGGTCATATCTCATTCCCTTTATCACTCAACATCACACATATATATATATACATGTAGCACATACTTTACGCAGAATTTAGACTTGAATCTTTACACTAACAATATTTTCATGTGCTGGTTGGTAAATTAAATTTGAAGCAGAGAGCAACAGTGAAGAATTGGTCTCAGAAATGAGAAACACAGCTGCCTGCTGTGAACTGTCAAATCATCCAGATTGCTTGACTTTTTGAAGATCTTGCCACATGTGGACTTCTTTTTGAGACAAATAAAGGGGATCTCTGCTAAAGCTCTGTGGGGCGCCCACTTTGATACCCAACCCAACGCAGCTTACTGTGACAACACATTACAGGGGGTCTCTGTGAGGCTTATCTCTAATAAGGGATGAAACGGTGCTTCTGATGAAGCGGATGAATGCCAGGTTGATCTTTACACAACTGCTTCAAGATGGGCTGTTAATGATGATGTCTTAAGATGGTTGGAGAAGAAGTGTTAATTATGGATGTCTACTCATGGATCGGCTGCTTTTCGCTGATATTTTTTATTGTATTTATTTATGTATCCATGTTTTATGAAATCCTTAATTGATTTATCTATGAGAAACCAAATATAACAGTGTCAAATGTATGAGAAACACTCTCAGCCTACAGTCCTTTTTTGTAACGCAATTGTAAATATATTATTGCCGTCTTTGTGTCGTCTTGATTGACAAATACTTTATTATAAAAAAAAGGCAAAAGAAAGGTAATTGGAGAATATTTGTTTTCAAATAGAAACTGACTTTGGAAGTATATTTTGAAAAAAAATGGGGGAATAGAAATGATTTGATATTGAACATTTTGGGTCTCTAATCCAGGACTACAAGCAATGCATTATATATTTATATAAACAAATGTTCATATATGATCATACTGGTGGATCCAGCTTCCGGGTGAGCAACCCGTCCACGT
This sequence comes from Cyclopterus lumpus, assembly GCF_009769545.1. Taxonomy (NCBI): domain Eukaryota; kingdom Metazoa; phylum Chordata; class Actinopteri; order Perciformes; family Cyclopteridae; genus Cyclopterus; species Cyclopterus lumpus. The sequence goes on from NC_046966.1 coordinate 17,462,586, forward strand.
GGAGCATTAAACGTACATATTAACAGACAATAAAAGCAGAAGATTTATACATTTTTATTTTTGGGCAACCTGTGAGCTAGCTAGGTAACCAGACAATGTTGTTCATGAAATGTGAGCGTGCTAAAGCATTGACTAAAGAAAAGTAAGTTCACACTATTTTCACTAAAGGTAAACGTAAACAGCGGAAGCCAACGTTAACTTTAGATTTCATCCCAGTAGTGTTGTACCACCTAATTTTCTTTAATGAAATATAATTAACGCAGGTTTACCGACACAGTCGCAGTTTATGGGTAACGTGACACCTCGATGAAAAACTAATACAGTCCTGCAATAAATCTTCCATTTTGTGAAAATAATCATGTTAAATATTTGTTGAAGCTGTTTTAGAGAGTTGCTGCTTCAACCGTATGATACTTTTGGTGGTTTGTGTTACTGTTGAATTGTTTTGTGTTAAACCATGGGTTTAACACAAAAAAAACTTGCGGCCCGTGGGCCAATTGCGGCCCGCAGGACGATATTTTGTGGCCCCCTACTTGAAAGTGTTAGTGCGGCCCGCGCGTTTTTCTCAAAATCCGAAAGTAGTTTACGGTTACGCTTTCTCCAGCCGAAGTGCGTGCCATCCAGCCCCCCATAATTCGGCGTGTACGGCTTAAGTGCAGCGTTCGAGTTTTAAAGGATTGAAATCCGTGAAATGTCAAATGGCTCACGGACTTAGCTTTTCTTGTTGACGTCACACAGGAGCTGAATGTACTGAACAAGAAGTTACAAGGCCATGGGCAGCTTGTCAGCGCTGCTATGACAACGTCAGAGCATTCTCCACACAACTTGTGTTATGGAAAGCCCAGCTCTCTCAGACAAACCTCTGCCATTTCCCAGCATGCAACACACTAATAATAATAATATTAATAATACATCCTTTATTGATCCCCGTGGGTAAATTCTTCTACTACACACCAGGCTAAATCCTGTGAAACCTCCATCAAATGTACAGAGTGTGACAGCAATAAACACCTCGCTGCTCTTCACCCTGGTCCTGCGCCGCCATTCCAGCCAGGTTTCTTCCCCTATTCAGAGAACGGCGGAGAGAGGGAGGACACAAGGCAGCCAGCCCAGGTAGCCAGCGGACTCGGCCGTGTTGTGGCTGAGTGTCGGCTGACTGTTCCGGCTCGATGCAGCCAAATGTGAGCCAGCTTTGGCCCAGTTCATTTTTGCCATATCTGGCCCAGATGTAGATGTTACAGACACGGGCCTACTCTGGCTGAGACATGACAGCCGGGTGTATTGGCAACCAGTACTAAAACGGCTCTGGCCCGTTGATGGCTGCCGAATCTGGGCCGAATTTGACATTACAGAAACGGGCCTATTCTGGCTGGGACATGGCAGCCGGGTTTATCGGCAACCAGCACTGAAACCAAGGTTTCGGCAACAAAACCACTTATTTACTGTTGGTTTAGGAAAAGATTTCTGAGTCTTGTGACTTACGACACTAACGACTCACTTGACTAACAACTTAGTTACGCATGTTTACAGCACTGGTCTCCTGTGTTGGTTTGACCAATTCTCTCTGGCTTGTGTGGACTATCTCACACTTTACACTACATCAGCAGTATTGTCCGTCAAATACAGTGTTTCGCACAGGCGTTGACGGTGTCAGACATTATATACAGCCACGATATTCGATACATAAGGAGTGAGAACGGTTTGCAATACTATCGATAGATTTACCATTTATCTTTTGTTTATTGTGAGATCTCACAACTCTTTCTTGTCTCTGTTTCTACCAGGCTGCAACCTCCGGATTTTAAAAGTGAAGCCATGATGCTGGAGCTTCTACGGTGTGGTCTTGTTTGGCAGTTGTTCGAGTTTCAATTTAATTGACCTTTTTAACAGTATTGTTATTATATATAATTTATTATCTTATTTGATATTTATTGGACTGCTTTTGTTTGTGAAAACGTCCAAAATGCAAAATATTTATTTTAATAACTGTAATTCCAATGTGTTGTATTAACTCATTTGATCTAAATTGATTTTATAGACAGTGGATGTGTTCGAAAAACGTAACTGTTTTGATCTGTCGTTAAGACAGGTGTCTGTAAATGTACATTTTTCTGCTAGACTTTTCAAAAGTTACCGAGAAAGACACACTGTACTATCCGATAACACGTTATTGTAACCAGCAATAATGGTTGATGTGATTTGCGAGGCGTCAGTCAGCCAACGTTCGCCAGGTTAGATAGTCTAAAGTTATTTCAGGTACCAACGTCTCCCGTTATAGTACACGCCAACGTGTACTATAACGTTTTTTAAATACCTTCACCGTAGGCTAAGATATCTCTCGTCAGACACCCGTCCTGACCCGCTGGTTATGTTCATTTGTTAGGTACAGCAATGATGTTCGGGTCAATTTTACTTTAGCACAAGCAATTTATTCACATCAACGCAGCGCACACACATGCTGCTGTTTGTGTGAAGTTGAACTAGCCAGGTTACGTTACACGGCACATTGACCCGCTCAGTCGGGGAGGAGAGGACTTCCAACACGCCTGTCTGTCTGGAATGAAGTTCAGGAAGTAAAGAGTGAAGAGAGAAACTCACAACGCAGATCTTCGGTGGTTTAAACCCATTTGCTGTCCTTAAACCAAGTAAGCTAAGGTAAAGCTATTCTCTCTTTTATTAGCTTGCGTTAGCATTACTGTAACGAACATTACTCTCTAAAAGCTGTCTCGTTCTCTTAATGTTTAGTTTGTCTGCTAAACAAGTTGTCTTTTTCACCTGTTAGAGTTGTTGACGTCGGCACATGATTTCCCATCCAAATTACATTGCCAGAGTGCAATAATCCTGAAGTGACTGTTATCTGCGGTTAGCAACCATTAGCTTAAGTTCATGTTACCGAATAGGCTCAACACTGTAAACGTTAGCATGGTTGTGCTGGGCTCCACGTGGTGTCATCCATCCTGTTTCTTTAACAGGCAGTTTGACTCGTCCCTTTCTCTCTTTTCCTTGTGTGTGTGTGTGTGTGTGTGTGTGTGTGTGTGTGTCTCGTGGGCGTGGCTTCCGGCAACTGGCAATCATCTCGTCATCTCCCACCTGTCTCCAATCACATCATCAAGTCCTCCCTGTTAAAACACCCTGGCTTCCCTCTCTCCAGTTGCCAGATTATTGCACCATTTACAGTGGTACCTCGACTCTCGGCTTCACTAAGAAACGTACTTTGCTTGTTACTTGTGATTTCCTACTAACCCCTGTGCCCAGGAATCCCGTACCTGCACTTCCGCTCAGCCGCCGCCACCTCACCACCCCATATACGCTCTGCCGGTTCTATACAATAAACTATTTACCTCCACCCAACCTTGCCTCCCCGTGTCGGAGCTTGGGTCCAGCACAACCTAACCCTCACACAGTTGTCGCCACTTGCACAGTTAGGACAATGGGCGCGTGCCCAAGTGCGGCGGGAGTTCCCAGCTCCTCTGGGGCCCCAGAGCCTGGCTCTGGGGACCGGCGTGTCAGAGCCCGGGACTCCCGCGGGCTCTCTCACGCGCGCAGCAGTAGAGAGAGGGTGTAGGGGCGGTCCCTCTCCAACAAGCCTGGCAGAACAACACTGGTGTAATGTCCGCTGGTGGTGAAAAAGAAAGTTGAGCACACATCAATGGTAAGTGATTTGATCATCGTCTTAATGCCAACACACTATTAATATCTCATTATTTAAATATCTACTGGTACAAAGGGAACATATACACATCCTCTTGTTCTTCACACAATCTAACCGTTACAATATTACATTACATTTAGGCTAAATGTACATGTACTATACAATACTTAAGTGCTACCTTGAATAGGTAGCACTTACATGCCGTAGTAGCACTTAAATGTCCCTTACCGATAGCACTTTGTTGTTTAGCACTTTAGTAGCACTTAAACGGCACTTACGGATAGTACTCTGTAGTTTAACGTTATTGAAGAAATTGTACTTGCTTGATTCTTGTTGTTCTGAGTTTGGACTCATGGTTTAATGCACTTATTGTAAGTCGCTTTGGATAAAAGCGTCAGCTAAATGACATGTAATGTAATGTACTATGTAAATGCTGACGTCATCTGTGAGGTGTGGGGGAGGAGCTACATATTATTTATTTATTTTTGTCACAGAATCAACTGATCAAGTAATCAAAGACTCAAATAACTTTCTATGGAAACATTGACACATATAACACCTATATCAGATGGCTATGTTCACCAAGCCTGTGTCACATTCGGTGAGTTTTGGAGTACCCCAAATATACGCCCCAAAGATCTAAATTAAAAATCATATAGGAATAATAATAATCCTTGGAATTTCAATTGGCTCTAATAATAATGGAATGCGTGGAGGTGAATACCGGCCCACCTCCATCACCAACTGGCACTCCCTCTGACATCGCCGGCCCCGACTATATTCTATGCTTCACAGAACACGTTAAATGTACTCTAATGCTATGTTCACACCAAACGTGTTGCGAGAAAATAGAGAAAAAATCGCCCAACGCCGAATGTTCGTTCATGTTCTGAAGAACCCGTTTTTTTTTAATCAGACTCTACCTCCAGCGGCCCCCAGGTAAATTGAGTTTGAGACCCCTGTATTAAACTGACTGGAGTTGCTATTATTTTGTCCACAGCATTTATATCAATGAGGACAGGCTAGAATACAGGAGCACCCGTTTCCTGAAGTATAGGTCAACAGCACCACAGACTAAGTTAAGTCCTTGAAAGTGCTCTGTAAAGTAATTTAAACTTTGTGACTTTATTGTAGGGCTATTATGTTATACTGCATTAGTGTGTGTATATATATATATATATATATATATATATATATATATATATATACACACACACATAAACTGTACATTGCAGTTTTTGAGGATATATAATATCTGAATTCCATTTCAGTGAGATTGTTTCAAGGTCCTGATATTTTGCATGCTGGTTAACTGAAATTGTTTACTGGGATATTTGAAAAGAATAGAGCTATGTTAATTTTATTAGTCAATATCTTACAGAAAACGGTCTATTAACAATAATAACGTTATAGTCCCTTTTAATTCATTATTCAATGTCAAATATTACATAGTGTATGTGCAAGCACGTTGCTATAAATGTTGAATATATTTAACAAATAAACTGGCAGTTTATACACACTATCTTAAGATTTCCCGTAAACTCAAAGTAGAACATAAAAAGGAAAAGGGCCTTAAAACAGTCTCTGCCATGACAACTTATTTCATGTTAAGCTGAAACAAGGACCAAATGGACAATAAACGCTGCTGATGATCTCGCTGTCAGAGCCTGCCATTTCATATGTAACAGATCAAATTATGAGAGACCTTGTAGTGCAGTGCCGAGGCTCAGCATGGGATTAGGGGGCAACTATCTCAAGGCTGTGCTTCTCAGATAACCGCACCTAAAGCAACCTTTTCAACACACAATTACCCGTCCGCTCCATCCCCCAATCCCCTTCACCACCTCCCTTTTGAATTTCATCAGGGGCTTAATTAGTATACAAATAAAACTTCCCTTATCTCCCTCTCGCCCTAATTGGCCTGTCTTTAGCTATGCCTGGTGAGCGTGTGTTAGTCTGTGAGAGAGCTGGGACCAGTGTAATTAGGGTGACCGTGTTCACCTTTCCTCTCAGACGCACGGGTGCTCAGGCAGCCCATGGGGAAGGTGGGGCTCTACATTGTGCTGTATGCTCACATCTATGTGTGTGTCTTGAGTTTTAGGGTATGTGTGTTGGTCTGGGGGTGTTGAGGGGTGGGGGGTGTTGCGCTCAGGATTATTGCTCTGCAATCATTCTTGGACCATCCCAAAGGTGTTCTCATGAGCCAGGAGGGCTTTGGGTGCTGCTGGTTCCCACTGAATGGACAGGGCATCTTACTTTTTTCATTCTCTCTCTTCTCTCTGTCCCCACCCCCCTTGCCCCCCCCCCCCCCCTCCTCCACAACTAAAGTGTTTATCGATTATCTCGTCTCGCTCTTCAACAACTTAATATTGGGTGACAGTGCACTGTGTTCTCACCGTAATTAGAGTTCAGCTCCGAGGTGGGGGTGTACGGTTGTGGGGGGCAATTAGAACCCTTTGTTATTAAACTTGATTCATCTTGCTTCTGCTCGGCTCTGCCCTGCTCCACTCTGGTCTCCACTGCTCTCGGATGCTTACCAAGGGTATCGGGCCATCCAGCCTCCTGAAATTGGCTAACCCGCAAATTATCATGTTTGCTGCTAGACTTCCCCCATTTGCCCCCTCCACCCTGAACCCTTCCTCCCAGGTCTCCTCTCCTCGCGATGCCAATAAAACACAGTAATAACTGTAAAGATCCCCAGTCAGATCCACTCCGATGCCTAAACTTACAATCACAACAGAAGTCCACAAGAGCCACTGAGGATACATCCTTTACTGTATGGCTGCCCCCAATGTTTGATCAACGTGTTTAATGTTTGATGGTGTTACTTTATAACTACACTGTTTTTATTTCCAGTCTCATTAATTTTATACCATTCAAATGTCGATGCTGTAATTTGCACATATGCCAAGGGTGTTGTGTTTTTTTGTTTGGTTTGTTTGTTAGTTCGCGGGAATTGGAAAAATCTATCAACAGATATCAACGAGATTTGGATGAAGGTTAGGCCATGAGCCAGGGAAGAAGTGATTTGTTTTTGTAACTGCATCCAAATGCAGTTACTGAACCAGGAATGTTGCCAAAGGATGGGATTATTGTAACATCTTTGTTATTTGATATATATATATATATATATATATATATATATATATATATATATATATATATATATAATGTGTGTGTTAATTAGCTGTTAGCTCTGTGTTAGGCAGCATTGACCGCCAGTACTTAAGCATTTTAACAAAGAAATACATATTATTTGATTCCTCTTCATTTGAATTGTGTGTGTTCTGAAAATAACCATTATAGAGTAAAATGATAACATTTAGAATTTGACGAATATACTGTGTATACAGTTACTCTTCATGCTTCAAAATTACACTGTGCCCACCCAGCCCTAAGTCGAGTGTGACCTCAAAATCATCTTGTGTGCACAGTAATCGACCATTTTGGCTCAAACAGACATCTGGGCAGCACACACTGCTGATGATTTCAGTTTTAAGAATGTGGTGTAGTCCTGGCAAGTGTTGAGGCCTTTTTACTGAATTATGCTGTTTTAACTGCTTTATTTGTAATACTACTTCTTCGCTTTAGGAAATGGTTTACCATTGAGTCGTGTCCATGAAAAATAACGTTAGTAGCATTAGGAAATGTTTTTGTTGGCGCTGGGGTGTCACTTTGAGCAACAATTTAGCAAAAATAGTGAACTTCCTTCTACCACCACCAATAAAACTGTCAACTTTGTGCTCTCTATTCCTTCGCTACACCAAACATTGTTAGTTTGAAGAGGTGATGCGAGTTGACAATATTCTTCCTCCTCTCCCTTCCTCCGCCCATTTTTTGTCTCCTCCAGAGTCTCCAGGAGCTTGATAAGGAGCTTATGGGGAAAAAGGAGGAAGATCAATCCTGGTGTCAGCAGCTCAGCGCACATCTCTCCCAGTAACGGCAGGACAAGTGTCAGCTGGAGGAGAGGCAGCCGCCATGCAGAGAGAGAGAGAGAACGAGAGGGGTGAGGGGATGCTGGTGGTTGGGGGGAGGATGAGAAAGAGAGCCCTCTGCATGGCAGCCAAGCGAGTGAGCAAGCGAGCGGCCCAGCCCAAGGGAGTGCACCTCCAGTAGACAAAAGATCAATTCTCTCCATTTCACTCTCGGCTCCTGATAACAAGCAAAAGTTCAGCAAGCCCAGGAGCTGTCTTGCCTTTGAAATGTGCATTCTGGTGTGCTACACACTTGCAGCTGCACAATTAAACTCTCATACAAATGGCATACACACAAACACCATCACACTCATCTGTTTAAAAGAGAAGTATGTAGAATTTAGAGGTTTCTATTGGCAGACATGGAATGTAATATACAGCAAGCAGCGATGTACGGGCCCTCGCACCTTTGCGCACGTCGGGGGTACTGGCTGGACGCCGGCTCACGCATCCGAGAATGTCTGCGACCTTTTCAAACAGTCCACCTCTTCCTGTATCCATCGTATGGCACTAGACAACATGTATTAACATGCTTTATACTGCTCTATAACAAGTAGAGACAACATCATGTAGATGACATGTAAATCGGATGCTGTTTGTCACACAACACTGACTTCCAGTTGCCAGTAGGTGGCGCTATGACTGAGTGAAAATTGGCTTGTCAACATACTCGGACTGGGATTCGGCCAAGTCCAGTGGATTTACATGAGCTTCAGATTGTACTCAATTGGATCAATGCCGCTACGACAGGCACCGATGACCTTTCGACCACAGTTCCTAGCGGCCGCAGCCACAATAGAGGCTTTGAACATGGTCCACTCGGATTCCATGTCCCCAACCTCCATCGGGATGTGTGAGAAGTTCTTCCGGAGGCCGTGGTTGAAGACCTTCTGGACAGGATCCTCCGACAGACGTTCCCAGTTTACCCACTACATGTTTGGGCTTGCCAGGTCTCTCCAGCCGGCTCTCCTGCCATCTGATCCAACTCACCACCAGGTGGTGATCAGGTGACAGCTCTGCTCGGTTTCTCTGTCATTGCCCACGTGACCATTGAAGTCTCTCAGGAGAACTATGGAGTCGGCAGGAGGCGCCCTTTCCAGGACTTTCCCATCGACTCCAAGAAGGCCGGATACTGCTGTTTGGTGCATAAGCACAAACAAAAGCTAGAGCCTTACTTCCCGCAGGCACAGGGAGGCAACCATCTTATTCTTCGGGGAAAACTTCAACAGGGCGGTGCTTAGCCGAGGGCTCGTGAGTATCTCGACTCCCCCCTGGGCAACTCCAGAATTAACCGATAAAGGAATCAAAGAATCAAATAACTGTTACTATGGAAACGTTCATCTGTGAGGTGTGGGGGAGGAGCTACATTTATTTATTTTTTGTCGGTCATTGGGGGCGATGGGTGTGGCCGAAAAAACCCTGTACGGGGTACTATGGAGCAATTATTAATACCCAAATGCCAGACCAGAAAAGGATTTACCATGTCCCAAACCATAGGATGTCAAATCCAGTATGCCAGAAATACCATTATGTCCTACTGCCTCTGGTTGCATTTTGCAGTGTGAAAGCCAGCGTTCTTTTCTGGCTATTCTGACCCACTGTCCTCTGCGCAGCAGATATATGAGCAAGGGGGTCAAAGTTCAAAGTGCCACGTTATGAGGAAGTAGTATGTTCCATTTGAATGCATACTACATGGAACAGTACATACTTTGTGGGAGCAACTGTTTCTCACTGCTCACTGTGAAATGTGGCGGACTGTCATCAGTGCGTGTTTGCGGCGATGTCGGCAACCCAACCCAACTGACTTGAAACCCCTTCCCCCGTCTTGTTTACCATGCTTTTACCTTTTTTTAGCCTTGTCGTTATCATTGATATTTTTACATTCAATTTCTGAGTTCTTCATAGATAAACAAGAAAATGACAGGGGCACCAATGGATACTGTGACTCATCTACTTTCAGGCAGCAGCCCTAGTAAAGTCCATGATGGAATAACAATGTGTAAAACAGAGTTTCATTGAAATTAGTGATCAGACCATCAAATTATGGTTTGTGGATTCAGATCCTCGAGCGGAGTCGGGGGTGTGCTTCCCTGGAAGGAAATTAAGAGGCTGGATCTATAAAGAAGGTTATACTGTTGTAACCAATTGTGTTAGCTTGTTCTAGCAGGGGTTGACATTAACTAATCTATATAATGGGCCATTCTAAATAATGAGTATACTTTTGGTACTTTAAAGTATACATAAAGTATATATAATACTTTTGCACTTTCACTTACTAGGTATTTTTACACTGCTAAATAATTGAACAATAAAAATATTGGTCATATAAATTTGTGATTAGTCATATCCACAAAGCATGTTAAATGACGGGGTCCATGTTTTCAAGTCGGGTTTAAATTTATCGACATCAACATTTCCCTTTCCAAAGACAAACAAGGGCTGGATGCTGCGGAGGAAATGCACCCAGAGAGAGCCAGCCAGCCTTTTGGAAGTAAAAAAAATAGATTCATTTTGAAACTGGTGGGACAAAATAGACTCTGGCTGGCAACCACAGTCTTATTAAATAATGGGAACACTGGTTCTGAGGTCATAGATACTGTTTCCTTGATCTGCAGCAACTAACAATTCAGATATGTTATATATCCTATCTGCAGTGAAAACAGCTTCCCTCAGTTGGCACGTGGTTCAGGATAATAACATGGACAGTAAGAGAAAACAGCCCTAGACAGGAAGCTATTGCATTATGTCAGAATCAAAACATAATTTGTAAAGGCGTGCTGTGCCAATGGTGTGTGGTTTTGATCATGATTGCGGGTAACATTGTTATTGGCAAAAGGCCATGGTCAGTCAAACAAGAAACATGCATCTTGAAGAGCTTAATTTTGTTTTTCCCCCAGACGCAAGTGTTATTGATAACGTTCTCATTTTGGGGAGTTTATGGAATATATTGTTTACTTCCTGTTGTGCTGGTACTCAAGTCACAGCACTTGTTTTGTTAGAGTTCCCTCAAAACCACATGTTTGTAGGTGAGCCCTAACATGTTCCTCATTAAAAGTACTTTTTCAGACTTGAATTATTGAAATAAATGTGGGATGAGAAGTCACATTCTTTGTCAAACACTGACACATACACAAACTTTAAAAACTGCACTTCACAGTCCGGGAATCTAAACCTTTTTTACCATTTTTATTTTTTTACCAGTTCCCATAAAACTTATATTGATTTAGGTCAAGTGAAAAGAACTTCTGAAATATATTGCCACGATTCTATTACTTCAAGACAAACACCAACTTTCTTGCGAAACCGTCTCTTATTTCTCTGTTTGGTCTTACTTGATGAGTGGGCATTGTCTATTTTGATCGTTAATCTGTTTATGACGGTCTAGAAATCTTTGCTGAATTCCAAAGAGGCTGATGGTGTGTGACAGTTCTCTAGCTGGTTCTGTTTAAGGCGGACACAAACAGAGCAGTTGTGTGGAGGTTAGAGCCTTGCATCTTCTCATCAGTGAAACCCAGAAAACGGGTCACTTTCTGGCCATATTCAGGACAGGCACTGACCCTCCTGTACCACAGTGGGCTCTTTACACAGGTGCTGCTGGCCTTCTATTCAGCACATGTTGATCGAGTTTGAAATTAGATTTATTTACATCCCCCCCCCCTTACAGTCCTCCTTCATTTGGAGTCCAAATGTCATAACAGTGTCTGTGTAATGTACCCAATGATTAGGTTTCTCTCTGGGACCCATATCCATGGCTTCCAGCAGATGGCCCACAGCTCTTTGTATATGGAGATTTATTCACTGGGAATGTTTACAGATATCGTCATTACATGGACATCCATAGCTAAAGAGGCAGTAATTGCGGCAAAAGCTGTCATCCAGTCAGTGTTGTTTTTGTCATGTTCTGGCTGAAAGAAACAACTTGCAGAGAGGGACAGCCAGTATCACACAATTGACCTTTTACATGATTTTCAATTACTGGAGAGAGGAGAGAATCGGAGGGGTCCCTGTAGTGCAGCTGTCTCTCCAGAACATCTGCCCATCGAACGTGGCAGCATCTCCTCTTTCTCCCCGTGAGTTTGCCTGCCCTGCGCAGGATGGGCAGGTGTGTGCTGGGCCAGGCCCCTCTGTCATTAAGCGGCCCAGCTGTGCTGTCACGTCTGGCATAGAGGCGGGTGTCATCCATGACCCTGTCTCAGCCCCCTCGGAGGGGCATACACAGACCTTGACAGGGCAGCTGAGGGTAAAGCCATGCATGGAATATCTATGAAGGACGACCGTGTCGTCCCCTCCTTGCACCCTGGTGGGCGCCACCGCCGCATGCTTGCCTACCCTCCTGCCAGAGTGCAGGATGGGCCCTCATCAGCCATGTCAGTCAATAAAAAGAGAGAACATCACATCTCCCCTCCTGCTGGGTCCTGTGTGTCTTTTCAAATGAGAGAAGGACAGAGTGCTGATAGACATTTTCACTGAGGCAGTACAAATATTATTCACTAACAATGATTTTGACTAGTTTTATTCGAAAATGGGCTACACAGTTCGTACATCTTTAAACCTACTAATTGGAATTCTAAAAAGAATCAGGGCTCACCAGAATGGGTAAAATCTGGAATGAAAAACACTTTACTATCACTATTTAAATTGTGACTGTACAGTATGTTCTTGGTTTTTGTGTCGATATTTTCACTCCAAACATTTCTGGTAAATAAATGCCTCTGATAAAACATAGGTATGGGAAGGCATGCAAGTTGAACAGTTGAGGGTATAAATTAATATCAGCCAGTGTTGGCAACTAATTAGAGAAATGTGTGAAGGTGGCAGTAAAAAGACACAAGCACTGCTCCTGCTGATGAACTGATACCGCCTGGTGAACGTTGCCTTGGAAACTCGCCCCTAGTTGTGCAACCCAAGCGCTCTGACAGATTTCAATCAAACTTCGATCAAGTGCCTTTTCTGGTGGAGGTAACATCTTCGAACATAATGTCCGCAGGAAGAATGTAGAAATAAAAACATGCCTTGAAACAGCTGTTTGCTACTTAGTAATTTATGAAGAGCTGTTTCTGTGCCTATCGACAGCTCTGAACATGGCAATGGCTTAGCCGGTGGCTCGCAGCTAACAGTGCTAAGGTGCTAACAGTGTGTGTCCTGTAGCAGGAGTGTAGGAGGAGAATTTATGTTTTTTTTTTTCCTGAAGGCTCCTCTTTCATTTGTTGACAGCTCAGTAATTCATGATATTGTTAAGCGTCAGCGCCACATTTCATGTATACTTCAGGTACCTGCTTTTGCTGTGACAAATATGTTGCTAATGATAGAGATACGCACATTCTTCAAACTCTGCTCTTTATTCAGTTCTACATGTGCCATGGAAGAAACTAGCAAGACTTGGTCTTGGAGTTGATAGCCCAGCAGTTCTGCATGCATTTGAATGGAAGGACCTGCTTCACCTCCGGTCATTGTATTTATTTACTCCATATTTGCCTTAGGTGCTGATTCAGCTGCAGAATGTTAATTCCACTCAATACCTTCATGGTTCATGAAGCCAGAGGAAGGCACAGATATTCATCGGAGGAAGAGCAATACAAGAGATTGCGGAAAACAGAGTGAGATTGAGAGAGACGCTGCTGAATACAGTGGTCAGCAAACACAAGTGGAGAAATCTACCCATTAAGTGGACATCAGTGGTTTAGTCCAGTGTAGATCGTGGGAGTCTTACAGCAGTTGTTGCTGCACACACAGATGTTGTCATCAATAGCTACGGTCGGAGCAGGTAAACAGATGGGTTGGAAATCAGTAACTGATGGTTGGAAAAAGAAGACGTGCATTTTTATTTAGACTGGCCATGTTGCATAGTCACAGCGGTGCCAAAAACTGGGGGAAATTTGTGGACAAAGGACATTTCATATGCCTAACCTGAAAAGCAGACATGTTTTGTGTTGCATTATACAGTATCGAGGCAATATATAACATAGAAATAAAATGTTGTTCAATTTGGCTACTTATTGGTTGATGTCAATGCATTACTTCTATAAACAGCTTTGAGGGTCCACTGGTGATGTAAATATCAAGTCAAGTGTTTCTCTGTTTCATTGAGCATCCCTAAATGCCTTGTGTCCCGTCATATTTTAGAAGGAGTTGTGACGTTATTGACTATTGATTGTTCTTCTTAAGAAAGGCTAATAATTAATTTTACACATATACTGTAGTCTCATCTGTCATGCATTTCAAAAATAAAAACCCTCAAGTACATATTGCTTTCGCTAATCCACACTGAATCTGTGTTTGACCAGCAAGAGATCAAACATGTGATGTTGTTTGGTCATTCTTGAGTTATTGAATTTACGGTGTCAGTTATTCCCAGCTTCACCTAGTGCATTCACACACGTCTGGTGTTATTGGCAGCACGCCTTCATCCACCGACACCTCCAGCGTCCCTGGTGGCCTTTGTCACAGAAGAAAGAGAATGATCAATATACCAGTTAAACTAGACTTTCAAAGCTGATCGTAGGGCCTCGTTTCTGGGCCATCTTCTTTAATGAATTGTCTCTTCATTCCACACAAGTTTTTAAACATCAAACAATAAATCGGCCAGGGCACAGTAAAATATTTAGATCGTATGACTGTGTTTTGAAAATGTAGAGGGCAAAAACTCTAGTGGTTTGGATGCTGATACATTCTGAACACTTTAATCCACCAGAGTGTTCCTTTTATCTGCCTGGGTTTCTCAAAAGAGGGGAAAAGGCTCAAGAATGTTCTCAAAGATCCAGAAACACTTTTCTAAAAGTACCTTCAATTGCTCTTTTCTAACACAGCGATTTTCAGTGTTCTTGTACAAGGCACACCTTTAAAAAAATACATCCATGGCACACAAAATTATAGATTTTCTGAGATCAATCCTTCAGTTATTGTTAATCTCAAATGACAGTGGGTACGGGTCCTGTTCCGGAGAAAAGAAATATTGTGAATGTATTGTTGAACTACATAGTCTTAATTAACCATAATTCTGCCATTTGTACATAAAATCTCACGTTGAAATGTGCTTTGTTACAACATAGCAGTGCGACATAACAAAGGTGGAAAGCATTTGTTTTATAACGTTAGCAGTTTATTCGTCATTCCCACCCCAAAACAACTCCTGAAACAAACCCTAAAACACACACACACACACACAACAATCTGTTGTATGTTGGTGGAAATTTGTTTTGACAAAATATCTTTATTCTGTCATGAAAGGTCCCACAAAAGAAAAAGACTCGAGTGGGAGGATGCTGGTAGAGTTATCTAAAAAATCTTTCAATATTGACAGGTTGTGTTCACAGATCAAAAAGTGTCTGAAAATACATTATTCTGGAGAAACATTTCATATGACTCAGTGAGTTTGAGCAGAACTATATATTTCAGTCAGTGCATTGTGTGTATTTAATTTCTATAGGTTTAGTGAAATCTTTTTTTTTGTCTGTCAAAGTCACATCAAGGTTCATCAGCGCCTTGGTCTGACCCCTTGTGGAGCCACTTCCTAATGTAGTAATAAATTGTACTGTGTGGATGCATGTCTTTGCATGCTGGTGCGTGCTTGCGTGTGTTTGGCTGGCGTGACAGCCTGGCCTTGACGTTAAACATCTGTTGGGTGATTCATACGGCTGCGGATGTGGAGTGACACCAAGGCACATCTGCCGAGGTGCAGGCGATCCCTGCAACCTGCCCCTTGAAAGGCCCCTGCCTCTCCACCCAAACCCCTTTTCTGTTGATTGCGTCATTTTCCCTCCTCTCCACCACTGCTGGTTCATAAAAGTGACATCCTGCTTTTCCCCCCAGTTGTGCAGGCTGGAGAGCAGCAGATGCACCGCCTTGGGGAGATTTAGAAATGGCAAACACAATGAAACTCATGCACCTGGGAAAAAAAAAGTAATCCCAGATAAACCTAATTGTGTCCTTTTTTGCCATTGCAGAACTGCAATGTCTTTATGCAGTGTAAGCTATAAAGGACAAAATGAGTGCAAACATTTTTTTTACAAATTCATTTATTAGTCAATCACCATTAAATATATCGCCATCAATTTTAATAATCTTGTAATTGAGTAAGTCTATTTATTTGTTCAAGCCACCTAAATGTGAGGATTTGCTGCTTTTCTCTGTTTCAGATTATTATAAATTTCATATTCAAATTTCATAAGACATAAACAAGCAATTTCACACTTGTTATGGTTAATGACTTTTTTCAAACATTTTGTAGACTAAACAATGGAGAAATTAATACGAAAAAAAAGATAAATAAAGAAAATATTTTTTTGGTGACATGCCTATTTTATTTGTGGCACAACATAATTATCATGAGAATGTGTGGTATACTGATACACCTACGATAAATTCATTTCACTGAGTGGAAAGATTGAGAAATCATTAGAGTTTTAGTGACAGCTGCTTCTCTTCACTACTGTGCAGGCCATTGTAATCACTTGAATGAATACAGCTTGACTAATTAAGGTTATGCAGTTGGCTGGCTCTCTCCAAACAAGGCCCAAGCAATGTGGACTGTGTTGCAGCACTGGCAGCCCCCGTATCGTACAGTGCACATGAGAGCCGCGTCGATATACTGTTCAGTCTGACATGTCAGTTGGAAAGTGCTAGAAAGATCAGTCAGTCTACCACTTGATTTTCAACATCAGTCATGTTTCCACTTAGCTAAAGATATATCATTTGGTTGTGGAATAATAAGTTCAAAAATTGATTTACTGTATTCCATAGCTGTGCTGCTCTCAGCCCTGCGGTTACCATGACGAAAACCCTGAGGAATATGACTGTAACAAATGAAACAGAAATAGCTGATTACCGACAAACACAGCCAGTGCAGATGATGATGACTGAAATGCCTCGGATAGCCGTTCTTGAGCTCGCTCTGCATGTTTGGCACAGATAGAGTCCAAGGACACGCAAGGCCTTTGATCCTGTCTCTGGGGCGTCCCAGATGTTCCTGCGCAGGGCAATGTCAAGTCTGGTTTATTTGCAGAGGTAATGCCCAGCCATTATACGTACAACCTATCCATCAAACAAAAAGGAACTTTTCAGGAAGGCTTCATTTTTTTCATTTTTTTTTTTGCACGACTACGCAATTGAGGTTTGTCAGTGAAGGGAGTCTTGATAGACCATAACCACATCTTCAGCTACACGTGCTTTGATAGACCTAGAGCACGATGTTTAGTCGGGGCACACATGGGACATTTCCTCTCTGAGTTAATGCAGATGTCTGATGATATTAGCCATCATTTGAAGTAAAACTAAATGTAATATTTAATTTCCATAGATGTCGTTGAAGTAGAAGTTGTCCTTCCTAAAATCCCTGAATAATATTTATCACGAGGAACTCATTTAAGTGCACTTTGACTGACTGAACATCTCTGAAAAGAGTCTCAACCAGTAGGTGGCAGTATGATACCTGAATCTATAACTTCTCAAATCAAGACTCAAGACTCAATTATTACTAAGAATAAGCACCATGACAATTTCAATTGCCAACTTGAAATGCACAATATAATCTACTAAATGTATTATATACGACGTGGTACATTTAACCATTATTATTATTATTATTATTATTATTATTATTATTATGTACTCCTATTAAAGATACAGTATTTCAATTCAAAGTCTGATTTTGTCACAGCATTGATAAAAGCAAGCATCCACGTTTTTCCATCCACAAATATCTGATATTTTACAGAGCAGTGAACTTTAACAATATATTTAATAAGCAAAAGGAAAAAACATGTGATATAAAATAAAGAAAAATGTAGCATCCGACTAAAAGATCAACCTGAACTTTAGGATTCATTGATTAAACTCTGAACGGATGGCTCCAGAGTTTTTCCTCTGACTAAAATAAGTGCTCTGCTAAAAAAAAACAGATATCCTTAGGCTTAATAGCTTGTCTTTTAAAATATAGCTTAATGAGATACTTATAGTTTATGATACTCAGAATATTTTTTTTTATTTAGCCTCGAATTGTGGGGGATTTTCTAAAAGTATATTAACTCAGTACATTATACAAAATTCTTCTAAATAGACACATTCCTCATAGGGGAATTTTCTTTCGCTTCCCCTTTTGTAGTATAGACCTGCTCCCTGATCTTAAACCATCTTCCTCCTATCGATTTGAATAAAGCTATTGGCAGTTCACCTGCATTTTCAACGTCTTCTTCTGCTTTGTAAACCTAATGCAGAATTCACACTTATGTCTGACATGGTAAATGCGTTCTTGTCAAATTGAGGGTATCACTCTTCCAACTGGCAAGGCGAAGGCATACGGAGCTCCTGTAAATGCATATGTGACACTATTTCCAGTCCAACTATAACTTCAATCCCCACTGAAAGCAATTAAAAGGTAGCTGAAATCCAGAGGACCTAATGGGTTAATTTCTGGGCTTGTTGCTTCAGCAATCCTCACCACAATGCATTTTCTTTGTTTGTTTAGCAACTGAGCTCGAGACGGACTTTTCTCCTAACTCTTGTCACAAAGTGATACAACTTCGTGGCCGCACTGAAAACAACAGGCGTCCCAGAATCAGATGGTATGAGAGGACACTGAATATTTTTGTAGCTCATTAAGTCGAAATGCATTTCCTACAGATAAAAAAAAAAAGAAGAAAAAAAAAAAAGGCGGCTGCACAATCTGCTACATTCACTGCCTCTGCTCAGAATTAGAGATTTATTTTCTAAGGAGAAAAAAAAAAAAATCAATTAGTGCTAAATTTATTCATGGATTTCTGCGATCAATGCGAGTCCACTCAGAGGGGCTCAGTGGGACCCAGTTCACCCCAGTTAATGTGTTTGAAGGGGAATTACCATTGATGTTGTTTTCCCTTCCTCTCAGGTCAGAGAGCATCTCGGAGCTGTCACGGCCAGCCTGCCACACAGGACGAACTTCCCTCCAGTCCTCATCGTTACCAACGAGGCTCCGAGACAGCAGAGCGGACGGAGTGGAGTGGCGGTGGAAGGAAGGGAAAGACAATCAGGTTGGTAGGCCGTGCTGAATCCAACTACCCACTGTCAGGGAGTCTCAGGCTAATTGTGACTCCAATCAAGGCTGGGAATACTGCCTATTGATTTACCCCACTAAACACACACTATAAACAAATACAGAGGGAATACATTATGTGTAAATTCACTTACAAATGGCTTTCACGTCCACAGAATATTCATATAATCTCCAGTAGAGCTCCGTGTACTCCTATTACATCGGTCTGCTCGGTGAAGAAAAACGCCGCTCCTCACTTTCTCTTAATTTGCTGCGAACACTGCAATATTAATTCACATGACCTTTCGTGACTTCTTGATTGTTTTCATAATTCTTGCATACTTCATCATGCCGCTCCGAAAATACATGCAGTGTGATCTTCTGAAATGTTCCTTCAAGGATATTCTTTTCGCTCTTCGTATTGATTTCAAACAGTTCCTGCACACAGGCTATATTTCAGGTCAATTAGACATATTTGGGCATTTGCAAATAATTTTTTTCTTTCAGATCCTGGGGCTCTAAAACTGCACTTTTGGCCCTAACAGCACTGCTCAGATTCTCAGTGGAGCTTGACATTTTGATCCGCAACAGAGACTAAATGATAACAGTTTCCTTGTAAATACTGTTGCCTGCGGGAAGGGTTTAAATAGACTAAGAAGGACTTTTCACTCACTCACTTGTTTATATTCACAACTCATCTAAATATGATGACAACGATGACAGTATATAGTGTGAGGCTGCAGAGTATTTCGAGGGGAGACCCACAATTTAGAACATTTTCTAAATTCCCCGGCTTTTATACTTACAAATTATGTAATTATGACCATTTCCCAGAAAGAGAGCAAATAGGTTTTGATTGTTCGGTTCGGACTTTCTTCACAAGATAACATAATTCCACTCTTTGTTTTGTTTTGTCTTTAAAGAGAATATCTTTAAAGGTTTTTTTAGTTCATGTATGAAAGAACAAGCTGCCTTTGTTTGAAGTGTTTGGTCTTGGCATCTGTGATCACTCTAATTAGGGCTCTCCTCTCGCTGAGTGCAAAAACACGTCAATTCATTTATTTTTATTTCAAACATATCATTGACTGCTGTCTGAGCTCGCATCCACATCTAAGAGAAAGTATTTATTTGAACCTAACAAACGGCCCTCACAATTTTCAATATAAATGGAGGAGGAATTGATTAGCCAGTCGCTGATTTTTGTATTTTTTCTTCCTATCACTGAAAAAACATAAAACAAGTAAATAATTCCTTTTTACTAATAAGTGCAACGATTGAATGCAATATTTATTTTGCCTTGAGAGAAAGTCAGTGCTGAAGTGTATTGTCATGGCAACAAAACACTGACACTTTACTAGTAGATGACAACATCCCCCTGCTGCAGAGTACATGGTGAACCGGTAGCGCCCACACACAGGGGAAGATTGACATAAACACTTTTTAATTGAGCTGCAAATGTTGTCAAAAGATGAAGCCATTATTTTAGCATCCCTGAGGGGAAAATCTGCTCATGCAAAAAGAAAAAAGAAATGTATAATTAATACAGCCAGTCGCATTATGCCCAATGTGAGGCTGCACGGATAGGATAATATTCCATTTTTACTGTGGCACTCGGAGCCTTTCCCAGCTTGCTGATAGTGTTCAGTGCTCAGCGGCTGGCTCCGGGGAAAGATTGCTCCTTGTCACATCCTTATCAAAGAAGCGTTTTGTTCCTTCTTGCACACACAGTTCTTATTCCACAAGAAGGCCTGTGTGATCTCTTATACGTGTGTAGATCTTTCTTCAGCATCACCCCCTCCAATGCTCCGCTGAAGATCAATTGTGTTTGTACTGTATGTGAGTGTGTATCAAAGAGTCCCCACAGTCAATGCCTCCACTTATAAGGTAATGTACTGACACGGGAGATTCCACGGGGACTGTGCTGAGCTCTCCGTGTACAGAGGCTGTGCAGCAGAGGGAAGGGTTTGGAGGAGGGGGAACTCAGCAGTCATATAGCGTGGGAGGAGGAAGCTGGATTGATACACACACCACCACTTACACCATACTATCTTCACATGGAATATGTATATATACCTACATGCACAGCAACACAAACACATACTGTATGCACATGCATTGTTGTTAGAGGACGATTTCAACATGGGGAGTGTTAGCCTTGTTGATATACCTCCCATCGAACTCCTATTCTGTTTCACAGAGCCATGAGGGGATACGCTGTCAGTGAGAACTTTCAGAGCAGCAAGAAACACTCACCCAGTTGTTTTATTAATCCTTCAGATTTGTGAAGGTAGCTGTCCATGCAGGGGGAGGGGGGGGGGAATTATTCCCATGCATTTCAATATTATATTGACCTTCTAACTAGCCAAGTTTAAGTCTGAAATCCATAGTTGCACTTGTCTGAGAAGTGGGAAGCCCGCTGCTCACCAGCTCCTCCTTCCTGCACTCGCTCTCTTACAGCTGAGGTGGGAGGCAGGTCAAACACAAGGCTGGGGTTTTGCTGGATTTAACCCAGCCAAAGGAGAGAAGTGGGAGGATGCAAGTGATGGTCTGTGCCTGCGTGTGAGAGTGTATGGGTATTTAATAGCAATAGGATGTAGGGTGCATTGTCCTTTGATGTGTATATGTGCTTTTCTATGTGTGTGTGTGTGGATCTGTGGATACATAGCCAGTGACAGAAGGTGACCCCTGTGCCAGTGGTTTATTATATCCGGTTCATTTGCTAGGCCAGACTCCATTGGCTGTCAGTTTTACTGTCTGACTGTGTCAGCTGGACAGTGTTAAATCTGATGGAGTGTTTTTGCCTCTGAAGCCATCCTGCACCGGAAGGCAGGGAGAGCGATATAACAGGCTCAGTGACAGGTTCTCAAAACAGGCGGGCCATGAATATGCAAACTCTTTCACAAACAGCCGGGGAAAAAAAACTGCTTGATGTGGCTGAATCTGAAAATAAGCAATTTTGCCATATTCAAGCAGCACCATGGACACTTTCAGCATATTTCTCTGAGCATCTCACCATCTCTTCAATTTTATTTCTCTAGCACAAGTTGGAGGAGAGCGTTTCTTGCCTGTTTCATCACTAAATATTAAATTATGTTGAATTTTTCTGCCACAACATAATGAAAACGGCAGAGTCATGTGCTATGGGATAAAAAGAAATCGTAATTGGATATTTTTGAGAAGTTATGATATTTGTGCATTTTTTATTATGTGATTTTGCACAAGTAACATGTCTTGATTGATTTGGATAAGGACCTCCTATTAGCTGTAACTGTGCTTCCACCCTCCGCTGTTTAATGCAAATTAAGCAAACATGTGCCTTTGATATTGAAATGATCTCACTGCTTTCCGACAAACATTTCAGCAGACGAAATGGAACTGTGTTTGCACTTTCTCTCTGTAATGTAATTACGTATATCTCACCACAGTTATGAACTATGTTGTGGCCCACTTGATCTTTTGTTCATAAACAACTATTATAGCTAAAGGTCATCTAAAAAGAGCATAATACAATCGTTTTGTCAATCGTTAAAACTAAGTAAAGACGAGACCAGTTAACTCACATGAGATCAAAACATAACAGTTGGGATAAACAACATGATATCAAAACAATATCAGGCGGAAGTAATTGATTACTTTCATTTCAAATTAACCTTTCAACTATTTCTTGATTAATTATTATTTATTTTTTTTAAACATCAGAAAATTGCTCGTAAATGCCTCAAATCTCAAATTCCCAAAGCCAAAGGCGACACCTTCAAATGTCTCTCCTTTTTCAGTAAATACTACCTTCTAATGTAAAACGAGAGCCACAACCCCGGTACTTAGACAATCAACCTGAAAACGATTTGATCAAAGGACTTATAAAGATTAGTAAGAATCTCAGAGCACATTTGATACCAGTGCTCGACAGTTTTTGATAATTGTTTTTCGATAACCAACCTTACAAGTGAATCATGGAATACTGAGGAAAAACAACATCTGGGGGATTTACTAAAGTGGATTCATGCAGGAGTTTGTAAAACCATGAATTCAATAGTATTTCTTTGGTACACTTAATACAGTGGTTACATTGTACATGTCATTTTGTGTGGTTCCCAGGGCCCACAGTGTAGCTCTATGGGGTGATAACAGGACAGTGTGTGTGTGTGGATAAAAGTGTCTTTTGTATCACAAGGAGCCCACATGATGAATGCTCGCAGGCCTATTGAGAGAGACCTCACGACCCGGCTCTTCTGAAGAAACAACACACAAATCACTAATTACCTGCCATTGTCGAGATAAGCATTGGTAGAGTTATTGGCTCGTCCTTCCCACAACTTTCTTCTGTTTTCTGATGCCGTGTTCACATATCTTGAAGATATGGTAGGCAAATCGTTTCTGCAGCGATATTGGGATATCGGGATTTTTCATGTCTCCTGCAAAGTGCTTTGTAGACTTGGGGAGGGGGGGGGGGGGACTAGACATTGTGTGAGATATTACTGTAAAAAAGGTTCAGGGTCAAATTGGCTCACGGTTAAAGTTTGGTCCACCAACCGTTCTGTATGAGGGGAAAGGGTGGTGACACTATTAACTGTACTCCTTTCCTGTTTAAAGGAAGGGGCTGCACATTCCAGGGCACACACACACACACACACACACACACACACACACACACTCACACACTCACACTGGCACTTATGAAGAGATCCTTGTACATGAGCACAAATAATTTTATGTGCACCACCAAAACAAACTTTATACTTAGTATACATTTTACAGCACATACACATGAGCGTGCACTCACACATCTAAATGCATGCACATGCCTTCCTGTTCCGACACACTCGCTCACTCAATGACTCTATCTTCCTCTCCTAATTTGTAATATCTCTCTTTCCCTCTCTCTCTCTCCATCCCTTTACTGGAAGGCCACTTTGATAGGCCCCCTCATAAGGAGAGACACACCATCCCAGCTGATTCCAGGGGGAGTCCTTCAGAGGGAGCACTTCCAGTGGCTTCAGTGCATTAAAGCTTTTACCTTTTGCTTCTAAAGGCATCGGGACAAAAACAGGCTGAGCTCTTTCTCTCCACCAGGGAGAGAGGGAATGCATTGTCTTGTGAGGACACTGATTACTTAGGAATCAGTCATCAATTATTCAAACGATGGCATACTGTATGCCTCCACCTTTAGTGACAAGACGGCCTTTCAAGGCTGGGAAGTGCAGAGACACACCCTGCCTGGTCCACAAGAATCAATACAGGCCTGGGTATTTGCTTCCTCGTTTTTATTTCAGTGTCTCGCTCTTCATACCAATGTGATTTTGGGGCCTTGGCATTACACATTTGGGAAACCTTGAAGTGCTCGTGGCTGAGAAGGCCACAGGGCTACGGCAGGCCACCGTGGAGGCCTGCTTTAGGGTTTGGAAACATGCCCTTGGCATGTCCCTCCCTTCACTCCACTGCCTTTTTGTTGAGTTCGACTCTCCACTGCCTGTTGTCTTAACTCAGCTGATTAGCTGTAAGTGAGCCTGATGAATGTCTGCCGTTCATCCACAACACCTGGTTCTCAGGAGAGTGGATGTTGAAGTTGCCTCAAGGACGGAGACAGACGAAAGAAGGGGACTTTCTCTTAGACCAATCCAAAGATGGGACCACCCAGGATTTGCATACTTGAGGTTTTTACTTTGCTTTTCTTACTTCCCTCCACTCAACGGTGTTGCAGAGTTTTCCCTGGACCAGACGTTTGGCATAGTTTGCACTCCTGCTCCTTAGTCACTGTCACTGAATCACAAAGAGCCCAACACACAGGCCTGTGTCCTGTCCCAGACTGTCTGACCTCCCCTCTCTGGAAGCCTCCGCTGCCTTGCAATGTTTGCTAATAGAATATCCTCTTACTCTGCTGCAGAGGCAGAGCCCTTATTTTGAACAACCACAGACCACTTAAAAAAAGGTCAAGCACCCCGGGTCAAAGATCCAATTAAACAAATGAAGTGTAATTCACACCTGATCAGCTAAAGTGGATGTTCTCTCTCTCTTTTTGTGCTTTTATTGTCATGTGTTTCCAACATGTTGGTTTTCCAGAGAGGTTTCTCCGGCTTCCCTTGCTGTGTCAAGGTCAATGGGCACGCCACTGCTGTTTATTTGGGGGCCATTTGGCCTCTGTTGCAGCCTGTGACATGAAAGAGTGAAGAAAATGTGGAGGGGAGAGGAAAAAGGGTGAGGAAAAGCGTGGGAGGGGCCAGAGGGAGGGAGGGAGGGAGGGTCACTGGAAGAGTTAGATAACAATGGCTGGAGTCCAAGGTTGGCTAATAGTATCTGACACACTGCAATTTTGAGGCTTATATCAACATTGTTTTTACAGCTGTAATTAAGCCACCTAATCAGAAGCACATTGGTCGGGACAGTCTGGGGCTGTGAGGGGGCCGGCACACAGTGAGCTGTATTCAGCCTGCGGCAAGGCAGCAGCAACGCACTGGGCTTGGGCTAGGTGGAGGCCAGCCAAGGGAACTGTGGGTGGGAGAGCATCCTGAGTGTGACACAGTCATGCACACACATACACACAGATGTACAGGGCAGTGTGTTGTGAACCACGGCCACACTGAATGATTGTTTTGGAGGGGAGCAGTTTTTTCTGTATGTATGTGTTGAACTATATATGAGTTTTTGTGGTATGTCTAAAATGTTTTTGAGGCTGTGTATGTTGCAATAGTCTCCTGGTGGCTTGCATATCTGCGTTTATCATGTACACAATTATGCCCAAATATTACATATGCACGCACGTGTGCTCGAGCGCATTTCCACGTTTGTTCAGCGGATGTTTTGGGGTGTGGGCGCCTTTGTGCAAAAGCGCACAGCATGCAAATGTATACGTGAAAGAGAGAGGGAACATGTGCATGCGTGCGGTCACCTCAGCCCCACAGACGTTCACCCCACCCTTGTCAAGGCCAAGTGCCGAGTCACCCAAGTCTCAAATGGCAACAGCACACACACACACACACACACACACACACACACACACACACACACACACACACACACACACACACCCACGCACACACACAGAGCAGAACGTGGAGCTCAGCTGGGGCCAAAGTCAACAGATGAGCTGGTCTGAACTGGCTTGCTGTGTGTTCTGATTGTAAATTGCACTGGTGATGATTAGAGAACTCCAGCACAGGATGTCGACTCTTAAAACTGTCCAGAGAAAATAATTTTCTACTATGTTCAGGAAACAATTTTTTTTTCTTTCTCTGCTTTACACCGCTCCCCCCTCCACCACCCTCCCGCTTTAATTTAAACATCGTGGGGCTGTATGCGAGGAGGTGGAAGGGGTTGGTGTGTAAATTGGTTTAAGGCCTCCAGAGTAAAAAAAAAAAGAAAAGCCAGACAGCAGAGGCTGTTTAGATTGTTGTCTTATCTATGCACGTGCACACGCAGACCCAACAATGTCTATGCACATAGAGTACATAGAGTACATACAGTTGAGAATATATCCGCAAGAAATGTTGCTCGGTTTATTTTTGTGTTTGACATCTGTATGCACTTTCCATCATCTGTATGTTTGGGGACATTACGGCGTGATATTTCACTCGTATCCTACCTTTTTTATTCCAGTGTGGCTATCAGAAAGTGGGAAGGAACATCAAAGAGGGTTTATGTAAGAGTGCCAGAAGTTAATGGGAATGAATGATCGTTATTTTGCTCTTTACCTCCTACTCACTGAGTCATGATGTCATCATCCTGAGACACACTATACCGGGCTAGCCCAGTTCGTTGTTGTTGTCTCCCTGCATACCCCAAAAAAAACACAACTTTGTGACTCATCACTAACTGACTTGACATCGGGCTCATCTGATGGACTCTACAGAGAAGCTAAGTTTGACGGATTCCTTTTGAAGTTGTTTGTATTGATTATCAGCATTATCTCGGTGGTAGCATTATCGTTGCTGGTGTCTTCATTTTGAAATAACAAAGATATTTTGGCATCAATAAACATTATGTAAAATGACAAGCCACCAAAGTCAGCACATTGGAATGGACATTGAGAGGAAATGTCTTAACGTCCTGCAATCTGTAGCCAGCTGGCAGATTTCGTCCCACATTCTTGCCCCCCTGCTGCTTGGTGACCATGAATGTGTTCGCAACTACTGAGTCCTCTCACCACGTCCTTCAGGCTAATTTAGATGTATGTCTTTTTTTAAAGACTTTGCCATTCCCTTCTACAAATGACATTTTTGCTTCTCTACGTCACACCGTATGTACATCGGTTCATTTCTATAACGCGGAATGCTTTGACGAAAAGGAAGAAAGGATAAGAAAGATGGACAGAGAAAGAGGAAGACAAAGTTTGTGTGACTTATCTGGAACAGCGGGTCTCTGCTTGGCTAAAGTTTGGCTGTAGTTTCTCTCTCCCTCCCTTGATACTCTCCCTCCTTCTCTCTCCTTCTCTCCAACCTCCACAGAAATGTCCAGCTTGATTTAATCAACGAGGCAGAGGGGAAATCAAACTGGGCGTGGGACCAAAAAGCCTCCATATGGGGACAGGCCTGGTCCTGCGACCTAATTGACCCCGGGGGCAGGCAACAAAGAGAGTCAGTGAGTTTGTGAAAGAGAGCCTGTTTATATTTGTGTAATGGTGTCTCTGTGTGTGTGTATGCGTGTGACTCGAGGAGGGGAATGAGGCTGGCGGGGAGCAGGGAGGATGTTAATGTGTCCCTCAGGTGGCAGCAACAGCACAGTCACACACAGACTTGTGTTTGACATGAAGAAGGTGGGGAGAGTATTTCCTATCCCACAACTCCCTCCTCCTCCTCCTCTTCCTGCTGTGCGGTTCAGACGTTAGAGCCGGCATTAAATTCCTGTCGACAAGCTCCAGGTGGGGAATAAGCCACGTATGCCGTCGCTGTGCCCCCAGGCCCTGCAGGAGAGTCGCTGTCTTTCCCAAACATGCTACACCTCTGTCTTTCTTTTGTTCCTCCAATTCCCCCCCCCCCTTCTCCCTCCTTCTCTCTCCTCCTTGTTCCCCTCCCTAGTGTTTTGTGACTGTTTATGCAAAATGACAGTTCCTCTTCAGCTCGCCGGCTTGTGGTTGACCGAAACAAATAAATAACTCCGCGAGGACACACATTCATTCACAAACAGTCAGAGCACGCCCCGCAAGCACATAACAAGATGAGAGATGGAGCGAAAAAAATGTAAGCTGTGGGAAGAGAAAGTAAATTAAAAACAAATCATGGCATGACTATGGAATGCAACTGGCGAACGGCGGAGACAACTAACTCAACAATGGCCATGGGATTCTCTGGCCCCCTCATCTGTGTTAAAGTATTATCAGGAATAGTCCAGATTTAACCCTCCTGCCAATAATTGAGAGGTGTGACTTATTCTGCTGAGCGTGCGTGCATGCGTGCGTGCGTGTGTGTTCGTTCAGTGTTAAGGAGAACGACTTGGATGTGGAAAGACTCAGATTTATACGTTTTGCTCTTGGAATATCCCAGAGATATGTTGGAGGCAGCAGGGGGATTTCACAAAAGTCTTCTCCGGTTTCTCTGGTTCAGCATTTTGTCGTAGTGAGGACATTACGTGGTGACAACAGGCATTAAAATACTGCCCCCTCCTCCTCTTTTCCGATTCACACACGTCTGTCTCTGTTTCTTACTCCCACTCTTACTTAAATCTTTTCCAATGTGTTATTTCTTTCTTGAAAATGGGGGTTACAGCCATGTCGATGCTCAAATCTTTCTTAAATGTTAAATGAAATTAATTTGGCTGGACTAAAACGGCATTTAATGGAGTAGAAGAACTGAACAATGTGATTCACAGGAAACAATGGGACCATAAACATGCAGGTTGCTGAATGCAAAATCTGTCCTGACATTGTTCTTAAACACATCGCGCTGCCACAAATAATGAGTCTTCCTCCCTCAGATATGTGGCTACTACTACTATTACGGCGAGGGCTTCTTTTAAAAGGGTTTTTCCTTGAAGCTAAATACTTATCGGATTCTAATGGTACTCCTGAGAACAGACTGCTTATCCTGATATGAATTGAATATTAACTAAAGAAAGCAGCCATGGCATGCATTTGAAGCATGAAACATAAAACAGGTTGTTATACTTGAGGGGCCGATGCCGAGATATTTACACTATTTACACTATTAGTAATACCTTTATGAGCAAGGTTCACTCATATTAGATTCTGAGAAATGCTAAAGGGTAAATACAGACAAAGCTTGGGTGCAGAGCCTGTCAGGAGCATATTTCATTATGCGACTACTGTATGTACCGTTGTGTGTGTGTGTGTGTGTGTGTGCGTGCGCCTGCTCACTGAAAACATTTCTGACATTAAGACAGATTAAAACCCAATTCATGACTCTCGTTGCTGTTTCCAGAGCACCATAAAGAGAGCCTTTGGGTCAAAGGAAATTATTAAGTGTTAATAACATTGTGCCAGCGCTGTCTTCTTGGATCTGGATGCTAAAGTGAACTGGAAGACCAAAGCGGTCTGTTTGGGTGGTTTACTAAATGTCAAACCTCACAAGAGTCCTTGAGACCAGCTAGTTCTTTAGTGTGTGTGTCTGGGCAAATGCTTGTGAACGTGTGTGTGTCTCCACCAGCTCTGGCAGCAACTTGGGAAACCACCGGGAGCTCCTCCAATAGGACCTCGTGTGGACTCATTTGTTGACTCAGTGATGGTTAAAGGGGCAAGTGTTGCCATCCTTACACCAACACAGCAGACACAAACAGACACACACACACACATTGAGAAAAAACAACATCAAATGGTGCTTTTAAGAGGCTTCAATGTATAGTCGTCATGGTAATCCCCAGTAGATTCATACAATATGAATGACAGACTACACTGGTAGCCGAAGGGGCGCATTTGCTGTAGGAGAGGAGTGGAGCCTGGACCAGCACTCCACTGCAGCTCAGGTGTGCTGTGAAACTCTGGATGAAACCAGATGCTTATTATCTAGTTGCTCTCCTCGACTCTGGGCCTTTATTTTCCCTTACCTAAAATGGTCTGCGGTGCAAAAGAAGTACTGATTCACACGCTGTGTTATTTTTAATTTATTGGACAAAGCCTCAGCCGGGGAAGTCATCAGAGAGATTCTTGTGGTTCTTGCGTACCCTAATGCAGCCCGCACTTTGTATTGATAGGTCAAACTCAACAGCACAATCAGATCACAAACCAAACAATGATTAGGCCTCAGTAACACTCAGCTCTCTGAGTCTTGCTTAGTTTTTCCTGCAGAAGATTTCCGTGAGCATGATGCCCAGAGGCGCAGCATTCAAAATGTAAAGGTTCAAGAGCATTACAAAATCCAACAAAATGAGGTGGTGTAACCGCTGAGAATATTTATTCTCATTAACATTTTAGTCATTTCCATTTGGGTATTGCAAGTAATACAAATGTATGCATGTGTAATAGTTACTAATGTTAATTTTCACCTCTCATATTTGTTTTTCCTTAACATGCAGTAATGGGCACCACTAGGGAGCCTATTGTTTAATAGGAAGGGCAGATATAATTCGCACTGTGTTAAAACACAGGGAGTTGCATCTGGTGAATGGTCAATATCCTCGATCGATGCTGTTCAAATTTGGGATGCCATAGGGCCTGTCAGCAATGAATTGTATTATTTTGGGCAGAGTGAAGAATGGATCAAGCTGGATTGTTATGTTGTGGGAATTTAAGCCCAATATTTATTTTCTGTACATACTCGATTTGGAGTTTGGGGTATGAGGCATGTGTTTTGGGTCAACTCACTGCAAGCGCATGTAACAATTATATTCTATAACGGCTGCACATATAATTTAGAAACATTCAATGCCAGCTACAGCAGGATTCTTGTTTTGCTTTTATCACTGCATCCTTTGGCAAAACTACAGCACATGCTTGATGAGGCATTGTGATTAGATAATGATGGGCTACTTAATATTTGTATATCTGTCTTCGAAAAAATGAATCTCTTTAAAAATGGAAATAAGACTGAAGCGTTCCAATGTGCCCTAAATTGGGAAAAAAAGACAATTAGGCCGACTTGTGGCTGTCAGTCAACCTACTGTTGCAAGGTGTTGTATGAGGGGAAATCAAGCAGGCGAACTAGGGGAGAGGTGGTATAGTGAGTTTGGAGAGGCCAGGCAGTCAGGGGGCTACAATAGAGTAGCCGAGTGCTGGGGAGGGAAACACCATTGTACTGTTCGTTTGGAGACATTCTGTCAAAGCCGGCCCAGGCTGACACCTTGGATCACAGTTTGATAGACGGAAGAGTAGCTCTCGCTGACTAGGTCCTATTAAGGTGGATGTTTTCAAAGTTTGGGCCTGGCACTAGGGAAAAAATAGGAAGGACACAGAGGGGAAGTGGAGCCTGAGCGGAGCTGACATGCTTCAAGACCCTCTTCCCCAAACGCGCAGTCGGGGGTCAAATCGCTTTCCTTCCTTCCCCCAGCCTGGCTTCGTGTCCAACGTACTGAATGTCTAATAGAGAGAGAGCTGGAGATAGCCGCACAATGCTTCACAAACATACACACACACTCGCGCAGTCACATTTTGAAATACACACTGGTAACATGCACATACACACACCAAACTACAAAGCATGCATGGATGCATGTTAACACATGCTCGCACGCGTTCATGCAAGCATAGATGTACACAGATGTGCTAATCTGCATACGTGTTCTAAAGTGAGAAGACTGAGTTGTGTCCAGTAGGATTAGTGTTGGTAGGTTTTCGTGCAAGACCGTTTGTACCCCACTGCATCCCCCCTCTCCTGGATCAATGCTCTCCCACAGTGCAGCGAACAGGCAGAGGCAGCCAAGAGGGGCCTGCTAGACCTACAGAGGCACAAAAGCATTGAGAGATAGTAGGGGGGGGGGGGGGGGGGGACGCTTGAATGTGTGTGTATCCGCACTGCTAGTCGTCAGAGAGAGGCGAAAGCAGACACACTGCACCTTGACCACCTATTATGAAGCTCTTTGCCGCGATGTCAAGTGAAAGCAAGTTAATTGGGTGAAGCTGTAGAGCATGTTAGGGCGGTGGTTGAGGGCTTGCCGGCTTGACAGTTGAGTGTCAGCGGGGCCCAGTCAAGTGTGGCTGAGAGACAGAGCCCTGTCACCGGGCCTAAAGCAGGGCCGCTGGGGCTGTTAGGGAGAGAGACCGACCCCTACCAACACACACACACACACATACACACATTGACACTCAATTACATTCACTCATCCCCTCTGGTGCACGCCCACACTGTCTCAGATGAAGATTATTTTAGAAAAAGTGAAATAATTACCTTTTCTTAAGTTGAAGAATTAACTTGATTTTGTAAAGTTATCACTAGTTGCTTTTTCTATAGTAACAAAAAAAGTTGCTTTTCTTGCATAGTTTGGATATAAAAAATAAATTATATATATATATATATAAATAAATATATTTCCATCATATATACGTCAGCATAAGTTGTTCTAAATCCCTTTTAGATGATTATTGTAATAACATTATTTACATAATAGAAATATTGTAATATCTCAAATAAAAATATCTTGAAAATGTTATACTATTTGACATTTTTTAAATTCCCTCTCTATATTATTGAGTCAGATAATTATTGACGATACAAATTTAGCCCTGTGACTCAAATTGCTATTTTATGTGACGAACCGATTTTTTATTGTACAGCAACTTCATTGAATACCAATAACTTGGACTGTATTGCACATTATCCCCATTTTCTCTGGTTTGATTTCCTCTTTTCGCTCAATGTATTCACTAATTTAAAGGCAATGAGTAGGGGACCTGACAAGTTATTGACAAACCTCAGCTGAACTTAACGAAAGAGGCCCCAAATATTCACCGTTAAGCGATTCCCCAGGGAGGGTTATAGAGCAGCTTACAGATCGTGTCGGAGGGTTGCAGGATGGCCATTTATCTTCCTAAAGCTCAGATTCAATCTCCATCACACTGTCAGATGGAAATGAGACCCTCTCTTTTGTACCATTCACACCCCCAGAAGTGCTACTCGGTGCCCCTCTCTCAGTATGACAAAAAGACTCTAATTAGGGAAGATTGAATGATAGATGAGAGGAAGATGGCCCATGGCCCCGCGATCATTGTGTGTTTTACACCACATCATGTCCATGACTATGATATTTGTGCTGAGCAGTGTTGGAATGAAGCCTGGCATCAGATCCCCTGCTACGGGTGTCTCAACATACTCAACGATCCATAATGTAGGCCTTATGAAACTGATGGGCCAGAACACAGTCTCTATTCTGAAACGCACAAAGCATTTGACAAGGTTGTTAGGACTTTGTCCGGCCACAGTCACCGATTAGGCTAATCCTGTGGACTTGTGTTTGTATAAAGCAGTGCAGAAGCATTCAGAAGACATTCAGATCACTGCCCTCAAGTTTAAATCAACATGCTTTGTGTCAAGGTTCCTACATTTTTATTTAAGTCAAAATGTAGCACAAATGTAATTCTTTATGAAAATGTGGGCAATTGACATAAGTGCAAGGATGTTTGGGATATAACTGATCGAATCCAACCCTGCAGCCACACAAGCCCTTTGACACAGAATGAACCAGCACTTGCCTCAGGCAGCTCTGAAATAATTATATTGATTTTATTATCCTGCAGTACAATAGCTACGAAATAACACATCCCATTGAACCACGTTGCTAAATTTAGAGTTATCCTAAACATATTATTTGAATCAAAATAGTTGGATGCGCTTCATTGGAGAAATCCTCAAATTGGTCTTTAGCACTTACTGAGTGTTTAAAATAAACCACATGGTTATCCTTACAGTGAAAACCTCAGGAGTATCACTTAAAACCTGAGCATCAGCTTAACATCAGATACACTCTTACAATCCAATCCCTCAAATATTTCTACCATTTTTGTTTGTCTGATTCTCCTTCAGGACTCCTGACTCCTCTAATAACAGCTGTAACAGGACCATTATGTCTCCTTACTTCCTCTGTCATAATGGGTTAAATGTGCTATAAGAAGCCAAGTCAAGCAGTAAACATTACCTCTGTGATGAAATACTTTTTCATTGCTATTTCTTTATCCTGCTTTATCTTTGATAATACAGATATTAATAGAGAGAACTACAAACCAACATTATGAAAAAAAAACGCCTCAAAATGCGGAATATCCATTTATACTGTGCATGGAATATTTTAGTCACCACCGAACTGTATATATTTATGTTGGATGAGTCATTGACATTATAAGTGGTAATTGTCACATAAAACTACATATTTTAGAGGGTTATTCTAACTTCAACTGTTGGCCTTGTTGCTTAGTTACTCATTTGATTTTGTTGTGGTTAATGATAAATCACTCCTTGTACTTGGGCTTTTTGACAAATTGTGGCTTGATGAAAATTATTATTATCTACTCTAAATTTGCTGATATTCAAGACAAAACACAACTGAAACTATACAAAAGATAGGCTGCCATGTACCGATGTGATGAACTGGTATAATAAACAATTAAAAAAGTAAGGTTTATAAAGTTCAGGTCACCATAATTTGACGTAAACAAAATTAAATACCTTTTTTGTCACACCATCATTATTAATAATGGGGTTTTACTATGTTATTTCATCATACTGCCCAACATTTAATTACAAATAATTATTCAGTAATTACATGACAATTCATCGGTGGAATACTGTCTAGTGTTTTAAATTGAAACATTTCAATTAATTTAATTATACAGAAGCTGTCACAAGAGACCATTTACCTATTTTCCCAATCTATTGTAATTAAAAAAATAAAAAATACGTTTGGGCTCTAATTTTTCAAAGTTCCTAGCAACGAAAAAAGGTTGAGAAAATCAATAAGCCATTTTAGTCTCTATCTATCAAAGCGGATTCCTTCTTGTCTGTTTTAAAGTGGGGATGTGGCACTTTAATAGGATAGCGCAAGGCTGTTTGAAATGTATGCCAATGATTCCTGTCATTTCATGGCAGCCCGGCCATGGTTCACTGAGCGCCCACTTCTCCCCTGTCAGCTCGACTGAAGACAAGCATTTAGTTGCAAACTTTGAGCAGGTTGCACAAACCAGAAATGATGTGACTGCTACTTCCAATCCCCATCCTTCTTCCTTTCATGCTGCAGTGCCACTGGCGGTCAAAGCAAGGGGAAAGGAGTGTGCTCTCCCTCATTTAACTGAAGAACATGCTGATTTAGTAAAAACCATAAAGGTGAATAGAACACAGAGGGATCAAAAATGACAAGAAAAGAGAGGATGGGTAGGAGAAGAGAGGCTCAGAGGAAGCGTTGGTGCAGAGGAAGTCAAAGGTTATCAGTTGACCTTTTGTGTCATATGTCTAGTTCCCAGGATACCTGCTTTGTTAGGTTTGTTGTCGTCATATTAATTAAACCAAACTCTTCATGTAGTCTTGTACAGTTCACTCTATTAGCGCATGCTGTTATACCCAGAGAACACGGACTACAGCTTTCAGTCTTATTCATGGCCGCATCATTTTTTCCAGATATTGATGTAATGTCCACAGCCACTGATTTTTTTATTATTATTATTAATTCCTATGTTTAACACTGGGCCAGTAAGTCAGTACCAAGTAACCCTGCTGGCTAGCTGACAGTTTGTGTGCGTCATGGCCACGGCCACAGCCCTGTATTTTCTGCCTTGTAGCACACCAAAGTAAAATCGCTTGTCAGGCCGAGGTGTCTGTGAGCTGACAAGATGCCCCAGTGACATTTCAGCTCGAAAGAGCAAGTGTCTTGCAACCGAGTGGTCAAATATCAGAGAATAGGTCAAGCAGGGCGGAGCTGAGTGCTATCCGGAAGGCCAGTCTCTACCAAAACGCCAAACGCCCCCTTGACTTTGACAAGTGGGACTGCTGGGGGGTCAGTGAGGGCAGCGAAGGGGCGGCTGTGCGACGGAACAAAGTGATGTTCTGTTGGGCATGGCCAGACAGTGTGCACCTTATTGGCTTCAAAAGGGAAAAGACATTGACATTGATTAATCTTCTTAACCCTCTTGAACATGAAGAGAGTGATGGGGAGCTTTGGGTGGAGGGGGTTTGTCAGCCCCATAAGATGGGCCACTCCAGTGGTTTGTACGGAGCATGGCCCCCTGAAATGTACTCTGACATTCATTAGAATATCTTTGACACCTATCATGGGGGAGCCGGCAAGGCTAGAGGAGGAGAGCACTGTCTCCAGTGATCTCAGTCACCCCAAAACCTTTTTACATTCGGGTCATGTGATGTGAAATCACCTCTGAGCTAAACGATGTAAGATAATCAAGAGACGACACGAAGCCACGCGTTGGCTTTGGATCGACTGGTTCTTTAACTGGGACAACTTTAATTAAAACACAAACTCACAAGAAGTCTGCCGAGTTGTGCATTGATATAGCTACAGTGATCATTTTCACACACGTCTTTGGGACAGTTTCCAATTCGCCATTTCCATCCCCGCCCGCTGATGCATAGAGGTGTGAATGAAGCAAAGGCGCACCTGAAAATAGTGCATGCCTTTGCATGTACGGTGAAGTGTCAATTATAACAGGCAGTTGCTGTTATAGATACATAAAAGCGTCTACCTTTAGCTTATGCCTTTGTGTGTTTCCTGCTGTTTTTCTGTTTTTGTTGCATTTAATGGAAACGGAGGAGAGAGAGATAGAGAAAGAGAGAGAGCATGTGTCAAAGTCTTGACAAGCCATCAAGGCAATACGGCGGTTGCTGACATAAATATTTAACACTGAGGGGCAACCTACAGCATGTCATGTCACGGCCCGTGATTAGGGTGAACGGTGACCCCCTCTCATATAACATGGTTTCATGTTGGGAGAGTGGCGGGGGGCTATGTGTCAGCGCTTCATAGGCTCCCTATCAGAGGGCAGACGATGCTCCCTTTAACCCTCATTTCCATGAAGCCCATTCCTTTTGGAACAGTGTTCCCCATAGGTCTCGACTCCCTACTGGCTTGTTCTCCATCTCCAGGTGGGACAGAACCCTTGCAGAACGTGCTGCGCTCTGGAGACTACACGATCATTATGTGTGTGGATGTGTGTTTGTCACTCTGCTCGACATCAGACATCTTAGGAGCCTGGTGGAGGAGGTCCAGGGAGAAGAGCTGTTTATCATGCAGCCAACATCATTTGGTTGTTTGTCATCGATCGGTTCAAAAATGTTTTTTCCAATGTTTATGTCATTGTTTGCGGGCCGTCAAGGGTGAGCCCCCTGTGAATAATCCAACCTTAATTGGAGAGAAATCCATACATGGAACTTGACTTGCACACAGGATCACAGTACCTTGAAGAAACAATTACAATGCATAGAGGAGGTAATCAATGCTAAACCTCGGCATGAAATGTCACCAGATGAAACTGATATGGCCCGGTACTATGAGCATGTATTAATGGATTTCAAAAGTATGAAGGAATAAGAAGTATAAGTAAGATAGCACTAAGACAGCGAATAGTGGCACGTTCCACATTGGCTATTTATGTATATGAAATAAACCTTATTTGTGCTGAATGAATCATTAATTCACTTTAGCAGCTGGTGTCTAACAGCACTTTTTATTCATCCTTTAACCCTCTGCTGTTTATATAATATGTCTTCTAATCATCCATTTAAAACAAAAGAAACATAATGAACAGTTAAACACAATCATACGCCATTCTGCATTCTCCAATCACACCTACAACGTGATAGATAGACAGCGAAAGTAAGAACTGGCTTTTTTTCCGAATCATTTTAATGCAACAGGGCACAAGCTGCATAATGTTTTATTCAAGGTTTATGGGGTCATGACTACATATTTTAAATCAACACGTTCTTTATACAAATACCTCCACTATTAATTTGTTGCACTGGTTGCCCAGAATAAAATGAATAATGCTAAAAAGTTAAAAGTATAAACAAATATATATATATTGTTAGTAATTATCAAAGGGTTTGGAAAACACTAGATTCAAGGCAACTTTTATCGCTCAGGTAAAAAAAGCTTCATAATCAAAATGAGACATATTGTCACGTTAACATAATACAAAACTCCAAACAAGAGAAGTTGCCCTTTTAACTCTAACTTTCCAGTACTTCCATAGGCAAATTGATGTGGTGACGAAAAAACCTGTTTGTCTCAAGCTACAAAAGTAGGAGAGAATCACTAGACACTATATAATTTACCTTCAGCACTTGGGAGTTTACTCCTTTTCCAGTAGGCTGAGCTGATAGCTCTTCCGGTAGATGACATATTACACCAGTCCTGTGGTCATGCCCGGGCTCCATCTCTCCAGTTCTTTGTTCAGTCACAAATCATTCTGTGGGCTCCCTTAAGTGCATCTGTGTTTGTTAAGTGCCCAGACCATAGACCGTGGTGTTAATCCAATTTGCCCTTAACATTTTTTTCCAGCAGTTGCCGTGTGGTTGGGTGGTTTAAGGAGGATATAGTGACACACCTGGGAGAAAATGAAATAACTCTCCCAAGGTACAAGAAAGGGATGAACTTGAAACAAACAACACAAGAGGGGATGAAGATGGGCTGTGAGTGCTGTTACCTGTCCCTGTAGTCGTTTACACACACACACACACATGCACGCGCGCACACACAAGCACAAACACACTCACACGCACACACACACACACACACACACACATATACACGTATCGTCACATATATTGAGAGACAAAAGTCCCTGATTAAATTTTAATGGGAAGCCTTTTTAGGCCAGCCCTATTGTCTTTCCCATTAAAGTCTCGGGGATACTGGTATCTCTCTAGTGAGCGGTGACCAATAGCAGACCCTCATACACTTTCCTCCCCTCCTCTCTGGCAGGGAGACGGAAGTGCGATGTTATTATTATTTCATGCCTCGGAAGAGTCCAGCGCTCACTTTAGGGCTTGGTCACAGCAGTGGAGCATCCTGCTCGGGGAATGCTCTGAAAGGTGCTCTGAGTGCACATACTATTGTTCACTTCAGGTTGTGTGCCATTTTCTTACATGCCCCCTGAGCGGAAAAGAAGCGTTGTTATTTCAGCCTTGTTTCGCATGGTAAGACAAGAAAAGCATTTAGTGCTCCAGAGGAGGTCAAAGGTGACAGGCCGAGTAATGGACAAGCAAACTCTAAAATCCTGTTCACAAGGCCTGCCCACAATAAGTAAAGCAGAAGTCTAAATGACAGCAGTGATACGAAAACAGTAGTACTTAAAACGCCCAGTAAATTTTACAACTTTGTTCAAAAGCCTAGAAGTATTACAAAGGCCAAATGCTTTGTGTAAAAGGGGAAGGCTCTTCACAGAAACAGGTGTAGCAGTAAGATTCCTTGCTCTCGGTACTCATAAAGACCTCTAGTTTCTGGTTGGTCAGTTAATCTCTTTACTAGTCACCAGTGTTTTGTCTGAATTTCATGCAGCCACTAACAAAATAGACTTAAAAACAAGATTCCAAGGAACAATACTGTCAGTTAAGGTCAGACAAATACCTTATGTCAGGAAATGATGACAATACAAGTCACGATGGAAGACTTCTATGCAAATTAGATAGATAGATAGATAGATAGATAGATAGATAAATAGATACTTTATTCATCCCCAGGGGGGAATGTCTTTTTAGCAGCAGCAAACAAGGTTACAATATATACAATACACTAAAATAGAATAAAATAACTGCAGCTTTTAAAACATAGTCATTATTGTGATTTGGTCCAGAGAAAACAAGCTTCATCTCCATCAAGTAAGCCTTGAAATGTACATATTGTCACTTTTACATGGAGATGTTGGCACAGTTCAGAGAATCCTGGAGTCTCGCCCAAGTATATGTCAGAGGAATGCCATTTGTCTCTGCTGGTTGCTCCAGACCAATGAAGCCAACTATGGCTAACTTAAAGATGACATGAGATATGCATGTGTTGGCACTGGTACAAATAGTTTATAAAAAAACTATTTTTTAAACCACAGATATGGCATTTTTTTTTTTTTCATTTTTGTCTCGTTAGTGAGCCACCATTTTTGTGTGATGTCATTGCATACGTAACGGGGTTTGTGTTTTCTGTGTCAGTGGCAGTTAATGAAAAGAGACGATTTTGTCCTTGACTTTAACCTTGGAAACCTCATTTTACATCCAGGAGCAATACAATAGTGGCTCCCCTTTTGTCCTGTGGCTCTTCAGTGTCTGTCTTTCACTGGCTCTACAACTGTTGAAATCAGCCGAGCCAACCAGCCTTTTGATGTCACTAATGAACACGAAAGATATAACACGGCTTATTCTTTCTTTTGAAATATTTTACAATGGTCATGTTTGTAATGTAATTGTTATAATTGTTATTAGAGTGCAATCCAAATCAGCACAACTTGGTTGATTGCTCCACTTTAAGTTCTCCAGAGGTCCTGTAGCTTCCAGAAGGCTCCCTAGATACCGTCATTAAGGAGCCACTATCATGACAAAGTTTGCAGACATCTTTGGCTTTCTTTAAGTGTTTATTCATGGAGATGAATGACTCGTCAGACCATCAGACAGCTTCCCAGGCCGTATGCACCCTGTCCTACAAATCTGCAGAGCTGAAATTGAATAAAATGCTGCTTTGGGCATGTTGACCATAAAGTCAGTTGAAAATTAGACGAGCAGAAAAGGGCAACAGCAGCTACACCTTTTCTGATCACAGAGAAAGAGACAGAATGGTGAGATTCTGATGAGTAAGGCATTATGAAGCACTCCTTTAAGTACTGATGTGTTATAATATTGATACATATAGAAAGGATGATCACTGTCCTTTTTTAATTGTAGAGAGCAAATATAAATCATCAGCCTGAAATCCAATCTAACCAAGCCTTCAGTATAAATGTTGAATTATAAATTTATGTATGTATTCCTCTCTTACAACCTTTCAGTGGCCGTTGTTTAGGGAGTTGTGATTGTTAGGTGTCTGTGCATTCTGAAGACATCTGAGGTTATAATTAATGAAAAATAGACTAGCTGTGACCTTTGAGCAAAGTGATTGACACAGATGGACAGTTACAATCCTTTAACCTTCAGAAATGTCAAGATAAACCTAAACTATGTGGCTGGGCCCGCTGACACCTGTCCTCCCTCCTTTGCTAGGCTGCATGCCACAGTATGAGCCTCCTTATATTTACTATCACCATATTGATTTGTTTGTGAAGAGGCTGTGGTACCTATTAAATATTCACTGCTTGTTTTTTTCCCTTTCACCATCACTTTATTCTTAAAAGCAATTTGTCTCCTTGACTCTTTATAAGTCGTGTTCTGCTTACAAGTTGTAGAAACATGAAGGCAAATCCTTTCCGCCATTAATTTTTAAATCTCTATTCTTTTGAATCTCTAAATCCATTTATCTCTTTTGGCAGTTAGCTCATTTTGTGTGGAGCAGTGCTTCAAATAATAATGTGGAAAGAGCCCCCCTCACACTTACAGTTGTGATAACTATCCCTGTCTGTGCTGTTACTCTGTGCTCTAAGGTAGCTCATAGGAGGGACTATCCCGTCCACCTTTGTAATTGATTCATAAGCACACGTGTATGTTTTTTTCACAGTGAAAATATCAAAGATTGACGATATCACAGCCAGAGTCAACTTCATCCACACTTCTGTCAACCAACTCAAAGTTTCCTCATATTTATTTCAGAGGGTGGCAAAACTTTTCTCTTTTTCTGCTCGTTGTTTGTTGTTTTGTTTCAGAAGAACATTGTTTAAAACAGTGGAAAAGTAGCTGAGGCAGATTAAAGCACTTTTCTTTACTTTCTTTCCCCTCATACTTAATTCCGATGTTCCCAGTAGAGCAGAGACTGAAGTCTTTGCTGCCGTCAGAGTGATTAGGTGTGGCTGCGGAGGCCAGCTTCCTACCCCCGTCTTCAGCAGGTCCTAATTTCATGTGAGTAGCTGAAAGGATGTGTTTGCGTTTATTTGCTCCTTTTATGTCGAAAAACTTCAAAGGCGCCCCTCTCCTCTTCACCTATCATCAATGACAGATAGCGCACCCTGGGAGAGAGAGGGAATCACTATCTTTCTTTATTTATTTGCTCTCCATCTGAAGATGAAATACACCACACTCCCTCACCAAAAAAATGAAGGAGCATGGAAGTGATATTAGGAGGGCTGCAGGTGAGGGGCGTCCGTTAATATGTTAATGTAATCCTCCTGTTAGGTGTCTCCAATCCCCTGAAGATGGGCAGTAATCAGTTTGTTCCTGTCTGCTGGCTTTCTGGGAGGGAAAGGCGGCACTAATCAGAAGTGGCATAGCACTCGCAGATGCCAGGCAAAGGGGAGGGGAGTGAGATGACACCTCACGGATTTATTACCTCCCCATCTGCATCCTGAGCTGGATGAATCCTGCATAAAATGGGCAAAATAAATAAAGCTAACCACCATGTTAACCAAACATGGCAACGCAAGCTTGGAAATCCTGAATCCAGAGACACCTCTTGAGTGTTGCCTTTGTGCTGAAGCTGTTTGTCTTTTGCTGCTTTGCATATATGAATTATTATCCTGTATTTATTGTTACTATTTCTCCATCATTTCGATTTTCTTTACTTTGTTTAAAATGTTAGTACCATTAGTAAATGATCCAGTACAGAAGACTACATTTAAACTTAATAAGGAAGCTGTTGCAAAATATTTGAGTATAGTAAGGAACATTTGGTTTTAACAACTGATTATCAATATAGCTGCCAATTTAATTATGCAAAGGAGAACAATTTATTTACATAATTTTATTTGTAAAGTAAATGCATTTCTCTTATGATTATTAGTATATTGTTAATGCACATAGTTTAAAAGTCATATGAATTTATCAAAGAAGCTAAACATTTTACTTCCGTCCTTCATTTTACTATCTTGCTCTGGGGCTTTTATCAAAATATCGAATCTCTTTTGTTTTATTGTTTATGTTCAGTTTACATAATTCAAATTGATACAACCCCACACTTTGTAGTCTGGTTGTTAGGCCATGCCCCTAATAAGTTTCGCAATCGAGCATCACATTAAGGCTTTGACCTTTTGATGTAACCAAACTGGCCTTTTCACCCACAGACATTCACCTTTGACCTTTGTCATTCTCAATACACCGTGCACAGGTTATGAGTTTAGTATGGATTATATCTTGTCTTTAAGATGCTCAGGTATTGAGCCCTTTTCAGATGGATTGAATGGGAGATTACATATTTAGTGAATTATATGGAATACATTCTTTTTATAACACAGAGCATGAACTCTACCATAGTTTCAAATGTGTGACTTGAAAATTGTCTGTATATTCCCCTTCAGCCTCATTCATTTTCAGCTGACAGAGAGGAGAAAATAAAGGTTTTCTGTTCCTATCGTGGAAAGTTTTATTGTAATATTCGTGAATTCAAAGTTACCTTATTCTGTTGAAGTGGTGGTTGTTTTTGTCTTTATCTATATGTCTGTTTGTCAATGTGTCTGTCTCACTTTTTCTCTTTCTGCAGTGAAGTTGCGTGTGTGTATGTGTGTCAATGTGAACACACACACTGCGCCTGGCAGGACAGGGTGGTAAAGGTCAGTGCGATGAGTTCAGGAATGACAGGAAACAATGAACCTTCCTAGGTTCAGTAAATTAACCCATGTCACGGGCTGCTCATTCGTACTGATCAATACTGAACACTTTGCTTTCAGAAAATGAGGGTCATCCTCCCTGAGCCCCAGCCTCCCGGGGGACGGACAGGAACGCTGATAAAACAATCACCATAAAGAGGTTCCAGACTCACAGCTAAAGAGTGAGTGCTGGAGGCTCCTTCAGTGTCAGCATGTGTGCTAAGAGCCACTTGTTCTCCTCCAACCCCCCGACCACTGCAGCTAGCTCCACTCTGACAGGGGCACGGTCGATAAAGTGGATTTGAGATATAAATGTTTCCCAGAGCCCTCTCCATCACTTGGAGACACCTGCAGTCTGGGGCACAGTGACACAAAGGGAGGCTCTGTTCTACTATCTCTGTCCCCCCCCTCAGAGAAGCCCGTTTAGAAAGTTAGTCCCAGAATGTAGCGTGTACGGTGCTACAAGTACACCTCATAATCTGACAGTTTTGGTACTTACCTTTATCTCTCGT
This sequence comes from Cyclopterus lumpus, assembly GCF_009769545.1. Taxonomy (NCBI): domain Eukaryota; kingdom Metazoa; phylum Chordata; class Actinopteri; order Perciformes; family Cyclopteridae; genus Cyclopterus; species Cyclopterus lumpus. Next base: position 17,506,258 of record NC_046966.1, read on the forward strand.
TGAATTTACTGAAGTAATTGAAGAGCTAAAAAAAGTCCTTTGAGAGTAATATGCTTGGGAGCCAGAAGAGTGAGATAAAATGTCTTGAAAACTGAAAAAGTAAACACAGCATCCCAAGTGACAGAAGCAGTTTTATCCAGCAGTACCTTCATTTTTTGCCATAGCTTGGTTCAACAGTCCAGAATAAAATGTCCTTATGGATTGTTATGAAATATGGTAGAGACATTCATGATGCACAGAGGATGAATCCTAGTAATTTAGCTGATCCCCTGACTTTTCACCTAGCGCCACCAGCAAGTCAAAAATGTCCAATACTTTACTATACACAACTAATAATCTTGTTTCTGTGACACCCAGCTGTAGTTTGAGGTTAATGCCAACATAGCAGGCTAACATGACAATCCAGATTTATGATTATGATGTGTGGAGGTATAAAAAGTGGACATATAGTTCGCCATTTTGGCAGCCATCTTGGTTTATGGCAGCCACCGTTTAGTTTTTTTTCTCCCAGCACCATCTTGTTTTTCTTTGCAACCAGAAATGACATGAGAGGCTGGAGCTAAGTACCAAAACGGTTATAATTAACGTTCAGGAACTGAAAACCCACTGTAAAAGGTTTAAAGTTGTAAGACAAAATCACCCAGGGGGGCACACACCGTGATAGCAACCTGTCAATCACAAGGTAGCCATGCCCTAAAAGAATACCCGGCTTTATCGTCTTTTTTACTTTAAATGGGACCATCATTTTCTAAATTAACATCATGCTGTATTGAAGAAGACTTGAAACTAGCAATTGAGATCATAAACTCATTTCAACAATGTTTACTGAGGTAATAAATCAAGTGAGAAGTAGAGTCACTTAGGTCATAGGCAAAAGCTAAGAGTTAATCATGTTGCTATACCCAGCACTGTGGACTATAGTGTAATGAGGAAATTCTGTAAGAACGAAGTGAACACACACCACTGCTGTGTTATCGACCATTCCCACTTTAGGGGCGACCGTGGCTCAGAGGTAGAGCGGGTCGTCCTTCAACCAGAAGATCGGTGGTTCGAGCTAGTCCATGTCGATGTGTCCTTGAGCAAGACACTTAACCCCAAATTGCTCCCGTGGGCTTTGCCTTTGGTGAATGTTTGGGGTATGAAGGAGTTAAATGGCCCTGATGGGAAGGTGGCACCTTGCATGGTAGCTCCTGCCATCAGTGCATGAATGGGTGTAAATGAATGGGTTAGGTGACATGTAATGTCACGCACGCTTTGAGGGGTTAACTCACTTGTTAACTTGCATTATAGCATTCACATTTGAGCATGTTGGCATACTGGATGATGAAAGTTGATTGAAGTCCACTATACAGAGGATAACCCCCCTTGGTTTAGACAACAACATGGTTGTTTTTCTGGCACAGAGCGATACCAACCTTTACAACCTTTAGTTGTAAGGACATAAGGAATATTGTTGGTTTTCTAGTGTGTAACAAGCATTGCAGCCTCACAGGGACGTAGCATGGCTGATCTTTTAGTCTTGATTTTTTAAAATTAATTTACTATCTTGGCCCTCCTAAAGCATTTATGTTGTTTGGTGTTGACATAAAAACAGTATACTCATTTCCTGTCATCTAATAGTCTGGTATCAATAGTATTTTCTGTTATCGTCCACTCTCACAGCTCACGCACACACACACACACACACACACACACACACACACACACACACACACACACACACACACACACACACACATACACATACACTCAGCTACCATTGCCTCCTGACCTCAGCTCGCGGTCGCTGCTGGCTGCCCAGAGAATATTAAAGGCTTAGATAAAGGGAGCTGGAAACTGGTTGGGGCTGGCCCATCGGCCCGTAGAAAGTGCTTGGAGCAGCAGATGCAGTGGCGGCTCAGGGAGCCCTTTTTCCATTAGGAGTCATTTCCAGGTCCACCCTCAGCCGGTGACAAAGTGGTCTCCGCGTCTTCATTTTCTGCTGATCTTGTGTGAGCCGGAGGGAGGGAGGGACTGTCATCAGTTACTGCTGCCGCCGCCCCCTAATTGCAGCCAACTGTCGATGCGTGCATTTGGACCTTTTTCTGGCCTACATTATTTATTGGGAGAAACATATTGTATTGATTTTGGATGGCATGGTGAGGTATAAGTGATGTTGCTAAATAGCTGACAAGACACTATACACTTTTATAACAGTGTCATAGCCGTACTTTGCTCACATCAAATTAACACGTTTGAATATAATGTAGTACAGAATATGTCTGCAGGGAATCACAAATGTGGATCTTCAGCACTGCTGCCAGATTTGACTTACGCTTTTCTCGTCTTTACAGCACTTCCACATAAAAGGCGAAAATTTATGTTTTGTTTATTGTCATAGTTTTCTTCACATAGAAGAAATAAACAAACAATTTATATTTATATTTATATAGAGTATTTCTGGAATAGCCACAGTTTTAAAATTAGAAGTAAATATCAATGACAGCCCAGTGAGGGAGTTATGTAATTACTCAATCAGGTGTTGGAATGCGTAAAGTTGATGTGTCGGCAAGAGAAGACCACTAGTCAGTGATCATTTTGTTTTTACACCCTCTGACCCAAACAAATGGCTGCTTATACCAGTTTAAACTTCTGCGAAAAAGCTTCCAGAGAGCCTCACATTTTGTACAACGTCTGCGGTCCTCTTTTACACCTTGTGTTTAACGTCCTGTCAACCAATTGGAGAGTGATACCAGCTTGGATGCTTGAGCAGTAGGGAGTATTCTTGATTTTGGTATGATCATGGAGTAGTTCATTCCAAAAGTTAATATACAACACATACATTTTATTTATTTGTTTCATCTTGCTTCACAGGGCATATTACCTCTGCTCGTTTAGCACAAACAGAGTGCTTTGTTTTGCAGATTGCTACATTAGATTGGGTGTGCAAACACCCACATAATATTATAACTGTATGTGCTGTCGTGGCTCGCCTTATCATAAACCCGGCTGCCATTTTTATGTGTTTTGAACACCTCAGCTTTGCACCTTACCCTCTATGCGAATGTGAGTTTTCTTGTTTTTTAATGTGCCGACTTGCCATACCATCTAATTTCCTCCAGTTGGGTCACATTATAAACATGTTTTCATTACCCCTTTCCAATGCAGTGACCTCATTACCTGTAAAGACTCCTAGTCGATGTGTGAGCACATTAGAGCTGTTTAGTGGTGTAGGGGGAAAAAAGGTTCAAGGCTTTGTCTTGGCACCAGCTGTGGGCACTCCAGGAGTCCCAAGAACAAATGCAAACAGCCAGAATGCCGCTCTGCATATTGAGCATCAGTCCGAGATTCATAATGAAACACATACATGTGGGGAGTGACACGTATAATCCAACTCTAATCTTTTCAGACGTTTTAACAAGGCTGACAAGTCATGTAAAATCAAAGAGACCTCACTGTAAAACTCTCCATATAATAGTTAGCGCAGCTTTTTTAAAGACAAAAAGAAAATAAATCACATTGTTACTGAAAACACAGCTCTTTGCCAAACTACCACTTTCTTTTGTTGTACAATAGTTTCAAATAAAACAAGGCCGCCTTTCTCAGGCGAAGGAGGGCAAGGGCTTTGTAAACCACTTTCTCCCTCCCTTTCCCTCTTTCAACAAAGACCCTGTGCCTAGCATACCTGCAATGTTTGATTCCTTGTAATTGAAACAAGGCGAGAGAGGGTCCTTGCCAGCACATGGCCTCACCATTTAAGGTAATGTTTGCGCTGCTAAAGCGGCTAATGAATCCAAGTCTTGGAAGCTGGCACGGTGACTCCCCTCACCAGGGCCTGAAAGCGCCTCGGGATGCTGTCCCCTTCCCTTCCACACAGCTGTGAAAAGTTTAAAAAGCCCGACCCCATAACATGAAACGGTGAGGGTGAATACAACTACAATTAAAAAGGGGGAAAGAAATATTACTTTGGCATCCTGAGGTCATTATCCGCAGTTTATTGCCATTTGTACAGTGCTTTTATTTTGCTTTATATGAGGAGAATTGGCCTTTAATTGCAGCGTTTGCTTGTTTTTCCTTGCAGTGTTTTTAATTTCTGTATTCATGCGTCAGGGGAAAAAGCCTGTGCACCTTCAATGACCCCATGAATTTCCCCAAAAGAAATGTGTGTCCTATCTAGAAACCCTCTGCTCCCAGGGTTCTCCACAAAGCTCATGATAAGTGGAGCAGTAGACAATGAGGTTCTTGAAGACGCTATACTCATAAATGGTACAAATTGACCCTTGAAAGAAAGCCAAGTGGCTTCATGACAAGAGTTGTTTATTCCACAGTTAAGTGAAGCAGACGGGGTAACTTGTGAGTTCATATAATAAAGATCTCAGAAATGATAACAGTTCAGATTCAGTTTAAGAACACATCGGAGACCACAAGCCGCAAATGCGTTGCACAGAGGAAACTCTACTTTTCAGCTACGCTACCTTTCTTGTGCTCTATTGAGCCTTCTGAGAGAGGGGCTTAATCCACTAACCAGACCAGAGAGCATCCTAACTAACCTAATCCAGAGGCTCTCTGGGGCTCGCCCAGGTACTGATTGACTGATTGGTGGAGATGGATGCTATCTGGTGTAGTGCAGCTCCATTGGGCATTTAAACAACATTACCGTTGCTGGATAAGCAGACAGAGGGCGAACATTAAGAACTATGAATGATGGTCTCCTGACAAATCAGCATGCGCCGTGACAATGACACTGTTTCTGTCAGAAAGAATGACGAATGCAGCTCCTGTGTTTGTATGTGGCAGCGTTAATGCATTAATGTTGAGTCCTCGGTAAGTGTAACTTTTCTAGTAACTTGGCAAATGTGAAGTGATCTCATTTTCAGCACTTCTGAAGGTTCAGACATTAACAATGATATTAGGCATTGTTAGATTCCAGCAGATCACTTTTTTGCTCTGTCGAGCCCTTTCTTGTGTCCAAAGGCTCACAACATGATGTCAAGGAATGTCTTAAGTAAGGTGACAGTGATTTTAAGGCCTTCATTTATCTGAAAGTTGATATTTTGTCAATATACGCAAATTGTGTAAAGCTTGCATTGAAATATCACGCCAATAATAATCAAATTCAGCATCAACTCTTGATTTTGAAACAGTTGAATTTGAACACCAAGAACCCTTTTTTGATATGTTACACATGTATTAAGAGCTTGAAACATATCTGAGTTGGGTGGGTGGGATTATATCCAAGACATTTCTCCCTCCAAGGTTTCAGCTTCTTGTAAAATATGTCTATATCCTGTGCTCGGAACTCATTAGAACAGTGTGTACCCACCGGAGTGTGGAGCCCTCTCAGAGCTCAAATCTTAGGAGCACCACTGATGTAATTAGAGATTGGTTCACATAGCACATTAAAGTGGTCTTTTCTTTGTGGGCAAAGCAGCAAAAACAACACAATCTGACATTGTAATCTGTCAGTAATTTTTCTAATTTTTTGACTATATTAAAACAACAATTTAGATAATAAAAAGGAACATGGACCATAATTGAGCATAGCAATACTGGACTCTAATTCAATTACACCCCTCTCCTTTCATAGCTAAATGATAATCATCACAAAGATTCACATGCCCATTTGCTAATAGATACGTTGAAGTTATTAAAGTAATCAGCAGCAAAAGAAATCCATTTAGGATTGATTGTGGAATATGCTGATTGAGGCATGGTATTATTTGGAGGTTGGGTCCGGTGTGGGAGTGATCATTAAGAGATCCTCCAAATGAATGGGAATTATCCCTATTCTGAAGAGGGGGCTTACTGGAGCGAGGGCTTCTCACTGGAACATACCTTAATTAAGAGCTGCAATTTTATTATCAAGCTATAGCAAAAAAGTCGAAAATACAGTAATAGATAAATTAGAGCGAGGAGCCTTAGCATTATTATCAGCTTGAACAAAGGATTTTTACATTTCTTAACTACAAACCTCAAGTGCAATCTGTCCTTCAGCTTCCATTTCCACACTGTTTCTCATGGTTAAAATGCTTTTTATTGTATTTGCATGCAACTTTTTTCTATTGTCTTGATCCGAGTAAAAATCAATGCTGATTAGCCTGGTAATATGATTATGTGCATCTGGAATTGATGTTTACCCTTAAACCGGTCGATACCAGTTAGGTATGAAACCATGCATTCCTTCACACTAAATCACATTAATAGCTAATCATCCAGAATAAGGGAGAAATTCAATTGGTGACAAACTCAGTTTAAATTACTGACTTTTAGAATTTTCTTTTAAAACTAAAAAAGCATGTTGTATTCAGGTGGATATCTTTAGAATAAAGAGGCCCTGCAGAAATGTTTGACAAAAATATTTTAGATTTTGTTTTTGGTTTACAGTAATTGAAAGTCAAAATAAGCCAAACCGTGAACCAAATTCTCCTCCTCGGCATTAATAAAATATGTCGATGTGTTATGTTGATCAGTTATAGATTCATTGGTCTTATTGTTTCTTTTTTTACTATGTAAAGTGCCTTTGAGTTCCTTTTTAAAGCGCTATACAAATAATATGTATTATTATTGTTACTGGTTGAGGTCACATACTCATTATGCTATTGGCCTTATTTTATTATTATACTCTGTGGGACCATGTTTATCAGCTGTTATCAGCAAATCGTTATTACATTCAATTTCTACAATAAATAAAAGAAACAAGACTAGATGAATAAGACAACTAACAAGTAAACGGCCACACCACATGCAAGCTTTGATGCTCACAGTAGGCTTAAAAGGCCAGGCTTAAGTCCAAGCCACATGTTTACATATTACGTTGTTGGTATAAAAGTAGCGTGACGTGATGGTGGGTGCACTCAGAGCATACAGTACCGGCTGCTGGTGTACAAGAAAAAGTCACGGTACACCAAAGAGTAAAATATAAAAGAGTTGAGTACCGATTCACTTCTACCTCAGAAAACATGTTGTGTCCATGACTAATAAAATGAACTCTGAAATGATTTTTTTTTGGTCAAAAATAAACACATGAAAAAGTCTGAAATAATCTGTCTTTTTTTTTTTAAGGTTTTAAAAAATAACCATCACTTCTTTTGTGGAAGTAACAGCAGATTGTTTGTGTCTGTCCCTCATTTCTCTTCTTGTACTGTACGCAGGACAATAAGATACAATAGCATTTCAGACCTTTCTGCTTTGCATTACACTTCCAAGAAGCACAGATGCTTTCTAACATTCACAGGAAGACGAGTAAAATGTTCAGGAAGGGGAAGAAAGGCAAGGGTAGGCATACAGTCCAGTCTGTTATTCCGGCCCATTTTATACCCACCTAATCACACGCTCAAATAGATTCTGTGAAACCCCATCTCCCTTTGAAGACACTCCCACCACTCATGTGATCTGATTAGTATTTTACATGAGATACCAGCCCAGGCCAATTATGAGAGCTGACCACAATGTTCCAGTCCAGGAAATTATGATTCCAGGAATCATCATTTAGAGCAGTTATAGACAGACCGCTGGATCAGTGGCTCCCATCACTGTAAAAAAAAAAGGTGGCCCAATTAGTGGTTGCCCAGGAGCGTTTTTCGTCTAACCTAGCCTTATGTACGCCAGCAATTAGTCGCCAAATCCTGTATGGGAGTTCCTTAATCTTTCATAGCCCTTTACAACTCTATTTTAATTTTTGTCTGTAAAATGTTATGTCCGTGTATTTTTCTTGAACAGCAAATTCATGGTCTTGTTTACAAAATTATTGTTGGTTTGTTGTACTAAAAGTGTACACTGCACATTATATGAGATTACACGTGTGCCTCGGTCTGAACATAATTTTTCTCTTTAAAAAAGAAAAAAAGAAAAGAGAGAACGATATTGAACTTATTTCTACATAAAGCATAAGAAAAGTATTGCAGTTCAGTTTTGTTGTGCTCTCCATGGAGAGGAAAGTCAGAGATAGTGGGTCCAGAAGAGGGTGCCATAGATCAGAATCCAAGGACGCTCTGCCTTTTCTTTTTCCTTCTTTTCTATCAGCCGTGGTGCTGTCTGGTAACACACATACACACACACACACACACACACACACACACACACACACACACACACACACACACACACACATGCACAAATCTGATCAACTAAGGTAGCACGCTGCCTATTCTTCTGCAGAGTTCATAACTGTCAGCTCCTAATTCAGTACAGTAGAGCAGTTTTAATTATCCTTCAGCAAGACTACAGAACAGGAGGCAGGGATCCACAAAAGGAAGAGCCATTTGGAAAGTATGAAATTAATTTGAGGTATAAGGGCAGTAATTATGCTTTTATCCGTAACAATATATATATATATATATATATATATATATATATATATATATATATTTGTTTTTCTTTTATTATTCTCTACGCTCTGTCTCTCTCTTTTTTCTCCAAACCAGTGTATGTACTCTCCCACAGGACCTAGGTGAGGAGTTATTTCTGCATCTGGCTTGAGGTTCCACCGAGCTTTTACATAATCAAATCAATATTGCTATGATTCACCCTCTGGCAACGACTGCCTCGTGCAAGTTTCACTGGTGATGTTTGGCAGCTTACGAGATAAAAAAAGACAGAGTGAGAGAAAAAAAAAAAACCTTAGTTAAAAAATCTCTGGGCTATTGATTTCTTGCCTTGTTGGTCCTTTCCCTACCACCCAGCTTCTCATCGCACTCTCTTTTTTTTGTTTTTTTCCTCACTCTTTTCTTTATTGTGTCCTCAGTGTTCCAGGTGTAATTCTTTTTCAGTCAGGTAAATAAAGAAGTGGTCCGGCAGTGAGGTGGGGTTCCGGGCCAAGGAGGGGCCTGAGGTGTGGCAAGGATTTTTCTCTGCGAGGAAGTGCGGTGAACCCACTGTGTGATCCATCTTGATAGGTTGACGGGCTATGGACAGGAGCTGCACACCAAACGGAATCCTCAATAAAAGCAAATATGACAGCCGAATGTTGAAAAGAGAAGAGAAACACACCCACCGATATCTAAAACACAAAGACAAAGCCCTTGAAAGTACTACCGTGAAAGGCAGATCTCTCCGCACTGGTGTTTCGCTCGTTATTGAACTGGGATGGTTGAGAGGAGTTGCAGATATCGTTACGACGCGCTGGAATGACATGACGAAAAGCAACAGAAACCACATACGCTCCAAAGAATCTGCAGCCAGCATCAAAAGCAGACAAATTCAAATCCACAGTTGAAACAATATTCACAGTTGAAACAATACACAAAAAAGGTGTGATTAAGATTGCAGTGAATCTCCACAACGTCTGCGTGTCGAAACCCACGTTACACCATAAAGTGTGCTTTGGTTTAGTCGAGAGGAGTGAGCACATTCAAATATCCTCTTTTTTTTTTTTTCTTCTTCATCTTCATAAATCTTGCCCAAATATGACTTATTTAAAAGGGTCGTTGGGAGCTTGAAGCTCCGCCAGCCTTTTCATCTTCATACACTTGTGCTTTCTGGACAAGTTGAGCTCGGTCCTGTTAGATGCCGCACCAGAGCATAAATCCTTCCCCTTTGTCACTTTGATCAGCCTCCTTTCCTTTCCTCAAGTGTCCATGAGGAATGTGATAGGGTGGGGGACAGCGGGTGGGGAGGGAGCACGGGGTGAGGTGACAGGAGGCGAGAGAAGGAGGGATGAGTGTGTGTGTGTGTGTGTGTGTGTGTCTGTGTGAGTTGGGGGGCCTATAGCACATATCGCATCGCATTGATTCGGTCCATTTGGTGGACTGAACATGAACCCAATAATCAGATCTTGCTTAAGCACGCGCTTCCTCAGTAATTGACTCTCGCATATTGATTAAGATGTTGATGTGTCCCAGTCCTTCTCCTGTGCTAATGCAACTGAGAATGAGCCTGACCCCCCCCCACACTTGCAACACCGACACACAGACACATGACACACACGCATGCACTGACGCACACACCAACACACACACACACACACACACACACACGGGAACATGCATGAACAGGCACAATACACACGCAAACGCACACGCAGCCGGAACAAGGCTGTCATTGGGCTCAGTCGAATAGATATAAAGCTGTCATGCCGATGCTGCGGTGTCTCACAGGGCCAGCAGACCAAATTAGCCAGTCAATAATTTATGTAAAATAAGAAAAGAGAAAGAAACATGGACAGAAAAGTGAACAACACATGGTGGAAGTGTCAGCGACATACAAATAACTGGTGGATTTGATTGGTGCTTTGAAAAGGTCAGTCGCTTAGGTCAGCTTTTTTTCTTCTTCTTTTATAACTGATGATGTTATGTGCATTACGTTCCATCCATATTGGATATTTGAGAGGCAAACTTGACACATTGATTTGTTTACTATTGTGCACTGTAACCCTGCGTGTGCAATATGCACAATTTGGGATTTGATGACCTCAAATTAACAACATTTAACGGTCACAACAGTTTCATATAAAGAAAAAAAAGAGGTGTTTTAAAATCATGTTCCTTTTTATAACCTAAGCTATTTTTATAATCAGATTATTTGGGTAGTCATTACTCAAACATGATGTAACATGACATAGTGTAAAGTGATTTCATGATATTTCACTTTATCATCACCTCAGTTATGGTACCTAATGATCCTTCATATAAAAACAACAAATGAGAAATCAGATTTAGAGAAAAAGAGAATACAATGTTTCCTGTAATTGGCCTTGACGCTGCGTGAAAATTGCAACATAAATGTTTTTATATTATTTTATGACTTACAGTCTAATATAATGTGGCGAATTTGACCTTGCAAATGTATTTAATATTAAGATTATAGCCAAAACCATATATTCAAATAAGACTAGCTTATTTTGACTTTAATGATAATTAAATTAATCAATTCTCACACTTTCAAATATGCCATAACCACATAAAACCTCACAAAGTGGCTTTAAGTTGCGTATCAAATCTGCACACTGTAAATGGTAGAGCCTAGTATGGTGGTTTTTGTTGGGGCAAATAGATAGTGTATGTTACTTATTTCGTAGTAGATGTGTAAATATAATATTTATAATTCTATGAATTTATAATTCATAATGCAGTGCTATTTTTGCATGTCGTCAAATCACATATTTGGGCACTAAACATTACATTACATTCATATGGAAGATACAGATGACCCAAATGCTTTTTGTATATCGTTTTTCAGGTCAAGGTTTGTTTTTTCTTCTTTTTTGACATTATCATTTTGCTTTTAACATGAAATAAATAGTAATTGAACCTTTTTACGTTGATCAATGTTTTTACTGTGCAGTTTTCACAAAGTTCTTTGGAGCTGGTGTTTGCTGAAACAAACGTTAAGATGGCATATTACAAATCATGTAATGTTAATGCAAAATGACTGACAAGCAACCGTTTACCACAGACTCTCATGGACAACATTCGATATGAATGTGAAAACAGTTTGACTCTTTGCACAAAAAGCTTCTTCCCTGCAGATAACCGAACATATTATTCTCACCCTGACAGAGTGTTGATGCCTTTTAGATTTTACATATCTCCCAATTGGCCATTTTGATGAGCTCTTGAATGACAGTAGTATCTGCTTCTACATTGTGTTCTTGCACAGTGAAGAGGATTCTTGATTTCCATCACCTTTGACAACCTCACACACACACACACACACACACACACACACACACACACACACACACACACACACACACACACACACACACACACACACACACACACACACACACACACACACACACACACACACACACAGTTTACCAGTACTCAGACATAACTATTCAACAATGCAGGGTTACAGTGGCAAAGCACACAAGCACTCTTGTTTGATATTAACCCTTATCTTTTTGGGACTGCAAGTCCCATGACTAGAAAAAATCTTGCCGAGGATCTGGTAGAAAAGATCATTGTGTGTTTGTGTCTTATGAAAAGCAGAATGGTGGTGTGTGCGTGTGTGTGTGTGTGGCCTTCAGGCCTCTCCTAGCCTGCTCCTGCCCCAATGGGAGGGCTGCCTGTAGCGAGGTGAACCATCACTCTGAACCACCCACCCCCTCCCTCCTCTCTCCCTTACTCCTCCATCTCTCCCAGGAGTGGACCGACACCTCTCCGCTGGCCAGAGGGAAGACCAGCGCCTCTCTTGGGCCTCCTTCCATGTCTCCAATCAGCCTGCGCTGCCATGGCCCTAGGGCTGCTGCAATGTGATAATCTCTGCCTTTTGCGTTATGCATTGCCCCGATGAATTCATCTTGTGACCACCTGGCACTCGCTGTTAGGAATTCACGTGTTTTTTTTATTTTTGCAGCAGAGGCTGGGGCGAACGCTGAGAGGGACTGTTTTCTGACTGTCAGAGAGACCCTCTCCTCCTCCCTCCCCCTTCTCTTCATCTCTCCTCCTCCAACATCGGCAGAATGTTTTAACCTCTCAGAAGACCCTGGCGTATCTGCTGTTGTGGTGGCAGGAGTGGGATTCTTCACCTCGGCAGGACCTGTGTGGGAAAAAGCCCTGCTTGGTATTTAAAAACGGAAGGGCTTTTTGCTGTAAGACAAATTGAAACGCAGGAGGCTAGAGAGGAATGTGGCTGTCAGAGTCAACAGCTGCTAGTTTTTCGCTGTGAATAATCATTGAGGTTGACCCATGGAAGCTGAGGATTGTGTAACACATATTTCACAAAATTAAAGGTCAATGCAAACATATGGCAAAGCTTTTGCCCCATAACTTTTGACTTTCTTCAAAGCTGCTTTTGTGACCTCAATTAAATTATGGAAATAGAAACTTGAGGCAGACAGAATCACTGTTGTGTTTCAGTGTTGGGTTTTATAATACAGGTTCAATCGAAATAATGAATTAATAGATGCATTTTTCATAAAGCTTCAGCAGAAATGTGCGCCCCAATGCTGAAGAGTCCAAATTTGAATACGGTCTCACATGTACTGTACACTATGTAGTCACACTGCACTTGAAATAGCTTGTGGCACAAAACATTAGAATTTCATATTTTCTTCTTGGTTGCTTCTGTAAGAGAGAGAGAGAGAGAGAGTATGAGTAAGAGAGCAATAGAGTGTCCATGTCCCTGGCATCACACCAAATCTATAATTTACACTTTTACATAATTGGACTTTGCCTTTGCTGCTTATTGATTGTGCATCCTTGTCTTCTCATTTTCTCCAAGTGACAGAGCAGCATGGGTAAATATTTTTATTAAAACATTTGGGGGAAAAAAATCTTCACTTCACACTTCACAAACACACGTCCCACGTCTGAGAATGAGAAACACATTTTGAGACCGCCAGGTAATGACACACACCCGGCAGAGCGCAGCCACGTGTGTCAGTGATTTTGGTTTCACACTCATTTAATCATATTTCTTTCCAGCCAGGCCAGGACACTAAACAGAGACGCAGTTTTCACCGCAGCGTCCCTGAACAGGACATATTTTCAAACCCTCAGAAATGTATTTTTCCACAAAGTGAAAATAATCAAATGAAGGTTTGCCTTGTTTATTATGCCTCATTATGTTGTGCTGTAAGTGGATATGATAAATTGTTCTATATATTCCAGGCATGCTTGCCAGGAAAATCTGATAAGAGAAATATTTACCTCGAGAGTTCTGCCAGTAAACCTCCAATGATGAATGAGCAAAGGGCAGAGCGCAACATTCATTTTCCAGACGTGACATTTGTGGCCCAGAATCTTCAGCCAAATTGGAAATGGGTCGTATTTGAATTCTTTCTATCTCGCCACAATACTGTGTTATTCAGTGTTTTTTCAATTAATATTATATTAATACAACGTTATGGACATACCTCTAAAATTATACATTTTGGATACATACAGCTGGTTGAAAATACAATGAATACGAGTTATGACCATCAGGTTTAAACATTGACCACCGCAGCAAAAGCAGTTTTCTTTGTTGGTGAAAACATTTGACATGCTGTCAAAGAATGTTGCAAGAGACAGATTTTAAATAGTGTTGAAGTCCCTAGTTTTGTAGTCTCAGCACTAAGTCATCTAAGACTCAGACAACTATGATACATCTTAGGGCCAGAGTTCTGCAAGATGAAATATTAATCAGAGAGGTAGATTGCCAGGCCGCTGTCACTCTCCGATCATTCACAGGACTTTGGACTTGTTAGCCAGGTAGCTACAGGCGAGGCCCCACGGTTTAAACTGCACAAGGATTTGCTGAGTGGGCAGGTGTCTTTGTGTGAAACCTCTCTCTTGTTTCCCTGGACTAACTGTTTGTTTTGCTCTGCCTCTGATCATGAAGGGTAACCTTAATCGTGGTGGGTGAAGCCAATCTTCGGGAGCTGTCATTAAAACGGCCCCCACGGGCATGGTGGTGCGCTAGTAATTTTCCACTCAGGGCTATTGAAGTCGCCATCTAAAGATTTACTCCTTTATTTTCGCTTTTCAACAAGCAGGCTTCAAATCTCCCCCGTCTTAATGCTCGTTTGATTGAACGTGACAGCGCTGTAACTAAACTTGAAAGGGGGCTCAGAATACATGCTGTTGTTGTGACTCTTCTTTGGAAGTAGCATCAGCTACTTTCCGGGACGCTCGAGGAACCAAAATGTGCTGAAATCCTTGATCTTCTTCTTTTGTGCACTTAACGGACACATGGATACCATACATGAATAAGTGGATCGAGCAGAACAGAACAGCAAAGTCCACCCTTTTATTCTGTCTTTTTGTGTTGTCGAATTTCGTGGCTACTATTTTCATTTGGTCCCCCGTGTTTAAGGTGGTGGAGAAAACAAAAGTAGACGCTTCAGACCAAACTGTGATGGACTTGGGGCAATTATACTTAATTGGGTCCGATTGGTTCCCTTTCAGCTTGTCCACTCACTTCCCAGTTGAGAGTGATTTGGCTGGGAGTCAGCACTGGATTGATGCCACTGCTCCTGGCATCTGGTGAACTTTCACTGAGCACTGGCTCGCATGGTTTCTCCTTAACCAAGCCCTCGCCTCACTGTGACTACCGCCTCAATGCAGCCTCACAGTTACAGCTGCTCACCTTTGGAAAGGACCGTGTAGTCTCAGAAATATGCTTCCGCAGCGATGTGTTGAAATCCAAACAGTTAAATAAAGCATCTATAAAGCGTCTTCTAACTTTAAGTTCTGTTTTATGATCTTACTAAAATGTAGTAAATGATTCATTACGTTATAGGAACAGGATACATTTCAAAATCATTCAATATGGTGAGTATGAATATGTGTTTTAGATCAGAAGAGAACAATCCTAGTGTGCCTTCTAGTAATCGCCCACGACATTGTGTGTTCTCATTTCGGGTCTTCCTCCTGCTCCTCGATGCTGCTGCAGACTAATAAGCTCGTCCTGTAATCACGTTAGCCGCCCTGTCGGCCCCAGCCAGGGGACCTAATTGGGACAGAGCCTTGGACAAAGTGAAAATTAATAACTTTTGTCAAGCTCCTGGCGCATTGTCTTATGAAGCAGCGCAGGTCAATTACAAAGCGTGATACGATAAGGTCCAAGCAGCAGAGGAGAGCTGACTCAATTAGGACAGGGACTGGACTGGTGAGCCCGCAGTCAGAGAGAGAGTTCATCCCCAAGCTGCAGGTTAATGTGCTGCAGAAATGGACTGTTAGTTGCATTTAAATGTCTTTTTGTAAATTAAGAGGACACGGCACCACACAGTTTCACTGAAGATATTTACTATCTGGAAACATTTTCTATCCCCACATCAAACGAGGTGTAATGTTTTTAAGCAACTGCCTAACTCAGTGTGTATGTTTGTGTGTGTGTGTATGTGTGTGTGTGCGTGTGCGTGCTCATGTGTGCTGGTGTGCTTGTGATGGTAGAGAGCTTGTGTAGCTGTCACTGAGATAGACTGTTCCCATGCAAGCAGTACAAGCCCCCGAAGCACGTATCAGTGATGCGCATCAAAGGAATTGTGTGAAAGCCTTTATAGTTGTAATGGATGGGCCGACGCCAAACTGGAAAACTCTTGATCTTTTCCCTTCCCTTTTTTATTTCTCCCTCCTGAAAGTGATGCGCGGGACCGAGTCCAGGAAGGATGTCAGCGTGTCAGTGGGCAGGCTTACTGAAATCACTAGCTTCCTTTCTGTTTTACACCACCATCATTAACACTCTGTTTGTCATCGAGCTAAATATATAGCCCATGATAGCCCACGTAGAATCCTGCAAACTTGATCTGAGCGTGCACGCTGCCTCTTGCGACTGCATCCTTCCTCCCCCTACATGTGCTAATAATTCGAAGTATCTCAAGACGGCCACAACACATGTAATTTAATTATCAGCTTTGCTTTGTGTCAATAGTGGCTGCAAAACACAACCGGCTCAGCGGCAGCCAAGAAGTGCAGGTCTGCAGATAATTTTCTCTGGAGAGGAAGAACATACTTATCTTTGATTCAACATATTGTCCCCATGTTTCCTCTCATCTCACTACCGGCCTCCCCTGTTGCTTCCCTTTGTTCAGATACTCACTAACCTGGACCACTTTTCCTCTGAATGTGACACAATCTTCTGCTGCACATTTTGTCACATTTTATTGTCGTGTTGCAGCATTTGTTGTGGAATACAGATTCATTACAGCTGAGGATATCTGGAGCTTCACCAAATCGTACGATATCTATAATAATAATAATAATAATAATAATACTTCAAATGTATATAGCGCTTTTCTAAAACAAAACTAAATATGTGTGACGAAGTGGCAAGAAGGAGCTTCATTTTGAATGATGTTTTTGTTGATTCGTGGACATTTGCACTTCTGTTTGAGGGTAAAGGGGTATCAAGAAGGACCGCAGCAGATGCGTTGTTGGAGTATTTCACAGTCCACTTCCATGAACCCTCCAAGCAAACGTGCAAACACAGGCAGAGTGTGCAGTGCGAGGCCAAGTGAGCCCACAACTCCAAGAACGTTTTCTCATTTTCCCGTTCACTTGGTAAATAACGCAATAGTGAGCTGACTAAAATAATGAATTAAACTAAACTGAATTATAGTGAATTCAATGCAGGGACTTGACTTGAATGATTTCCTATTCTGAGCGGTGAATCAGATAAGATGTTACTTTAAATGCCTGACAAAAGCACTGGTATGTTGTTTAGGAGGTCCCGATGCTTGAGGCACTGCTACCGCTCCTTCTCCAGCGCCATGAAACCGATCTAATAGACAGTACATGGTCACATAATGTGATACTGTACGCATCACGCTGTAACATGAGGCAGATGTCTCGATCTGTACTTTCCAAGTGTCCCAATTCAATCTTGGGCTTCATCTGTGTGTAACCTAGTAAGCAGTCCCTCCTGCAACCACATTATTGTTCTCTCCCATCACTGTTCCTTCTCGTGGAAGTCTCAACTCCCATCCATACAGGTAATGCAGACAAATGGGGCTTTAATGCTATTCACGGTCCCATCCTACATTCCCTCGCTTTGTCATCAGTTTGCCTCTCGTTTAAACGCATTTCTCGACCTTAAGCAGCACTTTATTGTGGCGTGTTATTTTGTCCAATTGGATTAAACGGACTGTAACTAGGAATCCGTTTGAACCTGATCCTTGCTCGAGCTTCCTCAGCCAACTCCATTAACTGTCATACTTGTCCAGAAGGCCTCCTGTGCAATGGCCAAATATGTAAGTTGATTCATCATCAATAACCTTGGTGAGAGAACTGCACAGTCTTTAAAAAGTAAAACCTTATATTTTACGTCTTCCCTCCGAGGCAGCAGATCAAATCAGCAACAGCGCAGGCCCCGCTCTAATATGTTTAAACACTGATGAGACGCAACTCTAGACTCCCCTGAATGGGACCACGGCACTCTCACTCTCAGTGTCTCAGCGTAAAGTGGTCTCATCCATGAAGTTATGAGCGTAGACACAGGCACCGGTGCTAGTTTACCCACATTAGAGGCTCCTTATCGGGGCTTTTGAGACTCATCCCCTTCTCACATCTCCATCATGAAATACTTTTCTTTTCTATGGAGTGGTCTCCCTCGTGGAGCATTGAGAGGGGAGAGGCAGAAGTTTGGGCGTATGAATCCCTGTGGTGAGTACTCTTTGGACTTATTCCATGGATCTCCCCCTGCTGTCTGTTGGGACTCTTTCTTGATGCTAGAGTAAGAGGACACCAATGCCCTGAGCAGCCCCTCAGATTTATTGAAACTTCATGTCCTGTCCCGGTAGCTCATTTGTCAGGAGACCTAATTTACACTGGCCCTTAAGACTAATTGCAAATTTGCGAAAAAATGCTGATGTCGTTGGAACTGAGGAGGCCTGTTTGCCCCTCCCTCAGTGTCCCTTGCCATGCATTCGCTAATGCGTTTCATCTGTAGAGCATAAAATAGACTGTGTTTCTTTCCTGTGTGTGCGTGTGGTTGTGTGCGTGTGTGTGTGTGTGTGTGTGTTTGTGTGTGTGTGTGTGTGTGTGTGAGAGTGCTAAAAGAGCTAAGAGAGACAGAGTGTTAGAGGTGTGTGAGAGAGAAAATGCTCCAAGATAAACCCCAAATGGGACTACTTACAAACCGGAAATCGTGACAAAAACACAAACATTATTTACTGTTTAATTCAATTCGAGGAGACCAATGCCCTCTCATCTTCCCCATCAAGTTATCAAGGCCAGAAACAAACCCCAAGACACACGGCCACATGGCATTGTCTATTCTTGGCAACCAGCAGACACCACATGACAATTAGCAGTACAATTATCCCAGCCACTGGGTAGAGCTCTATGTGCAGATGGCAATTGCTCCTAATGAGCATACTTCAATAAAGCAGAAAATATGCATATGAAATATAGAGGGATCTCAAATTGCTATTATATAGAATTTTTTTTTTTTACACACAATTCTGCATTTCTGCATTTTAGTTATGCATATACATTGCAGCTGCATCCATAAAGACGAAAGTAGTTTTATGGAAATGTCTTAATCATGGGAGGCCAGATTCCTGAGGTTTCTGCAAATGTTTCCCATAAATACATAATGTTTCAGGCCGTTAAATAAATCTTAGAGGAAGAAAGGTCTGATGTTAAAGACAGATCATGGTTTCACCCTGACCATTGGATCACATTTCATTTATAGGTCTTCCAACAATAACGTTTATATCCTTAAGAGGGTGTGAAGTGTGTTGGGCTAAATGGCAGAGCTGTGGTGGGCAGTAGATTGGAGTGCTCTGTGCAGATGTGAGTGCAGAGCACATGCTGGTTGATTTGAGGGATAATATGCAACCACATGACTCAATCAGGAGATCTCCTCCCTTCATCAAGGTTTTGACACATTCAGCATACTTTGTGGCCGTTTCACATGCAATTATTTAGAAATTGGCAGATTCTTGTTATGGAGTACATGTTTTCAGGAAACCTCTCCATGTGTGCTCACTTTTCAAAGTGGAACCATGAAGAATTTTAAGTTGAGGGTTTCCAGTAATTGTTATTTTTCCATCCCTCATCAATTCACTTTTAGTCCTTGCAAAGGCTTAATAAACACTGTCCTGAATAAGAGTGGTTGTTTGAATGCAGCACATCTAGACACACATGTAGAAACACCTCTTTCGTCTTCACATTGTCTTTTTAAGAAGCAGTTTTGTTAGAGCATTTCAACAGCAGCACATATGCAGAGAGAAAGAGAGAAAGAGAGAGAGAGAGAGAGAGAAAAAAAAACACTGGAACGGGGGAGTTTGAAGGGTAGAGCAATTATCTGATTACGAAAAACATTATATGTCAAAAAGAACAACAACATGTAATTGGCTTGGTGTGTTAGAACTGCAGAGGGCCAGATGTAGAAACGTGTGCATGCCTGTCAATGTAATGGCTAACAGCTTGACCACATAGTCCATAAGACTTGCACCAGGAGGGCTCAAACAGCAATAAAATCCAATGCTAGCATTTGTTAGTACTAGACACTCCAATTTGATTGGTAAAATTCACACTCTAATGGGCTTATAAAGGATTTTCTTGGGCCCAGAACAATGAGCTGGAGGGCTAGAGCAGTGCCAGGTCATGGACACCCAGAGATTCACAACATCCCCCCCTTCTGGGCATGCTTAGTTTCCTCCATATCCACCAGTTACCCTCTGCAGCTCTCTTTAAAAGCCAGTCGGGATGTTCCAAAGGTATTTAATAGTAGTGGTGGTGGAGGTGGTGGTGGTGGTGGTGAGGGGGGGTGGGGAGATTTCTGGACCTCCCATACACAGGTTCAACCAAAGAGCCATGTTTTTTTTCTATCACCCCACCCCACCCCACCCCATCTCTCTCTCTCTCTCTCTCTCTCTCTCTGACCATATGTGTAAGTGGAGAGAAAAAGCTGTTTAACCAGAGGCACCTTTCTCTTGCACCTTGCCCAGTTGCACCCCTTTCTAGTGAAGACAACACCGAGGGATAGAAAGGCCACACATAGGGAACACATTTACCCAGGCAAAGGGCCAGAGCGTTGCATTCCGATGGACCTGCGAGGGGAAAGAACTGCAGAGCACATTTCACACGTAAATATTCAGAATTGGATGTGGCACATCCTCTCTCTTTTTTTTCTATGTCCTTTTTTTCCCCTCCTCTCTGTTTCGCACATCTCATCCCCGTCACTCAAATTAGAATGTCTATGTTTAGACTGGCCACAATGGCCACGTTGGCAAAACAAAAGCAGGGAAGGGACTTGGATTCATTTGATTTTGATTTCTATTGCATCAGGACTTCAAACTTACATTTTACATTCGTTGGTCACAAAAAAAAAAAGCCAGTGTTACCTCATGGCTTAGATATTTGGGCTTATGCAGGAGGAGAGCATGCCTGTGTGATTACGTGTTCTGTATGTATTTGTGTCAATGTCTAACGAAGTGTCAGCTGTGACTTAACGCCTCAGGTTTTGTTTGGTTTTGAGTACTGAATGTGAATGTGTACAAGCCTTGTTGCCTCCTGAGACCATTGTGTGGAGCCACATCTCCGGTTTCCTCTTGCGATACTGATCTTTCACACATGTAACTGGCACTCTCCGTCAGCATTGGCATTGGCGTGCAGGTCTTTTGTATTTGATGTATTGCTGTGTTTAATACATGCTGCAGAACTAATCCACCACTACGACCATTAAAGTTAAGCTTTGCTGTATGTTTGTGAATATGTATCTGTTTTCGGAATGGCAATTTAGTGTTTATATGATCTCAATTTTAGTGTGCGTTTCATCCTCAGTGGTGGTGATGGTGGCAATGGTGGGATTATGGAGTGGGTGTTTGCTCCCTTTCAACAGTCTCTCCACATGGCCTCCTGCCTCCTTTGTCTTTTTATAGCCTCCTTCTGGGAGACGCTGCACTCTCCCTGAATGCAACACAAGCCAAAACACCTCTCAGTTCCTTCGCCAGAGCCCGTTACCCAGGGAATACTGCGATTCCTCCCATACTTTTCTACACACACCTTCTCTCATCTCTCATCCCCCCCCCCCCCTCTCCATCCCTCTCACTTCTACCTGGGCTGGACACAGATTTTTGTTTTTGGAGCATGAGGGTGATATGTGAGTCATAGCGTTACATCTGAAACTCAAGCCTCGGGTTTCAAGGAGGACAAGTTTAACCTCTTGTGTTGCTGAATTATGATAGTCACCTTTCAGTCACATTCATTTCATCACAGTTATTTTGCAGTGGAAAGCATATGGATCATTCTTTGCACAATGAAATCATTCGGACAACTTTGCTGATTTATTGTAAAAGTATGCTCGCCGGTATGCGCCGTATAACACATGTCATTTATTATTGTCAGCTCCACATCATTGTCTGAGAGAGAAAGCTGCTCTCTAAAATCACATTGTGATTGTGTCATGACAGAACATTTTGTTCTCCAGGTCATTTTTATGTTAAAGAAACATACCAGCCTTATTGCCAGGGCCAGTGGAGTTCATTGTAATAGTACAGTACCACTACTACTGTCCAGTCGGACTGGTTATTTTCACTCTTTAAAATATGAAAATCAACCTGCAGAGACTTGGGACAGGTAATCTATCACAGTGATAGTTTGCAGTTATTATCTTTGCATTTTAGCATACTTGGTAGCGAGGAAAGATCTCTTGGTATGGTGTTCGTTGATGTACCAGCATGCAGGTATTTGAGAGAAATGTGATGAAGAGCCACCTAAGGAACTTAGTAAACAAATGAATGCAGATATATCAATATTGGTGTGCCAGCTGAACACAAGCTAAAATAATTCCATCTAGGTTTGAGGTAATTTGTACCATTGTATAGTTTGTCCATCGGGAGTGACAAGTGACATCTTAAGTGAAGAAACATACTAAGTGACAAGTGACATCTGTTACTTGTCACTTACTATGTTTCTTGGTCACAATTCTTTAAAAAACTAAAAACAAATCAAAGTTGTAGTTTTTTTTAAACTCATATTGGGCCCAGAAACCCAATATCAGTTAGGATAATTTACAAAGGTTGTGAATATTAGGGTAACTTTAATACCTAGTGTGGTAATGCACCCACCATAAAACACTAAACTATTTTTCAGCAGCTGCATATAAGTAATACTTAAGGCTGTGTTTACTTTGTATTACTTTGTAGAACTCATTTCATCAACATAGCAAAATGAATGGAAACCACTGGCTGCCCAGTTTCTGCTGGAATAGCCTCCAACTCACAGGACCCTGCACAAATTACGAGTATATGAAAAATGGATGGATAGGTGGCAAGTTGAAACTGACCAGAAGGTAGATGATTAATCAAAAGAAATTATGATGTTCTTTTGGGAGAGGTTAGCATGCAATGACATAACGCACTGTATGTGCTAAGTTAATGGGCCATTACGAGCAAAACCAGCTCCATGGCCTGCAGACTGCAAGGGCAAAGGTGTTTTTCTTTGTTTTCCACACAGGCCTCATTGACCACATGAGCCCTTTCTTAGTTTTGGTATTTCATGTGTCTACAGTTTAGATAACTTATTGCCCCTTTCCCTGTGTGCTGGCTGCTTTCCACACCCAGCCCATTCCTAACCGGGCCTGGCCTTCTTCATCTCTCTGTCCCTCACCACACCCACCCTGCAGTGTGGCATCAGACATACAGGCGTGCCACTATGCTGACATGGTCATTTGTCTTCTGACCGCCGTGGCATATGGAGAGGGCTGGCACTGCACAGATGTCCACTAAGTGCTGATGAAGGGAGTGAGGAATGGATGGGCTGGGGCTAAGAGGATCTTTGCCGGTGCTGCTGGAGCCTGGTACTGCTCTGCCCTGCTGGTGTTATTAACTTTACTGTGCTGAGGAGGGCGGGATGAGGCTTTTCAATAAAGTATGTGTTTCCAGATATCTAGGAAAGCGAGTGAGCATGTGTTTGCCTTTGCGCTCTCTCTCTCTGTGTCCGTATCTCTCTACCACTATCTAAAATACTTGTATGTGTGTTCAGGCTAGTGGGTGCAGTCTGGTGCAGCTGAGGAGAAGGAGAGTGTGGATTAAAGCCGTAGGTAGAGCAGAGAGAGCCTGAAAAGAATAATTTGCAGCTTAAGGGCAATAGCTTCAAAGTCATGAATCCTCATGGGTGAGCAAGCCAGGCTCTGAACCTGTCAGTGGTAACTTACTCCTCGGATAGCACGCCAAAGACTTCAATAATGACATCACCCAGGCGTGGGGGTAGTGGGTAGGAGCTGGGGTGGGGTAAGGGAGAGCCGAGAGACGGGCCAGCTTTCAGGGGTGCGAGCGCGGCCCTTCGGAGTACTTTGGAGTCCCTCTTGACGAGGGCTTTGCAGCTTCCTGATACCGGCCTTGTTGTTCTCTGTGCGGATTGGCCACAGAAGCCACCAGGGTGGCTTATCAGATTTAT
Organism: Cyclopterus lumpus; assembly: GCF_009769545.1. Taxonomy (NCBI): domain Eukaryota; kingdom Metazoa; phylum Chordata; class Actinopteri; order Perciformes; family Cyclopteridae; genus Cyclopterus; species Cyclopterus lumpus. Next base: position 17,530,011 of record NC_046966.1, read on the forward strand.
TGAGGCTTAGTGGTTGACGTTCAGAGTGTGTATGTGTGATGAAGTGTGTGTGTGTGTGTGTGTGTGTGTGTGTGTGTGTGTGTGTGTGTGTGTGTGTGTGTGTGTGTGTGTGTGTGTGTGTGTGTGTGTGGAGCAGGAGGAACCGGATGAATAGGGAAAGGGTCATCCCTCTAACAATCCACTCGTCCCAGTTAATTTAGACAGCAACATAGGGTCTGACAATGAAGAGGCAAGTCTTTGCACCACCCCTCACTGGAGTCCTTAAGACTTGAGCCCAGTAAAGCACTTATATTGTTTCTCACACGAAATCCACCTTTTTTTGTCTCCTTTTGATAATGCTGTAGTGGTAATAGTCATGAGGTGAAATTTAATTTGACAGAGCTGTAGTTATCTCACCATGCACATCTACTCTTTTTTTATACTATGGGCAACATGATCAAATTCTGTACTGCCTAATACCACAGTATGTCTGCATCCCATTGGTAAGTTTACCACAAACTAATGGGATGTGGATATGTTACCTTGAGTCGCGGTGTTCTTGGAGCGGAAAGTGCGCACCGCAATCTTGTCTCTGTCAGGTTTCCCAAGCTTAAGTTTCAGACACGCACTTCAAAGTCCCTCTAATGAGTGGAAAAACATTGTAGGCTCCCGCACGACATTAAAGAGTGCCATTTTCCCCCCTCTGTGTGTTGTTGCTGCGTTATATTTCACAAGCTTTCCCTTCCAAATGTGAGCAACTCATTTTCACCTCCAGCACAAACAAACAGTGAAGTATCACCCATTGTAGCCAGTATCAAAGGCAACATTTGTTTGCAATAAAACGCGGGTTTGAAATAGCTCCAACACAGATTTTTGTGCTTCAACACAGGGCCAACATTTTTATGCCGTAGAAATCAAAAAGGGGAGATGGCTGGAAGAAAGAAGGCAATATATAAAGCATGTCATGGAACTGCCAGACAAACTACATATACTTTGGTTTTATTTAATTGCTCAATTGCAAAAGCTTTGTTCTTGCTGCTGTCATCTTTTCAGATATTTATTTCTTTTTCATTTTGATCGGCACTGTGTTGTTCGGAGAACTTGGCCCCTATTAAAAGCATATCGAATTTGGGACGTGCTTCCCAGCCTCCGTAACAGATATGGAGAATCGATAAGAGCATTACAAGGCTGTGACAGAATGACCCCCACCCCCGCTCCTCTCATGTCTAAAAGGATGACCATGTGACAAAGGGTCTCGCTCACACTCCTGAGATCCTACCCAGGACAGATCAGATTATCCGCCGGGTGGCATAAGTGGTCATTAACCCTTTGGTGACACTGTGGGCAGAGCGTGGTGGCTGAACAGACTGTTTGATTAAAACCATAAACACATCCAGCCTGAGCCTGTTTAAATACACCAAGATCTGGATGCGCTGCTAGTGTTGTGTTTCTGCTACACGCTATTTTGACAGCCAGTTTCTGGCCTCATCAGTATCTGTTTCCCCACGGTCTTAGTCGCCTGAGCCGCATTTAGCTCCCTCAGCATCAGTACCAATTCCATTTAGGGGTAAAAATGTGACAATTCTCCCACGACTCATTCCCAGGTGGTGTTTGTGAGACAGAGAGAGAGAGAGGAATAGTTCGGGGAGACACACAGAGAGACGGAGAGGATAAAAAATGAGCACCGGGGTTTGTTCAGGTTCAAGATGCATTGTGTCTGTTGGCAGCTTGTTGGGCCAACATTGTTTGACGTTCTACCCCTAGTGCGTTTGTGAGCCTTTGAGGGCTTTATGGCTCGGTGTGACTCTGCCGCCAATAGGTTCCAGATGCCGCCGGTGTGGGAACCGGGGAGTGGAGCAAGAGGGGAGACAGGGAAGAAGCATAACCAGGTGTGACCCATTGCAATCTGGGATGTTCTCCATGGATATTGAGACTAATATGCATGCGTGTGTTGAAGATACAGCGGGATGCAATATGTTCTCAATCTGACACTGGACAGACAAATAGCCAGGTAGAGACCGACTTGTTGGACACAGAAAAAAAACACATACTTTCATACGTAATCTTTTTTTGTGAACTGCGTATTTCTTCAACTCCTGCAAGTAGCCCGTGCACCCCACCCTCTGCCAAGGCACGGAGTTCATGGTTTGAGTCTCGTTGTTCAGCACATTTTGCTGCTGGCACCAGTGAGGTCCAACATATGGCAGCACTCTGAGCCTTCAAGCCCAGCGTTGGGGCTCCGAACAGACTCTGCCAGGTCCACAGTGGCCTACTGTAAGGGAAAATTGTCAGCAGGACCATTTAAGGTCCCAAACCACAAGCACTGATAAATGTCTGCATTTCTCTACACAATTACCTTCAATCCAGTGTCCCTTTTCCAAGGGGCCCGGAAGGAAACAACAGAGCTTAGGCCGGCTCCAAAGCTTAACTGGTGAAAAACCAAACAGAAATGCTCTGAATGCTTGCTAAATGAAGTATGGTTCTGCTGTGTGTGATTTAATAGAAAAGAAAAAGACGGGGGTGGAAAGTCGAGTTCAGACAGTGCTTTTCATTCGAAAAAAGGTCAAATACACTAGAGGGGACATTTGCATTGGTGAAAGGTCGACGGTTACTGGGGACATAAGTTGTTTGTAGATTGTTTAAGTTCATTGCAGGATTTTTTAATTTTATTGTTAATATCAGTGTGGTCACAACATACAGTATAGACCAATTTGCTCTCCTGAAGGTTTCTTCCCTTTGAAAGTTTTTTTTGTATTTTTTGGGAGTTTTTCCTGATCCGATGTGAGGTCCTTGGACAGGGATGTCGTATGTGGACAGATTGTAAAGCCCTTTGAGGCAAATTAGTAATTTGTAATACAAAATAAATTTAATTGAATTGAACCTCTAATGAACTAAATAAACAATATTGAAAGACAAGATCAGTGATTTCAGTGGACACTTGATTTTGTTTAGCCAGTTATATACATTCAAAAACCACATTATGTGTGAGTTGTTTGACATATTGACATAATTACTGCACAGCTGAAATATTGTTATTAAAAGCTGTTTGGATTTACCAAAAGCATGCTGTCATTCTGCAGTACTCAAAGCATGTCCCAGAAAAATGAAACACCACCACCGTGGTGTTAAATAATATTATTTCATCACATGAAAAAAAAAAGAGCTAATTCTCATTTTTGACCATTTAGTGTTGATTTAAAAATGTAAAACTTTAGCAGTTTTACTGTACGTGTTCTGGGTCGGATTTAAATTTATTTTTTCTTGCGGCAAAAAACTAAACCGTGTGCAGTGATAGAATTAGAGTAAAGATAAATATCTTGAGCCTTGGACCACATTCATTTTGAAATCGCTGCAGTATGCTATCTAAAGAAAAACTTTTCCTTTTAGTCTTTATATAGCAAAATAGTACCTGCTAGTGTTCTCGACGGGCTGCTCCTGTTGTCGATAATCCCTTCCTCTTCAATCCATCATCTGCAAAATAAACACAGGCCACCCCCACCTGTGTCTGACTTAGAGGGGTGAGCGCCTGTTAACCTGCTCACAGGCCACCGGCTCGGGCTGCTGATTCCCCGCCTCTCTGTTTAGATTATTTCCACGGAGGCGGGCGACTCTCTTGTGTCACTGATAAGAGCGCAGTAGGGTGGTGGCAAGAGGGTCAAACCACAAGGGGAATAAAAAAACTTAGGAAAACAACGAAGAAAAAAAAAATCTTTATCCCCTAGAAATAGTACTTTTCCCCCCTAACTTCTTCACCATGGCGCAAGGCTATTACACTGATAGAAATTCTTCTCCCTCCTCGGCAGTCTGGCCCTGAGTACGCGAGGGGCCAGAGTCTTAGCCACATCTCAAGCTAATTTACAAAGATCCCGAATTATTCTCTTATCTTGGGCTTTAAAGGTTGTAAGGTTGATTAACAAGGCTCTGTCCTGTTTATCAGTTTGGGGCTGGGTGTGGAAAATAGCCTGCGATAAGTGCACAGACCATTAAACATTCTATTTCCCCTAATATTTGTCGGCAACCATCTGCTTAACTGATCTCCCTTCACTTTAATTAAAAGGGATTCCCGTCTTGTTGGGGTCATTATGTGCTGGCGGACGCCAGGAGAGGGGTTTGTGATGAGTTCAGCGTTCCCTCTGTCCCTGGGTTGCCAGAGGGCTTTTTTCATCCTCTCTTCCACCCTCGTCGGAGTTAACCCCTTCCTATCCTGCTGCACTTCCACCTTGTTATTTAGCGGGTGAAGCAAACTGAAGAGTTAGTAAGTCCAACAATTTAAAAAGAGATCCAGCGTGTGCTGGTGCAAACTTTTCTCCTCACCAGGGCAGTGTATAGATATTCACACAATCTCCAGGGCATGAGATTCTGGCTGTAATGGTTTGATTTGCCCAACACTAGTTGGATCGATGCAGCTGTTTACAGTTTCTCCCTCTCTCATCCCTTTTGTCTTTTTTCTAATTTAGTGTTCCCAAACCATGGACAGGGGTCTGAGTCTGTCTGCTGTGCTTGCATCTTCGCACTCCTCCCCACTCTCCATCACTGTCCATTGATGTTTTCCCCCTCTCTTTCTGTTCTCCTCTTCCTCTCTCCTTCCTTGGTTGGTCTTGGAAAAGGAGCTGCATGCCTCCACACTTCTGGACAAGACTGATGGCTCGTCAATAGCATTAGCCAGCATTGCAGGCCTCATTGGTGTAGAACCAAATCAATAAGGCCCAGTAAAAAATATTGTATGTGTATGTGGTCCATCCTAGCCAAGGCTCATGTCACCACAGACACGTTTTTATAAGAATTCAGGAATGACCATCTATTTTATTCCCTTTATCCCCACATTATTTTGAGCAATGCACTAGTATTTATTAAGTGCTTCTGCTCACAGTCATCATGTATCTTTTAGTATAATTATGAATGGCACCTTTCAAAAAGGTGAAATAAATTGTTATGTTCATTGTTACATTAAATATGGATATTAAAATGTAGCAGCTCTGAGATAAAGTAGTGGAATATATGAATCTTTACTGCTCTTTTCCACAAAATTATGGTAATTTACCTTTAATTATAGTGGGCAATTACATTTAATTTGTCCTCAATGACAATAGATTTTTGCTTTCAGTGAAGTGACGATGGTGGATGATTTGTGGGCATATTTGAGTGATTTTTCTGACGATACACTTCACATGTTGGAAGAAACGAAATACAGAAATCACATTTAGGAATTTGGGTATTGTGTATATTGTGTTCACTTACAGAATTATCGGTCTGTATTTTTACGACCTTCACATCCTCACTGTTTTTACTGATAATTTCAAACAGAATCAAATACTGACCGTTTTGAACCGTGGGAGATTCACACAGTGAAGTATTGCAGAGGGCTGCAATACTGTCTGTTTGATATGATCACTTCTTTATACATCCTTCACTGACTGATGTTTACTATTGATATGGCTTATAGATTAAAACAAGTTTTTCAGAATGTTGCTTCATTTGTTGCTGAAAGGGATAGGGATTTGGTTTGATTAAGAAGTATATATACAGGCTTTTAGGGTGGCGTTCTTTTCTCTGTGTGCCTAGTTTAAGGTAACACTTTTACTTTACGGCTTGATTTTTCTGCAACCCCCCTCTTGCATGACATTACATGTTCCGTCTGTAGTTGAATTGGTTCTTTCTGACAGCACTGACTTCCTTCCACAGTGAAAAGACATGCAATTCTGTTGAACTGCAGACTGGAGAGTACATGATACGTGTAGACATTTACGGATGAAATGCTTCGCAGGCACTATTGACTTTCATTTGAAACTTAAAGATAACCTCTGTAACATGTAGCCATGTCTCAGTCGCTTGAGTTTCACTGCTGCTCGTGGCTGGAAACGGGAGCTGTGGCCTATATTTTGTCCTATATACTGTACTTGCCCCTAAATGTGAAGGTGAATGTGAGCTAGTGATTTGTCTTCTTCTACAATGCTCGAATAACAAATGTTATAACTTATTCTAAGTCAACCATACTTAACTATGATATGCTCTTCCAATTGGCTTCGTTGTGTTGGAAACATTTAAACCCAGCACATCATTGACTGATGTAGACTCTTCAATGGACTGGCTCTAAGGTCAGACAGACAGATGGACTGACGGACATCTTTGCCCTGTCTACACCCCCGCCCCCCTCTTCCCCCGGCAACACCCTTTCCAGTTCAGACACAACAAAGCTTGCGCTGTCTGTCTGTTTGTCTGTATGTACACAGACACAGCAAAGAGCTCTGCTTCTCAAAGGTCAGCCGAGGGCGAGCGTGTTTGTCAGGCCAATCGATGGCCTGCCGCCGCCAGGAACATGCACACGAGCGGGGAGGTCATCTTAGCGGCGGACAGCGCCCACCACCTCGTCGCCGAGAAACGGAGTGCGTGTGTGTGCGTGTGTGTCTGTGTGTGTGTTGAAGACGGGTGGCTAAGGATATCTGTGAAAAGTGGGGGGAGTATCTTTTACTAACCCTGCATATAATCAATACCATCTAGTGCTATTATTCTGAAATCTGGTGTGTGTGTGTGTCTCTGTGTGTGTGTGTTTGTGTGCGTGTGTGTGTGTGTGTGTGTGGCGTAGTTATCAGCAATGACAGGCTCAAGGAACTGGTGTGTGACAAAGAGGAACGGTGTCTAATTCAAGGTCAATAAGGCCCGTGTCACTCCTTCACATTCACAGAGGGGAGGGAGGAGGCGTTATGTTCCTGTTGGTTACCAGAGCAAACATGACATCCCTGCTGGAGCTCATATCAATTTGTAATTTGACCCCCAGTCTCAGCAAATGATGTCACCACAGGTCGCTTTTGCAAAAATGATCCTGCATTTGTCCGTTGTCGTTGTCAATCTCTGTCTACGATGTCACTTTCTTCTTCTTTGACTGACGTTAATATTCATAGATGTTAATGTTCTTCATTTCATGTGGAGCCATAAATTAAATTATTGATGGTTTGCTAGATCTTTTTAATGCAGTGAGGAAAGCTTGTTTTTTTTTGTTGCATATTCTGTGCCTTAAAAATAAATAGAAATTAGGCCATTTTGAAGTACTTTTAGTATACATTTCTTCCCATAACATAGTTGCTTCACAAGGGTATTTAATTTAATTTCAGCATATGATGCTGTATGTCCTTTGTTTCCCTCTGTCAGTGACCATCTTACTAATTTGCTAAGACCAGCAGCACCGTCTCCTCATGCCAGTACATCTTTTAATAACTCTATTAATCTAATCGTCCACTAATTGGTCAAGATAGCCTTTTCCCTTGTGATTTTTATCATAGAGCAATTAAGAGCCCGGTAAAACCTGCTGAAATCAGTGTCTTGTTAAAATGGCTTGATTGACACATTGTTTCGGGGCTCTGCATTTTTTTTCTGCATTATGGAGAAGGGTGTCTTTTCAAGCAACTCTAATAAAATAAAATCTAACAAAAGTCGAATAAAATTGCGATGACAAAATGCCAGTGACTGATAAATCTTTAATATAAAAATTGTACAAGAATTCTGATACAAATTACAAGAGGTATTTGGACAAAATATGAATAAAATTCCATTTACATCCCAAAACCCTTATGCATTTTATGCAAAAACCATAGACAGTTATAATACAGAAACAAATACAAGAAAGGCAAAAAAAAGAAAGAAAAGAAAGAAACAAGAGTCTTTTAAAAAGAGGACCATTTTTTCCCTCCTGTCTGCAAATGGGAAACACCTGTTTAGGTACATACAGTATTCATGAGGCTTCCAAATCACCATTTTGACGCCAGCTCCTCTGCTGTTTGTTCGTTGCAGTGCGACGATGTAGCCATGCAACGCTGTCGAGTGCCAGTGCCACAACACAGGCTTTTTAAGACGCAAATACATTGTATACACAAAAACACAAGTGAAAACATAAATCTAAATTCACTAGGTCTTCAAGCTTATTTATACTTTAAGACTGTAAAATATAATTGGCACAATGGAAAACAATAAATGAATTAATTCTCGACATTTCACAGGTTCCAGTTCAAATTAATGAGGGTATATTCTTTAGAACATTTCACATCAGACTGAAGCATCTATACAAATGTGTATTTTTCCTCTATCTGCATATTTCTTATGATGTCCCGTCAAACATTTTAATCCCGCTTTGTTCCATGAGCTACATAAACTGGACAGTTTGCATGCGACGTCACCTCTTATCCTCTCCGCTTACACCTATTGTACTCGCTCCATCCGTGACGTGAACAAAACGGACCGTGATTAACAGGTCAGCCGCTTCAGCCGTTTGCCATCCACTCCTCCTCTCTGTGTGCTATGTAGAATTACAGAATAATTGATGCCTGACGCTCTAATCAAATATTAAAGATTCCCTCCAGTGGTCTCGGCCAATGAGGCGCTCTGAGTGACGTGTTCTTGCATCATACACAGCCCGGTCACTTGGTAGCAGAATGCACTTGGGCCGTTGTGCTTGTGAGCAAGGCAACGATTGGATTGGGGGGCTTTCTCAGAGGAGAAGGGGGGAAATTGGTGGTCATTTCTCAAAGGAGAGGAGAGCGTGAGGGAGAGGGAGAGGGAGAGGGGGTGCAAATGTGAGGGGTGGCTCGATCGCTCTCCAGCAGGCAATCTAGAAGAAGCTGGCGATGACTCCTGGGGAGTCCTGGCCCTGCTGCTCTCTTGCTCTCTCCTCTCCCTGTGTACCTCTCTTTCTCCCCTGCCTTGTTAAGTGACTGCCGCAAGGCTTCAGCCAGACCACTTTCTAAGCCCAAACCCTTTCCACAGTCTCTCCCTTATCTCTCTCTTGCCGTCAGTCTCCCTGTCTCCCAGAGGTTCGCATGTGTTCTCAGCTCTGTTTTCAGCCTTTTGCAGCTCTTGAGATCCGCTGGCATCACCAACACCATGCAAGACTCATAAGGAGTCCGTAGGAGGTGGGAGAAGGGTGCTGTAATCTCTTCTATGATATTCAGTTTTCAGCCTGGCACACACCAGTACACAGGCAGAGGTCATGCACTGCAGCTGCTGCTTGAGAAATGGACAGCGAGGACAGAACATAAAGAGTGTGGTAGAGTCTGAAAAACTTTTCTCAAATCAAGAAGGGCATAGAAGCTGAGATTATTCGAGCAGAGCGCACTTACATTAAGATAACATTTGATATGTTGGGTACGTACAGCTCCTTTAATTATATGAGGTCCAAAACAAAAAGCCTGCTGGCTTTTTTTATTAGATTTTCTTAATTAAACAGTGTCCTCTTTCGGTAAAACGTCTCCAATAATTATCGTCTGGATGTTTAAATTTAAATAATAATAATAAAAAGCGTTGGACTTTCCATTCCTGACTCAGTGCTAGCTCACATCATTCTCCATAATATAATATTAGCTTTCTATGTAGTTGCAGCGGCAGCTATAATGTTGATGCAAGAGTTTTATTTCCGGTGGCGAGAATATTTCTCTGCCCCCATCTCCTCCACCACTAGAGGTTAACAAGTCATCTTCTTCTCGTCATCTTTCTTGCCCGTAAGTAGAAAGCATGTGTGAGTGTGTGCCACTCTCTGTGTGCATGAGTGTGTGTGTGTGTGTGTTTGTATGGTTGTGTGTTAGAGAGACAGCTGTCAGCATGGTTCCTGGCGTAGCACTTTTTTTCCCTGCCATAGCGAGGGCCGGTGGGATTGAATGAATGAATGAGGCAGCAAGCGCCTCAGTGAAACCCACTCCTGGGAGAAGGCAGGGGTTCCTGTACTCAATTTTCCCTTCACTTGGGATAAACAGGCAATTACCCATCCCTTTTTCCTATGCCATGGCCGTCCGGTGAACTTAAGCATACACTATAGTGTGTGTCCCTGTAGGACCTGCGCTGTGGGGTGTGGAGGTGGTAAGTGAGTGGCGGGTTGAAGAAATGGGTAAGGTGGTTGTTAAATGACTGCGCTCTGACAGACAAAGAGAAAAACAGAACGAGAGCAAGGAATGGAATTAAATTATCAGTGACCCCGAATAAGAATAAGCACACATAGTAAAGGAATAGATGAATTGGATTCAACTAAAATGAATGGGTCAAATTGAATTGTTCAGAGCACACAATATCTTCCCTTCTTTTTCTCTTTCTGTCAGTGTCACAGTCTTGTCAGCAACCTCGGAGCCTGGCAGTGTAACCAAGTGACAAGTGAGTTATTAGACAGAAGAAGCTGGAATGGCAGGGACGCCTCCAGGTAACGGAGAAGCAGCACATTTTTAATGATCGCTGCTGTCATCCTTTCCTCCCTAGTCAGCCTTCCACCTCCGCAACCTTTCCATCAGCCTCAGCTCTCTGTCTCGCTCCCTTTATCTCGGAGAAGAGAGGACTGAAACCTGCATGTGTCATAAAGGTGGAGTCTTAAAAAAAATAAAGAAATGAAATATTTCACTAGAATAGGTCATGTCTATATTGAAAAATGGCTTAAGAATGAAATAAATGGAACTCAACACTGTTATGGATGTAAGGTGTTGTGAATACTGTACAGCACACCACATAACACTGCATATTTTTCCCCTCTGTGTGTAGCACCAGTCAAGTAAGAGAAGATCTCCTTGTATAGTAACACAACGCATTGCTAATACATTGATAAACAAGTCAAACTGAGGAACAATCTCTATTTTTTGTCTTTTTGCAAAAAATATTCTTATACTGGACAAAAACATCTCCATGAAGATACATCACCCACCAATAAATACCCCTTCCCTTGGCTACTTTGCCCAGTTACTGGAAATATTTGTACCGTAAGACAGTCATGGACAAGTTAAAAATGTCTGCAAACAGCCAGGAAAATGGCAACATTTTTCAAAGAGTACATTTGTAGCCGACACTCAGCAATGGCAACCGATACCGAAAATATTACAGCAAAAGATTTAAGACTCAAGTGCATCATATTAATCCAATGGGGCATGATTTAAGTACACGGTGTCACACTAAAAGAGCTCTTCTTTAGCAAACATATTTGTTTTGGTCACAGTTGAATGACTATTTTCATCTTTTTTCATCTCTTTTTTTTTTTTTTGTCAAATCTATGGGACAGTCATATTTCATTAATATGCCTTTTGTGAGAACAAACAGGAGTTCTTGCATCGATAACTAAGTTTGACAGTGTCACAATAATGTCATGCTTTACACAGATTTCCCCACCAAATTTCCTGAAGTAATTATCGGGATCATAACTGGCAGCCGTACACAAATGAAACAAAAAAAGGAAGAGAGACTTTATCAATACTTAACTCCTTTTGCGTTTGTGAAAAAGCAGTTTATGTTCTGTCACACTCGGATTTGTTTTGAGGCAAGAGACTTTGGAGACGCTTTCCGAACACGTTGTTTAGCGACGTGGGCAGATCTCAGGGTTTTTGTTCAGGGAGGCAAGACGTTCTCTGTTGTGAAACTGTGTTTGAAACTGAGCACGTGCAAAAACAAACTGGCACAAGTATGTTGAAGGTATTATCATCTATACCTTGGCACTGTCGCCATCAATGACCCCGAACAACGCCTACACTCACCATTGCAAAAGTCCTCATTATAATAATATTACACATCCCCTTGTATAGATGCAAAGTGCAAAAACTGAATTTGTATACTAAAGCTCATAAACATAACAGACCAAAAAAAAAAGAAGAAAAAAAAAAAAATAGAAATACAGGAGAATGATATCAGTGTAGGGAGCCTAAAAAAGCATGCCGGCAACCTCTGAATATCTAACAAGTAGATAAAACAAGTCACATGATATTCTTTTTTTTTCCTAGGACTCAGTTTAAAACGTGTCTTTGGAGCTAACATAAATGAGTCAAGCTAGTAAGATGCTACCTCTTTCTTGCCTATAGCTGGAAGTATTGTACTGGACTGTAACATAAAACCATAACGAGAGAGAAAAAAGAAGCAAACAACCATCAACACAACTCTTTTACACCAAAAGCCTCTTGGGACATTATTTACAAATGAAGCTGTCATGCTTTTAACGGGTTCATTTAAAAGCTATCATTACACAAATACAACAAGAAGATTTTTCTTTTTTTTCTTTTTTCAATACTATCATTTCTGCAGGCAAATTCACAAATAAGAGTTTGAATAGATTCTTTGGAGATTGACATAAAAACACAGGGGGGAGAAGTCTGAAAGCAAAGATGGAGGAGCTTATGAAAAAAAAAAAGAAAGAAAAAAAGACTGGAGTTTTGTTATAAAGCAAACTCCGTGCGCGAGAGCGTCTTCCTGTTCCTCCAAAGAAGGAAAAGTCAAAGGTCACAATAATAAACTGTATTTAGAGTCCATGAATTTTTATAGAGGGACATAGAAATGTCTTGCGATGACTTACAGAGGACGGGCAGGAGGCATACAGGCATTTAGCTTGCATTTGATGGCCCTGGGCTGGGAATAAAAGCTAATTTGAGGAGGAATAAGGATGAGGAATGAAGGGAGGAGTGGGCCGACTGACAGCAGGGTCGAGTAGCAAGTCATTATTTAGTCTATCATTGTAGAGAAGGGCATGTTTTTATGGAGGTTGGGGTTCTGAGAGTGTCGGTTACGGCTGCGCACAGAGCTGAACACCATGTTACAACCGGGGCTTTTGCACTTGTGCATCTCGCGCAGGTGCACAGTCTTGTAGTGCACACGCAGGGTTCCTTTGTTGCTGTACATTTTATGGCAGATGTTGCAGAGGATCCCACTGCTACCACTGTTAATGCCCCCGGTGGACGAAAAGAGGAATGGTGAAGGGGAAGGTTCCAACCCCTCACCATGTCCTTCACCTCTTAGTTCTCCAATCTCATCCCGATGCCTTCCTTCAGCCTGCCCCTCGGCATGCTGGGAGCAGTCCTCCCCTTCACTGTTTCCCTCCTCCTCATCCTCTTCTCCCTCCTCCTCCTCCTCCTCCAAGTCATCCAATAGGATGCCTTCGTCGCAGCCCTCGTCTGACTCATGTGAGGAGTGGACACTGCTGCTTGATTGAACACTGGATGTGGTGCTCAGGTCCAACACCATGTAGTCGTCTGGCTGGCCCCGGGAGAAGCCGTTGGTGTGGTGGTTTTTAAGGTTATGGTTGAGAGGGTGGTGGGGATACTCACTGCTCATCAGGGAACGGGCATGGTGGTTCAGGCCAGTGGGCCGGAGGCTGGCGCCTCCGATGCCCATCCCGGCATATGGGTCCAAGCCCATGTGGTGGCCGGCATAGATCTTGGCCAGTAACTCAGCTCGCAGGTCCTTGGGCAGTGGCGGGAGTTGGGGGTTCAGGACAATGTCGTCCAGCTCTTTGGTCAGCAGTTTGCGGTGCAGGTTGATGTTGGAGCTGTGCCTGTGTGGGGAGACATAGTTGTTAATCAGAAGGCTCAAGTGAATGAGCAATTTAGATTACCTCTCAAATACGAGATAGTTTTGAAGTACATATAGTGTTGAAGTACATATATTTCTACTCTCATATTGTCAACTTATCCTAATTCTGTGAAATTGTACTAGGCTATAATATTTAATATTTATTGTTAAAAATGTACACACACAGACAGTAACACAGAAACAGAAATTCGTCCTGCAGCTCTCCTCAGAAAAAGATTGCACAGAGAGAGCATCCTGCCAGTGTTTACCGCTGTCAGCATGTCTGCACTGCACAGCCCTCAAATCCAATAGACTCTGACTCAATTAAATACTCCACCATATTGAATGGGAGTTTATCAATTGATTCGAGCTGTGGTAATGTGATAATCGAGGGGAACTGGATAGCATATTAGCACTAGGCCCTGACAGCATTATCGCATTCATTCCCTATTGGAGGTGGCTTAATCGAGCACCTCAATGAACATGTCTTTATGTAGCCCTGGATTTAATTAAGATGGGCATTTTTCACAAACACAAAGCTAACTGTATCACACAATGTACTACAGCTGATGAAAGATACAGCTTAAGCCAAGATACAATTAGGGAGAATTTCAGATAGCAAACAAAGCCATGCTCCAAGATGCAAGGTGAAATGAGCTTAAAAGATCTGAGTCAATGCCTTTTCGCTCCAATTTCACAGTGACCAAGTCGGACTGAGAAAAAGGGGACCCACTGCACTCATGTCAAAAAAACAAACTGCATAACACAGAAACAAAACTTAAGCAGCTAATTAACTGTGTCAGGTATAACATACACAAGGCCCATTCCTCTCATATCGGGTAAGCACTTACATCAAATAAGAAAAAAATATGCAAACACTCAGTTCCTTTAATGTGAGGGGTTTCCATGCAGGGAGGGCACGACTGTGTAAAACAGATACAAAAAAATTAAAAAGAAAATAAATCGGTCATCCTTTGCAGGATGGGCAAAAATGGAGTCACAATGGATAGTAGAGCTTACCAGCAGTGGCAGGGTTGATGCAGTCAAAAAGGGTCCCTTTCCTTTAATTATTTACTTCCCTATCCGACATTGTCCTGCAAGAGGTAGAAATACATTCATTTGAGGGACCCTTTTCTGTGAACCAGGCAACCAGGAACCCGTCCACTCAAGCATCGTCAGCATTGAGGAGAAAGACCATGGCAAATCGATTGGCCGTGGCTGTCACTGTGTGCTTGTGTGTGTGTGTGTGTGTGTGTGTGTGTGTGTGTGTGTGTGTGTGTGTGTGTGTGTGTGTGTGTGTGTGTGTATGCACCTGCATGCATGTCTGTGTGTGTAAGGTGTGAACAACTGAAAATATATTACTTTTATATAGCGGGACTTCGATCAAAAAGACTTTATAAATCCTTTGTTCTTTTTTGTCCTTTGAAAGTACAGTTGCACCCATATGGTGTTGACTTATGGCTCAAATATATTGGAGTCATGATTCAATGTCTGTGGCGCTGAATCCCAGCCTTGTCAAACACATGTGTGGACGCTTGGCTGTGAGAGGGCAGAGTGTTTGGAAACAGTCTGAAATATGCTGTAGTCAGTGATCAGTATATAAGGAAATGGGCACAATGTCTGCAGGGATACCAAACAGGCTTTGACATAAAGAGGGGCCACAGCTTTTCTCAGTTAAGCCTAAAGCTCAGAATGCTGTTGATGATGCTCAGGTAGGCAGGTCCTTTGCAACATGTCTCCATCTCTATAACAACACCGTCTCACTGCTAATAAGCTCTAAGTTAACCATGTCTAGCTCAGTTTCAGATATGATAGTTAAACATGCTAAATATCATGCAGTAAGTAGTCTGCGCTATAGCCATCTTAAATACTCTGAAATGCACACCATATTGTTAGAATATTACAGCAATATCTATAGAAATAATATTCACATTTACTACAATTTGTATTCTACTGTACAGGTATATGAAAATAAAAATGAAATAAATGGAAGGGGAAAAAAAGGCATTTTATGACCCACAGTATATCATTTGTAACCATTTGGAAATGATTTAATCTCAAGAGATGAAGAGGAGAAGAAGAGCCCAGTTCATGATTATTTGTATAAAGATTATTATTTAAGTCCTGTGTTGGTAATGCCTCCTTGCCCTAAAAATCTAAATAAGTCCGCTGAATCCACACACAGTGGGCATAATGCACTTATCCCTTCATTTATCACATTTAGACTTTATGCCCCATTTCCCACTCCCCTCCACCTCCATCACTCCACTTCTGCGCGCTCTATCTACCCCAACCCCCCCAACCCCTCCCCGCTCACTCCTCCATCTCTACCTCCCTGTTGGCCAGTAATGTGGCTGGCAAACCAATTTGACAGTCTCATCTTTGCCCAAAAGATGGGGGAGGCCTCCAGAGAGCCCATTTGTGACTGTGCAGAGGAGGTAGAGCGAGAGTGTGTCCGTCCCAACCAGCGTTAATCATCTTTAGGTTTGTCTGATGGCCCTTGCCCTTGTTTTTCCCTATGTGTGTGTGTGTGTGTGTGTGTTGTCTAAATTACTCATAATGTGTAAATGAGGGAGGGAAAGCTGAGTTGTGTTAAACTGCCACGAGTGGTTCTTTGTCTTTCCTGTCATTTGGGGTGTGTTATGAGGTTTTAGGTGTAAGTGGGAGGACAAGAGTTTTGGCAACATTTATCACTCTCTGTCACTGTTATATCTGCTTTGCATTCTTTCATTGTTTCTGTGTGTTCAACAGCGAGGGCTGCAAACAATGATTTAAGGGTTCTCAAATAAATAACTGCATAGACATTAAATATACATTTAAAAAATAACATGAAAAACATTTTTCTTGTTCTAGAATTCAATTAATTCCGTTATTTATCTCAGAATAAAATAATTCCTCTTATTCTCATAAATTAAAGGGATGTTATATCATTTGAATCGGCCGATATTTTTGATCTGGGGTGCGTGGCTTTTGCTTACATATTCTCTCTATGAGCAGCGTGCCCTTTGTTTATAAGAGACAAACAGAGAGCTAATTGTGAAGCGGTGGAGCCGGGCCCCATGCCGGGAGGGGACCGAGGGAAAGGGAGGGAGACAGAGAGAGGAAGGAGAGGGGAGGAAAGAGACTCTCCAACATAATT
Organism: Cyclopterus lumpus; assembly: GCF_009769545.1. NCBI lineage: Eukaryota > Metazoa > Chordata > Actinopteri > Perciformes > Cyclopteridae > Cyclopterus > Cyclopterus lumpus. The sequence goes on from NC_046966.1 coordinate 17,546,416, forward strand.
AACCTTCACTCTCTCTGCAGTGGCCCATGCCGGGGATCGTGGGGCTGCGCACTTCTGCATCATGGGAATGTGGAAGGAGCTACTCGCTTCAGCGACATAGGAGCGAGTTAAAGTGTTGGCTTGAAGGTTAAAAAAGAGAAGCAGGACAAGCAGTTGAAAAAGAGATAAGTAAGGCAAGTTTCGTCAAAGGTTTAACAACAATATGAACAACGAGGCCAATAATAGTGATGATTGCTGGTATGCAGCAGTTAATCATGCAGCTTCTTCAACACTTCTGCCGACGCTGCTCGCTCCCCATAATAAATATTAAATCATTTACCACCGGCTAGCAGGCAGGTTGGAGGCTGGGAGAACACCCCGCCGTAAAAACCAGACATACCCACATGCTCTAATGCGTTGTTTCTTCTAAATCGGGCAGGTATCCAAAGTGACACGTTGTTGCCGTGGCAGCACATTCACAACCTGTCCTATACTCTGACAATGTCATTTGCTCTTGGTTGTTTTTCTCAGTAGATCAAATGACCTCTCTTCCTTTTTTCTTCTTTACTTTGATACGAGAGCTTTTGATGCTGGTGTCTGATGGTGTGTTTACGTGCCTTTGGCTTTTCACTCGGTCAATGGGCTAATCAGATATGCAGATGTACTTGGACTTCCTTGTTGCTGGATGTCAACAGCTGTGTTTGGGAGGAATTGAGAAGAGGAAGCCAGGCAGGGTTGCATATTAAAATACTGCTTTAGCATATATTATTTAGCTGCAAAAAGAGCCACAAATAAATCCTGATTTGCCGTCCTCTTATTAAAAGTCAATGTGGCTATTAATCTAATGTTTTCTTTTTCTTTTTTAAAGAGGATTACTTTGTGTTAAGTATTACATGTTCCATTTCTTTTATATCTGAGGTGACTTTGACTTATCTCGTGTAATGCTTCTCAACATTATTTTGAGCAAATATCTTCGAGTCCGGTTTGTGTATTGACTTGTCTCAAAGCTCCAGGATTCCTCGAGCTTTGTAATGCCCTTCTTTCTGCTTTTTTGCTCCCTGGTTGAACCAGCGGCAAAGTAATATGTCCCATATGCGATCAGGAATTATCCCCCACGGAAAAAGTATGGAAACAATAGTGTGCTTAGGTCTCACCCACCTGGAGCTATATTGTACACCCTCAGCCTTAAAGGTGCTTCATGTTCACAGCAGCAATTGCTACAAAATGGTCTCTATCCCCCATATGTTCTGCCACTTAATGTTAGAATTGATTTACATGCTGGTGTTTCATCATGAAGTCAAACTGTCACACAAATACAAACATCCAGGTGACACAGGATGATTATTGTATATGTTTTTTTGTTGTTTAGTGACAGTTTCCATAAGCCATCGTGGGGTCATGACAGACGATTCCAGCATAATGGGGCTACGTTACATAACTGACCAAAAAGTCTGAATCACTGTATCCATCTTCGCACCAAATACAATTCTGATCACTGTCTGATGTTTACCAATGGAGCTAGATTCAGGATAGATACAAGTTGTAACTCTTCCATTGAAATATGTTATCATGTTAGATTCCCCTATAATGTACAGTGGAGCTCTCATCCTGCTTTTTAAAATACAGGTAAGGCAATTAATAATACAACAACCGTTTGACAGCATTAAGAAAAATGATTATAAAAGAGATAAGGTATAGAGAAGAGCAAATAGTTTTCTCTGTTATCCGTTTGTCCATGTGTGTGTGTATCTGCATGTGTGTATCTGTGCATACACATGTTACACAGCAGGCCGGTCATGCCTCAGGCATCCTTTATTCCTAAACCCTTGTCAAAAGAAGGGAGCTAACAAACCGGTGGCAGTACACCACACTGAGCAATGCATGCTATAATAACCCTTCCTGTCATCTTGCTGCTGTCGGCACAGTTGCGTCAGGTGAGCAGCAGGGCTTCACCTTCACTAACGCTACCTTGTCTCCTGTTCTGCTCCCCCTGTTCCCCTTTCACATCCATCTAATAGAGTCCCAGAATCACCTGCTTCCCTTTACATGCTGTTAATGAACAAACCGTGGTAGGAACAGATGCCACCGAAAAAAACAAATGTAATCAAAGGCTTGGGTTGGAAAAGGAGCAGTTTGGGAAGGTCATGGGGGGGGCGGGGAGGACAAGAGTGTGTGGGTGAGGCAAAACACCCTGAGGAAAGATATAAAGCTCCCTCTGCAAAAATGTGTTTACCCAATTGGAAGCAACCGGTATGATGAAACTGTCCCCTTCTTTAAATTAAAGTATCACCTGTCATTATTTTGCGTATTATTTGTTTTCTAGTCCCCTGATGAAAACTGATTGAGTACAACACAGCTAAGTTCTATTACAAATATAGAGTGTAAGCATGAGAGGTGTTTGACATTCTAAAGGATATTATTAAAGTCTATGTAAAGGATTGAGAAATTCTGCACATTAACTACGTCTGGATGTTGGCCAATATAACTTTTAAAAGTGCTCCCATGATGCAAAAACAACAAAAACAGCGGTTTGTAATCCCAGAAGGAGTCTGTGCTTGCCCAGGGTACTAGTGATGTTATGTACCTCCAGCATATGTTATGGCATCAACCTGCCGCCACTTCTGCTCCAATATATTCTGCGGAGTGAGTGTGTGGGACTGATATGTGCTAACAAGCCCAGGTGAATATAGCTAGCCTCACCTCCTAATGCGCTAATAAATGCAGTGGTTTGACAAACCGCTGTCTATGTTAATATATGCGCCTCCACCTCTCTATCACAAGGTGAGGTAGGGAGGGCAGGTAAACAACACACTGCAGCTGCAGGGTTGATGGGTACAGCCTCATGCTTGTTTGAATGTGTGTGTATGTGTTTTTAATCCTGACACCCTACTCTTCTGAACTCTGACTTGACAAGGAGCAGATGTCCCTGAAACCATTTTTTTTGTGTGTTGCATTAGTTAACATATGTTAAGTGATAGCCTAGATGTCATACAGTACTGAAATACTGCAGCTACATCTTATTTTTAACATGAAATGAAAAGTGACATCTCTCACAAAAATATCTGTTGATGACTTTTATGAAACCACTATATCCCTATAATAAAAAAAAAACGTGGTATGTTCTGTAGATTTATAAAATGCTTTAAATTATAATAGATGATCAATATTGAATTAAGCATTTCAATTGAACCTACCTGTGATTGCATTAATAAATAAAATGTTCTTGTACTAACCTGTCTCGGCTCCGCCGGGAAGGGAAGGCAGCGTTGCAGCCAGCCACAGTGCACACATGCATCTCTTTGAGGTGCACATTCTTGTAGTGCAGTTTCATGCTATAGGAACTCTTGAAGCTCTTCTTGCACACATAGCAGATCTTGGGGTCAGGACTTGAGCATGGGTCTCCCTCTGGTGATTGAGAAGAAGGGAATTTGGGTGGGCTGGCACCGTAGCCCATTGAAGAGATGAAGCTCTCATGTAGAGCAGCCATGCTTGCAGCAGCAGCAGCCGCCGCTATCCCTCCATTATAGAGGCCATACTGGCCCATGCAGAACATGTCGTAAGTAGGATCGTTGAGTTCTTCCTTGATCCTGATAGGGGGCTGATGAGGGGAAGGTGAGGAATGACCCTTGCCTTCCATTTCCTTTCTCAATTGGGCTTCCTCACAACCCTCATGGTCTTGTTCCTTGTCCATACACCTTCCACCCCGACTGTGTTTTTGCTGTTCGTCCACATCTATCAGCTCATCGCGGTAGAACATCTTGGAATCAGAGGTTTCGGATTCGTTCTCAAAGTCTCTTTCATGATCCTGGTCCTCAGAGGTGAAGCTGCCCATACAACGAAGCTCGCCAGATCCTTGAAGATCATTTCCACCCCTGCTTTCACTACCAGTCCCTTCCCTGCATTCATCTTCACTCTGTCTCATCATTCCTCTCAGAGCTAGGCCGGGGCTCATCTCATCCTGCGAAGGGGATTGCTGCCCACTACCACCACTGTGGTTTCCAGTACCACTGCCACTGTTGTTGTTGCTGTTACAGTTACCATTCATTTTGACATTGTTGTGTAGAAGCGTTGAGTGATGGTGGTGATTATGGTGGATGTCATCGTCATCATCATCTTTGTCATCGTATTCATCCGCCACATCAATCACTTCTTTCTCAATCTTCACTGGCATGCTTGATTTACGAGGTTTCTTTTTGGGCGTGGGTTCACAACTGCCAGTGTTGAGGTCGTGATTGGCATTATGTGTATGCAAGCGGTGGGACATGGGTCCCACCTCTGACATATGAACATTATTGTGTGAAGCTCCTGCAGCAGCCAGGAGATGTTGTTGTTGGTCCATCAGGGTGGTACTGTTGGTGGTTGTGGGCAGGATGGGGCTGGTGGGCAGTGACACTGGCGGACTGACAAGGTCCGCTGGGGACAGTAGTGTGCGGTAGAACGGGGGCACTGGCTGGACAGGATGCACTGACTTCATGGAGGGGAACACCAGTGGGCTGTGCAGGGGTGACTGAAGCATAGGATCGATCGGTGGGGTAGTGAAGCCCAGTGGTGGCCTTCCAGGGCTGGTGAGGCTAAAGCTACCATTCTTGGTGCTTGAGATGACAGGTGTACCAGTGGTAGAGCGGATGAGGTCCTTGTCACGGTTATTGCGCAGCATGGGCATGTGCAACCGTGGATTGGGATTAGCACTGTGGCGGTTGCGGCTGCGTAGTGAGCTGAAGACCATATTGCACCCGTCAATGGTGCAACGGTGTTTGATCTTCAAGTGTACAGCATTATAATGTATCTTAAGGGTGCCTTTATCATAAAAGGTTTTGCCACAAGAATTGCAGCACACACGACCCTTGCGTGAGGTGGATCCCATGCGGCGCATGCGATGCATCTTGGAGGAAAAAGAAGCATGGGAGATGCTTTTTGACTGCTCGTCCTTCACGTAATGGTGGTGGACTTGGTGGTGTACTTGGTGGTCACTCAAACTGTTAGATTGCTGAGGTTGATTTTGGGACTGCTGTTGGCCCTGCTGCTGCTGCTGTTGGAGCTGCGTCTGCTGTTGCTGCTGTTGAGCCTGCTGGGTAGACGGGGTTGGTGAGATGGGTGATGCCCTGTGGTTGGGCTCTGTTTTGGGTTCAATGTTGTTCATGGCTCCCATGGCTCCACGACTAGGGCTCTGGCGGAAGGGTGACAGGGACACTTCTGATTCACTGGTGTCCACCTGTTCACCTTGGTTTGGCAGGCTGGGCTCCCGGAGCCGGAGAGCAGACCGCTCCATTGGCAGGCTATTGGGGGGCAAGCCAAGCATGGGGGCAGAGACTGGGTTGATGTATTGGAAGGGCAGGAGAAAAGCTAAGCTGTTGGGGATATTCTCAAAATGGTGAATGCTTGATGGGCTACTGTTGTTTTCCAGATGGGTTAGGATCCCTGGGCTTCGGGACCTGTTGTTGCTTTCAATAAATGTCCTAATCCCGGAGTCTGTTTTGGAGGAGGGAACTGTAACTGCTTGACCTTCCTTCTCCTGAATGGCCATCAGTTCTACAATGGACTTGGTCTCACCAAAGCGCAGAAACTGCTGTAGGGTGATTATCTCCTCTTCTCGGGACATGATGGTCCAGCGGTCCAGCACCTTGCCTGCAGTATCCTAGATGCCCCAGAAGAGACAAGAGAGAAGACAAAATGCAAACCATTATTTATTGTGCATAATCAGTTTGGTCAAAAGAGAAGGTAGTGCAACGGTTAGTATGTAAGGGCAAGCTCCTCCTGGAGCGACAAGTAACAGAGCTTTGTTGAAAATCACTTTTTTCGAGAAATCATCCCTGAGAAATTGATTATTAATGACAAGATGATGACAGTGGGCCGAGTGAGTCTGGGCCAATAAAATACAAAGGTTGGGTGATTAGTAGCTCTGTGTGACATTGTGGGCACATTAATCTGGGAGACTGACTAAACAGCTTTGTAAAAGATGTGAACTCTTTCTAGGACTCCCTCTGTACACAAACTGCACCTAGGGGAACACACATTGTGTGAGCAAGAGAGGAAATGGTAGAAATAATAGCATAATTAATGCAAGCCACTAATCGCACCTTCGTTGGCAAGCATTTTTCTCAGTGTGTTCTCCATCTCTAAGGCAGGGAAATGCTTGAGGGAGGATGGGACTGCTACACTATGTATCATGGAGTGGCTTTGGACATTCAAAGAACAAAACTAAGGTTGGGTTTGCGTATGCCTTGATAGTGGCATTGAGTCTGTGATCCTTTCATTTGGCAGGCTGCATATTTACTGTATCATGCTTGTATAATAGTGAGTAGTCAAAATGATCAATGTTATTAGGATTGACAGATGCACAACCTTAAATAATATCTTTAATTATTTAATTTGATTGAGGACACTTGTCAACTGCTACATGTTCTGTTGACAGTGGCTACCAATGAAAAACAGCAGATATGTGAACTTACAAACATTAACAAAAGATAATTTCCAGTTTATTTTGGAGACTTAGGAATGGTGAAAAGCAAGTTTCCATCATGAGAGACCAGAACTATTACGATGGGATAAAGCACCTGACTTTGTTGGTGTCTTTTGGAGATGTTTAAAAATAGCGGGGGAAAAAAGAAGAAGGTTAGACTCCTCCATCAAGACACGGCAAGGGTTTCCCAGAAACCCTTGCCGTGTCCTCTTGCATGAAACCACATTACTTCATGCGTTACTTCAACAAGGACAGAACGCTTAACAAAATTGTCCTCTTGTTGTTATATAAGATTTTAAGATGTGAACAAGATAGAAATTCCGAAAAGGCTAGACAGAGAGACATAGTGTCAATACTTCACACACAGGTTCCTGGGGAACCAGGCTCAGTGACATCAAGGGAATAACGCAAGCGGTGACAATTAGTCACAGTGAAATGGTAACATTTCATATGTGCTCCTAGCTACTGGCATCTATAAAAGATAAATGGAAACTCTGGTGTGGAGTAGAAAGCTGTAAAAACAAACATCACAAAGCACAAAGGGTCTGTAAGGAGAATACAGAAGATAAATGTTTAAAGAGTGGCAGTGAAAGAGAGATACTACAGGAGAGACACAGAGGAAGAAGAGCAGAAAAACAGAGAAAATAAAAGTGTGAGTGTTTTCATATCATGCCCTCAGATATACTGAAGAAATAGATTCTTCTGAGACGAAACATCAATAGTCACTGGGGTATTTGTTCTTAAATATACATTAAAAAACATTTTACACTTTCATTCTGTGTGCGCTCTGGAGTTTTTGCCTGGAGGTATGACTTTAAATTCTAGCCTGGGCACTATTATTTTATACTGCGTGGCCATCTGGGCATTAGTACTTCCATTTGATTTAATTGAAACAAAAAAAATGAAAGCAGATAAGAAAGTGAATCTTTAAATAGATCTACAACCAGAGCATTTCTTAAGAAAAGATCTTGAGAAAAGTCTTTTAATGTTTTGTAGTGACACAAAAAATGATTAATTTGTGAGTGAGTGTAATACATGAACATGTAGCCTACAATTACAACTCTGATTGTATGCACAATTCTAAATGCAATTTAATTGTATAATTCTTTTAGTATTTAATAGGAATAGAGAGTACATGTGTTTTGGGAATCAATGGTAAGCCAGATTTAATTCAATTTAAGCCAGTTTAAGACATCTTCATAACAATTTCCTAACTGCTCCCCTTTATTATTTGCTGGTCTAATTGACACTACACAATTTTTAAGAACGACAAGCTAACAAAATGGAGGTAATTTTGATGGTTGCATTAAGAAATGTTGAGGGATTAGTCTCAAGTTATAAGTGAGTTCTGATGATATTCATTAAAAAAAACTACAAAGCTTGCAAGCTTATACACATCAACAAGATCTCTCTCCAACCCACATGCCCTTATCCAGCCCCGTTTTCATCACTGACTGAATCAAACAGGGATCAGATTATTTTATCCTCTACTAGTCCTAACCTGTGCCTCCACTTCCCCACTCATGAAGTCAAACAAAAGCCAAAACACAGTGACAGAGGCCAAACTGCAACCTATTAGTGTTAGGAAGGGCCAGCCAGCTGTCAGAACAGGTCAGCAGCTCTGCTATGCACTGGACCCTGTCTGAGAGGAGGCTAACCAAGCACTCCTCGTTCAACGGACAATTGAGTTTTGGAGACGTTTTGGCCGGATTCGGGCTTGGAGCACAGTCAACACAAATTCAAAAATGGTCAAAGAAGGATGTGAGGGGACAAACTTGATTACGGTTCGGTCCATTTGGAAAAAAAACTACTGCCAAGAAGCCTTTCAATACATGGCTTTGTTTCTTATAAAAGCACACAGTACCTCATTTACAGTAACTTCATTTTGAAAGCTATACATTTATAGTCGCAATGTTACATTTCAGACCCAAAAATGTGTTGACACATTTGCAGACAAACACCCTTTAGTCCTTACAACAGGACGTCTCACAACTTCACTTCCCTGCATTAGCTTTGGGATGCTGTGAGAGAAACAAATATGCCATTAGAAGCACTTTTACAAGTAGGCACTCATCTTCCAATTAGCTTAATGTGGCCCTCTTTCCCCTATATTTTCCAAGCGTGCCCCACCTCTTCTTGTACAATCCCTCCAGTAAAATCTCATTAATCCACCCCTCCCCCATCTCCCCCAGTGCTATGACATATTAGTCTGTCATTATGCATCCCAGAGTCCTTTAAACAATACAGCTAAACCTCTGTTTGCCAGGTTAATGACTATTAGCCAATAATTACAGCAGAGAGACGATGGAGTACCCACTTTATCTGGGGGACAGCCTGCTGCTGTTAGTTTATTTTATCTTCCTGCATCCATGTCTCTCAGAATTAATCTAGCACCGGCTGTATTTATTCATCTCTCTGCCGCTGCGATGAATTCTTAATTCTTAATACTGTGGTGCTGGATGTTGTGTAGTGGATGTGTGTAGTGGGGTGTCCGCCTTGCAAATTGCTGACAATGAGGATGAGCAAATGATGGCCTTGTCATGGGCCAGGGCACCTCTGTCAGTTAAAACAAATCAGGCAATTATGCAATTAGTACTGTGGGTTATGCGCTGGGCTGTATTAAGAGCCTGGGTGTGCAGCGTTGTTAGGTTGCATGGTGTGCATTAGGGATTAACAGCTTAACATGTATATGCTTTTCACTAATCATCACCTATCATACTCACTGATATGTATGTATGTATTTAGAAAGTAGTGGAGAGAAATGCCATGCTAGGCACACACTTAGAAAAAGGAAAATAGGAGCCATAAATACATCTTCGGTAGATCAAGTGGGAGATCGCTGACCCTCATAGAGCTTGTGTCATTAACGCCTCTGATGTTTACATCTTCATGTTAACATGTGTACAGTCTGTGTAGGGTGATGCTACACTGGTTATACATTAACATAAGGGCATCTCGAAAGATCATAAGACAGTATCACTTGCAATAGGATGGATCGGTTCTCACAATGGCAAAGTGAACCATGGGAACCACATTGATTCACCAATCACCTTTCAGTGAATACGATCTCCACCCAGCCTCCAGGCAATCCCCATTGATCCCGAGTCCTGCTTTCAGATCCAGTTCCTTAAAAAAACTGCTCTATCCTTGTGTACGCCACTTCAAGGGAGGTTAAGCAGAAGTTCCTTGTGATCTGAGAAGGTCTTGAACCTTGGTGCTTCCTTTTCCATATTCTGTTTCTCTCCCCGACCCATCTCGGGCTGTATGAATAATGCAGAGGATCTAGTGGCGAGGGGTGCCATGGGGGATGGGTTCACGCAAAGCCCACTGCCTGGAGCCATCACATCAGAGGGCAACAGCTCCCAAGACACAGGACGCTGCCCCATTGGCTCCTCAGTGGTAGGTCAGGGGTCATGTGTGAACAACTAGCTCTACTTCTTCCCCTGTGATGGACCACAGGGAAATCAGTAGCTATGTCCAGATGCGGGTGGAGGACATTTGTGAGAATCATAGAGGTTGAAATTTGCACTCTGTGATCATGTTGAATTCCTCCTTTATGCTCGGCACATCAATGGTATTTGTTACTTTTGGATGTGACCTTGTGTCACCTTGGAGGTTTGATGTTTTCTAAACTGCGGAAACATTGACTTATAGGTAGATAAAAAAATATATACTGGACATGGTCCGTCTGCTGTGGTACTATATGACACTAATATATACCGTACAAGGCATCTGTAAAACCACATAATCCTGTCATCAAAGACGGACAGAGCAGTATCCCTTTGGACTGATCGGTCACAATCATGTCACCTTGTGGTTGCTTATTACAGGGTCAGGCTTTTTTGCAGTTATCTTCTTTGTGAACTGCCCCATACTTTTTCTTAAATAATTTCCACCAAAAAAAAAAAATATATATATATATATATATCGGAGCTTACAATGTTGTGTGGTTAACAGATGTCTTTCTTTAAATCAGATTGCAAAAAAATAACAGCCAAAACCTGTACGTCTGCAGATGGCATTGATGCCTTCCTGATTGTGGTCTGGTTTTAATAAGTGACAATTTGCTGTTACACTTTGGTGGGAAATGAGATACACCAGATCAAACGGCTCAACATCATGTTAAAGTGTATTGTATTTTACGACCACTTATGTTCATCCTTTGTGTGCAAGCTTCAGTTAATATGTCAAATACAATCGTTTCAATCTTTAATTGTTGGGGGATAACAGCCACTAATTTCAACATTGACAGAGGAGAGTGCACCCCTTTAAAAGTGCAGCTGACATGGCGATTCAGTAAAGTCCAGAAAGGACCCTCTGCACCAGCTCATATTCCTGATTAAACTTGGAACTCTTCTAATCAAGTTGGATTCCTATTTGATCATGTTATTAACAACCATACCATCAATATTACGCTTATCAATGCCAGAAAGAAGAGCTTCCTGGAATCTGGTGTGAGGAAATAAGCCACAGGGCTTATTTCACCAGGCCACACTGATCATCCAACAGGCAGGGCCTTCCCCTCTCAACCTGGTTTAACTCATGGCTTTGGTTAAAATTTCATGACTGTGTGTTAGTTGTTGCTAAGGGCACGCTAATCGACTGGAGTGAGATTTATAGTGCAGTTGCAGACTGCTAGGATAGGAAGGGGTGGGAGGTGTGTGGGGTGGGGGGGGGGGGGGATCACAGACGGGTGAGTCACAATCTGGCACATCCCTGGTTCCAGGTGGCCTTTAGTAAACAGTGTCCATTTCTTTTCCCTCTGACTTGTCTTTTTTCATTATCTGTTTCTGAAAACCAACCCGTCATATTCAAGAAAGGTCTCCTAACCTCCGATTCATCCACACTCCTGACCTCCACCACCACCATTTTTAGATTTAAAGCTGTCCCTCGGCATCTTTAAAAAGTGAAAAGGACAGTCCTTTGGCCACAGCCCAGGAGAGGTGCAGATGGGGCGGCACATGGAAGCCATTTTCCAGGCTGCAGAGCAAAGTTGGCTTTTCTCTGAGTTCAGAACTTCTGAAGAGCCGCCTCGCAGCACTTACATTTGAGCAACGTCTGGGTCCGGACTGTTGTATTGATTACCTGTTTCTTTTCACAAAGCATACACAATAACATTGGCTGGCCTCACCCAACTGTGCTAAGGAACCGTAGCCGTGGTCGATGTGTAAAACTCATCGGACCTAGCACCGAGCTAGAGGGGATGCCTCGGAGAAGAGGGGTGGGTGGAGTGATAGAAGCAGCGAGGGAACGCCTGATGGTTCACATTAATTGAGGATGATCCGTGTGATCTGCTGGATCTGGATGCGGCAGCCAGGTCTGTCGTGGGCCTGGGAGACAGATGTGGGGGCCTCTGTGCCCCTCCAGGGCCAAAGGAGAGCAGTGAGGCGGCTGAGAAATTGTCTGTCTGTCCAGTGTATGTGTATGTGTGTTGATGGATGTGTGGAGGTGTCTGACGACCTGCTTTTATTTCCCTCTTAAATCACATCTCCTTTGTCTTGATTACTATTTTGGCAGGAGACATAGCATGAACATATGCCCACAATTTGCTCTTCCGCCAGATAGTCACTGCACATGTGTGTAGTGTCTTGATGCAACAATATCTTCTGTTACTCTTTTGTGTTATACCTGCCCCTTATCACATTATATTCCGAGGCTTGTAGTGGGCAGCAAATCACAGTTTTTGATAAATAACTCGGCTTAAAAAAAAGTGAAACTAGAACCTGATAAAAAACGATGTATTTATTGCTAATGAAAACTTTACACGAGAGTCCCAGCTCATAAAAACAATATGCGACACATTGCTTTGGACTATACTGTGTATAAAGTATTAAATAGTTGCAAACCCAATTGCTTTTTGTTCTTGCTCTCCCGTCCCTGTGTTAAAGGAAATAGATGTGAATGTATAATGGATTGTACCTCCCAAGTCCTTTTGTTTTGGTCTGGCTGGGAACAGATAGAGGTGTCTGTAACATGCAGACACACTGCATTAGGGGAGCTTTTCAGTTTTCTCCTGTGCTTTTGCTGTGGAGCATGCAGTAGGAAAGAGAATAAGCTAATGGACTCTTTACTTAATGTGATCAGAGCCATTATTGACATGCTGCCAGGAAGATGCAAGACCATTAACTGGAGCCTCTCTCTCTCTGGTACCTTCCCTCCACCCCGCTCCTTTCCTTGACAGTATTTCACTGGCAGCCTGACTCACATACAAACGAAGGGCCACTAGGGGGTCTGGGTGCCCCAAAGGAGTCTGTGTCTGTCATGTTAACTAGGAATCTATGATACAGACTGTTTGGAGAATTGGCAATAAGTTGTTGCTCAGGACTGTAACTGTAAATCAGTCATTATGTGTAGTGTTAGCTGTTGTATCAGAAGTTATAGGAGGAAATCAGTGACTGCTGGACACATTTGTATGTCCTGATGGTGCTGTTATCGTGCACATTCAACATCTTGGGTTTTAAATCCGTCTGTTTTATTCTTGTTACATGCTGTCACTTCAGTTTTTCCTGTTCTTGTTACTTTGACCTGTCTTTTAAAAACAGGGGTGCCTACAATTAATATTTGAATGAACAATCTGGGAGGGGGGAAAAACTAGTATTAGAAAACACATATATGTGGTGAGCTTCGTGCAGTCACAAGAGAGAAATTATAAAATAGGTGCTGACATTTCTCACACCTTAGAGAGACATGAAATATGATCTAAGGTGCAAATACATGTAGAGACAAGGTACCTTGCAACAATTATAAACAACTTTGCTACCTAATTAGTTAATTTGTCTGAGCAAGTGACTATTAATTTCTAGTTTAAAAAAAATGGTATCATAATTAATGTCAGCAACTGCAGTTTAACGTACTTTGGAAAAGCATTAAAAAAAGTCTTTTTGCATGAGATAAAATGCTGCAATTTAGGGCGAAAGTAGTTCAAGAAGCTATCATTATAAGCTATAGGTATAATTAAATAATAGGCAAATTAATCAGATATTTAAAAAAAATTCTTTATGGGGTTTAATTGTAAGTTGTGTTATGTTATGAACAACGATAATTACAATATTAGAAGTGGCACCTCAGGCCGGGCTATTTTTAAAGAAGTAGGCAAAATTATTGTAGTTACTAGTTAGTAGTAAGTGAAATAGTACACTAAGTGGGTAAAGTGGTCCCAAATTACGAACAGTGCAGTATCCCTGTTTTTAAATTGCCTCAATGGAATTGTTGCCTGGCAAGCTGGCTCATTCATCTTGGAGGCAGAGGGTGCCAGTGTGGCTGCAGAGTAATTTAGACTGCCCCGACCCATGTGCCAGAACACATCTAGCCCTGTGGCCCGGGGGGGGCCAGCATCGCTAGCGGCCCGGAGGATGTTCCTGTTTATGTGTGCATGCATGAGTGTGTATGTGTGTGTCCACGATCATGCGGGTACAACAGGAAGTGGTGCTCAGGTCTCTCGGGGCATGGTTCCAGGTCCCTGGGTCTGTCTACTGTCATAAGTTCCAGAATGGTGATTACTTACTGCAAAAATAAACACCATTACCATCTGGTGCTGCCTCTTTGTACTGTAACTTATACACCAAGAAATGCTCTAGACCATCAAAACACACCATATTGAGAAGAATAACAGGAAAAAAATGAAATCTGCACTGTAAAATTGTATTCGTATTCCTGTTAATGTGTGTGAGCACACAACACCTTTCATTCTAAATGCTTAGAATGAAAGTAAAACCATTTTTTTAAACACAGTTGGTTATAAAAACAACTCATTCTATATGAGGAGGCAAATAGTGAAGAACAAAAAGTTTACTGGGACGCATGGGGAGAAAGGTTGGATGATGGAGGTCATTCAAGACCGTTGAGGCCTTGCAGATTCAGCAGATGTTTGATCCATCCACGGGCACATCTGGACCTCAACACACTCAATCCATTTCACTCGACTTCTCCTTTTAGATTTTCATGGTTCTTCACAGTCCACTAAACTCCACAATCCCTTGTGGCCCACAAATAGTAATTCACAATCATTCATACTGCCCACTTAGTCATTTTAACATATAGGCTTTTTTGTATGTTCGAATTTCTATTGTTTTTGATTTTAATATTCGTCCCTCATCAAACATCCGTATTTTTTTTTTCCTTCTTCAAATGGATTAGAAATTGTAATTCTCAGCAAGAAACTCAGTGGCACAAGTCGGGGAATGAAAGCTGTCATCCTCATTGTAGTGGGCCCTGGGAGGGTCATACGGCGCTTAACAGCTTCATTGTTTCTTTTATTGTTGGAAACATAGAGGGGTGTGGACTGCACAGGTTTCTGAATTCTGGAGTGTGACGTGACGAGAGGACTGTCAACTCCCTGTAAACTCTCCATGCAACTTCCTTTAATAAATGTCAACTCTCTGACCCAGCGGCAAATCCCTGGCAGGCTGGGTGGCCGTGTCAGCAGGCCGGTGAGCCGCACAATGTCTTGGCCTGGCCTCGGTGACATGGGGGAAGTGGAGCGAACCTCTGTTTGTTCAGAGAAGGGATGTAGGGCCACCTGGAGGCTCAGGTCCAGGATCACTAGACACAAACATAACCTGCGCGCTTGTCTTACAGATGTTGGGACAGATCGCACAATACAATAGAATAGTGTTTGTATGGAAGTGCAAACTGACTGTGTTTGCGCTGTGTTAATAACACTGTAGTCTTGTCCGGATTTAAGCCCATGTGTAATGCAATCTTCCTGTGTTTGGGTCTGGCCTAGTCTGGCTGTGCAGTGCAATGCTATTGATCCCTATAGCCTTGTGGTCTGCAGGGTTCCTGTCAGTAAACGCGATGAGCCGGAGCACCTTCCATTCCCCCTCTCTGCCCCGTGTAGCACTACAAGCTAAACAGCCATCACAGAAACTCAATACAGGCAGACTGGGCCCGAGTCGTCAGCTCGCAGCAACGTCCCGCGAGGCTTCAGCTAAGTCAATTTAGTGTCAGTGTAGCATCTCACCTTGTAGAGCTGTTGCCAGCCTAATATGTCGCGCTAATATGTCTCTCCATATGAATTACAAGGCTGTGAGAGGAACCCAGATGCAATAAGTATGGATTAGCTAATGTCCAGGTTCTGTCTGAGTCGTGTTGGGATGGGGGGGGGGGGAAGCTAACGATAGTAATAGCTTCTAACAGGGTGTCTGGCTGTGGCTTGGAGGTGAGATGGGGGCGTACAGGCTTCAGGGACTTCTAAGGAGCTCTGGGAAATAAACTTCCTTCTCTGCCGCTGGAGAAAAGAGGAAGGGGTGAGGGAGATAACATTGAAGGAATGATTAGTGAATAAGGAATGGAATGGAAGGGTTGTTAATGCTATTTTTCGGACTATTGATCAACCTGGAGGGCTAAAGGTGTTTGGGTTAAAGGTCTTGAAACCCTTACCTTGTCTGCTGTTTGTCTGTGTGTTAATGTGTTAACCCATTGATTTGTATTGTACTTGTATAGTTGCCCTATGTGTCGGCCAAAGCGCCTGACAGAGGAAGAGTGGGATGTTAGCAGAGCTTGGAAAGAGAAGAAAACAAAAAGGTTGGAGAAGAGGTGAGCGTGTGGTCAAACGGGGGCGTAATGAGGAACCTTGTTTCCCCTAAACTCTATATATTGATCAGAGATAATTCACATGCACCATATCTTCCTCTCAACCAATGTGCCTAGATGCTTTAATAATTCATGTTGCAGTATAACTCTTGTACATTGCTACCTAACACTCATTTACATGTACCTGTTTATCTGATTTAACACCACTTTTAAGCTTTCATTGTTTTCCTCCTGTCTTGGTAAACTACTATTGAAAACACATTTGATTGATAGCTGATCACAAGTAGAAGAGAGAAGCTGTGTTCTTCATTTTCGTATATTATAACATTATTGGAGTTGGAAATTATAAAACAATATAAACTGTAGCCTCACAAAATGTGTCACGTAAGTAGTAAACTTTTTTTTCTTTCTGACTACATATATATCTTAGAACATATGCTGTTTTTTGTTCTTATAAATAAACACACATACACACACACACACCTACACACACACACACAGGGGCCATGCTTGCCATTGGCAATCCCTGCAGGCAGATGTGGAGTGTGTGCCAATGGCCTGCTGAGTGAGTAGGCCAGTGTGCCCCTGGCTCAGTGCTGGGCATTACGCTGAGCTGCTTTGATGTGTATGTGTGTGTGTGTGTGTGTGTGTGTGTGTGTGTGTGTGTGTGTGTGCGTGTGTGGGTGTGGGTGTGTGTGTGTGCTGTAGGGGGAGGTCAGTGAGACAGCAGAGGGACTGTGTAATCCTCTGACATGCCTGTGGAAAAATACAAGGATCCCTCTGACAGTGGCTGAACTAAATGCTCAGAGGACCAGTTAGTGTGTCCACAGGTTCATGTGTTCTGGCTGGACTGCAGGCTATGTGGTGATACTGACACATAAACACACACCACACGTACAAGTCATGCACTGACACACGTCTAGACACAATTAAGAAGAATTGCATTGTTCATAGTCAGTCTCCTTAGTGAGGTTTCTGGCTTGGTGACACCAATTCTTAAAAGGCTATGTCACTGGCAAGACTGTAATGTAGCCATGTAAGGTGCAGTCCTCAACTAAAATGCCAAGCTGCATTGCTTTTGGCCCTACTCATACACACACACACACACACACACACACACACACACACACACAGGCAAGTACATTAACATAAACAGTTTGGTTTTGCTGTTGGAATGCATGAGGACAGGAGAAGAGTTTTGGCTCGGCCCTCTCTATACTTTGCATAATTGTATCTTACATTTCCTTTAGTCTGAAGGGATGTTGAATCCTAAATAGTGATGGGAACCGGGTCTGTTGATCATTAGGTTTTGGCAGAGTAACCATGCTGCCACATGTGAGAAGGAGGTAACAATACAAATAATGTGTGTATATGCCAGTGCATGTGTGTGTAAATGTCTTCATCTCCACAGTATGTGGCCCCTTGAGAAGAAAAACGGCAAATAGAGGGCATTAAGCACTTGAATTAGCCACAGGTCTAATGTGAGCTCTGTGAAACAATAAGCAACAAAACAATAGTAGACATTTCATCTTCTTATTGTCTAATCGCCCATCTGACTGCCTGTGTATTTCCCCTCTTAACCCTTGAGATACTCGCTAATGGCCCTCACAATGGAATTATTTACTACCCATGGCAGGGGGGCAAATGGGTCAAATTGTGTATGTGTGTGTGTGTGTGTGTGTGTGTGTGTGTGTGTGTGTATGTCTGTGTTTGTGAGTGTGTGCATGTGTGGCCCTTGTAGTCAGAGTGAATGAA
Source organism: Cyclopterus lumpus (assembly GCF_009769545.1). NCBI lineage: Eukaryota > Metazoa > Chordata > Actinopteri > Perciformes > Cyclopteridae > Cyclopterus > Cyclopterus lumpus. Next base: position 17,564,144 of record NC_046966.1, read on the forward strand.
AGAGAATGATGGAATCACTGAAGCACGCAGTGACTGAGAGAAGAGGAGAAAGGGAAGGGGGACCGAAGGAGGAGTACTGAGTGGTGCTTGCTAAAGTGAAAAATCATGCCATGGTGCAGAGGGGCCTGGTTTTGTCCACTGGGAGAAGTGACTACATCTATGCTGGCACTCAAGTGCTCTTAAATACTCTCTCTTTCACTCTCCATCTCCCCCTAGCCTCCCTCTATCTCTACCCCCCCTCCTCGTCCCTCTCTTTCTTTCTTCACCAGTTCTCCCCAGGTCCAGTCCAGGTACAAATGGCTATTTGCTGTACAAGTCCCACAACATGTTTGTGCTTGTCCCTAACAGCATGTAAAACAAAAAAAAGAAAACGGGCCCTTTCTCTTTTTTTTTCTTCCCGCAAACTGCTCGCCAGAACACAAAAGCCCCCCGAATGAAGATGTCAACGTGCTATTAGAAATGTCTGTGCTGGAAGCAGTCCCACAGCTTCGCTGTCAATAGTCTTTAACTCGGCATGTATCTGGGAACAGTCATTGTGTGAGTCTTTGCGTGTGAAGCGATTCAACTTGGCAGTCGGTTAATCTGCATCCTACACATCTCACCGCAAAAGGTCAATCCTCATTAAAACATGAAGGAATTACATGAAATATGTTATTGTTTTTGTTGGTCTGATCCTATTTGACTGTCTCTTTAATAATTGCTATTACATTTCATAGCGATGGCCGTCATCATAGGTGACTGACAAGGCGGAGAAAAAAGTGAAATGATCAATTCGCAGTATCCTACCCTGCTCGGCTCTAATTGTGTCACGGTGAGACAAAGTGTTCACTCTTTGATTTAACGCAGCTAAATCAAGGAGTGAACACTTTGAGCGCCGCTGACATGAAGGCTGCCTGTGCAAAAGGAATCATCAGTGCTGCTAACTGTCACCTGCTGGGGTTAACCCCGGCGGTTGCCAACACATTCACAACGTAGATGAAACACAATAGCAGACCTTTCAAGCCTTTCTCACACCTCCATTTACAGAAGCCTCTCTGTCAGCTGCGCCAACGTGTGTGTGTGTGTGTGTGTGTGTGTGTGTTTGTACAATAGTGCATGCATCGTAGACATATTTCCCCCCTCTAATTAGCACAAGGGAGTCCTGGGGGCAATCAGAGCCGAGGTTAATGAGAGGAGGAAAGAGCGGAAGAGACGAGGTAGGGGTGCGGCAAGTAACGCGCACCATGCTGCACTGGTGCTACAATATAATACTGCCTTCTTATCACGCTGTCACCCTGAAGGGGCATCATCCTTCCGGCGCCCACATTGATGTTTGGGTGTGTGACATATCTCATGTGTGTGTGTGTGTGTGTGTGTGTGAATGCAGGAGAGCAGCGGTGTGAGAGTTCCTCTCTGTGCGCCCTGATGATCCTTCCACCCATCCTTGTCTCGTATTATCTCTCCCTTCACGTCTCTTTCTCTCTGGAAGGCCCAAATGTGACAGCATGTTCCCCGTATCAGAGATCATTTGTACATTGAGAGAGGGAGCAAGTGAGGAAGCAAGAGAGGGAGCAAGAGAGTGTGCAAGAGAGGGAGCGCTGCCACAGTGGTCTCTGGCATCTGTCTGTTCTCAATTGCCGTGTGGCGGTGCTGGAAGGAGAAAAGCAAAGTCTACCAGATGTCACGGATGAACATTGCCCAGTTATTGTAAGTGCTGACTTGTACAGTATCACCAAGACGAATCCTCCACGTGGGATGATTTAGATTTTTAAAATGAAAATAAATTATTTGACCTTTCATTTTTTTTTTTTTTTATCGATATCCTCTGGATGTCTAATTCTTTGTATTTATGTAACGTTTTTAACCGGAGTATGTTTCACCTCAATGGACAGTTAACATTCCTGTGCATGTACACCAATTTGTTTAAGAATAATTTACACATAGAGACACAGACATCATGGGGTGACGAAGAAGGATACGAGATGCAACAACGATCCCTGGTCCAAACCGGGGACTTTGCTCCGCGTACTAATCACTGTTCACTAATCATTGTTTTTCTGACTTTGTTTCATATCATATTACGAAAACATATCGCCAGATAAAAGGCTTTACAAAAAAAACATGCTTTTACAACTGAAGCCTGATGATAAGTGTGGTCTCATCCTCCATTAAGAAAATTGCAAATTAAATCCTAGATTTGTGGAATCGTTACACAATAATTGATCTTTGTCTTCAGGCACTAAAAAAACCGCCTTGAATTGCTAAATTACTTCAAGAAGCCAATTGTCTTTGTGTGCATCTCTTTCATCATTGTATGCGAGTCTCATGGTCTTGGTTCGAGCTCCCCTCTCTCTCTCTCTCTCCCTCTCTCCCTCTCTCTCTCTCTCTCTCTCCCTCTCTCTCTCTCTGTCTCTCTGTGACTTACTGTCGACTGAGTGCAATGGGAACGGTGGCTCATGTGGCTGTCACTCCAAACATGATGTGATGGGGAGTATGGACAGAGAAAAGAGCTTCCTGCATTATTAAAAAGAGTGGTGCCATTAGCGACATTTATACAGTAGAATGACCCGATCAAACTATAGCACAGATATACACGCGTGCCGCTGTGCACACAGATGCACACTCACTCAGCCTCACACTGTGGCCTAATAGCCTGGATGTTTTCAACATTTTTCCAGGAAGAAATGACAGGGATTATAGTTAATGTTGATAATCTTTTCTAAAAAGCACTGTTTTCAGACATGTTCATGTTCTGCTGGAGATATTGTATTTATATGTTTTTGACTTGTGCCACAGTTCCCCTTCATTTCATAGTCTCTCATCACAGTAAAAACAGTGATGAGAGATAAAGATATTGGCTTCAGATGTACTTTGTAATTCCCATCTGTCACTATTTCATATTACAAAAGGAACACAAGTGATTTTCTTCCACGTCTCTCTGCACAGCTACTTCTTCCCCGTTTCAGTTTTTCTGGCTTGTTTTTGTATCTCTCACCCGTTAACAATAATGCTCGGGGCGAGCACAGATGTATGAAGTAACAGCTCCGCTAGAGAAGAAAAAGATGAGCGGAAAAAAAAGATAGAAGATTGAGAGAAAGGGAAACAGACGGGTAACGCTGCTCACAAGCATCACTTGTCAATTTACAGCCGCTGCTCCCTGAACCGCACCGTATAAATTTCCAGTGTGACATCCGTTTCTACTGCTTCCAAGCCGACTGAGGCTCTGTCCCACCAGATCTCCTCCCCAGACACATACTTGGAAACCTTATGTACAGACATTGTGCCAGATGTAGTCTGCCTTTACTTTTATTTAGTAATTTTTTCAGTTTTTGAATTTTTTTTTCTGTATTGGAATCACTATGGTGGGATGAGAATGGATGGGTTAATGTCTGCTTTAGTGTATTTGATGTGGCCGCTTCCATGCACACAGAACACATGTGAGCACACATCTACTCACACGCATACATGCAGGCACATACAGCGGCCTATGACAGTATATCATGCTTGTGATGTGTGTGTGTGTGTGTGTGTGTGTGTGTCAGTGAGAGAGAGAGTGGGTTTAGGATGAAGAGATGGGCCAAAGAGCACCATGGGATGTTGCGTATCTAACGGATAGAGACAGAGAAAGAGAGCAGGAAAAAGAGAGAGAGAGAGAGAGAGAGAGAGAGGAGCTTGGCACTGCTCATCTGTGAGTGATGGCAGTTCTTCAGGGTTGAGACATGGCCTCCCTTTAATCTCTCTATCCTTAGACATGGAAATGGAAGAAAAGGCAGAGCGGAGGGTGGCTGAGTGGACCAAAGCAGATACCTTTGCTGGGTCTTGTGCCAGATTGATTTTTACTTTGTATCGCTCTTATTTTAAGGCAGACAATAAAACTCACCTTACCTGCTAACACGCACGGTAGATGGCAACAACAGGAATGATGGCTTGTGTGACCCCCAACGGATATGACGTTTGACTGGTTTAGTGCCAGCGCATGAATTCTTCATTGCTTTTTGAAGCACCGACTTGTAACAAGTATACCTGACCCCGAGCAAGTCCATCTTAAAATTACACCCATATCAAAATAGCTTTAATGACTCTCGTTCTCGGAGTCTCTAACTCCTATGAAACAAGGTGTAGGCTTCCTAGCCAAGGAAGGAATCTGCAAAGAAAACACGGCCTCAGAGGAGTATGAGCTGAGGTGCTTGCACTAATACAAGATTGCATTATGAGTGCAACACCTGTTTCGACTTAAAAAGTAGAGGCCAGTAGCAAGATTAACGAAACATGCCCATAAAGGGAGAAGGTGGCTGGGCCTACGCTCTGATAACAACGGACTCCTGCGTTTCTTTCAAAGAGCTGAAGGAACTGATGCGGTCATAATGCTGTGGAATTCATTCCACTGCTACACGAAGGCGAACTTCTGTCACCCTGCCAGAGAAAAGTGCCTCAAACGGTCTATTTTTAGCTCTCAAATCATACTGTGTTGAAAAGAGATTGATTTTGTGTAGAATATAAACCTGTATAAAAACCTCTTAAAACATTAACAAACGGCAAGTTCAATCATAGATGTCGCTACTGGCTAACTTTACGACTTCCCCCTCAAGGTTATTAAAGCTAATAAATAAGTAATGAGATTTCTCCTCACTCAACAGGCAAAATATATATATTCTACCCTATCTCCAAAGGTAACACTATGGGAATTTCAGTGAGTAATTACAAGCTTCGAGACATGTTCTGCCCTCAGAACTGTGAATCTGTGAAATCAATGGAATCCGGAAAATTCCTTCCCTGAGGGACATTGGGTGTGCAGCTCGCAGTACTAAGGAGACTTGATCTAGGACTGATCCCAGGAATTTTTACCCGGTAATTAGGTTTGTCAGCTTGGCAAAGTGGGAAAACGCTTTGTACTGTGTCACCTCAAATGGGCTGGATATTTGTCAGGGATCAAGACGGAGACGGCACACCCCATACCGAAGCAGGCCCGCACTGCTTGACGAAGGTGTTATTCCGGGCTTAATGTGAGACACTGCAGCTGGCAAAGCCATTGTCAAATTGTCAGAGCCCTTTGGCACATTGTTCAGTGACTTGCTGTGATTATACTGTCGGGTAACTTCTAAACCGTGACGGCTGGTGGCAAAGACTTTGACAGCAAGTCAGAGAGGAGTTCATCACCTCACGCTACCAGTTCCCCGTTAAGCGTTTCAGTGCCAGTGGTTAGTGCAGCAACGTGACGCACACAACTCTGAGCTGCTGCTCCAAGAGCTCTGGTCTGCAACTGACACTACATAAACACACACACACACACACACACACACACACACACACACACACACAGCCACGCGACTGTGGTCTCCCAGTAATAGCTTTGTACCTCTTGGGGCCTTGCGCTGACCGTTCCTGCTCTTATCTTTGTTTATGTGGAGGGTAGATCATCATGTACAACTGTGTGTGAGTGCCTGTGCACAAACTCTTGCAACAAGGTTGTTTTAAGTGCACATCCACATGTGAGTAGGAATGCAAGTATGTTGGTGTGCATGTGTGTGTGTGTGTGTGTGTGTGTGTGTGTGTGTGTGTGTGTGTGCTGGGGAGGTGATAAGGCAGTGCCTGGCACCAAAGCCAGTTGGCAATGAGCCTTAGATCCTGAAGATGAGAGCGCAAGACTTGGTTGTGTGTGAACACACACACACACACACATCCCGTGTAAACCAGTGGTTAGGTGGAGACAACACAGAGGATAGCATGCTTACTGGTGCATGTGTCTACGCCTGAATGTGTGTGTTTGTGTGTTGTTAGCCTGCATGCATGTGTCTGAGCTCACTGAGGTGGGTCACCTGTGTAAGTCTATTGATCTTCCTTCTTCAGAAGGCCCTGTTGTCTTTGTTGATTACACACACACACACGTACGCGTACACAGACACACACAGGAGTTGTTGGAGTTGTGGGAGGCTAGAACTTAGCAAAGTATTGTACAAAAAAAATATCGAGAACTAGAGAAGTCTTAGAAATGCCACTGGCAGGCCGAGAGTTTAGTGCTGGGAACTGATGTATCACTGAGTGTTAAACCATAATTTCTGGTGACCCTATATCATATCCTGTCTACGCCTGCGGCACTCAGCCCACAGAGAGCAATGTGCCAGTGACAGCACGGCTCACTTGGTGGTCCCAGCACTCAGCCACTTACCCATTTAATAAGACAGTCTTTAAGAGGACGGAGCCAAGCATATGCACGGTGCTGGTAGAGATTTGTATTTCCCCCCCCACACTTTTACAAGAACCCTTTTTGTAGGAGGCCCAGGGGCTGGCATTCACCGAGGCTGCGTGTGTGTGTATGTCCTAGGTATCCATTTATTATCCATTTATTACTACTATTAGTCCCCTTTTCTCTCCCTCTCTCTCGCTCTGTCTCCCGCGCTCCTTAACCGTAGTGAAATTCTAATAAACAATCAAGGTAGCACCATGCTGAGATGCCCTATAATGGGCTCCTAATTAGCCACTACAAACACAGAGAGCGGCTGCTTCACGCCTCGTTTTCTGCACTCATCTGCGCAAAACTGGATGAATTGATTCCATTTGCTCGCCACTTAATGCTCTGATTGTTTATTGGCATGGCTGGGGATAAAAACAAACAAACAAACAAACAAAATATGTATTTAAGCTTGCAACGCATGCTAATACTAATCGCCATTAAAAACAGGCTGACCTACGACGGGATTCAACTGACTTTAGAGTTTACCCCCACACACACACACACACACACACACACACATACACCTCCTCCTCCTCAAACCTCCCTGTCCACTGCTCCTGTCTGAGGTGAAGTGAAGCCAGACCAATTGGTAGAGGAGAGGTGGTGTCTTTCTTTAGACCCAAGAAGAGAGAGAATGAGGAAGTGCAGAGGGCGGAGGTCGTCATCACCTTCTCCTCACACCTGCATGACAGGTCATCCTGCTTAATAAAGGCACTCATGCACAACACGTCGGCGAAAGAGAGAGAACGAGAGGATAACGAAAGGAGAAAAATAGGTACAGTAGAAGACTAAAGTAGGAGACTAAATGAAATGGAATACAAAATAAGGATTCACTTTAGTCGAGAATAAGACGCTCCATTATGTGTCAGCAGCCATCGCATATTATTTTGTACTCCGCGGTGAACTTCCACAGGTGTCTCAGTACCGGTGTTGGTTCACGGTGAGGTCAGTCCACCTTTTAACCACCACCACGTAACATGGAGGTACAGTACCGGCTGTGTGCCTTTTGCCAATGGCACCAGGAACGTAGGAACACAGGAAGTCAAACACAGCTGGAGCCATTGGTGAAAAACGAGACGGTGACAGCCACCGGCGCAAAGCAGCACCGCCGCGGCAGTCGCCGGGCGTGTGTGTGTGTGTGTCTGTGTGTGTCTGTGCATGTGTGTGAGGTCCTTCAGTGTGTGTCACGCGTTTCTCCCCTCCACCAGTCTGCCGAGCTCATTTCCTCCACAGGCTGCCTCCCCGCTACTTTATGAGTGAGAGCTTCTACAGCTCTCACCTCAGGACACACTTCAGTGTCTAAATGTTTCCATTTGTGGGGGAAGTGACACACATTCACTCTCACCGCAGGGCACCTACCCATAACTAACCATTTTGCGAACAAGCAGCAGTGAATCATAAAAATGTGCGCTGTGTAGGGGTTGGTTATTTTTGAGCCTGTGAAGTTACAATATGTGTGAATTATGGCTTCGCAAGTGGTATTCACAGTGTACATATACCTGTAACTGCTATATTAAGGCTCAATCATAATGTCGTTGTGCAGTTCAGGACACTGTACTGTATCTACGTTTACTGTTCATTATCATGCGCCAGGTTTTCACTTATTCTGGGAGATTCACACATTGTTTTTTCTTTGAAGCATTCATTTATTTTTCTTTCCCAACCCCTGAGAGTGACTACAGTCCCAAATCACCGCTTATACTACCCTAGTGATTTCCACCACACTCCCGAACAATTCCGTGTGACAATCAATATAGGACTAGGATCTCCCGTGCAGATTGATACAGCGGGGTTCTGCACGAGATCAACACCTTCCCACACTATCATTAGTGTCGTTGACCTTGAAGTAAAATTCAATTTCCCTCCGCGGCAACAAACCCCCAATAGCCCCCTGAAAAGCCACTTCAGAATTCAGAAGCCATTTCCGCCTTCCAGCGCAGGCGAGACAGGATATTATAACTTATGAAAAGGGATATATGGAGCGAGGGATGCCGAAACAGAAAGAGAGGGATTCTGTTTGAGGAGGTAATTATAACATGACCCTCTTCCAAAAGTAAAGAGGGCAGAGCCTGGCAGAAGTAAATACAAATTCCTGACAAGCAGGCTGGCAGATTTCCAGTTTCAATTAGGGTGCGTAGCTGACTCTGAGAGTCTCCCAAGGGGGGCTTCGGCAGCACAAGGGCGGCTGTGAGGACCCGTTGAGGGAATTGTCCCGGGGGATGGACACTGGGTAAAAAGAGAAAGGCAAATGTGCAGTGAGAGAACCAGAGATCCCATTACACTGATCAGTGTAGTGCATATGGAGCAGGCGAGGAGTAGGGATGAACAGGGTGTTCAGAGGGGATAAGGAGAAAGAGAGCACCTATTAATACGGGGAGAATATTCCTTTTTATTCTAATTATGACATGCCAGTGGGACTTAGAGGGGAGAAGAAAAGCACTGGTGGCCCCTGTTCTTCGCTTACATCTGGAGACACCATGAGGCTGACAAGAGAGAGCTACTTTTCTCAGGTATAGATTGAACGTGAATACGGTTGTGTGTCTGTGCTGGGGTGGAGGGGGGTGGGGGCCATGGGAAGAGATGCAGCTAGAGAATCAAACCAGCATCTCGGATAAAGCTGTGGGATTGGATATAAGGCTTTGAAGTCCGCTTTATCATGGGGATTTGAGAGGGAAATGGGTAAGAAGGTGGCGTCCATATAGTGTGTGTGTGTGTGTAGCCTAGCGAAGTGTAGTTTGATCAAACCCTATTGGATCCCATGGGAGCTCCTAGACCTGACCATGTATGTTAAACATATCATTTTCACTTCCAATGTTTGCCCTGCACAGCATGATAACTCTCCATTCAGATTTTATTAGAGCACCGCCACTCACTCCCATACGTGTTGGCATAGAATATTCATGATCTTTAAATTTGACCAGATAAGGGGTCACCCATCCTAGGTTTGAATAACATTTTGAAATATACATGTGGCCACCAAGCATGTAATGGATGCAGTAAAGGGATTTTCAAATGTGGTGTAATTACTTAAGTCTCTCTTGAGGAGAAATTGACATGTCTATTGGCTCTTTATCACATTCTCCGATGCAGCATCCATGATCCTCGACTAGTATATGAACTGCTGCTACAGGCCTGTTCTGCATGTAATAATATTAAAGTCAAATGTGTGTTTTAATCAGTGAATAACCCTGAAGAAAAGACAGCGGGGAAAGATAATACGTGTCTTACACTGTAGATGATACTAGAAGTTATGAGGCTGACGGTAAAGTGTTGAACCACAGAAAATATAAAGAATGATATGGTGTAAAAAGGAAAAAGGAGCGTATGATTAAAAGATATCAACCCACGACACAGAAACACAAGGGCATGATCCTGCAGTAGCAGCTACGGCACACACTTCTGTTTTGCATCGGCAGTCCTACCGTAACACCTAGACAGCTATGTGATCAAAAAAAGAATCAGTCAGCATAACTTCACCTCAGACCTCTGTGCGGACGAAGAATCAGAGATACACAGAAAAACAAATGCACTTCTGCTGATCAAAAGGAATAAGACATGGCCTTTAGAGGAATGAAAAGATGGACACTTAATTAATCATTTCACTTATTCTCTTTGGAAGCCATTTTCTCCTCAACCTCCACTTGAAAGGTGTTATACGCATGTCAAACCAAACTGGTTTCATTCCAATGTTTTGGATACATAACTTGCAGCAGCTTGCGAGGCCTTGTAGAATCTATGGCAAAATGCAGACCCCCTTCCAAATCCAATATACAAGGAGAATTATTCCCCAAATTCCTGCATACAATGTAACCTGCTCATAACCTTGCTTCTCCAGCTTGAATTCATTTGAGGCTCGGGTTCAGGATTCACAAGTGAGGGACTGAGGATTTGGCTTGGGCAGGACTTTGTGTAAGGAGCTGGCTGTGAGCTTTGCAAGCTGTGAGAAAAAAAAGTGTCCGTGAAGAGGCTTGCAAATTCTGTTAACATTACATGATTTTTTCATATTGTTTTTTTATGATATGATACATAATATTTGTTGTCGATAAAGCAGTGTTTTTTTTTTCTTTCTTTTACATAAAGTGTGTGTGCGTGTGTGCGTGTGTGTGTGTGTGTGTGTGTGTGTGCAGGGGGGAAAGAATCACCTTGATTCAGTACACCGGCCCTCTTTGAAGTGCTTGGAGCCCAGCACGGCCAGCACAGAGCCAACCGTAAGCCATCCAACAAAGATCGAGCCTGACCTCCCCACCAAATCATAACCATATGAACGCAAGAATTTCCACCTTAGGAGAATGCTTTCTCCCCCGTCCATCTCCCAGGGTGAGGCATTAAGTAGTGATAACAGAAAACAGGTTCTGAGAGAAGGGGAGGTGATGGAGGGTGGAGAGGAGGACAGAAGGAAAATAGGGGTTACAAGTGTGCCGTATGGAGGAGATTGGAGAAGGGGATTGGGTCCAAAAAATGTTGTTGCACTGAGCCTGACTACCTAAAATGGAAGTTTCTCAGACGAGGATCAAGAGATTTGGTGCCCTTCGCAGTTGACAGAGTGAGAGACAGACAAGAGAGAGGGGGAGTGCAACGAGGGGGAAGAAAAAGACAGAAATGTTGAAATGTGACTCTAACTCAATAAATACCGTTCTAAACCACTGTAGAGATGCATAGTGGTACCTTTCCCAAGGCCTCAGGACCCACCTGCAACTGGAAATGGTTTCCTGTCTTACACAAATGCTGTTGCACCCTAATCCATGTAATTACATCTCATATTCCACATGTGTAAGTACACATGTACAACATTATAGTCACATGTTCTTTTTGGTTAAATAAGAGCACAGCTCCCCTGTGGCTCTCCAAAACTACCACCAATGTTCATGCTCATTAGAGAAAACAATATATGTACCCAATAAGTAAATAACAAGAATGAAAGATTTTTTTTTTTTTACCGCGTTAACGACTTGAAACACACCCTCATGCACAGGCATCTGCCACTGAAACAAAGCCCATGCTAGACGAGCGTGATTTTGTGGCGGTGTGTGTGTGTGTGCGCCCGATAGTTTGAATAAGCCTTCCTCCGAGTGTGTGTGCAATTAGGGTTAAGACTGTTTGTGTGAGTACAGTATGTCTGTGTGCACGTGTGTTTGTGTGTGTGTGTGTGTGTGTGTGTGCGTGTGTGTGTGCGTGCGTGCGGTTGCGTGGCGGCGGTGGGGGTTGTTAGCGGTTCCATCTGGGTCTCCTGGAAGCCGTGTGGAGTCAGGAAAACCACATCTCATAAAAGTGGAGGCAGCCCAATGTTCTACAAGGACAGAACATTACTGAGAATGTCGCTCAGGAAAACCCAGGGCTTCGTGCCATATGTTGGCTGAAAAGGCTGCGTCTCTCTCCTCCTTCTCTTTCCACTCATTCTCTCCACTTATTTTTCACTTGGTAAAAGGATAAGAAAGAGGAAGGCACAACAGTGGAGTGGAGTGTGGGAGACTGGCTGAGGAAGAGAGAGAGGAGCCAGGACTGATAGCAATTCCATCTGTCGGTATCGAACAGAGGAGTGAGCAGTGACAGGCTGCGGGAGAGGGGTGGGGGGGGTGGGGAGGCATCTGGTGCACATTGGCTGTGGGTCTGTCTGGAAACAACCGCGGGAGAGGAGAGAGGGATGAGTGGAGGGAGGGAGAGAGGGGCTGAAGAGTGGACAAAGTGAAGGGCAAGTTATTCTGGCAACTGATACATGCGTCTGCGTTGTTCACATAATGCCTCGGATTGAACTGCAGTCGGGGCGACGAGGGTGAAATAGCAGAGACGTAATGCAGTGAATAAAATATCACACACATAACTTTCTGTCCGTCCGTCCGTCCGTCCGTCCGTGCCCCCCCCCCCCCCGATTACTCTCGTTGAGATATTTCTCTTAACCTCTCGGACTCACACAACCCCACGTATGACTATAATTTAGGCATTTTTATGTCGATGTGCATGCAGAAAATAAAAGATTCAACGCATATATCAATTGAATACGTCGTGGAGAGCTGGGATCAATTGATCGAGCCAAAGGAGGGGCAGATCCCACTTGGTTAACAAAACCATTTATTATTTAAGTAAAGTTGACTGTGTACGTTTTCTGAATATTTCCAAGAGCATAAGCCAGCTACTGCCGCGGTAACGGGCACGGCACAGGTCATTAAATAACTTTTAAACTCTCGAAACTGTGAAGACGGGAGGGAGTTATTCTCTTCTGACAGCAAGAACGTGTTTATCAGCAACTTAGATGCCGCTCGACACATATTATTGTGCAGATGCTGATGATTTGTTTATGGCAATACTTCAGCAACTGGATTTGCTGGTGTAGAAGTGTATTAATGCCACGAAAGAGCAGTTTGTGGACTGAAGGTCAAGCTTCAAACGGTTTATAGAAAGGAAAAACCAGAGAGGGAGAGAAAGACAATCATTCATTTTAATGGTTATTGATGTCATGTATAATTCCTCTCCTTTACAAATCAAAATTCCTACCGCTTGATAAGCCATTGCATGTTTAATAATATTGATTCATTTCTTCAGTTAAAGGAGCCTATTACAAAGATAAATTGCACAGTGTACGCATATTTAGTCACACCTCTACAATGTATTTGCTATCTCCATGCAGTGAACGGCAGTGAGGACGGAAGAGGGCAAAGTGTATCTCAGATGTGGACGTGAATTAATTCCTTCTGGAAAGCAAAACCAAAACGCTTTGGTAACATATTTGTAGTATTACTTTACTTTGTGGAGAGTTGATTCTGCAGGTAACCTCTACTAAATAATGATGATAGTTGTCCAAAATGCGTTGGTATGAGTGATAGAGTGGTTGGCTTGTGTTGCCCATCCGTGTATACGTAAAGTACGTGAGTGTTTGCTCACTCGTGCTGTGTGTGATGAGAAGGAGTGAATGAAACATTTACTTCACTAAATGATGGCACTAACAATAAAATGTGTAACACGTGATTTTGAGCAACGAGGCCTTCTCTTTATAATATCACTACTCCGTAGGCCTGCTCGCTATTTAAATCAAGTGTTGGTCTGAAGGCAGACAACTGACGCCCAGCTGCATCTGTGTTTTCTGTTTTTTTTTTCGCTGTGTGATTGGTCGAATATAAGTGTGTGTTCCCCTTCTGCCCGCACTGCATACATTCAGGTGGTCAGGCATCAGAGGAGCTGCAGGTAAACTCTGTCAGCTCCATGTCCTGAGTTCTCTGGCGCATCACTGACACCCATAACCACTGACACCCAGCAAACACAATGCACACACACACACACAGACACACACACACACACACAATCTAAATGTATTGTGACACATTGTGACACAGTAGCAGACAAAAATTAGACAAATCGGGGGGAGGGGTTTGGACATAGAGAAAAGGTGAAATGTGTGGTAAGTGAATAAGTAAGTGCTTCTTTTGAATATAATTCAGTAATAGGGGCTGTATTTGATTAGGAATTTAAAGCATACAATATGAATTAACATACCAAAACTACTTTATTTAAATTTAGAATTTGTACAAGTAGGTGTTTTTGAACTAGGATTACGGTAAAGTCATTTGCCGAACGTCGAAATCAAAAAGACAACCTATTATCTGTCATCTGAAATAGCGTTCCACTCATTTTATCGCTCTTTTAATGCGGCATGGTGGTGGGGGACAACCCCTGACACAAAGCGTTGCCCGCAGGCTCGAGGAAGATGATTGAATTTCATAGCTACTTACAGGCTAATAGGCCCGTACAATGACTACTTACTGTCCTTAAGTGACTGGCTGCTTCTCGCCGGCATGCGGCCCCTTTGAAGCCCTTCTGAGGAGATCTAGAGGATTTAGCCAGTAGCGTGACATGAGGCTGAGCAATGGTGCTCCCACCAGCTGACTATTAGAGCCAGCTGAGATAAACACAGAGGCTGCGACTATGAGACTCACAGTGCTCTGATGGTTGCTCAATACAAAGCCGTATCAGTGGAGATTTGGCGCATTTAGTTTAGTCATAGGGAAAATATTTTAATTTAAAAAATGTTGTGAGGAAAAAAATGTTTTGGTTGTCAAAAATGATCAATCCAGCAATAATAGTTGATTATCGTTTCAGTTGTTTAATAAAGCAAACAATTTAATCATTCTATGGAGACTTCCTGCTTGTCTGTATTTCATATTATTTCACATGTACTATTTTGGGGTTTAAGATTCGCAAGACATTTGAGGAGGTCATCTCCGTTAGAGTTATTGATGATTAAATATGTTTATGTTTGAATTAGGAAAATTCATCAAATGTAATTGGAATGTAAAAATGTAGCAAACTAGTTAATATTACTGAAGAATATAAAATAATAACTTATATTATTATATGATATTACATTATATTCTATTTCTTTAATTTCCCAAATTTTCCGATATTTATATTTGTATAAATATAAGTGTATTTTTTTTACTGTAAATTGTAATCTCATATGGCAAACCATATTTTATATATAAATGTAGTTCCATATCACTGCTGGGCTGCTATTGTTTATTGTGTGTGTGTGTGTGTGTGTGTGTGTGTGTGTGTGTGTGTGTGTGTGTGTGTGTGTGCGTGTGTATTTCTTAAGAAAAAGGGACTGGGTCTGCGAGCGCTTTACTCACAGAAGCCGTTTCCACATACAAACCACCCTCTCCTCACCATGCTGTTCCACTTACACTCTTGGAACACTAAACCATATACACATACAGATAAGCACATGTGCACACAACAGACACACACATACACACACACACACACACACACACACACACACACACACACACACACACACACACACACTAACCACATACACATGTTCACTTGCTCTTAACTAATTCATTCAGGAACACTTTGGTTTGGGTTTCAACACCAAAACCTCCGTACCTTTGATTGAGAAATGTGTCTGACTGCAATTATTTGGGAGGGAGTGTTGGAAGGAAGGATAGATGGGGAGTGGAAACGCACTACAGTGGTTTTATAGTTTGCTGGCATGACATTTTTTCTCCTTTTTTTATAAATTCCTTTCCCTTTTTCGAGCGGACCAGTGTTTACAGGGCAGACTGAAGTAGAAGTAACAGCGGGGGAAATGTGAGGAAAATGGATGGGCAATGGGACTGAAGTGGCTTGGATTGTCACTATTGTGCTTGTGATCAATACCTCTCAAAATAACTGCAGTGCAGAAGAAATTTCCGATGCACTTGTGATAAGTAATGGTAGTGGATCACTGTGTACATTATTCCCACTTTGAAAAAACATTGCAAATGGGCAGCAAATAAAAGCATGGGCAGGGACGCATTTGAGCAAGTATAGAGTAAGTGCCGCTAATATTTGGCCTTGACATATAAACTAACCCTATATGATGCTTTGCATGTGTTCGTTGCTGGTCACTGACCTGCAGTATGTAGCCCCTGACGTAGTCTCGGAGGGTCCAGCCCAGGCCGTGCAGGATGTGTAGCACCTCCTCCTGCTTCAGCACGGAGAAGAGGCGATCGAGAAGGATCTTGAGCCTGACGGGTACGGCTTGGGTGCCGTACAGCATCAGGCTGCTGATGTCGAACACCACGTTGGACTGAACGATCTCCACCTGGGTCGGGTGGTAGAGGTGCTGGGTGCTGAGCTTGTCCAGAGCTGCGTGAATCACCGGGTGACAAGATGAGAAACAAGAGAAAATGCACACCACACGCTCACACACTCACATAGGCAGACAGGCTCGGTCAATGACTATCACGTTTCCTTCTCATCTCAAATCCTCCTTTGGAGGATACTGCGCGGTCAGCACTAGCTGATAAGAAGATATCAATCAGATAAAAGCACATGACATTAATGTAATTATCTGCCATTCTTTTTATTTAATCTAATCTCTTTCTCTTTCACATTCATGCTTTTCTTAAAGCTCCCTTTTATTCACTTCTTCTGTCTCCATCTCGACCCCAACCTCCATTACAACCAAACTGTTGTCAATCTTAATCCTCTCTGTTTGTGGCTGGAGTTGCATTTCTTGTTGCCTCACTTATTTGATCCTATGTATTTATTCTGCTCAAATGGTTTATGTACTATGAATTCAAGCGTGTAGGTTTGGTTTCAGAAGTGGTGGGTGGGGGCACAGTAAAGTCAAAGGTTTACAAAAAAGCTTGATCGTGAGTCCTTGTCGGGTTTTGTTATTGCCCCCTCTATTGCAACCTCAGTCACCTCTTTCTCCTCTCTGGCTGTCTGTGCGACACCTGGTCGAATCTCTCTTTCTTTTTCTCTGTTTCAATCCCTCCCTCTCTCCTTCCCTCATACCTCTCGCCTCCCCCCCCCCTTTCTCTGTCTGTCTGGGTGACACCTGGTTGGGTCTCTCTCTGATCCTGGGACGGGCTTTTCCTGCTGACGAGTGCTTTGCCTGACAACACAGCGCAGCCAGACACGAACATAATAAAAAATGAAGAACTACTTGTCAGAGTCCCTGCCAATGCCGACATGAAATGAAAAGTGGGGGAGAGGAGAGATGGGCGCCTGACAGTTCAGAGGGAGAGATTAAAAAATAGTCAATGGGGTCTTGTGCGATCCGCTGAAGGGCCCATGGCTCGCTCTTGTGGCAGACGCAAGCCAAACAGGTGTTTTCTTTTTTCCCCCTCCCCCTTCTCTTTGTACTTTCTTGCCTCCTCTCCCTTTTTTCTTACACCCGCATGAAAAACTCATGAGGTGTGGTCTCTCGCTTCTTTATCTGTCTTTTGGTTGTCTTCTTTTCTTTTGTTGTTGTTGTTGTTGTTGTTTTTGCAAAAAGAGGTGCAAAAACAAAGCAATGAAATCAAAGTTTCTTCTACTAAGGAAAATGAATTTTAGTACGTTCACGACCACAGACCGAGAGAAGCAAGAGGTGGTATATTTATTTTTCATTTTTATTGAAACCATATTCAGATGAACCTGCCACCATAACAAAGAGTTGACTCACCGTGAGCTACCCAGCCATGTTTGCACTGGTCACATGTCCGTAGGTGAATCTTCCCTGGCTGGAAACACTCACATGTGCAGTTCACCAGTGTGCAGCGAATGGCCTGCAGAGACAGAAACAGAGACACATCCCCATCAATCACAGCTCGAGATGATAAAGACAGGACAGTTATCAGCCCGCAGTCATAAATACAACAAAAAAGCACAGGGAAAAAATATCACTCCGCCAAACTCTTCCTTAAAAATGCATATCTGCAGTTGCAGCCATCAAACCACCCGACAATATCCCGACTACGATGACTATGCCGCTCCATACTGTAATCTCCCAGAGTTCATGAGAACCGACAAAGGACTTCCTTTCCTGAAAACACAGAAATGTAACTTGTTTTGACTGAGGCTCCATTACTCAACACTGGAGCTGCACTTAGTCTGACCCCGGGAAGCTTTTAGTAGTGAGAGGTTAAGTGTCCAGACTTGACGAGGGCAACTCAGTACAGCACAATGCATCGTCTGCCTCGGCCTTCATCAATGGCTGTTAAAAACTCCAACAGAAATCCAGGTGCATTTTTCAGCGAGGTCATTTGATCCGGTAAGATGTTTCACATTCTTCAAACAATAAAGAGGTTGTACAGCGGGGAGAACATGTACGATGTAGACAGAAATGCACACAAATGAATACAGCTCTATCATCACAAGTGCAGCAGCTGCAAGCTGTAAACTTCTCACTGACATGGAGGAACAAGAAGACAGAATAAAAGGAGTCAAAAGAGAAAAAAAGGATTTAGAAACATGAATCTAAAATAAGCACTGGCAGCCCCTCTGTTTATCAGACATTTTTTTGTATATGATCACAATGAATTGATGGATAAAGATAGTGACACTCCTGCAACCTAAACTGCCTCAAAAGGAATCTGCAGATGTAGGAGGACAAACCGTGCTTATGGATAAAAAAACATTGGCCCCGTTTCCCTCTTAAAACACATATCTCTTTTTTTTAAATCAAATACAGTATTTCCTTGTAATGTAAGTCTGTAGTTAATAGCTTAATATTTAAAAAACAGCAATTGCACACAAAAAAAGGATCATGTATTGTACATTTGGTACATATGGTGTGGAGTCAGTGGCGAATGACTTAGGGGTGTTAGTTCTTTAGGCAAAAAATAAAGAAATCTGTAATCACAAAAATGACAGGAACATTTTGTTATGAAAGGAGGTTGGGTGTAGTGTACAGGGGACTACTGTGAGTGGTTGCCTATTTTTTGGGACTAATTTCTTTTGAATAATCCAGTCCTGAGCAAACTTGTCACTTCAAAACGGGAAGGCCCTCACACCAAAGCTACTTATCAGAGCATGGATCTTTATGAATTTACAATCTGCCCTAAATATGCTATCACATATTGTCCCACGGGTATTATTATAAGGCAACAGTGTGACAATAATGTGACACAGACGTGACACAAAGGGTCGTAGGTTGGAGTCCATGTCTGCGCCAGCAAACCTATATTTCACAATGTCTGAAACAGTCGATCAGCACTTCCAGATAGAAAAGGATCCGCAGCACAGATAGATAGATCCTCCTTTCAGTCACACGGCCGACGTCAATGCACGATTACAGGGGACAGAATATTTGTGCTCTTTCCTTATGTGCATCTGTATTGAACCAAGAGCACGTTCTGGTGTTCAGCGGGAGGAAATGATGTTACCAACTCTGTGGATTAGACCAATATCCTGTAATTCAGGATATAAAGCTCAGCTCACTGATAATCTACTAAGGGACCATAACATTTATCAGAATCCCCCCCTCCCTCTTGCGCGCCCTAAAGTGTCGTAAACCAGATTAGTAACTGGAGGTGTCAAAGTGAACATGGGCTAATCCAAGATTAAACACAAAATAACCCCACTTCTAACCATGTCACCTCACCGTTTGACACGGGCTGAGATTATTTGACTTTACACCATTTTTAAGCTCTCCAGGTGCAGGCACGGCAATCCTCACCGTGTGTGAGGATTACACACCATGTGTCAGTTTGAGTGTACATAAATTATGTCCTGAGCTGACGTTCTTATCCAGAGCAACGTGCAATAAGTGAGTTCAGCGTTCAACTCAAGGACACTTATGTAGCAGACATCCATTGGCCGGGGATGGGTCGACCCCGTGACCTTTCAGATACAGAATTTGACTCAGAAAGATTTGTTATTATACTGTTCTTCACTTTCAAATGCATGTCGATTCATTTTTATTAGTTGACTGATGGAAACTTAATCGCCAACAATTTTGATAATCTTTCTCAGCGAAAATGTAAATAGTTACTATTAGACTGTCGGTCCGACAACATGTGCAATATATGAAGACTTCACTTTCGGCTCTGGGAAATGCAATAAACATTATCATTGAGTTCATAGAGCAGGAACAGAAATCATGTCTCACACGGGCCACTATTGTCCACTTGTTTGACCTTAAAGGTTGTTTGTGCGATTCCACGTCAGACATTATGCCTCAGAAGAATTTCCCCTTTATATAACTCTTCTTGTATAACGATTTAGCAAACTCTCATATAGAGAACCTAAATTTAGCCCGGCGATATCACCCAACACAACCCCTTTCTAATTACTTCTCTGTGCAGCAGATGGAAATAAACAATTGGAAATATCAAATGCACCTCTGCTGTTTATGAGTCGGGGTCTGACAGCTGACAAGATAGTTAAGGGGCGTCTAATACGGCAATTAGAGCGTGCCACTGTCTGCGGGGCTGCTGCTGTGACAAGGCGCCCTCTAATCACTGACTTATTACGCTGGCGAGCATCACCTCTCATATCTGGCCCATTAAGCAGACAGCAGCATTAAGGAGCATTAAAGCAGCAAGCCCCCTCAACTGAGGAGGCACTGACGGGAGGAAAAGGAAAGGAGAGGACGTACTGTGCCTGTTATGTTCTTGGGATTCATTCGTGCAATGTTCCATGTTCAGTTGGGGAACTTGAGAAGAGAAGCGCAACACAGGAGATGTTTGTGATATGACGGCATCAGAATTGATCATACGCAATAAGATGAAAGATTACAGACTGATTACAGACGTGTTTTTTTTTTTTTTAAAGAGAGGCAGCTGATGGATGTGTCAAAGAAGGCCATCAAAAGCAACATCTTCAAGGATGTGAGTTTGCCTGCGTGTGTGGCTTGTCAGAGGAAACGAGTAAGACAGAATCATAAATGATTCTCACGTACTCAAAAAACTCTGCTTCTGTTGCCAGCTTGGATCTGGGCTGCATTTGGCCGTGGTTTAACCTGTGTCTGTCCTGGGCCGGGTCAGGGACATGCTTGGGCCCGGATCCCACCGCTACACTCGCACATATTTGTCACAGCAGGCAGGGGAGGAGGCTGTGCTATCTGAGGCCCGGCCAGATACACAGCATTAGTCACTGTGCTAGCGTCTCGCCAGGGTTTCCTCTTTGGCTCACAACAAAAGAGGACGACGGCGAGGGAAAGGACAGAGGGATGTGTGTGAACGAGTGTGTTTGACTTTGTAAATCACTAGAAAAATGAGCAGCTCGAAAAGGGAAAGCTGTCAGCGAGTGGAGAAAAATCCCACAATGCTGTAGCAATTAGACCCAGACAACAGTCAACACACTCTCCCACAGCTGCCGTGTTACCGATATGGTCAACAGCTTAACCTAGCTGCGTTCAGAAAGCATCAGTTTCGGCCCTTATCTGGCTCAAGTGTGTGTGTTTCACTGCTGGATTTTGTTTAGCTGGAGGCTTGATGTTTCATGGATGTTTTGCTTGGCTCGCGGTCCCTGTCCCAGCCCAATTGTATAAACACTGACAGTCAGCAATGGCCAGCATCAGACTGGGGAGGACTCTCAATTAAAAAACTGTTAGTGGGACAGATGGACTGAAGAACTGCAGGAAAGAGGAGCTGCAGAACAAGATGGGTTCAGCCTGGACTCCTATAGTCGGGTCCAATAAGGATTTTAAACAGACGATGCATGCAAATGAGTCCCGAGCAGCATATGTAGAGGTCAACAAAGACAGAGACTATGAAACCATATCACTACTATCCTGTACAACTGTTTTACTACCCTGTGTCATACTTTAAAGTTGACGTTGTAACATTATGCCACCGAAAACACCACTAAAACACCACTAGTCTTTTTCAGCCTTTCTGTATCCTCCCTTGACAGCGTACAGTGGAGAAGCCAACCCAGACAGCTGCTAGATGCTGGTCGGGTATTGTTCCTCCTACTTTAATTGAAACCTTTACCATGTTCAACACACAGCCACAGACCACATCTCTTGTTTGGTGAGTTAAGCAAAGCCCGAGATTTAAATGAAAACCCCGTGTGTGCATGCGCATGTGTGTGTGTGTCTTTGCAGCAGCAGCTTCGGATTTAAATTTGTTTCTGCTTAGGGTCACTGTAAAACACTGGGAGCATCTTGTCCTCTCTCCCACCCACAAGATATTATCTCATCCATGAGTTAGCTGCTGAAATGCCGTCAATTTCCTGCCAGAAATGTGCAGCCAACGTGTGTATAGAAAAGAGGCACAGCAGCTTTGCGTGTCATAAAACAAGGCTCTGGCTCCATCAGATAGATCAGGACTTCACGATGTCCATATTGGAAACAGGTGACAAATAAAACACGGCGAGTAAAGAAAGTCTTTGTAGTCAGACACAGCACGCCACAAAATACAGGGGAGCAAATACTTCATGCCGTGGCTAATTTTTGCTTGTTTGATTTCATACAGTGGATTTGACTTGAAGCGGAGCTTTCTCGCCTCACAAAGTGCGACAGAATAAACAACGATTAATCACTTGTGCACTGCCTTCAGTGTAAAACTGTTGTACTGTACTGTAGTCGACAGGGAAGACGAGCGTCTTCCCTCTGAAATCCCCACAGTGTGAGGCCCGTCCTCCGTGTCAGTTCTGGTTTTTCAGCCTGGCGGCTGGCAGTCACGGAGCCAGAGGTCCCTGTCCTCTGTGCAGCTGTGCATCTGGGCTTTGACACGGGGCAGAGCGACCAGAGCTATGCTAATGGAAACCAAATGGGGCGTGAGTCCCCGGTGGATTACAGAAGGAGAAGAGAAGCATGTGTTTTCATGTATTCATGTGGAGACCTGGGACCCCTCTCTTTTCTTCCTTTCTTTCCCCTGTCTCTAAGCCAAACAAATGGACGCAGCCATGTCGGTTGTTTGCACGCACCCTTAATTAATACTCTTTGTCACTTGACAGATTTTGACATTCTTTGTCAATCAGCAATGCGCCTCAAATCTCATTAAACATAAAGAGCTATTACAATGTTTGGATTTAGCGCTATTTAAAGGCATGTTAGTAACTTACTGTGAATTACGTAGACTAACATTGAAAAGAGCCAAATTTGAAAATGAAGTTTGGAAATGAAGTGAGCATGGACAAATAAACAAAGACTACGGAATGATAAAATTAATCTGTGAACATGTTGTGTCTAAGAAAAACAAGTTTCAGATGTTTGGCAGTGCCTCTCAGATTGTGTTGCGCTTCACCTGCTATTAATGCAACACGGTTTGCTCTTGATGTAGCCATGTTAGGTCCTGCTGATCCAAAGAATAAAGGTTCCTAACTACTCATTTGGGAAGAAGTAATACAAAAATAACAAGTCTGGTTGAAATGTAATAGATTACAAGATTACTGTTGAGAGATAAAGTCCCAGTTTGGCAGGACTCTGGACCTCAGCCTGTTTGTGATGCCATCTGACACATCAAACCCTTTCTTCTACCTTTCCGTGAGCACACGCAACATGTGGGATTGCTGCCTGCTCGTAATGAAATTGCAATACAGCCGTCATTGATAAGAATCACTAATCGGGAACATAAATCTGAAGTTCATAACTGGACAATCCAAACAACTGGACTGTGAGTGGTGATGATATCTGTCATTCCAGATGACGTCCACTTTCAAATTTGGGGTCCAGTCCTGTCGTTTTATGTTTGTCAGCCGTCAGATGTGACTCAAGCTCCCCACTCACATACACAGGCACAACACCCATCTTATTACTGCACAATCCAACCGGCAACATTTCTGCTTCCAACATTCCTGCCCGTTTCTGTGTGGATTGACTCGGTCACAGAATCACCCCGAAACATTTCAAATCAGATCAACTCTCCGTCTGACTCACTCACATGATGAATAGCTGTGCGTGTACTTCAGGACAGTCATGCTTGTTTATGAAGTGGACGGTAAAAGGACCCAGCTGGTTTTGATATTGTGAAACCGAGAAGGAGAAGGGGAATAATGTTCCAATACTGGACAGAAACATATCCCAGTGATCTCGCTATCATATGCCATGCTCTCAGTCAGTGCAGCCTGTATAGATGGAGCGCTGCACCTCACTGCTAACACTGGACTACACTGTCAGTTCAAATACCCAAGCATCAAGGGAGCAGCAGTTTCTCCCATCTTTTGTGAAGACAGCGGGTCCAGGCGGAGGCCCCCAGTCCAGGCCCCTGGCCCCTCTCAGCTCTCCTCAAAGCATTTCCCCAGCCAGAGATCAAACCATCTGCCCAGTGACAGACCTCTGGGTCCACAGACACGAGGCCAGGTTCAAAGAAGGGTGCTTGGGGAGGCAGGGAGGAGGATGGAGGGAGAGAAAGAGAGAGAAAGAAGGGAAAGTTGGCGAAAAGGAAGAGAAGTGAGATAGCAAGGGGAGCAGTGGGGGGAGGTTTGAGAAGGAGGGGGTCAGGCAAGCTGCTGTATCGGAAAGGTGGGGAAGAGGTGCTGTAGCAAAGGTGGGGGAGGCAGAGGAAAGCTCATGAGGGGAAGTAAAGGTTAACTAATTGAAAGTTTGTATACACATTTTACATGATAAACTGAACTCTATGTTAGTGTTACAGTTCAACCTAATATCCAACTGATCTATACTGCCTGACCAATATCAATGGCGTTTTATATCGATGTCAACGTATATGTCGACAGAGTAAATAACAGAGGGCAGTACAATTCCGAAGATATGTTTGAGGTTTATAGTTTGTTTACCGGAGAGGGTTTTAAAGTTTATTTTTCAACTCTGGATGGCCTGTTCAGCACATATGTCAGGACATATTATTGAGCGACTGCAACCAAATATGTTTGCTTTGTATATTACTTCCACAATGAATACATATTCCAAATGTCACTTAATTAAAATGTCCCCCTAAATGCTTTGGCAAGGAAGTAAAACAAAAAAGCCAGATTTCACGCTTCCTTATCACTGGCCATTGTGTGGACAGGAAAGAAGGAACAAAAATGAAAGAGGCTGTTGTCGTCAATGCATCCTAGATCTGCTCTGACCTTCAGCCTATCAGAAGGAGCGACCTCTGCCAGATAAGGACAACTCCCTGACCGACTTGACACCTGCACTCGCTGGCCCACTGATCGCCCCCGCTGAATGCAAATATCTCACTGAGGACCAGCATGTTTATTTTCTGCCTGGAGACTTGAGGGAGTGACATGACCACACAGTGCGACCAGACACATGCTTGAGAGAGGAAAAAGGGAGTAAAAGGGAAGGGGACAGAAGAAAAATGGAAGGAGTGGTGGAGGGGGTTGGTCTGGTTGAAATAGAGAGAGGGGAGAGAAGATGACCAACAGCTTCTGCTCTTTACTTCCCTTCCCATCTACACCCGAACACAAACAGAAAGTATTAGTCAGAACCCAGACATATTGCCGACCCCTCTCTGCGAGGGGACATCTCCATGGCGATCATTGGTTGGCGTGGGCGACGGTACACACACCACACACACACTCACACACACACACACACGCACGCACACACGCATGCACACGCACACAAACGGTGCAGACTTGAAAGCAGCGTGACGACAGGAGGCCAGCACTGCTGAGACTCCCTCAAATTGACATTTAGTTATCACACTAGTCTACGGGGTGGGACTCTACCTCCTGAACTACACACATACAAACGCCCACACACTCTCCCACATTCCCTCTCATGCAATCGTGCACACACACACACATACACATGCTCAGTGAATTCCCCTACTCAAACTAGCTAGCAGCCAGATAATTCTTGGAAGAGTTCCTAGATGTAATCTTGCCAATAGCTCTTTATTTTCTTTGACCATTTTTAATGTAACAACGGCTGCACTAATTGTGTGTAAGCAATCTACAAATTATGTATATGTGTTTTTTCAACTAAACCGAACACTACTGTAGACATATTGGCTGGTTTTCAAGACACACGACTGGGCAATAATATTTGTTTCTTTCCTCAGAGTTTTGTTCAAACAGTGTGTCGGCATGGTGGTTTACTTGTAAACACCTGGGCCTGCAAATCCAACAGCTGCAGAAGTACTAAACTATGTATATCTATGCTGAACCGAGATAATTGCTCTCGTCACATTATTTGCAACCAAGTGCTACATCCACCGACATTATAGAATATGCCACAAAGAAAAATCAATGCCCAGATTGTTGTTATTTACAGATGTGTGCAGTCATTTACCTCAGCCAGCATAGTTAGAAGACTCCTGATTCAGTTTTGTAGTTAACGCCAAACAACACTCCAAGAAAACAGCTTAAACTTTTATTAGTATTTACAGTGTCAGTCGGCAAATGACACAGAAAGATAGGACACAAGACGGAGATACGGACGGAGAGGAGAGGGGAGGGAGAGGAAGAGAGACGGTTAACCAATGGCTACATTACTGCAATGACAAGTGTGTCACTCCCAAAGCCACGCAATGAGGGAGAGTAGTGAGGAGTGTCTTTGGTGTGTGTGTGTGTGTGTGTGTGTGTGTGTGTGTGTGTGTGTGTGTGTGTGTGTGTGTGTGTGTGTGTGTGTGTGGTGGGACAATGAGAGAAGGAGGGGGACCAAAGGAGTCCATCTGAGTGTCTTTATCAGTCTTACAAAGTTCACAGATAGAGGAGCTGAAGTGGAGGCAGACGCTGTTCCAGAGTCTCAGGTCACAAAGAAGACACAGAGCAGCTCATGTAAGTGGGAGGGAGGGAGGAAAGAAAGAAAGAAAGCAAAAGAAAGAAAGAAACGTACAGTTGCGTGAGGAAAGAAGTGCTAACTAAGCCTCGGTGATTGCCATTCTGCAATCGACCTGACCAAATTGCAAGTTCCCTCTCAGGGCCCTCTAAGTCCGCTTCATTTGGCTAAAGCCGGAATCCTTATTTCTTCAATTATAAAGCTATTGACTAATTCGACATATGTTAGCGTGTCTTCCAGCGGGTGCGTGCTGGTGTGCCATTGAGTCATTAACTTTGACAAATTGTGACAGACTTTTTTTATCGCCACCCAATCATGAGAAACAAGACTGTGGCAGAGGATTTAATGACTGGCATGTTTCTCCTCTGCCCCCCATCCCCCCACACACTGAACCTCCGCCACCACCACCTCGCTCTCTCTCGCTCCTCTCCAGCCCTTCCACTTAGATTCCTGCACCCCCAAATCCCCCTCACCCCTCCATATTTATAATTTTACCACATCCTAACAATAACACGGCCGGTACTCAGCACATAACACGCGGGCCCTGGCCTAATGAATCTCATGCCTCTACCGCGGCAAAATGGCCAGTAAGTATTACCAGCTGCGACACTCTCCCTCTTTCTCTCCCTCCTTGGCAGTGGCATTGAGCTTGGGAGCGCAGGGGTGGGTGGGTGGTGGGGTATTTGGGAGGGGGGGCCAGGCAGACACATCTGAGTGCAGCTGGACCAGGGAGAGAGAGGTGGGGGATGAGGGGGAGAAAGACCGCAAGTCTCCGTGTTTCCAGCTGCCTTTCTCAGGGGCTCGGTTTTCTCCCTCCCTCCCGCCCTCCTTTTGGTTTTTTGCAAGGCCCTTCTGGTCCCGGATTACTTGAAAAATCACAAACACACATACACACACACACACACACACACACACACACACACACACACACAGACACACGCACGCACACCCTGATCCACCTCCCCTCCATCCCTCACATTCGGCCATCTTTGTTTGGACAGGGCTCAGGAGTTCCAGAAAAGCTCTCTCAGATGTGCTGAAGTAAGGGAAAAACAAAACAAACTGGCCCTCACACACACACACACACACACACACACACACTCCAAATGTATGTGGACGCGCAGACACCAACCGAGTACTTTTCGCTCACACATAACACTGTGTAGGAAGTTCACACACACTCCCACACACACACACACACACACATGAACAATTTCACATGTGTGAAAGCCAAAATACCAGCTTTCAACCAGAGAACAAATTTGCAAAGAGATGAAAAAAGTGGCATACATTTTTTCTTCATGGACGAAGGAAGCCTACTTTTGAAGGCATGCATTCTTTTACAGTGCGTGTGTGTGTGTGTGTGTGTGTGTGTGTGTCCGTGCTTCACGTGTGTGTGTGTGTGTGTGTGTGTGTCCGTGCTTCACGTGTGTGTGTGTGTGTGTGTGTGTGTCCCAATCCAGGATCACAGCACCAGGGCAGGCCTGAAGCATACCTCGACATGTGTTACCTCTTTGTAATATTGACTTTGTTATAGCTATACGAGTGGGAGAGTGGAGCCAAGAGCCTGGGCCTTGCAGTAGTGGGGCCCCCGAGTTCACTAGAAAACAAATACCCCAACGAGCCGTGAAAATAGAAAACACAGTACCACAATAGCAATCTATAAAAACAGATTTCAAGTAAACTATAAAACGTCCCTCACTCCTGCCTCTGACCTTTTAAGTTTCACTCTCTAAATTAAGAATATTATTTGTTTGATTCCATTTCTGCAGCATGTTGCTTACAAAGCCGTAGGATTTGGCCACTGAGTGAGTCTTGGCCCGGCCTTCTCATTTGAGCATGTGTACTGGACCAACTGTAAAAGTCAAAGATCCTTTTTCACCAAAGACTTGACTTACTGTATAATTTCATTACCAATACTAAACTGCTTCTAGGCTCATGTGAACATGCCGTGAAGATATCCAAATCTGTTATATTTTAAATTGAATAATTAACAATTATCACTGCAACATGGCACTTAGTCAATACAAACAAAAAAAATCCTCTGAATTCCTTGTGAAAAACAATGATAATAATTGAAAGAAACCCTCAGATTTCCGATGACACGAATACAACCAAGATAAAGGAAAATCACATATGCTGTTTATTTGATTGCTTTGCAGAAATAAAAGATTGATTATCATTTTCTTCCTCCTGCGAGTGTGAATCCCATCTTGTCTCTTTCCCCAGTGATGACTTTGCTTATACATTTGAATAATGAAGGCAAGTCATTTGAATATTCCCTCTGTATTTAAAAAAAAAAAAGGTTGTTTTTTCCACGATGCAGCAATATTAGCCATGTTAATTGGGCTCTTTGGACTTTCCCAATAGAAAGGCAAAATTAATTACTTATCTCGACAAAATGTCAGACACAACGCCGATCTAATAACTACAACTGTTTCCAACAGGGTTTTTTTTGTGTGTGTGTGTGTGTGTGTGTGTGTGTGTGTGTGTGTGTGTGTGTGTGTGTGTGTTTGTGTGTGTGTGTGTGTGTGAATGCACTTGGAAACACTCTCAGCGTCCAACTAGCCTGAGTTAGATCTAATGAACGAAATGGGAACAAAATGCTTTGACATCCTCTCCATGTTTCATGGGTGGCTCTAGAGAGCCCTTCTCCAATATTCATTCCCTCTTCTCATACTAATCAGCCACTACAGTATTGACTGTTTGTGCTTGCAAAGTGACTCGTGTTAGTGTGTGTCTACGTTGTGCAAACACACACACACACACACACACACACACACACACACACACACATTTTCTTATGCCAATCCACGCTCCATTTTATAATAAAACTTATAAGAGAAAGTGCATTTTTTGCAAGACGTTATGCCGGTTGTTTGTGTGTGTGAAGTGTATGTGATGTGTTCATTAACCATTGGGGGCTTTGAAGTTCCATTTTTTTTTTTTGCTTTTGGCTGTTTTTCAGTCTTGAAGAAAAACTGTATCAGCGCATTTTCGTCAAGTACGAATAAACATTAGACTTTCGGAGAGGAGGCGATGGGGAGACATTATGAGAATGTGAGACGATCAGATGATGTGTGTGTGTGTGTGTGTGTGTGTGTGTGTTTGTGCAAGGGCACGCACATGCATTAGTACACACATACGCTAGTACACACATACGCTAGTACACACATACGCTAGTACACACATACGCTAGTACACACATACACGTGCAAGTGCGTGGCGGGCAAGAGCTAACAGAGAGGCCTGCTGATGCCATGTTCCAGACGACCCCTTGAAGTGGAAATGAGCTTCCTCGGTCTTATAAGTAGTCCGTTCTCACAAAGTCAGCAAACTCTGCCCCGCCCCCCCCCCCCCCCCCCCCCCCCCTAAAGAAATGCAGACACCTCCCCGCCCAGCCCTGTGGTCCGCATGCAGGATGAATTCCTCATCATCAAGACCTGAGAAACGGATACAGGTCCTCCTTATTTCATACGCTTTTGTTCTTGTTCCATCAGGATGCAAGAGGTGCCACTTCAGTGTCTTCAAGTGACTTTTGTCCTTTTGTCAAAGCCATGCAGCTCACAAGGTCAGCTACTGTAGCTTAAACCAAATTCACTTGTTTATATATAGCTCAACATGTATTTTCAGTTGATAAATTACCCACATTTCCACAGATGAATTTTCTGTTGATTGACAATAATCAGCTAATTTTATGATTGTGATCTTGTGTTCATGAGTGTATCAATACATGTATATTTTGTTTATCTCCTCTGTTATTTTTTATTTCTATCATTATTACACTGTGTGAATGAATGCATTCATCTGATGTGGTATGCATGCACGCACACTGCTGTTTGAACCTGTGCGAGCACCTGAGGGTCAATCCCCAGCCGTCCTCGGAGCGGGGAGCGACAGCTGTACAGTGATGCTGTAGCGATAGGCATCATCGGCTTGCTAGAGACTAATTGGTCCACAGCGCTCCTCTGAGTGGCCTCGCTAATTAATTAGAAAGGCAGTAGAGCTGAAATTTTTAATCAGGACACCAGGCTCTTCAGCAAGCAGGAAAAAAAGACCCATCACCCCATGATTCAATGTAATCCACCTGACACTGATCTCCCATGTTGTCATGTGAAATGTGTTGTGTGTTTAGGTATTCGTATGATCTGGTCAGGGAATAAGAAATACATTTATTACAGGGCTTGTTGGATCATTTTAATTCTGAGAATAAAAAAAAACTCTGGGTGTCCTACTACAATATTCATATGATGTGTTTGGTTTGGACCCCGGAGAACGGTGTAAACATGGTCTTTTCCTCTGTGTGTTTATGTATCAGATGTACATATCATGATTTCCACTGATGTAAATGATGTACTGACTGGCCCTTATTTCTAGTGGCAAGATGCAGATACTATGCTCAAGCATGGGGTGGCAAAAATGGTTACTGCTGCTGATCAAAACTGCTAAAACGAGTGTGCCGGTGTGCTTTTACGCATCCACTGACACGTGACGATATATTTTTCCTTCTTACAAAATGAAAGTGGTCACTCAAACAACATCAACTGTAAAGTAATTGTGGTAATCACAAGCTTGTTTAAAAAAAAGATGCATTGGATTTGTATTTCTTACTGGAAAAAAGGGAAAGATCAATCTGTAGGCCGGTGTTTTTCTGCCATTTTAGGGCCACATGTGGGTCCACATGTGAAGCTGTACACAACACACCGCAGTGATTTGCGGTGAAGGGCCAAAGTCTGGGAGGAATCAGACGGCGACCCAGAGACAAGAGGCGTGCTAAAACGAAAGCTCAACCGGTCAGCCACTTCACAGAGGACAAGGAAAACAACATGTGTTCATCATTGTACTACTGGGATGACAAACTACCCCCCACTGACTACAGTTACAGAAACAAGAACGTGTATGGACATGAAACCGGAAATGATCATCCAACCCACAGATAAGTAGAGTGGATGAGAAATGAAAATTGTCACGCAGACCATCGAGAGGAAAGTTTCTGAAATGCACATGCACGCACCTTTACCTCGCGTGGTGACATTAGCTTTGTGTGGTGCGCTAATCAGCCAGACGCTCTTATCAGCCTGTTGCTTTGGCCAAAATAAACACACGCCGC
Source organism: Cyclopterus lumpus (assembly GCF_009769545.1). Taxonomy (NCBI): domain Eukaryota; kingdom Metazoa; phylum Chordata; class Actinopteri; order Perciformes; family Cyclopteridae; genus Cyclopterus; species Cyclopterus lumpus. The sequence goes on from NC_046966.1 coordinate 17,595,350, forward strand.
CTTTTTATTGCTTTGTTTTCACAGGTCATTGGGGGAAGGAGAGAAGACGCATTGATTCATTTTCCAGACCACTGGATTATTGTTGTGTTATGACTATCATCATTAAGTTTCATTAAGGCTGTGGTTGTTCTTGTTTCCAGAAAATGAAGACGTTGCAGGATTGAGGCGAGCTGGTTGGAGAGCAGACGGCACGACCACACTAATCTGGAAGGTAATGAAAGTGAGAAAGCACAGCAGTTCATTTAGCTGAGAGGCCTGATTGAAGCAGTGAGTTGTCAGTTACCCACACCAGTTTTAAGATAAGACTGAACCCTGACCCTTGTATTTTCCCCATCAATCATATTGTTCAGGCGACTCTAAAACTCAAAGCGTCTGTCCTACATTCCTAGTATATTTGAGCTGCAATAAAGTTATACAAAATAAAAATTAACGAAGCAGCAGCCAGCTTTTGCTCTGAAGCTACACATATGCTCCCAAAGCAAGGAGGGAACTGGCTCTGTCGCCAGACTAATTAGCATGTGTTAGCTAGTTAGTGAGAGGGCGGCCCTCTGTGATGTGTACTGAAGTGGAGTAAAACGCCGGGGCAAGGACTGTACTAATGGCCCACTTCCTCCCCACGGGGACCCTTCCTGCAGCTCCGAACGCGCTGGCATCAGTGCAGCCCCGGGCAGCCACATGGCCGCCACAGCACCGGGGGCAAAGGTGGGCACAGAGGACGACGCCTGGCCCCGGTTGGCATCATTTTCATGCAGCGCGAAGCTCTCTGGGTGTGATGTTCTGCGACGCAACAGCAGGCGACAACGACACTCGCTAACGCACATGTGCACGCGGGCAAGCGAAGAGTGACGCGGAGGCTAACGGATTCACCAGCCTATGAAATAGTTCAGACAGCTGGGGCCGGGGCGCTAGGTAGCTAGCTGCCTCGCATTGGCAGATGCATTATTTACAGGAGGGGCTGGATCATTTGCGAGCTCTTTGGCACTTGTTTAGCAGGCGTAGGTGGTGAGCACCAACGGGAAAGCGAGGGTATCTCTGTCAGTGTGAGTAAACAAACAGTGGGGACATGGTGTGACAGAGCAAACGGCGTGCCACACAGACACATGCAAACTCACCGGGGAGCCCGGAGAAAGCGGAAGAAAAGAGGAGGGGTGGGTGGCATCCATATTTATAGGGCTTTTCTAGCATTTGTCCCCAGGCCAAATGCTGTGACTACACTCAGCTAATGTCAGAACAGCACTTAACCAGGCATTTCCAGTATGTCATGGGCAGTGGGGAATACGTGGGATAAATACAAGACCAGGGCCCAAAAAAAAAGAGACAAGCAAGGATGGAGATGAAAAGCAATGCAGTTATGGTGCGTGCTGAGGCAATTATTTTTTCAAACACCAATCTCTTAGTCTTTTCATTTGTTTCTCTTCCTTACTCTCTATTTTAAAGTCTGCTGCCTCTGTATAGGTATTTATTGGCAACAATACACTTTAAATAAAAAAATAGGTGTTCCTTCTCACACCCAATATCATGGAATACACATTGTGTCTTACTATTAAAACAGTGCCAGTTCTGGTCCCATATAATCTTCTTCATCCTGGATTAGAATCTGTAACTTCAAATCAACCTGGCCTTTTCTTTTTTGGGATTTTGCAGGCAGACTGTGACGAAACTGTGACGTGGGAGTCGCTGTATAGTCTACTGGCATTTGCACTCAACACTATATTTTGTAGCCGTTGAGAACGCTTCAAATTTCCTGTTGAAATGAGTACAATGAAGCTCTCTCTGAGCTAAGCTCGAAGAGAAAAACAGTAGCCAATATATTGTCAATATGTCCAACCTTGGTGCTCCCTCTATTCATTGTACCTGTTGACACCAGTGAGAGTTTTGACCTGTTTTTTTGGTTTCCCCTGTAGGATTTACGAGAGGCGAAAATGACATGTTGGCATGTCATTAGTCGCAAACTTGTGTGGAACGCAAGGAATGCCGTGCTTCGCTTTGGTCACCTGTCCCTAAGTTTATAATGTGTCAGGCAGGGCATTCGCTTGGCTTTATGCCCTCTGGCACCGAGGGAGGCTGAGGGCCCTGCAGGCCTCACTGGCACGTCACTTTTCACCACAGACACAAATGGCCTGATACCCCCAAAGAGGGTTGACTAAGTGGGTAAAGTAGCTCCTTTTAGCCCAATCTGTCATTATCTCAAGTGGCACGTAATCGTTTTATGTAGCAAGATCCATTATGCATCCACTGAGAGCAAGGGCTAATTGTGGAGGCTCACATTTATTAATTTGCTTGCTGCCAGTTGTCCCGCTATATTTTTGGGGAGGAGCAATGAATGCCAATGTTTGTGTTTGTTTATTTTTAAATGGTCAGAGCACTTGTGGTGATGTGGTAAAGAGCCACAACGTTCCTTTTGTGCTCCCAAAGGAAGCTGACAATTAACAAATGATTAAGAAGTTAACCACTGCCCCAGTCATTTTTAACACTTTACTGAAAACATTAGTGAAAACATAAATAATAGACTACTTTTGACTGAAAGTTGATTAATAAGGATCCATTGGGATTGTGTGTCATTCAATATGTGTCTCCAAAAGCATGAAGTTGTACTTTCAAGAAATTGTGTTCTCAGGGCACGGGGAGGTGAATATTGACAACACACAGAGAGAGAAAGTCGAAAAGACAGATGAAACAGATTCATTAAGTTTGTGCAGTATGCGTTTGTGTGTTTGTGTGTATGTGTGTCTTTGCACAGACCAAAAGAGAGTATATGCTGTTAATCTTGATCAAAGGTTCTTTCTGTCTTTCGGTGAGTAAAGATAATACTGATAAAGCCATTGGATTTAACTAACTGAGATCATGAAAGTAAGTGTAATTAGGAATCAGATTTTACCAAATTAAAGCAGACTAACAGAGGCAAAAAAACAGCATCAAGGCTACCAAACAGAATTACGGCCAAAAGTGCTTTACTGCGCTTTCCCCCTTGAATACATGCTGAAAGGAGGATGAGGAAAGTTGCTTGTTCTAATCTTTGAAATAATAACTCAGTATCTACATGTTTTTGTCCCTTTCTACTGCTTATGAATAGTTTTTTTTAATCACTCCCATTTCCCTATTTCTGCATCCTCACCACTGACAATGATTTAGCCACTCGGTTTACAGAGGACTGTGATTCCCAGGCTTGGCAATTTAGGTAAGAGAGCCACTTAAACCCCCTTGCACACATATTATTAGCATTACCATATCTGGGCCTAACTGCAGCTGAGGGGAATAATGTGTGTCAGGAGAGTGTAAAATTAGAACCAAAACCAACACTGCTCTTTAAATCCACTTCCCAAGTCCCCACTTCCTTACTTATAGCCAAGCTTACGATGTCAAACACTAATAAGCCAGCTAATTCAATTAGGACTCCACATCTTTGAGATTCACACAAAAAAGAGACTTGGTGAATAGCTCACAACTCTACACAGAACTCTTCATCATGAAGAAGTGTCCTTTATTCATAAGCTTCAGAGTACAAGAGAGGGAACTTCCTGCGGAGCTTGTTAGCAAAACACCCTGATCTGAGGCAAGAGATGTGTGACTAAAGCTGGGTCTCTTAAGTGTCTGTCACCCTCATCTAACCCGAGGAGAGCTCTTTGTAGGCTTTGTTTCCTCTGTCTGTCTCGCTGCTCTCTGCTCCGGAGTGACGGGGGATGAGCCCCGCTGTGTTGCTGCAGGTGACAGGGAGCCCTTTTTTGTTGTCAAATCCTGATGGAGCTTCCACATGAAAAACATTTCACATCAGCTTCTGCTGCCTTCCTTCTTTTCCTTCCTCTGTCTCTCACTGTAGCCGTCAAAGGCTACAACTGCCCCAGTGATACAGAGGCAAAAAGAGTCAATCTCTTACTCTCTCCCACATCACTTTTTTTTTTGTCAGCCCTTTTTCTCATACTCTTTCATACCTCCCTCTCGCTTTTCTATCGTCTCCTTTTCTGACCAGCCTTTTCTTTTCTCTGCTCCTTTAACCCACCCGTCCTGCCCCCCTCCCTCTGGCTTGGAGATCTGAGTTGGGTCTCCGGAGGAACATACAAGTCAAGCCATTGTCATTTCAAACCACGTGATAACCAGACACTGGGCTGCCCACTGTCAACTCAAGGGAACTGGCCCTGACTTTGACTGTTAGCTCCTTTCTCTCCTTCTCTTTCTCTCTCTCTCTCCCTCTCTTTCTCTCGCTTCCTGCTCCTGCTTTTATTATGAAAGCCCCCCCCCCCCCCCCCAGGAGGCTCAGTAGCTTATTGTTGTTTGTTGGATGGCGCTGCTGTGTCTCGAGTCTGCTCCTCTCTCCTCTCCTCTCCATGCCGTGCTGTGGGGGGCCGAGGGGAATAGTTGTCTTAGTGTGTGTACCAAGGTCAGTGCTCTCCACATGACAGTTATCTGCCTCTCGACAAGGCGGGAAATCAATACTTTCGGACTTGTGGCGCTGCCCTCGGTGTAACAACAACACTGGCCAGCGCAGAGCGCGGCTCAGGCACCTGACACATCCCCAGCCGTCCCCGCAGGCCCTCACCAGGGAGCCCCTTCCACTCTTATTCTGACCCCTTCATGTTTCCACCAAGGCCCTCTGTTTCACTTTACACCTTTTCTCACTATACTGTTTTCTCTTCAGGCCCTCCAACCTGCTGTATATCAGATTCCCTGATTTTTATATTATGCAATGCATGTTTCTATGAACGACGCCTCTGTTGCTACTGTGCATGTGTCTTGGAGAGAGATGATTATCTGCTGAGAGAGTGTGATCTAGACAGAGACCAGAAAGTTGATCAAGAGAGGACGACGGAGGAGCTGCTGAACGAGAGACGTGCTGATTACAAACCAGTGGAGGATACTGGGACGTACACAGACCGGACCTACAAAGATCAGACGGTGGTGGAAATCAGGTTGGACCAAACGGAGGAGCGGGTATGTGGGTTTACCAGGGTGGTGAAGAGAGCCGCAAAACGCTGGCGCTTCCATCTGCTCCCGCCGTTTTCATGGCGAGCCCAAACACGGAAACAGCACGGCCTCAGGTTCAGCATTCCAGTTTATGAGTAAAGTTCAGAGAAGATCAGAAGCGTTGCATGAGTCCATCAATCGACACTTAAGCCGCCTTCATTTTCCTACAGATCCACAGGTGTTTTCAGTTCTCCCGATGCCACCTGTCTCACACACCAACCCCCTCATCCAGTCAAGCCAATGGATAAAAAAGCATCTGAAGTAAGTGTGAGGAGGGGCCAATAAACTGTGAGATCTCTACCCCCTTACTGGTGTTAAGGGGAAATGTCTTGCTCAGTCACAACACACACAAAGTGGAGCCATGGGCGACATTTTTAATACAGCTCTAAAGCCTAACATGCCTCCTTATGCTTTTTCACTGCCAGATAGACGCTCGGAGAAAAAGAGAAAGCCCTGGCAGTGCGCCCCACACCGATTGTTAAGCCTCTCTATTGGCCTGCCTCTAATGACGAGAGAGAGTGTGCGCAAGGCCAATTACAGCTCCCGTCCTTCAGCAGTCAAACGGAGTAAAACTCCCACTCCCAGTCGCTGTGGAGAAGAGCCACAATCGACCGAAGTCCCAGAGTCTCCGAGGGACACGAGCAGGCACGCACTCGGCACATTTTGTGTGTGCAACTAGACGTCCATCAACAGGCCATCTCCCCTCATCCCCCCGGCTTGCTCCCTTGATTCCGCTGTAGTAAGGAAAATGCATCAGATACAACAGCCACTTTAATGAATTAGATATTGAGCTGTTCATTAAAAAAGATCAAATTCCCTGAAGTCAGCAGGGGAAACACAGTACCAGAGTGTAACCTGGGGATAAACGCGACTTGTTAAAGAGGAGTCATAAAACACAGGGATCTGATGACTTGACTAAATGTTCCCCAGAAACGACTCAGGAATTAGGTGACTTCTGTTTAAGAAAACACAAACAATGCTTTTTTTTCTGCAATCATGGCGAGGTAGATTTTCTTCCTCTTCTCTCTTCTATCACAGTGTGTCCTACTTTCTGGCGGAAAATCCAAAACACAAAGCGCTGTGATTGGAATCTCTGCGGATGAAAACAAAAGAGCCGGGTGACTTTTCAGCTTTATGTGAAAATAAGTCCCTGGCAAGAGACAAGAGTGAAAGTATATATCTGTGCATGCATATACCTGTTTTTATTGGCTGATAGGCCAGGTAGTACTTAAAGCGTTTGCAGTCTTTCCCAACACCGCTGACTATTGTTTCTACTTGGATTTAAAGGACAAGACACATACTCTTGCTCTCAAACCAGAGGGCATTTTTTTCTGATTAAGAAAAATAAAGGGTCTATCACGTTCAATTATTCAGCGGTTAGCCTATGGAAGACCAGTTAAACAAATGGCTTCATAGACCGCTGATAAAGGTAGAAACAAAGGATCTATTTTTTCTCCAGTGTTTTTTCTATTTTTTTATCTTATCTTTGGCAAGCAACCATCGGCCTTTCCCCCATTTGATGGAAAGATTTAGAGGAAGCTGTCCTCACTCTCTCCTCCTCCATCTCTGCTTGTCCCTGGATGAATGTGATCTAAACAGCCACATCTCCCTGCTGTTTTTTCACAGTGACAGCCTTTCTCATGAATTAAAAGAGGAACCTATTGATTTTCCCATTGCTTAAATTTGCAACTTAATCCCCCAGATATGTCAAGAATGTACTGGTTTGTCAATAGAGTGCACCGCCACTGACGAAAGGCAGAACTGATGCTCACTGGAGAGAAGGCGAAGAAACGGATGACAAGACAAAGGAGAGGGAGAGAGGCTAGCTTAGTGGTGAGCGTGGTGGTTTCTGGCTGTTTGTTCTACATTATGCCATTAAAAAAAAAGTATGTTTTCTATTAACACTGACTCAGATAAATTACCACAAACATAACACATCATCTAACTGATCCACCAGGAGAACAAGGAGGCCCAACATGGCCATCTTGCAGTTACTTTAGTAACACACCACATCCTTATGCTTTTAGAGTTAATAAACCAATCACCATTGTCCATCTGTATAGTATAACCAGCCACCGAGCATGGCCTTCTACTGATTAAGAGATGGAAAAAGATGATGGAAAAAGCACACTGTCCCCTCTGAGTGAGGAGTTTGAGGAAGTAATGGGATATCACGACCCCTCCCCAGGAGCAAACAAGGTAGAAAGCCCATGCCCTAATTCACAATAAGCACCGTAATGTTCTCATCTGACTCTTAATGTATGCTATAAATCTCTGGTACTCTGCTCTACATCAATGTAATACCTGGTATTAATATCCTGATTTGTACATCGAGTGCGGAGCAGCCTATAGGCTGAGCGTAGCCTTTTATCTCCACATGTTCAACATCATTATTGAGAAATGGGAGAAATATGGAATTCTAGGAAGGCATCTGACAGTTTCCTGAGGAATAACTGGACACTATATACAGTACAACAAAGGGTGACCCGTACAGATTTCACCCTCCTACACTACGTCTCTGGTTGTAAACCCTACCCCATAAGCCTCTGGGGTGGTATGGCTCCTTGCCAGTAGCTGTGCTGTTGTTGGCAATGGATTTCCTTTGTGGCCTCAGTACTTGTGTAGGCCATAACATGATACACACAAAGGCCGACAAGAGTACACCAGTGTGCACACACTCACAACCACACGCAATCTGCGAATGCTGCGCACTGTGCACGCACATCAACACACGTAATTATGCACAAAATCGCTATTCTCACCGCTCATCCAGAGAAGACCCGCAGCCTCGTAGGAAACAAGGAGGGGGGAAAAGCACAATGTATCCTTGACAGGGTTCATCTGTTTCCAGTTTGGTGCAGATGCTCAGGTTTTATTGCTGCAGTCTAGTATTTCATGGCAGATTTAGCCAGTGGTTTGGTTCTCTTCTCGCTACGGCTCTAATGATGGCACATCCCTTGTAAATTGTGGCACACCAGTAATACAGTCTGTTGCTTGATTCCACCAACTTTCATCATACGGAGACATACAGTACACAGTTTATGCTCCTCTCACCGTGGAAACAAAAAGAGGTATTCACTGAGATATTGCGCATACAGTGGAGAGCATGGAGTTAATGTAAAGGTAGTGCTTGGATGAGATAATTGACCTGTTTGTTGTCCAAACTGTTTCAGCAGAGCTGCTGTTGCTGAGGCTGGGACTTGATATTAAAAAGGACCACATCTAATGTTCTACTCATTTAGTGGTGAGCTCATAATGTTTTTCAGCCCTCTGGTCCTCATGTCAACGTAATGGGTCTCCATTTAACCAACATACACAGTTTTTAGCAAAAGAACACCACAAGGTTTAAGAGTTGTGGCGTAGACCAAATGAACGTCAACGATGTGTTCTGAATTTGAACTTTAGGGATTGTTGAGTTTGAACTGTGTCAATATTACTATTAACATGTATTATTACTATTATCATTACAATTATCTGTCTATTGCCTAATGTGTACTGTCATTCACGGTGACCAGATGTTGAATGTTGAATTAAAAGTTATTATGGCTCGTGTGGTATTTCAATTTCTACGACAATAAATTTGATTCCTTGAAACTGCATTTTATAAAACAAGAATTTCACAAATACAAAATACAGACAACTTACTTAACATAGTTTCCCATAAGCACTAATTCAAATTCAAAGCATTACAGGAATTGAAATTAATTTGGCAGTGGCATTATTTTAATCCCATAAATAGCAGGGGGAACCACCCTCATTTAGACACCCTGTTGCGTTCATCACAAACACAGCTAAGCAAAAAAAAAAATAAAAAATACATAGATGATGTACTTTCAGCTTCCACACACACATCTGTTTTCTCTCGCCGTGTGTCAATGCCAGCAGCGCACACAGGCGATGCCTCTCTGTCTCAAGATAGAAGTGTAGCGTTGAGTGTCTCTTAACTGGCTCGTTTAGTCCTGATGGCTTAAATGATTTCATCACTATTAATGACAGGGACCGTGGCACCCCGTGACGCGTTGCCAGATGCTCGGGGACCGCTGAGCTTCCCGCTCTCATCCTCTCACACCTAGCAGCCTCTCCTCATCCCTCCTTCTGTGCAGTCTAATGATTGTCCTCTACATGCCCCCTACCATTCTATTCCTCCTACTTTCCTTGGCCGCTGTGGCCTCCTTTGGATACTAAAACATAGTGTAGAGACACAGTATTGGCACTCACATTGCATGAATGCTGGGTTAGAGTGCTGCAGGGCTGCAACACTGTTACAATGTCATCCAGCCAGCAAGTAATTGTCATGAATATATATACCAAATACAGAGAAGTTAAGCAAAAACAACACACACACACTCCCTCTCTCTCTCTCTCTCTCTTTCTCTGGGCTATCAGGCGAGCCAACAAATCCGCTATCAGCCCAGTTCCCGAGCCACTACGGAGGTCAGAGGTCAGATAAAGAAGGTCAGCTGGCACCGGACCAGACTGCCCTCGGAGGTCTTTCCTCCAAATGGAATCAAAGGCCTTTTGACGGCTGCGAACTATCGCCACACTGAGCCCCCGCCTTCATTAGCTTCCGCACGTAATTGGTGAGTTAATTTTGAGACAGATGCACAGCCTTGTCTTGATTCATGGATGTGATTTTCATTCATTTGGATAATGAAAGAATTAAGTACCATTTTGGTCTCTCTTTTTCTCCCTTTCCCCGTCTCCTCTGTCTTGTTGAGCTCCTGCATTACAGCTAAGTAATGACATTTTAATTCTAAATGTCTGAGTGTGTGCACAGGAAACTGCTGCTCTTTGGTGAATGCAAAAGAGCTTTTGTCTTTCCGGGCATTGTAACTAAAAAGCTTGGTACGGGTTACAAGTGAACAAATTGCACAACCCAAAATAAATGATCCCTCAGAACTAAAAGGAAAACAAGGTCTGCTAGATAATCTGAGAG